>NC_052018.1:87794004-88447575 GCF_015832195.1 Motacilla alba alba
ACTTTAATCAAACATTTAGGTTACCTGCCAAAAGGACCATGATCTCTTCAAAATGCAATGCGGATTAAAGTGTTATCTAACACAAGCAGAAAACTAACCTTGGAGTGGAAGTTCGAAATGTGTTCATCATAATTTTCATGTCTTTGGATAGAGAAACCAGCTTTTTCAGCTAGATTGCAAAACTGGTTTAAAGTATTCCCTCGGAGTGGAGCAAATACCATTGCTTTTCCCTGGAACATTAAAAAGAGAATTTATACATTTTTAAAACTGGAAGGGAACCAGATATAGCGTACACCTGACTAAGCTTTTAATATGCTCAAGCTGGAAAAGTCAATTGTTCTCTTGTTAAAATACTCAAATATGGTAACACAAAAAATTGTTCAAAATATGCAAGATTTCTGTGATTAAACAAATGCAATCTAGAAAGCAATAAATAAATATTTTCTTTAGAAAACTGCCAACTGCAATACATCTGCTTCTTTTCATATAATAATGGTGTCTGTGGATTATCAAAATAAAACACAGAAAAAGCATACAGAACATACACTCAATGAAAAATCCATTTGTTAGCTCATGACCATGCAAAGACTGTAAATAATGATTTTCTTTTTTCTCCCTCCCACATAGAAGAGTACCTCCCATTTGCTGTCAGTGGAATTACAACAGTATAAAACAAGGCAAAATGGGAGGCAAATCAGCCCAAATCATTCATTTTTCAAAGATATTTTAAACTACCTGAGCAGTGCAACTAAATTTGACCTTAAATTGGTGAATTGCATTTAAATCAAGAATTAATGTTCCTGAATACTCGTTCCGGTTCTTGCAAAATGATCAGGCCATTTATGATGCCCAGGCAATACATTATGGTCCATTACCTAATTTTTTGTTCATCCTTCTGTATTTAAGAAAACAAAAATGACTGTACCTTGAGCTGATAGATTTTAGACACTCTGTGCAAAGTACTTGCCCAAAACCTAACCTACTTGACAGAGCATCTCTTGAAGTCTTATTTGCAGAATTAATTCTAATTGGCTGAATACTGTGTTCTGTCACATGGAATGAAAAGTGGTTGAAGAGCTGTAAACAAAGGTTAATATCAGCCAACAGCATATCACACTGAGGGGAGCCACGAAGTTTACTGTAAGTTCCTGTATTTAACTTCTATGTTAATGAAATCTAAGATTAATTTGTGAGGTGCCGTAATCAAGCAAAGAGACAAAAAACATTTTTGGGGATCTGAAAAACTTGTGAAAGGATTAGATGCTGTGGGAGTACATTTAGCTTGAGAAAACACAATCTGCAAGCCACAGGAAAAGAGTGATCAGTACAGAGAATTTCAGTAGGAATGCTGGAAAGTTACAATGCTGACACAGACACTTAGTGAGGAGAACAGGGAACAAATCTGTGTCTCACATATGCACACGTACATATGCCGAGACAATGCACAGTGAGGCAGCAATGAAAATGTTATGTCAGTACCTATGGTGCTAATGTGTACTTAAAAGATTCCAACCATTAACACCACAACACCATATTTATTCTCACAACAGCTCAGTGAGATAGGGAATGCTGTTGCCCTCATCTTTCTCGTGGGAAATTAAAGCACAAAGGAGTCTTAGGGCAATATCCAAACCAACTAAACTTCAGTTCATTTGTGTAGCTGTAGCTTTAATTCTGTGGCAAAATAAGAGGTGCAAAGGGGTGTAACTCCCACCGAAGGCACTGGAATTCCTTATGTAAATGCTAGGTCTGAATATAGGCTCAGCTCAGGATGAAAAACATTAAACACAGGAAATTCACAATTGGTTCCCTCACATCCTTGGCATGCTTTAATGTCATCAGACAGAAGTGGGCAGCAAAGGGAACCTTCAGCTGAGGATCCTGCTCCTCCCACTGCCATCTCACGCTCCCCAGAATGTCGTTCTGCAGAAACCCTTCCTGGCATATGAAGGCCAAGACTCCTCTGGAGACCCTCATTTTCTGAAATTGCTGTAATGGGAAAAATGTCCCTTACCCAGGGCTTACTGACTATAAGATCCACATGGGAGCTTCAGATGTGACTAAACCTCGTGAACAGAGACTGCTGGAGGCTACAGACCCTACACTGGCCACTGATACAGAAGTTCTGATGAGGTGCTCACACAACAGCATGTCTTTGCCCCCTCTGAAGTCAGCAGTCCATGCAGCCATTCTTTCTCATACTCTCTGAAGAGTACTTTCAATTAAATTTGAAAGAGAAATACAGCAATCAATGTCCTCATAAATACAGGATATAATACAGAATCAGTCTCCTGATTCTACTCTTGATGGAGTATTCCAAGTTTAATTCTAATTCAAAAGTGTCTCCTAGGATGATATTTAAAGGATGATGTTTAAAATACAAAATGGCCTTTCCTCAGATGGAAAAACACTTCCAGTAAACTTGTGAAAAGAAAAAAAAAAACACAGAGGAAAATGCCAGTTCTGATAGTTTGAAGTGTCACTAAAATGCTACAGTGAGACAATGGGACAGTCATTCATATTTTGGATATGACTTTACTCATCAATTACTACTAAATGTGGTCTTGCTTGCTGGTACTAATCTCAGCTCAACAGCATCCCATTGACTTCATTGGGATTTTGAATGGATAGGCCACAGAAGAATCAAAGCCTTGATAAAAAAATTGTTATTAATTAGGGAAATATGAAAAAAAAAAGCTTATTCTGAGATGGAAATGAAAAATAAATTTTAATGATATAAAAACCCCTTAAATGTTGGAAATCAAGTCAAATAGGTTGAGAGAAATAAAATACAGCCATTCAAGATAAATTTGTTCAATGCTATATTTCTGTGCCTAACCCTTTGAATGGGATTAAAGGTGACATTTGCCTCTGTGACAAACTCAGACAGAAATTTCAGCCCTCAGTAAATCTGCGAGCTGCTCATTTCTCTCTGTGAACTTCTTCCTGTGCCAACACAACTGTCCATGGGGACAGTACCAGGAACCAGATGATTGAAATGATCCTGTTTCAAGGCAAACAAAAAGCTAATCAAAACACATAATTTTGTACCATATGGATTCTAATAGCCAGAAATATCATCCTTATTGAAAAAGGAAATACCACAGATAAATTTTTAATTACCAGTAGGAATAGACTATGTGTTCCGAATCTCTCCTTCAAGAGAGCTTTGCAAGGATATCTGTTATTCTCTATTTATTCTACTTTTTCTGTTGCTAGTGTTGGCTATTATTTTCCCTGGACTCTTCTATACTAGATGTATCCTAGTTATATTTGAAAAATGACTTGCATTTAGGTATGTCAATTTTACCAATTTGTCAAAGTATTTCCAAAAAGGAAAGTTCTAAATTTGAGACAAAATAATTATTGTAGAAGAGTGAAGTTAATAAAAGAACTTTATGCCTAAGCCTGGGCATAAACTAATGACCATAAACTATTCTTAATTATTGCAATTGGAAAATAAGTTCACTATTGATTTATTTCTCCTTTAAAAGCCTTAGTATAGTGACATTTAGTAAAGTGCCTTCTGACATTATCCTTAGATTTATACAGGTTAACAAGAGCAGTGAAATTGGTAACTATTTCATACTTGTGACTGCATCTTTTGGGATCTCGAATGAGCATACATTTTTATTTGTGTCTTTCAAACCACGAAGGTATACGCTTGAAGGCATCTCTGCTGAACACGTCCTGTTTGGACAAGAGAGCTCATTTCAGGTATCTGTGCTCCCAGCTCCTATCCTATACAATAGTCTGCTGTCCTCTTAGTTATAAATTACAATAATTTGCAAGGCCATGCCATAACTGGATATCCATCCATATAGCCATTCATACAGTGGATTAGGCAACTGAATTTAGTTAAGAAGTACAGTTTGGATAGGGGTCCAAAACTCTGCAACAGAAATTCCTGAATGGAGCATGAATTTCTTAAGCTAGCTTTGCTGATAAGAAGTAGGAACCATTTGCTGTGCCTAAAATGCACAGCAAGTGCTAAGTTATTAATACTGACTATGCTATAGATCACAATGTGCAGAAGCAAACAAGACAGGCAACAAAAAGCCATCTCCCTTTACTCCATCTACATTCACAAACGAGTGTAGCTCATATGCTCTGAAATACAAAGGCATGTTCTGAATTTGAATTAGCTGATTGGAGTTAAAGTGTCAGGCCAGGTTTGGCTTAAATAAGTTACCAGGGCACCCCTTACACACTTCTCTTCTTTCTCCCACTCTTGCTCTTTTTCCCCAGTGTCCTTTCATGGAGCCAGTAGAGCAGCACATGGGAATACCTGAAGAACCAGTTGCTGACATTGATCTGGGCTGAAAAAAGTGTTTTTGTATTTTTTTAAACTGGGATCTGCTTTGTGCTCCGGATGACCTGTGATCCCAAAAATTATTGCAGCTTGACAACAGTTGGTACTTCATGAAAGTCAGAATGCACCACTCTGAGCAAGAGCTGCTTAATCTCTTCTTACTGCCACTGACAGATATATCTGAGTAACCTTTTCCTCAGGGTGGCTACATTTTTCCTGTCTTCCTGGCAGCCTTGCCCCACAGCTCATTAAAATAATTCAGTCTTAAGTAACTTGCCTTAGGTCACTCAGGAAAGTCTATGATAGAACCAAAAATAGAAATCTGATCACTCTAAGCAAAGAATGAGATTACTTACACAACTAAAATGACTCGGGTTCTTAAGCCTTTGCACATTTGGGTCTTCCATTCCTTTTACATAGCAAATCTCTTGTACAAAAAGTACAGAAGTACTACAAATTTTAAATAAAGTTTGGAAATTCACTGCTAGCATGAAATGTTTTGTTTTCAAATTGAAAGTTTACCTTACTGGAAGATTTGGATGTTAAACATGAATTATAAAATTTCTGTTTCAAAATCCCACTTAGAGCAATTACTTAATGTTTTCTCCTTTTCTTCTTTTGATATCTTCCCTTTTTTAAATATTTGAGAAGATATATATATTTTATATATGCATGTAACAGAGTTTTTCTTGCCTGCAAGTCTCTCTGATTTAGACAGCCCAGTAGATTTAAATTGACAAAATATCTCTTGAGTGACACTCATGTAGAACAGGTAATCATTTTATGAAGAACATAATTTCATTATTTTCTAAGGTATAAAACATGCAAATACAGTGCTTACTTAATGGAAAAATGTTTTAAGCCACAGTACATACAAGCGATTTGCTCATTTTATATAACCATAAATGAAAAGGAAAAAATATTCTTTCATAACAAATAAATACACAATGACAAAGGTTACAATTGAAGGGATTAAAAATGACAGAAGCCAACATAAAAACTTTCAATATCGTATTTTACTTTAATATGAAGACATTATTATCAAAGGAAAATACTTGAGAAACGCTTTGATAAAAATAATCTGACGCTATCTTTGAAGCGGTTTCATTTATTTTACTACCCACTGTGTTCCTTATCAGAAGGCCAAGTATAAGAAGTTTCCTAGTTTATGATTAGGAAAGAATCTGATAGATTAGAAGACTCAATTGAAGTTGGACATAATAAGTATTAAAGTATTACATGACATTAATCCTGCCATTCCATTACTCTCTCAATCATTGTGCACAGACTAATTATTCTGAAGCCAGTGTTCAGGAGAAAATAGAAACATACTTACACTGGGCTGGAGTAATCTCTTTATTGCATCAACAAGGCTAGCTCTGTACCGGTCCAGAAACAGGCTGACATTGAGAAGAGAACAGAATCCAGATTAAAATGGGTTTTCAATTCTAATGATACTAATGCAGATAAGTACAAGGCTAATTACATATGTTTACACAATGCTGTAAAAGAGAAACTGTGGTCTACATTTCTATGCAGTTCAGGTACTTTTAGCATTTAAAAAGACATAAAATGAAATACAATCTAAACGAAACCTAAATTATCAGCATGACATAAGTCTTTACATGGCTGAAATTCACCAACCACACATGCTAGCTATTGAATTAATACCGTATCAGAAATGAGGATCAACATAAAAAGTTAGCATTTTACATGCATATACAAGGGGGATGGAGTTCTTGAGTTTTCTATCGTATTTCAGGTGTTACTATTAAGGGTATTTTTTTCCCTTCTACCTTCACAGATTTGGCATTAATTCTTACCTATTATTCATATTTAGTATATTTCTATGTCTATCTCTAGCTATCCTTACAAAGATTTAACAAGACCCTACCTCCTCCCTCTCTCCAACGTTGTTGAAATACAATGGCCCAGATTGTGCAGAGTTGTCATCTCTCAAGAGTGCAACCCTTCATCTCCAGCATGGGTCCCGCAAGGATAGCAGCAGAGTCAATTTTCCCATGCAATGTTGCCAACACGCTCAGCCTTATTTTGGTGTGATTACCTCATGATTTGAGGGGATAATTCATTCTCCATGCCCCTCAGTACCTTAATGTATATACTAATAGTGGCAGCCAGGGTGCCAATCACTCTTGACTAGATATTTGTGGACATGTAGTTACTGTGGATGAGTGCATTTACAATGGTTAGTGAACAACCATCTGATAGCAACTGATGCCTTTCAGTCCTTACTACCGTGGGCTGCATTTATATTGGTGATTCAGATAAGAAACTCTATCAAGCAGGCCACAGATAATGTGATTTTTTTTTTCTTCTTTTTTTTTGCTTCCCCCCACATTTTCTCTGTAATAAAACTGCTTTCCAGCTTGTGTCAAGTTCAAGTTTCATACTACATGGCATTTTGTCCATTCTCTATGGGTTTTTTAATATATTCCCCTTCCTTTTATTCTCAAACTTCTTTTCTAAAGAGATGTGGGTAATTTTTTTTTTCCAGTTTTGAAATTCTAGGAGAACATAAAGATGGAAATATAGATGGAAACACTGAAGTGAAAAAAGCAGTCTGCTAACCACAGGCCTTTCACCAAGAACAGAAGATGTGTGAATGTTTAGGTAAGGACACTCCACAGCTACCAAGGAGAATACTGTATCATATGCCACAGAGTCGAGCAGCCATGCAAGAACTGTGAATCTTTGCTACTCTGGAACAAACAACAAAACCAAACAAAAGAAAACTTGCAAGTGACCACACTTCTTTAATAAAAACTGGCAGAACCTCACAGTGTTGAGAAAATATGGTAGAATGGATATCTATATATGTTGAAGAACATTCAACATACCTATAAATGTTGAAGAACATCTAATACAGAAATATGATCTTCTGAATTTCTCCTCAAGAATATGAACTACTAGCTAACAATTTTCCTGATAGCCTGGCTTGCAAGAAAATATAAACTCGAGCAATTGATATGATGACAACCCCTCAGCCTTGATTTATCTTCCCGGAAGAACTTTACTGAAAACACGGGTGCTTAAATTTAATTAGCTGAAAAAGCATCTCTTATCTCTGATGTCTCTTGGGTGTTTTAATGACATTCACCTCATGTTGATCCCTATACAGATAGATGTTGTAAGACACTACTTCACTGGGAACTTAACCACCTGCAGAAGAAGGGGAATACATGATTCCTTCCCCAAAAGAACAGTGAAGAGTAATTAATTTTTTTCAACATGAAACATCACAAGCATGCACACATTTAAGACTTCCTGGGATCCTATGCAAACAGAAGCCCATTCTGAATGAAAAGTGCATTTATAATATTTTTATTATTGCAGTGTAGTGGAAACACAATCTTGGGGCAGCTCAGCAGTGTTAAAATCCCCTTTTCATGGACCTGAATACCATTCTTTTTTTTTTTTTTTTTAATGAGATAGGAGCACAATTCCTGCTACTAATCTTGTTCCTTTACAGTGAGAACTACAGGCCTTTGTTTACCAAAAGCTGAGTGTCTCAGAACTTAAATTTTTTTTTCTGTCCAACCCCAATTAATATTTTGGTGGCACAGAAGGTACACTCTTATCCATCTTAGCTTAGGAAAGCCAGATAACCTGAGACACTTGGCCCAAGTTGTCCTGCCCTCCAAGAGACCTGTCCCTGGGAACATTACTTGCTCCAATTGAAAATAGTTTCTCAACTGTTTCCAACTGTGGTTTCCCAACTGTTGCTCTGTGAGCCACGTACTCTGACCAGAAGGAGCAGAGAAGACTGGAAGCAAAGCTACTGCAATGCAATGACTCCAGGGAACATTTCTATCCTCCCTCTGAGTCAGGGGACGCCTTAAATGAAGAAAATCCCAAAGAAGTCATTAGATAATCGGTGCTGCAGACAGAAACAGCATAGGATTTGGCCCACGCAAGGGGATTTAGTCACGCAGTTTTTCTTACCAGTAGAATTGTATGACTAAGTATTACCACAGCATACTGAAAATGTCCCTGAGAGCATCCTTCAAAGCTCACAACATGTGAGTTCACAACATGTGTCATGTGCTCTAGGTGGTCCTGCCCTGGCAGGCAGGTTAGACTTGATGATCTCCAGAGGTCCCTTCCAACCTAAACAATTCTGTGATTCTATGAACAGCTCAGTAAAATTAAATAATACATTGTTCTAAACCACTCACACACAGTTCTCACACCTCAATTCAAATTTGGCTTAAGCTTGCATATACTTTAGTGGTAATATTTCATGTTTTTGTAGCTCAGGACAGGAATAGCAAGGTTTTCTTGGGTCAGCAAGGAAGTTTCAAATTACAGCAATAGAAAGGTGAGAACACAGCTGATGATTTGGCTGTTGTTTAGGCAATGCTCTTAACCTGTGAAATCTGGATGAACAGGCAGGTGACATTGTCGCCTCTCTACTCTCTTACTCTTTAATTAAAATTTTACATTGCAATTAAAGCCAAAATGAAAGGTTATACCAAAACTACAGAGAAGTAACAGTAAGCCATAAGGAAAGAAATTTAAAAAACCGAGTAGATTCTTAGTTTGCTTCATGCTAATATCCTTTTATCTTCTGCCTCGCAAAACAAGGGACATATATTTTATAGGCTATGATGCAAACGTCTTGGTTTTTTGCATGCTCTGCCATTGGTAAAAGAGTTGAGTTTACAGGTGTACTTCAGATATTATTACATTCATATGTAGTGTCTAATGTATAAAGCCATTTATTTTTTTGTTCACTTTCAACTACATGGGTGACGTAACCTAAAAAGACTCTTACTTCTGCGTCATCAGGTTCCAATGCACTTGAAAATGTGTGCCAGAAATCAGGCCTAAAATGGACAGACAGAGGTCTTACTGCATTCCTGCAAAAAGATCTCCTCATAATAAGTGAAATAAACTAATGGAGACAAAATTGACATATTTTAAGGTATTTAAAGAATACTTTAGGTTCAGGTCTACATTCTTGGCAAAGCCACAACTCCCCGTGACTTCAGCAAAAATCTCAGCAGAGAAAAGTAATGTGGGATAGCTCCCCCTGGCCTCTGTTATGTGAATACTTATGCATGTGCCAGACTTTAAGAATAGAAACACTCTAAGTAAATAAAGTAGGATATTACACATTTCCAAAACAATATGGGGTTCTAAAACTTATATTGCCTCTACGTCAAATTATTTGTGAAAACTTGCTTCACAATAATGCGAAAGAAAAAGTTTTTTTTATTGTCTCAGTCCTACTGGCCTTTACTCTCTCTTTGGATTAAAATCTCAGAACTTTTGTCCTCAGTAAAGAAGAGTATGTACACTGTCTAAATAATGAGAAATCTGAGGCCCTCAAGAACTTTGGGAGAGTCTTGGGTTTGGCCTGTCCATCCAGGCACCTGTGATTTCTCCTTGTCTATTCAAACTCATCGTTCCAGCACCTGGCTTTATATCCACAGGTGTAGGTCAAATGAAAATCAAAAATTCTGAGAGCCCTAATTTGGCCTTAAAATTCCTCCTGAAAAATATGAGATGGGTGAATATGTTTTAAAGGTTCCATTATTTTAGTATTTTTTACTGTATCCTTTTTCCAGGTGTAGTCTCATATTGATTTTTAAAATTTATTTTTATCTAATAGTTGACATTTAAAAAAATATTTTGGAACTGCTGAACCATGAAACTATTTTATTGTCAACATCCTGAATGGTTAAATAATGACTAGCTTTCATAGTTTCCCTCTTACATATTTTATAATCTAGTTGAGCTACTAAATTTAGCTGTTAACTAATAGACTGTTTGTTCTGGGAAATAACTTATTTTCCACTCCTGCACACAAGGTTTATGAAAGTCTGACTGTAAATATATGACTATAAACATATCGCTGCTTGCTGTAATCATGTACATTTTTACTTGAATCTCCATGTGGATTTGGAATATGTTTATGAATAGAGCTTGTTTTCATGTAAATGGGATCAAGCAGTACCACTGGTTAGCTATTCAGAGAATCAGACAATATCACCCTTGCTGGAAATACTTCAATAAAAATTTATCCATGTACCTAATATTTGAACTCAGATATTTTTCTTTCTAGTTCTCTGTTCTAATCTCGGATTTTATTGACTGACAATGAGCTATATGATGGTGTTAAACTAAATGCAATCTATTCTATCTGTTTTTTATCACTGCATACTTCAGGTCTCAGCTGAGAAACTAGAAGAAAAGCGATTTTTTTTTCCTTTTCAGTGGCAGCCCAAAAAATTCAGAGAGCAAAAATCCTGCCAACAGTTCTCAAAACCGATTTTATATCATTGAAGAGAAATACATGAAAATGAAAAGAAGATTTGAGTTTGATAAAGCATGGAACATTTCTTTCCTCAGCCTTTTCATGTATCAGAAAACCTAGTGTCCTTAACTAAAAGAATTATTTCTAAAAGAAACAAACAATAAAGGGATTTTCATGTTTATTAAGGTATACATATATCTATGAGCACTTAAAATAAGGAAACAGAAATAATTTGAGAATAAACCCACATTCCTCAAACTAACCTGCACATTTCTATTTATTTTTTAGAAATCTATAAATATTTATACACCTACCTGCATCTTAAGTGCTGCAAAATAAATGTACAAAATGCAGGGATTGCAAATGCATTATGTATTTTACCTGTCATGTCTGATTCTTTGTTTCCTAAAGAAACTACACTATTTCCAAACAGACTGGGAGGGGTATTAGGCCAGAATATTACTGAAAAAAACAACTTAAGTCGTGCTCCACTCTGCTGTACTCCCAGCACAAATAGGATGACATGGTGTGAGTATCAAGAGTACAAGAGACAGCACAGCCAGGTTGTTTTGATATTTGTGTGAAGAACAAATTTAACTCTAAATCTCTTGGCAAGACCTTGCTTCACCCACATAATCTGGAGAACATCCATATGTGAGCCTTGTCTAAGCCTCCGAGAAGACTGCTGCCCTCCTGCTCATGTCCGCCAGCACTCTGATCTGACTTTCATACTTAATCTGATCTAATCCTGTCCAGCATTAACTTCATCTGTGCAATGAAACCTGGAGTATCCATTCTAATATTTGGTGAGGAAGGCATTTACTAAATTACTTGCTGAAATCATATGGTGTTGTTTAGCTCCTTATTTTAATCAGATGATGCATTTCTGAGGCACATTATCAGCGATTAGTTAGAAACCCTTCTCTGTCCTTTTTGGGAACAAAGAACTTTTCTGAAATTAAATGCTAAGAGAAACAAAGCACTGTTGCATTCTGAATATAAATAGGTGTTAGAAAAAGGCAAAATATCACTAAACACATTTTCTCCAGAGCTATACAAAACCAATAACTTTGTGAAATAAGAAGAGTTTGCTTAAATAGCATAATGTGAAAGAAAAACAAAAGCTTTAGAGGACTAGAAGAAGACATTTAAAAAGAACATTGTTTAGAAAAACAATAGACAGCTTCATACTTCCCTTGCCTTTTCCTTTAACTATTTCTAGGTAAGGTACAAAAATTTGCTGAACTGACCAGTTCTAGGAAGTCTCTGCTTTCAGAATTCCATCTCTCACAATAGTTACAAGCCACAAAACATAGACAGCTTTTTTTTTTTTTTTTTTTTTTTTTGATATTTAATGGGTCAAGAGCAAATATCCATGAAGGAAAGACAGATTGGTTTAAAAACGTCTATTCTCCTAAATAAAATTTGCACAGCTTTATTTTTTTTCACACTGTCTACATTTATATAACACAAATAATTAGTAATGTACCATTTTTAAAGCTAGCATGCAGCAAATACAGCACAGCACAATCCCACAAATGCAGTATCAGAAAAGGGTTGTGTCAATAATCAAATCTATTTGCATAAATTATTAAGCAAGATACCATATTGTTACATCTATCTACTTTTTCATAAATTAAGTGCTGTACTCTTATTTTTCTTACTATAAATTATCTTATAATTAACATGTGCCAGTGCAAATAATACAAAGGCTATACCTCCAGATATTGATGTCAAATAGATTTAAGGAACAGAATGTGGTGGGGGTGGAAAAAAGGGTTTGAAAATCTCTTTTTCCTTGGAAAGATTTTCCAGGGAGCAAAAAATATATCCCCTTATATCAATAGTCAGATCTTTCCTAAGAAGTAAGCTAATTGAGCTGTTTGTGTTGATAAACTCCCTTTTCTCCAGACTGTTCCTCACTGAGCCATAATTATTTGCAATTTGCCTAAGTCGTCCATTTACTGATACGTCAAGCATGAAACAGAGGCAATTCCAGAAAATGGAAATGCTTCTCAAAATCAATCTTTGGGAAATAATGTGGTAGAAGTTACTGTGTGATAGAAGACTACCTTATAACTGTCACATGGAGATGAATATTAATTTGTTGAGGTTAAGGTGGCTTTGTGCTTCATTTGTTGACTTTGCTTAGCCATCAGCAAGCAGCACAGTACAATTACTCCAGCAAAGCTATTTTTCTAACATGAGTTTTATGATTTTATGTACTTACCAGTCAGCACACATAACAATGTCAAAATGTCCTTCCAGTTGAGAGACATCTGTCTCATTATCCCATCGTAAAATGCTAGAGGAAAAAAAAAGAATTAAAAAAAAAAGAAAAAAGGACTTACATTTTTCATCTTGAGATTTTTAAAGTATTAATATTATTCTTATATGACACAGAAGTGTTTAAAAAAGTGCAAACTTGTCATTTTCAAAGATGAATATAAAAATTTCATTCTTTACATTTTTAAGGTTATAAATCTCAAAGCTAAAGAGCTAATTTTAATTATAGCAGAAAGGCAATCCACTCAGATTCTGATGAGTGGATCACCAACAAATATGCATTTCTGAATTAGTGGCACATACACAGCTTCAATTTTTTACCCCTTAACATTACTGCATGAGGAAGTGAAGTCAAAGTATCGACAATATGAATGAAGCACAAATCTGCAGAATAGATTTGATTTCATGGATCTCTGTTACATCTGGCAGGCAATTCAGTTGTGTTTCTCATTGATGAAGTGAGCATTCACTTGGGCTGGAGGGAGGAGAGATGGGGTGAAAAAATGCCAAGCTTAACTTCAATACCAGTAGTGTTGCCTCCGGCAAGCTGAAAAATACAGCAGTGCTGACTCTGTCAACACCTATTCTCTCATAGGTGAAAAACTACTTAATTCTAAGATACCCAGTAGTAGGCAAAAATTCACATATGTACAAAGTTCTTTGTTTATAAATGCTGCCGATTTATGTAGCTGCCACAAGGAATTTCAGTACTTTACTCCCATCTAAAAAATAGCAACTAGTATTGGAATTTACTGCATACTTTAAATATCATTACCCCAAACATTTGAAGATGCATTTATATTTCTAGGATATTTAAAAAAAAAAGGAATCTATCCTTTTTCATTTCCTGGTTATTTATAATAGAAAGTAGATAAATATTTATGGGAAAAGCATTTGTGGGGGAAGGGTCTAATCTGATCTTGTCAGGTTGTGCATGCTTATCTCAGTTTTGTATGAGTCTTGACCAAATAGACCCTTTAGTCTTCCCACAGCTATAATCTACTTCTGGTTAAAAGCCATCTCCATTCACATCCTACTCCTAATATTTAACCGAGGATCAGTTTATAACGTGTTCATTCAGAAATGTTCCCTAAGTATACAAGAAAAAAGGGAATTTTGTACATTGACTATGCTGTATGCAAAAAAGGCTCATAATTATGTAGATAAATAGACACAGGGCCATAAAGAATTAAAGTACCAAAATATGTATGTACATATCCACAGACATAAAATTTGAGACAGAATGCTTTTAAAACACGGAAATCATGAAAGGAGAGGCCCAGTTGGTTGGCAAAGCTTTGATTGTGTGGGGCTCAATGTAACCGAACAGATCAGGACTCATTAGCCCATTTGCCCTCCTGGAATTTACTGTGACAATCCAAAGACAGAAAAGAGTAGATTAATTTAATTTTTCCCCCTCAAATTGAAAGTAATCCAGATTTTAGAAGCCTAGGTAGCTTTGCACACTGGCACGCAGCAGGCATCCAGTAGTGGAAAGTGACAAAGGAGAGTTCTCACTCTCAGCTGCTGGCTGCCTGCTGGCTACCAGCGGCTTTTTCAACCCTGTTTCCGTGGAAACTTAGGTTAGAATGGTGAAAATTAGGTAAAGGTAAGTTTTGTGGGTTTAAAGCACGCACTCTAATACTTTAAGAAGCCTGAAGCAGAACTGGAAATTGGTAGAAGAACTGTGAGCCTTAAAAGGCCACCTTTGGTTCTTATTGCTGCAGAAACAGAGATCTGATCAGTACCTGTATAGATATTTGAATTATGATTTTTTTAACCCATATGTTACTATCCTTCACACATGCAGTTGGGAAGGAATTACAGGTGCCTCCTCCTGCAAAAAAAAAAAACCAAAACCAAACCCAACCACCCTCCCTCACATTACTGTCAGGTTTCTGCTGAAACACAGTATTTTTTGTGCACACCTACTGTAGGCACAGAGGAGTTTGTGTCAGGAGGTAAAAGCTCATAAACCAAAGTGCTGAGCAAAGTATGGAATTGACGAGTTGCCAGGAGCAAGAGCAGTGGTGCAACATGACTGGCATGTGTATTGTTAAAAGGAGGGAGCTAAGGGCACCACATCCATCCATAAGCCCATCTTTCTCCCTTTTTCTGATCTACTACAAGGGCTGCTTTTGGTCTCTAGCTTCAGTACAGCTGCATTCATGAAGATATCATAATTATGCAAAGGCCAATGAACAATTTACCAATTCAAAATGAACTTTGCCATATATTTTCCAAAAGCACAGGAAAATCTTTACTCCTGCAGGGAAATCACCATGCAAACTAAATATAATTTGTAAAAATCATGAACACTAGTGGGACTCATCCTGATCTGACTCAGGATGTATGCACACTGGTGGGAGAGATGGAAGTACAGTCTGTATGTATTTATCCAGGCTATCTTTAGCTGTGTGCAAGCGTGACTAGGAGGCACAGCCAGGGATGTGAAATGCAGTACTGGCTGCAACCTCCAAAACAGTTCCAGCAGCTTACCCAGGGCTCCCCTATCTACACAGTTACCTGCTTCCACAGATTTGCAGGAGCTGCTTTTGAACATCTGCACCTGCACCTGGTTAAGCAGACATGTCCCTGCATATCAGGGAATCAGAATCAATTCTGCTCAGAGTCGGCACAATTCCGTCATTAACGCTGATGTCAGAATCAGCCTGGTTCTCAATCAGCTATTCTGAGTTCTAGTGCTAACGAAAACAGCGAATCAGCCTTAGGACTTATCAACCAGCAAAAAAAAATTTTGTAAGCCAAATGCATTTCCTGACTGCAAAGTACAGAAAAATCCACCGATCTTACAAAACAATTCTGAAAAAGGTAGCTAAATGCATGTATCTATATGTAGTAAGGGGGTTAGGAACAATAATTTTTTCATGGATTACTGCGGATGTGACTCTTGGACTTAGTGGCCAGACCTGAAAGAAATACTGAAGGCACCATGAAGCAAGGGCTGATTGCATTTCCATTAAAAAAAAAAATCACTGCCAAGAAATCCAGAAAAGTGGTAGCAATGGAAATCCGAAAATCTCAGTTTTTATGAAATTTCCTTTTAAAAAGCAGAAATAAGTGTAAAAATACCGCACCACAAAAAGTCTCTTAAAATGCCAGTATCGTGTTGAGTGCCAGCATCAAGAAAATGCAAGCCTAGTTGCATTTCCTCTCGTTCCTTTACAAGGATACTAAATTAGTTTACCTAAGCCACATTTTTCTCTGAAGTCACTTTTCTTCTAGCAAAGTAAGTTTTGAAGCAACAATATTTTTATGCCTTTCTTTTGAGGGAAGGTGCTACAGTACTAAGAAGTGAAATTACACTGTACATTTGAGAAATGGGCTGTACTGTATATTTCTGTCTAAGCCACAACTTCAGTGCTGTTTTTTGGTAAAAAAACCAAACAAACCAACACGCTTAAGGCTGTGTAAAGCCCACTCAACACTATTTTATATTGGCTTATTTAACTCATGCAGGTTAAGTTTCTAACAAGGGAAAATAGGCAACTGAGTTTCAGTAGAAAAGGGTCGGAGACCCAACGGAAATACAAAACAGCTGGGAGCTCTTTTGGGCTACAAAAAGAACATGAAAAATGAAATAGGGTGCAAAAGAAAAACACTACTGCACTGTTCAGCTGCTATTTAGGTTAAAGTGATGGTGGCTGAAACTTGGTACCCACTAATGGCCGATTTATGGCCTGTACCAAATTAATTGGACCAGTTTTCAGACAAAAAGTACCCATGTCACAAATCTATTACTATAATTAGCAATCTTGATGGTAGTCCTAGCAAGAAGGACAAGGTCTAAATGAGCTATGGAAAATGAACCATCCTCTCACATGCAGAGGCTTCTTCAGGTCAGGGATAAAGCATACTATCAAGATAGTCTGAGAAAAGATTACTGACGCTTTAGTTTCCTAGGCTGTCAACCTTCTACCATTCTGAAGAATTCTGAAACAAATTCATTTAAAAAAACTCCAAACAACACATGACACAAACAATCAAAGAAACTCTCCATTTTCCCCTGTTTTTTTCTTTTTAATTGACAAGTCAGAAAATGTGATTAGGTTATGACATAAGAATTATGATATTAGAATGTAAAGATCAAGTAAGAAAACATGAGACTTAAAGCACAAAAATGTATCCCCAAATATCCCCATGTATTTCAAAAAAAACAAAAACCAAAAACCAAAAAAAACCTAAGGTTGCAGGGATAGTTACAGAAGCCAAGGCTTCCCCTGTACAGTAATTCTAATTTATGGAGGATAGCCTGACAAATGTCAACACTCTTTTCCTTACACTGGTAAAGTATCTCAGCAATCTACAACAAAAGACCTGATTTTACCAGGTTTTATTTCTCATGCAAAATTCTCCATTACTATTATTATTCAACCTCTGTTATTCACTGTTTGTCTTCCTAGTGTGTCTAGGCAGGTAACTTATATGAGAAAAAACAGCTTAAGTCTCTGATTGTTAAAACTTGAAACATTTCCAAGACCCTCTGAGATGTTCTTGTGATGAATGGCACAAGCTAGAGTAGCTCTCAAATTAGCAGATAAGTAATTGTGCAGATAAAGACAAAAATTCAAAATTAGAAAAAAAGGACAAAAGCCTTACTTGCTTCAAAATGCATTAGTAGTTTTAATAAGGATTTTAAAACTCATCCCAATTAGCAGATGAACAGCTACCAAGAATCCCTATCTAACCACCTCTTCTTTTCATATTTTAATTTAAGTTTCAATCTTTGAAAAGCATTATCATTGGAAAGTATACAGGTTCAGGTAAAAGGTTTTGTCTGGAGGCTTAGATGACTTTTTCTATGACATTAAGCAAGCAAATTCATTAACACATTAACAAAAGGTATCATCAAGATGTTTCTCTACACCTTGATCTTGGTTTGAGAGTCCTTAGTTATGTATAAAGATCAAGAAGACAGATTTTAATCTAGTGATAGAGGCAATGTGTACACCTATCATTATAACTCCTCTGAGAAATCTTGCAAAATTGCCTACTATAATTTCCCCATCTTTCTTATTATATTCTCACAAGGCTGCTCTTATTTCTCCGCCTTCTTTCACCTTCTGCCTTTCTTACTTTCACTGCTTTACTTTGCTTTGTGTTCTTATCCATTATCTCATTCCCTACAGTGCATGTCTGGTTTGAAGGGACCAAAGTTAAGGTTTCAACTGCAGGTACAACCATTTTTCCTTTCCTCTTACATTTCTAAGCATTACTAATGTGATATTTACAATTGCCAATGGGCATATTCTCCTCACAATGTCCTTGCAGATTTTGGCAACTTCCATGTCACTTATTTGCTCTTGTCAAAATATACTAATGATTTTTCTCAAGCTAGGCTTAATATTTGCATGTTATTCTCAGTCTCTTGGACATTTCATCTCTTTTAAAACCAATATATCTTGCTCTTTGTTTTAATTCTTAATTCCACTGTTTTATGCTGGGGTTGTTTTAATTGCCTTACAATTTTTAAAGTGTGCTCTTCTCAAGATTATCTTCAGACATTTCCCACATTTCTCATAATTTCACAATGTTCCACCTCAACCTTTTCTTCCTTTAAATTTCATTTCTGCGTTATCTCATCCATAAAAGCTAAAAACCTACTCATTTCTCTACTTCATACTGTGCATACAAACACTTAATTCAGTATTTTTCAGAGCCTCAGTGAGTGAGAAGCTCATGGCATCTAAACTACCACAAGGCATTGTAACTACATTTCATGGATCATAATTTTGGATATAACCATTACCTAGTCTGTAATCTAGGCTTAGCTTAGACCTTTCTCTGTATCTGCATAACTCAGCTCTGCTGATTATTCTCTCTGCATAGTACCTCTAAGAAGTTTCTTACCAATCCACTCAACCTCTTGACCATGTCATCATCACTTACATCTAAATATCACAATACTGTTCTCACTGCTCATGGAAAAGGCAGGCTTGCCATATTAATATTTATTCAGCAGGCTGCTACAAAGGTTGTTTTTCTTGCCTACAACTCTGATCTTGTCATCTTTCTCTGTCCTCCTCTAGGTAAGTTGCAAGTTGTCATTTCCAAATGCTTCACAACAGTTCACATCGCTGTTTTTTACCTCTCATTCAATATTGAAAGGACAAGTCCCTTCTTTAATCAGTCCTCATGTCAGTCTACATCTTCCACTTAACTTTTCAAGCATGCACCTGTACAACTTTCTTTTGCAACGTTATCCACAATATTCACAAACTAACTCCATCATCCTTCAAAATAGCACCTAAAAAGTGAGAAGAGGCTCTTGTGCCTCCAGTTCTGCCTCTCATGTTGGCTTCAGTTATCCTTGTCATCCTTCCTCACCATATCTCTCTTTGGTCTTACATCACAGATTCTCTAACACAAGCTGCCTTTTTGCTCTGTGTTCATAAAGTACCTGGTACAACAATTCATGATTAAACCTCATCACATTGATGTGGTAATATAAAAGAAGAAAAAAGCTACCATACCCAGCTATGGGCCTCTTCAATATTTACATATTCTATGATTCCATGATCCTATCTAGATTTACCTGTGTAAAAGTTCCTTTAAAAAACTGCATTATAAAATTACACACTTGCCTTATTCCTTATTCTAAGAACATATTTTCTCTCTCGTATTTTGTACAACATATTTTGCTAAAATTCAGATGAGAACATTACAGCTTTGTCTTCAAAACTAACAGTACTAACACTTACACATTTGCTGTGTATCAAATTGTGTAAGTTTTTGGGACATAATCAATGCACTGCATGTAAATACAACTGTTGTAGAATAAATCTTTTCATTTTGTAGACACATCACAAGCCAACATTCAGCAAAAGTGTGGCTATTTATTTAAAAGAAGTGAGAATATCTTGTAAGAAAAAGACAATAATAAAAAAATACCAGTGGTGTTTGTGAATTTGCCTTTTCACATACTTCCTCTACATCCATACATTCTAAGTCAGCCTTTATTCGGAAACTGACTACACTTTTTAGCAATGGCCATGAAGTACATTTGGGGAAAAAAAAAAATGTTCTCAATGATATGGTATAAAAAATACATAATTTCAACGTGCAAGACAGCATAAGCACATGTGACACAACTGTACTGATAGCATCAGACTTGTGTAAAAATATGAAGAAAAAGATCAGTTTCTTGCTCTATGGAAAAGAGTCTACCCATGGGGAGGATAATCAAGACAACCAGAACAAAAACCCCAAAATGTAAAATGAACAATGCAGGTGCAGAAGGACTGAATGGAGGAAAACTTAAAAACATCAGAGAAGATGTAGTTCACAGGAGTTTAAATTCTCAGGGCAGAAAGCACCACAATAAACATCCAAGATTTCAAAGTTCTGTATCAAGCCCATATATCTCAGGAAACTAATACATGTGTTTCAGAAACATGTGATTCAAACACATTCACTGCTTAAGAAACTATCACTTCCCATGGAAAGATGTTCTAATGTATTATCATTCTGTCAAATCTCATTTTTTTCTAGGCTGAATTTGCCTAGCTTCAATTTCTATATCTTGTTAAGTACTTGCAAACTAGATTAAGGACTGATCTTCTGTTAAAGATTTATTTCCTTCACATGAGACTTTCAGATCAAAATTAATTCATTTCTTAACAATCAAGTAATTTCTTTGACAAATAAATGAAGCTCTTTAACTCTCTCATTTCCAAATCCTGATTCACTCTTCTGCCCATTTTCTGGACCTCATCCACTTTCAGTATCCTTGGTTAACTTTTGAATAACTACTAATGAAATAAACAAAGACAACACTGTAAACATAATCTTATAGAAATTTAAAGTTTGTTATAGCAAAGATTAGCTGAGAGTGCCTGTGAAGGACAGAACCCACTGAAACTGTGTAAGATGTACTTGATGACTGCCTACTAATGTAGGGCCAAGGTAGACAAGGAAGGGTAGACAAAGGTACAATGGTAACATTCTAAACCAGGAAATAACGTAGAACATGGCTGGAACTATGGATACATAAAAGAAATGGAACAAATAATCTTCAACTTTAACATCTCAAGGACATTTTCCTTTAAAGCCCTGGGAGGAAAGATCTACACCTTCTCATATCAGCAGTCTTCTTATATTTTTGTGCAGCACAAGACAATACAAGAGGAATAGTTTTACCAAGAGCAAGTTTTTTAAGCTAAGAGGAGACCATAATGAAATAGTCAAGGATCTGAGGAAGAATGATTTAAAACAATGCAATGTAATACTTTATCACTTTTTCCCCCTATTATTCCAAACTCATAGAAATTTTTTTACAAAGCCTGATAACACTTAAAATTTTTCTCCTTATGTATTCTTATCTGTCCTCATAAAGACAGATGAAGGTATAATACAATTTAAAATGCACTTTATTAAGTCAACCCAACTGGGCGAAATACACAAATAGGAGAGGCTTGGAAGTTTGTGAAAGTCAGCTGGTATGGTTAAATGGTATAAAAGAATGTTCAAGTATTCCTCCAAAAGCTGAAGTTGCACCCAACTGAAGAAAGAATTACAAACTTGCAAAACTAAATACAGTAATAAAATCAGGCAGGTCAAAAATAAGTAAACTCTTCCTTTTGTGCTTTATATCCCTGCCAGCTGATAATTGGGATACAGAATGGGCACTCACAGAGGATAAGAACATTTCAGAGATGAAATTACTTCTTTGCAACAGTGCAAAATATTCACTTCACTGTGAAAGAAACTGAAGACATTTCAGCAAAGAACCCTTTTTAGATATGTCTTCTGTAAAAGGAAGTCCTGTTTTACAAACCTTGAGCCCTTCAAAGACGTTAACAAGTATTCAGATAAAGGAGATCTGGCTAAGACAGCCTGGCTCCAAAAAGCTGTTGGCAAAGACCCTCACTTATCAACATTCTAGGAAAACAGACTGTCACTGAAGAAGAGTCCTGACATGACGCTAAATAATAGAACAAAAGACAGCGAACAGGATAGTAGCAAATGGTCAATTCTCACAGTGGAGGCACATAATCAGTGGAGTTCCCCTGGGACCTGTTCTAGTCAACATGTTTACAAGAGATGAGCATTGAGGTGGCAAAGTTTGCTGATGTTAAGAAGTCATTCAAGATAGTAAGGAAAAGACTAGACTGTGAAAGACTGCAGAAGGATGAAAGAAGGAAAATGAAGAAGAAGGATGAGTAATTGGAGAATAAAATGAAAAATTAAATTCAGTGTGGATAAATGCAAAGTGCACAACTGAAAAAATAATTATCACTTGATATAGAAAATGAAGGTCTCCAAAATGACCATCACTGGAAAGCTCTTGATGTTGTGACAGACAGTGTCATGAAACTATTAGCTCTGTGCTCAACTGCAGTGAAAAAAGCCAATCACTGTTAAGCATTTTTAGAAGGGGAACAAAAAGTGTAATTATTCCACTACATATACCTATTTATGCACACTTTGTACTGTGATCAGTAGTCATTACAGTATCTAAAAATAAGTAGATTGAAACAGAAAAAGATATAGAGCAGGGCAAGTATGATCAGAGGTGTGGAATGCTTTCCACCTGAGTTGAGTTTTCTGTGATAAAGGGCTACAACTTCAGAATGGACATGAGCACAGAAACCATTCTTTCCACATATACACAAAGTGATCAAATTAAGTGAGCAGGAACCAGCAACTTTTTCTTCCTAACCAGAGAGCAGGAAATGTTCCTTTTGGAAGCTTCCTCCTTACCTACAGATGCTGTCATGCAAGAGTGTTACTTGAGGAGACTGGAAAAGTAGTAGGAAGAAAGGGATTCCTTTAGGGTTGTTAAGGTGACAAACACAGCAAATTCAATAAAATGTTTTCCAAAAGTTTGAATTTACCAACACTCAGGTCATTTTGATGAATGAAAACAAAGAGAAAGTCTGTCCCACATTGATGGAACCTGTTACAAGATCAGTTGAAATCAGGAAGGCTATGAAGTTGACATATTTGAAGAACATTGCAGTAAGGTAAAATATTCATATTTGCAATTATAAAGGGTTAATTAATACAAGAAAACAATCTGAACAATATAGTTCAGTGCTCTGTCATTATGACCTCCTCCACTGGGGTTATGCTGGGTGCTATTCAGTATTTCGAAAGAGTTTTTTTCATTATGGATTTAGTTCTGTAAACTTGTAATTGCATTACATTGGTAAGGAACACTAAAATCTCAAATAAAATTATAACCTGTTAGTCTTTAAGCAGATGGAATTGTCTGTTTTGGTTACATGGTCATTAATTCTTGATGTGGGTTCTAAAAATGACTGTGGAATGAATAAAGAGTACACGATACACTATTACTAATCAAACCAAAGGGTGCACTGCCACACGTGTTTCTGTTACTGGCTTGATGTTATAGGTCCTTGTTTACATCCTCACATGAAATGGAATCTCTCTGAGACAACTCTTAGCAAAAAATAGACTTCTCCACAGCTAAAACTCCACAAGTCCCCTATCAGCAATTAGAACACAACTTTTGTTCTTTACAGATTTCCATGTTCCCAGAGAATGGAATCTGAAGGAAGAACAAATTCCCTAGTCGGTAGGACAGATGAGTCTGTTAACCTGCAGAATACACTGCAAGCCTTCCTCTTTGGTAAAGTTTTTCCATTATGACATTTGTAATTACAACTTTTCAAACTTCTACTACTCTAACACCTGTTTCAGGAAGATTTCCCCATTACAACAAACAGAAAATAAGGAGCGGGATAAGGAGCGGGGATTTCTTGACTTTGCTGTTGTCAATTTCATGATTGGTGGACATGTTAAAACAATGACATAACGCATGTCCAACCAGTAACAGCTGATGGTACAAAGAAACATATGCTAAGTTATAGGGTAAACAATGCAATTCATGGATAATTTCTGAACTGTAAAAAAAAAATAATTGTTGAACCCATACATGGTATTAATACCCTTCACTATGGCAAGACATTACTACTAAAACTTGGTGATATTACTGTACCTATTTCTAGGAAACATGAACAAGAAATCCTGGGCATATTCATGAAAAATAAAAATAAAATAGAGTTGTATATCCACTGCAAAGTAAACCGTTTACTATTAATACATTATAACACACAATATGACAAACTGCCAGTTTGGCTTACATTACTGTATTTTTAAATAATAATCAAGACTTGGCAGAGGGCTAGAAAAGTGCTCATTTACTGCATTCTGTATAAATCTAAATAAATAAATGTATGGCAGGTTGTCCTAATCTAACTTTTCTTGGCTGATACCAGATTGTTCCTTTTTGCTCCATGCAGGTTTTGGCATACTTTCTGGGCATAGACTTAAATATCCAGAACAGTCTCAAACTGACTCTCATACTGATAATTTCTGCTCCTGTGCCAGGAAAAGAGTGCAAGATCCGGACATAAGATGAAGGTGCTGTGAGAAGAGTCTAGTCTGAATCATCCTTTTTACAGAAGAAATCTTTTAACTTTGCACTGGCCACTGAGAAGTTGCAAGACTGGATGCTGTCTAAATTATTATAGGAAAGAGGATGCCTTCTCCAGATTAAACTGATGCTCCACTTACAGACATCACTATATTCATTTGCCTGAAAAATCTGATCAATGTAAAAAAAGTCACTGAATGTCACTTTGCATGCCAGTGTTGCATTCTTCCATCCAAAACACTACACTTTCTGCATTTTCTTGTGGTTTTTTAAGCCTTTTTTTTTCCTCCCCACAACCATTATGTAACTAAGGTTTTCATCTGCAGGAAAAGTGACTCAAGGTTACAGTAATATTTCAGACTTTACATCAGCCTTTTAGTTCCCTCAAGGCACTAAGAAGGGATCATATAACTTTGTTACTGCATCACGTCATTACTGAATATGAAGGACTGATCAATCCATTAGAAAGTAATTAGAACAGTCATTTCATAAAACTTTATACTTGTACAACAAATCTGCAAAAGCCTTAAGAATGTAGAATTAAAAATCAAGTGTTATAATGAGTCTTATGTTTTCATCTAGTACTTCACATTATTTTGTAATTTAATTATTTTATTTATGCAAATAAGGCCTCAAACGCTATTGCACTCAAGAAGTTAAACACTTGACATTTTTACTCCTTAAAATGCAACATTTTATGACGTCTAGATATGTTTATTAATTAGTGATTATTAACACCCAGTAAACAACATCATGACTTGTAAAAACACAATCTTTCTTCACAGCGTGAGGCTGAAATCTATTATTCACTGATTCCATATGCTGAAATACACTCAAATGATCACAAATGACCTTAAGCATTAGATAAATGTAAATGAGGACAGGGTAGAAAATGTGCTTTTGATTGATATCTAAAAGACCAGGTTTGAAATCTTGACAAGGGATGAAATCTGAAATCTCACACAAAGTACAGAACAATTGGAAATCTAAAAAAAAAATCTATGCTTCTTGATGGACATACCACACAGCCTCTCCTCAGCACAGTGTCTGAGGCTGCTCACAAGAGGTGTTTAGCACATGGAACCTGAAAGACCATTCCTGGGATCCACATGGCCTCTGTCTACTTAGCAGGCTCTTATTAGGATGCAGAGATGTATCTCTAACTTATATGCACACACACCCCAGTGAAGGCAGAATTTTTCTAGCCCTAAGCGCTCACTTGAACTAACATCTCTACACAGAATGGCTACATAGGCATAAGATTAAATGACATGAATGATAGCCATTAAAACCATATGGGTTTAACCCTCTATGTAAGTAAGCTTATTCTGCATTAACACTTTGCCTTCCTCAGCCCTTTTTCAGCTTTACTTTTGCCAGTTTTAGGAAGGACTGAGTGCTCCTCAGCAATGTGAGCCATCAAAAAAAATTTTAAATACACAAATAAGAGTGTACTATTTGGTCATAGATAAGCATTTTCTAACTCTTAACCTTATACTATAAATATGAAGTGCTTTATAATTTACTTTTAAAGTACTGCGAGAGATGAATACACTGTTCTTGGTTCCCATGCTCCCCATCTGTCTTCGCAGTGACAACATGTGATCACTGATCAGTGATCACAGACAGGACGACCAAAAAACCTCCCATGGATGTTCCAACAACATCTACCTCGGGCAAATGGGATTTGTTGTCACCCTAAATTTTCAGAGCTATTTAAAATTAAATCTGACAGAGATTTAGATACATTCATTCCAAATCTCATTTTCAGTACAACAGGTAGTGTTGACTTTGAAGCAGACAAATTTCAACCATGCACTAAATCATAGATTGAAGAGACACGGCGTAAATTAAAAAAAGATAAGAAGGGAAGAGAGCGTTTGTCGCCAAGGTTAATCATACTGTATTTGCTATTTTTAAAAATACTTTTAAATTTCTCCCTTGCATCACTTACCTACTTACACATACACATCTGTGTGAGCATCAGTAATACAGATCACACTTTCACACTTCTGCATCCATTTCCACTTCACATCTATATTAATACAGAAGTACATGCAAGAATCAGTAAAAAAGTTTAGTACAATCTTACCAGCTTGACACCTTCTTAGCCTTAAATACTCCGGCATTTTGGTTCCTTGTGATGATCTCATCTACATCTGTAGTATAATTGTTAAGAATTATCTACAAAACTAGAGCAATAATAAAAAAAACAAACCCAACTATTTTCCATTTATAATGCCTTCATAATGTTCTTATTTGTTTGTTCTTCTTTAATCTGTGCTAAGAGACAGTCTTTTTTCAGAAGCATACATTTTACATTGCTACTCCAGCACATCAGCCATAGATCTATGCAGCAATTTGCTCTAGTTTCCTACTTATATTTACTCTTCCATTTAAGGAATTTCTATCCCTGTAGCTATAGAGGGAAGTGAAAAAAGATGTCCCATACCTCAGATATTTAAAGGCAACTATTTACAAATATAATTACAACCATGGAAAACTGAAATTTTTACAACCACTAAATGCCCACTCTAGTTTGTGCTGCTTTTCACTTTTCACTGTTATCACTATACCTAATGATGAGACTTTGGAGGTTAAGAACCTCCAAACCTTATTGAAGAACCTACCAACAAGAGATGTGCTTATGTTCTTGGCCCTGTCTGGGTGAATCCAAAACCAACAGGAGCTCCTTAACCTATAGGCAAAGGAGTTTCTAGTCCATTTGCTTTCTTGAGAATGGTTTGGAACCACCTTAAAAGAGTGGAAAGCAATAAGTGCCTTGGATACCATAACAGTACCTCAGCCTTGTGTCTCAGCTTCTTGTAGTTCGGAAGTTCAAATCACAAATTTGGGTAGCCATTCAGGCAGGTTAAAGCAAAGGCTGTCAAGGAAAACTTTCAGGGGAAGCTGAGCCCAGTCATCTATGGCTAGAAAGATAACTGTCATGGCTGATCACATGTGGTTAGTGAGAAGCCACTGGAAGGTGTAGCAAATAAGTGAAAACTCTGAGAATATTAATTGTTACTCAGTGTGAATCCATGCATTCCTGAATGGTTCACTTTCAAATGTAAAAAAATTACTTTAAATGGACATTTTTGGTAACAATGTAAAAGATCCTTCTTTTTTATTTAAGATATAGGAAATTTGATGCTAATTAGGAGGAGGTTTCTAGGTCCACAAAATATGACAGATCTTTCGAAAGTACTCTTACAAGAAAATTGAATACAAGAGTCAGGCTAATTTGAAATATTGTTGATATACTTTTTTCTTTGCTTTGATATATCTTTTTATTTGCTTTGCTGAAATCACATAATTTGCCTTCCTAATAGAGTGGGTTATTTAAGAAAAGTTATTTCAGGAAAGTCTCTGTCCAAACACTGGAAAAGACAGCTGGTATTTTGTGAAGTAAAAACAAGAAATGGAATGACAGAAAACTGGTTGAAACAAATCTCTGTCGTTTGGATGTGCCTTTTAAATCGTTTCCACAGTATGCAATGAGGAGTAGTAAATGAATGGTCTACACCTGGGCAGCAAAAGGAAGGCATAAATAGCTCCATGAGCAGATCATACTACTTTTAAATAGGGGCAAAAATAACATTGTTGATAAATTAGCTACACTGCACTTAAATTATATAACTGAGCAAAACTATTAATAATGGTTATAAACATGTTAATACTAGATTTAAAAATAATTTAGGAGTCCATATCTTCAGGCATTTAGGCTAAACATGACCCTTCTAACCTAAATTTCCCTGGACTGTTGGAAGATCCATACACTGTATTTTAATGGCCATTATAGTGCACTGTAACAATGTTTTGCACTATTGATGCTTTCAGACAGTAGTTCAAGTCACCAGTGCATGGTGTGAAACAGAGCTAAGGCAGAAAGTACCCTCTCTGAAACAGGAGACAATTTTTACTAAAATGAACCTCATCCTTGGATTTGGAAATGTCAAAGTGCGTAAACATGCTTCCAGTGTTTTGAGAAAATAAAATTTAGTGTTCATGACCGACTTATGTCACAGATACAATGTAAGTTGAAAAATTTGTATCTGAATGCATATCAGCCAAAATTATAACAGGGGATGAATCTGATAACTCTTCCCGTGTATATCTCTATTGTTCACTTGAAATGTATATAGTTTAATCCTAAAAGTTTCTTTATTTAAATGATACTGAAAGAACTTAGATAAAACACACTAAATTAGCAATGAAGTTCTGAACAAGGCGGCAAAAGGAGTAACACCTGTCTTTATTTTATTGATTTTGCAATATAAATGATCTATTGAATCAATTCAAACCTGCCCATGATAAGCAAAAGGAGTAAGAGTGAAGTCTTTTCAATGGTCTAGCAGCTCAAGTCATAATATCATTTTAAAAGCCGCCATAAACCTCATACATAAGATCATTGACTAATACAAAATACAGCAATACATTTCACAATGAGAGGGTTAGAATGGCAACAATTATTTGATTAATTCATTAGTAAAATTTTTTAAACTTCTAACATTTCAATAACGTATCCTAATATGGATATTGGAAACATACGTGGTGAATACTTCATGTAGCAGTATGAAATGGAGACTAATAGGAAGCATGTCAAAAATTAAAAGAAAAATCAAATCCTCAAAAGCTTGAGATTTCACAAAGCAAAGCTGTTAGTTATGCTCACTGAATAGTGATAGCAACAACAAAAACAACAATAATTATGATGATGTTGATAATACAGAGGCAGATTCTCAGATGCAATGCACTATTGCCAGGTCGATTTTCAATTACATTTCACTGATGTATTCATTTGTTTCTTAATGTGCTCATCTTGCCCATTAAGAATAATTAGCAGGCTTGCTTGGTGATTTCCTGGCTTCTGACAGGGATTTTTTTTTCTTTTTTGTTGACAACCACTTTTACTTTTTGGAAAGTAATTTTTGGATATTATAGTATGACTGGCATGTAATTTTAGCTTTCTAAGAAATTTAAAGGGAAGATGTAAACAGTAATTTTAAAACAAGATTATTTTAATCCATAATACCTACATAAAAACCATAATACCAGATGTTAACTATTCCTGAAGAGCAGAATCTAGAAAAGAAAACAGTATTTTATCCCAAATTACTTTAATTTGGTATGCTAAACAATCAAAAAATATCATCAGCCGTAAAAAGAACTAGCAAAAATACATAATTTGTAGCCAGTGGCACCTGGGGTGAATGCTACTTCCAATTACACCTAAAATTCTGTCCTGATTTCAGTCAGTCTAGTGAGGCTGAAACAGATCTAAATTTAGCCTTAACTTCTTTTACAGCCAGTCACCATAGAAAAGAGTGCAAAAGAAAATTACTGAAAGACAGATCATAAAATTACTACTGAAGTCCATAAACCATATAAAATGCAACAGAAATTTTATTATGTGCACTTTTAAGAATACATTTCACCTACACAGTAAAGTTCTTAGCCTGCTGCACTTTGGCACCCTGCTAATATTAAGCCTATTGTAAAATCCAACACAATAAAAGCACTTTGAATGCTGAGCCTTCTGAGCACCAAATGTTAAAAAAGAAAAATAAATTCCTGTTAGAGCCGTCCACCAATCACCTCCCTGAAAGGGATTCACTGAGTGAATACAGATGAAGACCTCTTGTGAGACTTTTGGGAACAGAAGACATTTCTAAAACATATTGTGAAAAACTAAGGTGTGATAATTACATAATATTAACAGTATCTTTTTCAGGAATAAAAGCACTTTTATTTGTTTAATTCCAAGGACTGAGTGAATATTTTCGCACTTGCCAATATTCCTTGTTATAAAAGACGTCTAAATTTCAAAAAAGTTCAGGTATGTTTATGGAATCTGCTCTGCAAGACATTTGCTGACTTGATGATTACTGAGCCCACCTGAAGCTTTTTGTGGGTAAAATGACCTTTTGTTAAATACATATGCTTCTATACAGCATGAGTTTGTTTTGTTAGACTAGTCTTGAAACACTTCTTTTCTCCTACATTTTTTATCTTCATAATGACATGGAAGAAAGATTGGAAGGGTGGTGCTGATTAAAATACACAGAATAAGGAAAACTTCCTTCTTAAGACACAAGTGTAACACACTAGAATTTAACAAAATAATAATCCCTGGAAAACAGGTGAGAACTTGCCTTTTCAAGAAAAAAGAGACTTTTAGCAGGCTTACTTCAAGTTTTAACAGATATGATCTAGGATTGACTGTTTTTAACGTGAAATTGTTCAAGTGTTGTCAGCAGTTACAGTTACCTCAGTTACCTCTGAGAAAATTTTTTTTAAAGGTAGTAGCTAATATTATGGCACTGAAATGTTTCCTGTTTTAACAGGCATCAGCAACTGCATTTCATTTAAGTCACAGATTAGTTAAAGTTATTTTTTTACTAAGTACTCACTACATTAGCTCTCAAATACATACAAATATCAAAAAGAAATAATTCTGATGCTGCAGCAGTCAAAACCTGAAAAATTAGCCTGCCTGAAAATGTAAATGGAAAGATTATCAAGGAACAAAAGCAAATAGATATCTTCCTTTTTTTCCTCTCAATTTCTAAGGGCTATTAGTATTCACCGTATATATCTGTTCTTGTTCTGTGCTGATATTTAATGTGGCCACAAATTATGCTCACTCATTCTCTTGCTTAACCCAAGTCCAGTTCAATTTTATGAACTATCTGTTCATATTAGAAGGGCATAATAGCAATTTATTCTAATATAAGAACTACAATAAAATACTTCCTACAAGGGACAGAGGAGTTTTGCAATCTTACATCAAGAGAAATAATGATAAATTGGTAATTGATTAAGCAGACTAAATGGGCAATTTGTAGGCAGTTATAACTTAGCAGCGACAATGAAACATTTCAACATACACTGGAAAAGCTCAGAAAATATATGAATGCTGAGTATGTTTTAAGGGGTTAGTATCTAAAAGTAGGAAAAAAAAATCTAGCCCTTATGCAAAATGGATACATGAAGGCGAACTGATGATTTGATTCCCAGCTACACCTTCTATAATGTGCAGCACACACACACACATATGAATCTTCCAGCACTCAACCACGGGGCAAATATTTACTACAGTACATGCTCTATACCAACATGTGCATTTTTAATTAACAGAGAAAATGTGGCATTTATTATGGGGGAAGCTGCTGCTCCGTTCAAGATATTCCACATCTGTTTTTTAATTACTTATGTGGGGACTTTTTCTTAATATGCCCCATGCTGTTTGCCTTTATATCGATTGTTACTCAGCCAGTAAAAAGGAACGAGCACAACAAACCAGTTTTCTATCTGAATAAGGATACTTTTGATGGCCTTTTCATTTCCATCAGTTAACAGAACTTCTTTGACATCTGCAGAAATAGCAACCTGAAAAAAAGAGCACAGCAAACAATGAGCAAATATGCTTGTCTGTGTGGAAGTGAAGACAGGAGTGACAAGCCTTCAGTATCATGCTTCCTCACCTATTTCTCTGTAACAATCTTCAATCTTTTTTCATTTTATGTCTGCATTATTTTAATCATTCAATCAAATCAGTCAATACTTTTATCATTCCATTTGCGGGAGCCTCTATCTTGCTATCATTCTGTTCCGTAATTGCATTGTGACAGCCGATGATGGTATTCTGAGAGGCTTTCATTTGCGGGCTTCTGTTTATCTAGTAGAGCCATCATACAAGGCTGTCACTCTGCCTTTCAGCTTGCTTCTGTCTGACTGCCTGATGCCCTTCATATAACTTTGCATTGCAGGCAGATGGCTTTGTAAGGGTAATTTTTTTGTGAGCTTTGACATGCTCGCACATTGGGCTGTAACCTCGACACATTGTATAAGAGCGACAGGTTTGTCAAATGCCAATCAGTGTAACAATATGCTTTTATTTGTAGAGACATAAAAACTTGTCTAATGCACTGCACTGCTACATAATATCTCCTGAATACATGACTCAGAACCCAGAGAATGGTGAACGACTCTCCTGAATGGCCAATCTAATTCAAAAGAATCTAATTACCGAGAGCTCTGGATCATGTTTGTTGGTGTAATAATGCAGGCAAAACATTAGCAGCTATATCATGGTGCTCCAACTGTGATTCGCCAGGCTATTCCTGTATCTTAGCAAATGGGACTATAATCTGAAAAAAAAAAAAGCTTCGGCTATGGCAATGAAAGACAGACAGTACGTGGCCTGGAATGTCACAACAAAAGATATTGACTACACCGAGGTAAAATGTTTCTGCTCATCGAGGCAACCATAAAATCAATATGATACGAAAGCAAGTCAATCTAGAAGGTCTCTCAAGACTCTGCAGCTTGACCGCAGCTGAGGCTGTTGACAGTTCTCTGACCCAGCAGTTGGAGGCACTGGAACATTTTTCCTTTTGTTTCTTCCTCTGAATGGGATTGGAATTGAGAAAAGACCTACCATGAGCCCAGCCAAGCATGTCATGCCACCCCCTAGCTCACACACAGCAAGGTCCCTGAAAGAGAGAAAGGAAATGGTAGAACCCATACAAATTAGATGAAAATGGTCAGAGAGACATATATGTTACAAGAACAAATTGCCATCTGCAGTAAGAACTGAGCTACCAGGAAGTTGTAGAGACATGACTAGGCTACCTCATGTCGTTTTGCGTTTTAAAAATAATTATGAAATAGAAAAGTCACAAAGCAGGCAAATCAGTGGGGGTTCCCTCATTAGTGTTCAGTGCAACATTACCACCGCTGAGCTGAAAAATCTGAGAAGGTTCCCTTTTTTCCCTTGTCAATGGCTCTGTCTTTTAGAACTAAACTAGCTAGAGTAGCGAAAGATAATTGTTAGGAAAGGATAACAATGTTAATCCACATTCATTCTTGCAAAAACAGCTAGAGAAGTAAATGGGGAAATTAATATTATTTATATATCTCTCCATACAGTTATGCCTAAAAGCCTTTTTCTATTAAAAAGAGAGAAGTTTTAAAGCAAGTCGTATACCACAAAATAATTACACACGAAGAAATCTGATCCTTCAATTAGCACTTAAAACTGCAAGTGACCTACAAACAATGCTGTTATGAACAACGATGGGAACAGCAAACGGTTAAGCCTCAGAAAACGAAACGAAGTTAGTGTCAAGAGCCTAAACTGAGCCCGATCAAAGGGCTGAATACATGGTCTAAAAGGCTGCTTTTAACTTAGACCATACTGTGCTGTTATTAAGACGTGCATGTGAAATATAATTTGGCGCAGAGAGTGTGTCGGATGGGAGCTTGCAGGGGGAGCCTTAAAGAATGTCCTCCAGAGCCATGGCCTGCCCCAGGAGGGCAGGAGGGAGGGATGCTGACCCTGCACCGAAACTGTGTATGAAGCAGTGTCTGGGGCAAGGCAAAGCCTCAGCTTAGGAACATGCTGCTTTATAGTAAAATCTGCGGCAACTGTTACAGCTGGCAGGAGCATTCCCATTGAGACACTTCTGACAGGCAGAAAATGGAATTTTAGCTAAACTGTTTGGTTGAGCTTGGTTTTGGAGGGTTTCTTGGTTGGTTTTTTTTGGTGCACCTTTTCTTCTTCCTTAAAACATTAACATCTGAAAGTCTATTTTTATCTGAAAGGGTCACCTCCCTACTCACTCAACAGTGATATTTAGGAAGAGCATCTAGGATGCCATATCAGTTTCAGTATAAAGATGCTGATATTTTGTTCACTGAGGCGAGCAGACTAGGCTGTATGACTGTATAATAATGCTCACTGTCTGGACAGGTTAGATTTATTTTTCTTAGACACCATAAATTTTATTTGAAAAAAGTCTAGTTGTCCTATTTAATCAAATTGAGACAAAAGAAAGACATACTTTGCAGGAACAAGCTCTACATAAACGCAGTAATAATGTAAAAAAAATAGGGGGAAATTTGCAATTTGGATTTTTAAACAGAATGATTATAGGTTTTTCCTCAAATAAGTTTTAGTTTTTCTAAACCAAGTGTATTATATATTAAAACTATATACATATGGTTATATATAAGGTTTACAATGTACTTACTCCTTTATAAGAATCATACTTACTGAAATAAACACAGAGAATATCCAGTGTAAGGATTTTAGGGGATTTTGAACCAAATTTCTGTGTACAAAGTAAATGAGCATACACATATACACACATACACACAAATATTTATGCATATGAAATTTATTTCAGTTCAAATTCCCTTAGTAGCAAGTTTTAAAAGTTGTATCTGTCTCTCAGGCAATATATACTGACATTTATAAAGGAGAATTAACATAAGAAACTCTACTCTGAGAGTACTGTCAGAAGGGCATAATCCTGAGAAATCAGGATGTGAATCTGCCCATTTACTCCATGGAAGTTTGACTGCTGGTTGTCTCTGAATATTGCAGCTTGCATACCCAAACTAGGAAAATACCCTCTGAGTAAAGCAGCACAGGAGGTTTGCTGTCAGGAGCCCTGGAGAAGAGGGAGAGCATATGAGCATGGGGCCAGACAGCAAAGTGCTGCAGGGACATCACTACAGCAGCAGAAGGCACACAACCAACCTGGGAAGAAGAAGCAGCGGCTGCCAGATCAGGTGTATGAGCTGCCACCCCCAATGGGCCACACTTTGTTGGGGTGGTAGAAGGAGCAGGAATGAGGCTTTAGGGACCAGGACACACTTTGGTGCCAGGTCTTTGATTATAGATAGGAGTCTAAGCAAGTTGCTCATTTAGTACAAGGGGCAGGGACTTACACTTTGGTCTTCCTGATTTTACCCAACACCATATGTACACAGACTGGGATTTTGTATCCAAGTCTGGTTTACTTGGTATTTGCCTTACACCCTCACAGAGAACAGAATTTTTGCCTCCAAATGCATTGTTATAATAGCTTTTTTTTTGCACCCTATTCATCCTCCCGACAATGAAACTTCAAGGATGTCCAAGTGCAAATCTCAGTATAGTCAGGGGGAAGGAAAGTGGATGCAGGATGGATTTTATATTTAGATGTTCCTATTGGAACCTCGATAGCTGACTTCTACAAGTTTTGAATAAAAGTGAAGGATGTTTCAAAATTGTTTCACAACACTTAAAAATGGGTACAAATTCCTCTTCCTATATGCAGTGATTTTTATGTATTTCATCAGATAATATTTTGCTTGCTTTTGCAACAGATGTCAGTTTAAAGAATTTCTTATTTTTCCTGACCTTCACAATCAGCACTGATCGATTGGAGCTTCACTTTTGTTTCTCAAAAATCAAAGTGAAATAAAACGCCTTGAGTGGAAATCAAAAGTCTTTGACATATAGCAGAAAGCTTGCTGTGCAATATTAGTACCCAAAGGCAGCTCAGAATTCTTTGTTAAGAGCAACATGCTTTCACCTTGAACATTTTAAATTTAATCTGAAGACTTAAATCATAGCAATCTTTACCATGCAGATACAATAAAACTAAGAGATTGGAAAGTATCTTTTTATGTTTAACTCTGTACCTGAATATTTCATTATGCTTGAGGCAGTAGTAAGCCAGCACTTCTTCAGATGGCCAGAGACCTATAAAACAAAGATATTTGCCTTTTTAGAACAGATTTTTTCTCATCTAAAATAACATTTGAATGCTCATTACCATTTGCAGACCTCTACCCACTGTTTCATTCATTATATTTGCCATAATAACACGGAATAAAGAAAATAAAAAGAAGACCTAGGATTTAAGCATTGGAATTATTTCATCGATTTCATCACAACTAATGATCAGAAATTTATAGATACATGCACACACACATAAATATATGCATATATCTACATATACACATGCAATACTCAAGACTTTAAAAGTCATATAAAATTTAATTCACTTGGGCATTCACATGAATGTCAACCTGTCTGTGCCAGCCCAGAAGAAAGGCCAACTTTGCCTGGTAGCCTGTTTCTAACAGGGGACAGGAGCCCTCTAGTTTTTCATTAGCTACATCATCATCATCATCCTATAGTCACTCCATTTCTTTCCAGTTTCTTTTTATTTAGATGCTTTAATCTTAGTTTGTGTTAGGTCAGGCATCAGTCTGACTGTAAGGGAGACTGGCCAGCAGCACATGCTAAGGACAAATCCAGGACTAGGGCAATATAAGTGTGATTTCTAGTTGTGGCTCAAAAAGTTCAGAAGAAGAAGAGGAACTACGTGTGGTAAGTTCTTCTAAACAGGCACTGAAAGAATTGTTTTGGTTGTTCTGTGATAAACTTTCCAGAGCTGCACCAGGGAGCACCACAGTTTCACTCTGCTGTATAAAGAAACCCCTCCTCTGTCATTTTATACTTGCTTCCCTGCCATTTTCATTTGAATTCCCCTCGTTCTTCTGAAGAAATACCCAGGAGCAATCACACTTTCTGTACTTAATCTGTATTATTCATGAATTTATTAGCTTCCATCATAACACTTACACTGGTCATCATCAACATTGACAACTACTTTGAGGCTTCCATGTAAATTAATTTCTTCAAAACTAGTCTCTCATGGAACCGGCTGTTTTGCCAGACCAGTTTCCCACCTGACTGGAATGTCCCCCTGAAGTGTCGTGGCCCATGGAGAGGGCAGCACAGATCCAGTGTGCCTTGAATGCTCTCCTGCAGGCACCAGACTTCATTGCTAGAGGGGGAATGAAGAAACCAGACTCATGCTCAGGAACTTGAGTTGTGTTTGCAAAGGTTCCCAAAGTTAAAGGAGGAAGAATCAAAGACATATGGAGCTGAATATTGGTTTTATGTGATTTTTCATCTCTGGTTGCTTAGCAATGAAAAACCATGTTTATATGCCAGGTAAAATCCAGAGTTGACTTCCCCCCTCCACCAACACATAACATTAAGAATCGAGACATAAACTTCATATTATGAACTACAGACATTTCAACTGTTTCAGTAAACTTATTTGACATATAGAGCATCTTTTAGATATTTCTAGACAAGTAAGCTGAATTCCATGCAGCTCACTATGCATGTGTACCCTTTAGACCATTTTTACCATATTCTCAAGGCCAAAAACATCACTACATTTTTAACAGAACCAGGAGTTTGGGAGAAAAGCTGTCATCCTTTAAATCACTTAAAGCCTGACTGAACCATCATCAATATAATTCGTCCTTTCCATCCAGTAAGTATTCTGAACTACTCTTACTCCTAGTGAGAAATAATGAAAATTTAAAAACATCTTGACTGCATGCAGATCAAGCAAAAGCCAAGACAGGATTTGTCCAAAACTTTGCATGTAACTTTTATATTTTAAAAAAAATTAAAGGGAAAAATATAGACTGATGATACATACGGATGACAAAACTACTAATGCAATACTTGTATTTGTCCTGTTTATGACAGTTCAGTCTGATCAGGTGTTTTTGAATGGGCTATTTTGCTTAGACTTGCTAATGGTTAAAATAAAATACTCACACAAGACTACCCATTCTTTAGTGAAACATACACTAAGAATTGTATAGGGTTTTTCATCTTGCTTTGAGCATCTCAATGCTTTTGAGCACTGAAATATGCTAAAATGACAGATTTTGCAATAAATATAATGACTGTTTAAATATTTTAGTGTGTAACATAAAGAATGTTTCAGTTTGCAGTGACTGGTGTATACTCAAGCAATAAAAGATTTTTTAAAATTTAGTGAAGACATGGCTAATTTAACACTGTTTATAATACTTATATCTCACATTACAAAAACCCTCACACCCAACACCATAAAAAACTGAAATGCTTTTATAGCAAACTTCTAGCCTGAGTGAATTTTAAAAATACAAGTCAGTTGTAGCAAACATCCTTCAACATCTGACTTTTCACTACCCTCAGTCAAATGTCTCTCACTTTTCTGCAGTTGTTATTGAGAGGGCACTTCGAATGGTGTCACTGAATCTTTTCTGAGGGGTCACTGTTCCTTCCCCTGCTGCCATTTCAATGCTGATATTGACTGGAACTGCAGGTGTATCAGATAGCTCTGTGCTGAGAGAAGGGTGAAGCACCTTTGCAAAGACAATGCTTTTCTTTAGGCAGATGCCAGCAACGTGCACAGCTCTCCTGCCTGCTGCCTTCCCCCACAGGGAAGGAAGGGTCACCCCAGCAATGGTATAAGCATCTGGAAGCTAAAGAAGCAGGAGTCAGGAGGCCTTTCATGAACAAGCTGCACGTGTGGAAGCACACAGTGCTCCCAGCTAAGCCAAGAAGCCAGAAGCCAAGACACCAGTGTTAATTTTAGTGAAAGGAAAAGCTTCACGTGCCTGAACAGGTAGGTAAGCCTCTTTATCTTCAAAACAGGGATAAGCTTAAAGATCCATGTGGAGGAGTTTGCATTCTGTCTTCTTCCTCCTCGCTCTGACCTACATTTGCCAACACAATGACCTACATTTTGAAGTTGCAAGTATAACAAAGATAGTTCTGCTTCTGTTAGAAAACATACAGCTGTAATGCAGAAATGCAGAATTCCTATGAATTAACAACTACTACTACGTTGTGAAAAGCATAATTTATTTCCTGCAAACACATACATATGGATATGGATTAAGTTTCCTATGAACACCCTTAAAGTAATTCTTTCATATTTAAAATAAAATCATTCTCATTTTGATTTCTGGATTTGATTATAAATACACAACATTGGATGCTACCTATTTACATGTACAATCACTTACACGATAGCAAAATATTTACAGATGGATAGGCAAAAAGAACATCAAAAGACCCCCAAATGGTGCTTGTATTTTCAAGGCTATAAATATTCTACAAGTCCTAGAGAGAGGGGCAAAAAAATCTCACTGTACAATGGAACAGAGAGAAACAAGAGTTTCTTTTCGCAAAAATAAATATTTCGTGACATTTACTGGAGGTTTTAAAAATCTTTACCACCTTGATAACTACAACTTGAAAACAGAGACTAATCGCCAGAAAGCATTGGAATCTCTATTGAAACATATGAAAAAATTAAGTTGCACTGGCATTGAAAGGAGCCCCTCAAGAATGGGCATGTCTGAAGACATGGGACAGAGACAGAGCTCATGCCCACATTTCTACTCCTGAAGTATCCTTTCACCACTAGGATGGAGCAGGATTCTCACTACAAACGCCGTAAGAAAGATGATGTCTACTTCCAGACAGATTTATGGTATGTATTACAGTAGAAGGAGTAGAAAAATATCATAATTAAATTGTAAAATGGTGAATAGAGAAATGCTACAAATGCATCACTGCCATACAAAATGCAGGCATTCCTACAGCACTTGTCACCATATCATAAAATGTCACCACAGCAATGGAGTCTACATCACAAGAACTTGATGATATCATGAATTTCTACTATCTCAGGTTTGCACATCAGGAACCAAAGTAAGAGACAGAGACAGATTAAGTTACTTAGACACACAAAATGAAATTATGGGAAGACTGAGAAAAATAATCCAAGTCATCCCTACACCATGAAGTATGATGTAACCAAGAAAAGGTACCCAAGCTCTTCCTACAGAGGAATGAAACTAAAAAAAAATCGTATTAATGGAAAGAAACATAGCTTAAGTTGGTTTTATCACTGTCATAGTGCTTGCTATTGGAAAGTGTCAGGTCTTTCTGCAGTAGTCATGGCACAATAGTTTCTTAAAGCAACCTTCAAGCCACATGGACTAAGCCACGTGTAGACAGCCTTCTGAGGATGTTGTGTTTTAATGATCAGCTGGAGCACTAGTCCAAAGCTACACAAAGCCTGTGCTTCTTCTGCAACAAATCTAAAAATGCTGAATACTCTGATAGTACAGAAAATTGTCTACCAGAAATAAATTATCCAGTATTTAAAAAAAAAAAAATTGTTTCTCTCCTCCTGTTGCTTTTTACCACATATTTTACAGAATGCTGTCAACCTTTGGATAACAAATATTGAGATCTGATGTGAAGTTCTTAAAGAACATCATGTCAGTAGAAAAGAATTTTGAGATGTGTATTTTCAAGAAAGACATCTGCCTATTGGAGCTATTATGTCTCAGCAGTGCTCCAAAGGTACAAAGAAATCACGGTAGCTACTGATTACCTTAACTGGGATAGTGCAAGATTAGTGGAACTCTTCTCTACCGTCTGCCAGCACTACACACAGGAAACATAGGAACAAGTGGAGGTGACAGGTGAGCTGTCCCTGAGAGCTCTGAGTAGGAGGTGTAAAGCAGCCCCACAAGTGCTTTACTCATGCTAGCAGATTAAGAAGTTACTTTCAAAGCTAAGCCAAATTGAAAGTATTTTCACATTTCCCTAGCTCTTCTCACAGCCCCAGGTACAGATGTCTGATCTCAACATTCAAATTTTGTCTTTTATTTGCACTATTAAACTAATGAGACATCTTCCTATTCATTTGAAGTCTCAAGTAAATTTTGTACAAATCCTATCTTTACCCTCAAAAGCAAAGACAATTTAAATTTGAAAAGTCAGTCATTTTCCCCATATGAATACACTCAAAAAGATATTTTTTCTAGTATGTCCTGATTCTTGACTACATGAAATCACCTTATTTGCTTTAATAGTCATTGAAGTGAGAGGAAAGAAAAAGCATTTTCAGGCAAAGTGATGAATAATGTCTCAAAAGTCATACCAACAACTGCACTGAGCAATGATGAACTGTTTTCTGACCCTAAGTAAGGCAGTTTTTATCCTTCCACACTGAGACACATGGTTAGTGGAGAGCAGAAAAATCTTTAGCACTACAATAGACTGTGCAGAGGTGTTAAATTAATGGCCTGTTCGGACAGGCAATTATTCCCCATCACCTCTGCTAAAAGACCGTAGAGAAGATGGAAAATCCCCAAAACTAAGGTATTTACTGGAAAAAGCTATTCTAGGAATATAACATAAGGAATTCTGGACTCTTAAAATAAGGTTCTTCTATCCTTAGCATTGTCACAACCCTAATATTACAGTATAAAACCTTATTTTCTACTGACTATGTGACTGTATTCAAGTCATATTGGAAGATAAGTTTGACAATTTTATCCTGGTTAGTTTTTCTGTTGATCACCACCACAGTGCACAGCAAGAAGCACAGTCCATCTGCTGAGAGTAAGCAGATCTGAGGGTAATACCTCTGCTGGAGATGTAAGAGAGCGGATCAAAATCAAGGTTCAACAGCACAGTACTTAGGAGCGAATTTCAAAATTAAACTCTAACCAATATTATGAGCCCTTCTGTCAGTGGAGCAGTAAACTTCACTTCCACGTCAAAGCTAAAACATGAAATTATGAATAGCACAATTAAGACTAGATACCAGGTGGATGCACAGAGTATGTCTGCCAAATACACCTTGGTAGTAACATATAACATGGGTGTTCTAATTTGAGTAATTGCTTGAGTAAACATTATCTGCAAATAATTGCACTGCTGCAATTAGTTGGCGTAGATAGCTCTCAAAAATATTTCTAGCTCTAAACTTTCTTCAAACTCCAAACCTCAAGCCCCTTTTCAATATAATTTTACCATTAAAAATGTTGCTCGGGATAGTCAGGAAGTAAAGATTTTATTTTCATTCCCTTATTCACACAGCATGCAAAATGTGACACAGATGAAAGGATAATCTGCTACCTAAGATCCCACCTAAAGTGCATTGAATTAAGCAAGGCGAACACACATAATAAGGCACTAATACTACAAATATTCACTTTTCAGACACCATAAAATGCATGCATAGAGAAGTGAAAATATTCCACAGAAAATAACTTCCATAATAATCCAAAGATAAACCTGATCACTTTAGTAAAATGAAGAAATGGAGGAAATTGCTAAGCAAGGAAAAAACTCGCTGAAGAAAATCCTTGTTGTTTCACTCTGTTTTCAGTACACAAAATTTTAAGTTTACACCTATCTACCGCAGATGCAGATAAAAAACGGGTCATCATTGCAAGTTAGTTGCAGATGGTGTACCCGGAACTGTAGAATTATTTACTACAAAAGTGAATTCGAGAGCAGATTTTCTAAAGGAGGACAGCTACCAAACACTGTGTCCCTCTGGACATTTGACCACCTCAAATACCAGCATCTTTAAGACCTAACATATTTTGAAAATCCAGTTGTCCAGTCTGAGGCTTTCCATTCTGAAATTTACCCCAAGAGTATTTACAAATGAGTAACTTCAGCAATAAATGCACACAGCATGAAAAAATAAAATTAGTTAATAGCCTTTACAGTAGCACCTTATATCTGTGCCTTACTGCACATGGCTTTTGCAGATGGCAAACCACCTTTTAAGTCCAGTGAAGAGGAGTAATTTGAGGCAGGGAGAATGGCTAGCTTACTTTTCCACAGCAGGAATGCTATAAGTGAGTTTGAAAAGGTACAGGAACACCAGAAAAAAATAGAAGAGAATATAAAGAGAAACATTTTTTCCCTATGCACATACATTTTGTAGAAAACTTGTCTTTCTTCCAATCTAAAGCAGAATTCATCATATTCAGATCATTGAAAAATATGTATAAGCACTGGCTGAGATCTTCAGCCTAGGCAAAATGGCCTCAGCACCGTATCTCTCACTTTCACTCTCATTACTATTCACGACTAGGAGGGAAACATGATGGTCTGCAATCTGCAAATGTCTTTTAGAGCACAAACTTAAGAAGCTCAGTGGAACTGATGTGGAAATACAGTAACAAGTCAAAGCTGTAAATGTACGCATATCCCTTCCATAAGAAAAATTGGCCAACTGTACAAATCTACTGGTATGATTGTCTTTAACATCTTTTTCAAATGAATGAATTTGTGTTGGGGGTGGGGGGGGTACCTAGTTTTCAAATAGTTATTAAAAATTAAACAACACTGGAACAAACCTTTTGTGATTATAGCCTTCATTCTCCTGCAAAAAACTGGATCTATAAATTTATGTACCATTGTAGATGTAAATTACAAAATTTTATATTCAACTATATTAAAACATCTATTCCAAAAATGATTACCAGTTGTGAAAAGCAGACAGGCTTATCACTTGCTGTCAGTTGTTCATGTCTAGTTAAGCAATAATGTGCTAAAACTGCTCTTTTGTTTTGTGTAAGAATTTTGGCAATAGAAGAAATGAACACTCGTTTAATAAAAACTCAGGCTGCTTTTTGCTTTGATGGAGGAAGCAGCTGCCTGTTTTCATTTGCTGCAGAGCAGCAAAACCCATCAATATAATAAGCAGCTTAGATGCATCCATCCACAGCATCTGTAAGGATATAGGGCTATTCGCTCAAAACCAATCCTTGGTTTAATTTTAACAAAGATGTGTCTGACATATTTGAAAATGCATTATAATAGGGTTTTGAAATACTAGCATTTTCTCTTTTCTTTTTAAATACTTTTCACAGATTTTGAAAGGCAAGTATACATATTGGAGTGATAGAAATGCTAAAACAAATATTACTATAGCAAACAGCAGAACTAGCCTAAAAATGCAAAGAGAGAACATTAAGAGATGCCTTCTGATTCACAGACTCTCCTGTTCCTTCAAAATACAGAAAAAGAGTGTTTCAATCTTTTCAATGAAGGGTGTTTTTCACCATAACCAAGAGCAGAGAAAGATACTAGAAATATGTATTACAGACAAAACCCCTGCAAAGATCATAGATCCGTTATACAAATATTTTTCCCAAGATATACTTTTCCTTCCCTGCCTTATGCTTTGTTAAAAGTAAATAGATTAATGCTCATTTCCAAAGATATTTATCAAATTATTTTCTACTAGTGCCTGAAAATAATATAATTGTTATTAAATTCCAACAGTGTGAGTTTGTCCCAAGTGACAACTTCTAATTGCAATAAAAAAATTTTAATTAGAAGTAGAATTCTAGGACATTCATACATAATTACAAAAACAGGAAGAGAGAGATAAAGGACCATCTGAGATAGAAACCATATAAGTCTATTTTCACTCTAAAAATGTGATACAGTACATTTATATTATTAAAATTTCTTAAGACATTATTATTATTTTAGTGCTGTTCTGCTTTCTAAGACCTTTCTAAGCTGAGCTTTTAGATGATTTGCACATTAACTGAGAAGTCAGATAATTCTTAATCCTCCTCTTTTTCAGATCCAATAATGGATAAGGGAGCATCTTAGCATGATCAACTAGCAATCTGCCTAGCCTGAGTGGTAGTACACCTGAATTTAGGATTAGTCATCTGGTTTTCATATCTGATTTAAATGAGCACTCATTCTGAGAAGCGTAGAAAAAGAATATTCAATTATTTTGAACTGTACCATTAAATATGTAACAATAAATCTGGAGTGCATACATATTTATTTGCTTCACAAACAAGAAACTAAAGAAAGAAAGGAAGATTTTAAAGAACCATGTCCAGGCAAATAGTTGGATAGCTCAATTAAATAACTGCCTTTTTCCAGTATTCACAATAGCTTAGAGATATAATCAACCATATCTCAGCTGTAGCCTTGTATCTCTATTTTGTCAATTCCAATATCCTAGTTTCACTTTGTCTATACATAAAGTGAGGAAACTAGTTGGGGGGTTTTTCGTGGTTGTTGTTTTTCTCCCCCCCTCCCCGTGGGGTTTCATGGTTGCTTTGGGTTCATTTAGTTGTTTGGTTTGGGATTTAGAAATATATGATAAGTAGAGAAGGCAAAAACCTGTAGATCACCGTGGGTTACTAATATTGCTTATCTTCCTGAAGTATCTGATACAGAACATGGAAGTTTGTGTAATTGCCCCATGCACTCCTACGTAATGCTCAAGATAAATAAAGTGGAATTTATTTGGGTGATTTCAGAAGCTGTGTCTAGAGCATGGATTTCTTCTGTTTGTTTTTTTCCCCATCAAATTAACTAAACAAAGACAACACCTTTTAGGTCCCAGCAGCTTCTGACTCATATTTTTCTCCTTTATCAAACTCCACCATTCTACACAGTTAACCCAACAATTGGAAAAGTGTCTGTTCTGTACAGCCAGGGGATATAAACTTGGTACAAGTGGAAATAATAATTGCATGCACAGTTCAATTTGAAGGCTTTGGGCAGCATTTGTCTAACAAAACAGTGTACTCTGAAATTCATGTACTAGCAAATGGTGACCATGCATCCTTCACATTCTTAGATAAATTTGTTAGGTGCCTGTAGTGAAGAGGCCTTGATTCTTTCTCCTGGGGTAATTTCAACTGGTGCTAAGTGTGCAATTTTCAAAAGTCTACACTACTGACAACCGCCTTGCAGCAGGTGCCCAAAATCTCCCTATAACACTAAATCTTGTTTTCATCTCCTACATGGAATAAGATTTGTAATGAGTTCTATAAATGAGAATGCTGCACAAGGATGAACCAGACTTTCCATCTATTTATGGGTCCACATTCCATATGAATGTAGACTGTAAGAGTTAAGGCAAATCTATATCAAAGGAAAGTATTTACATTTTTTTTCTCAAAGGCCAAGGATTTCAGGGTCTGCCAGGTCCTTCCAGGTGAGGTTTGACATACAGCCACAGGGCAACACAAGAGAACTTCCACTACTATTGTTGAAAGCTGGTTTTGCCGGAATGGGTTTCAAGAACCACAGCTATTGGTCTGGAACTTTTCATGACCACTAAATACACGGGGCCAGATTTTCATTTGGTACTATGCCTGTGTATCCTAGCTAATGAACCAGCCTTGGACTTAAAATATGCATGGTCTTTCTGACAAACAAAGTAGCCTTTATTATACTAATATATGTTAGTGCCTTGGATCATTTTGTAGAGTCAAATCCAAGGGTAACCTTCTCAGGAAATCAGTGTTTGAGTGGGTTATGGTAAAGGAGGATATAAAAGTGATAAGATTAGAATTTAGTCTTCAAAGTAGCCTGAAATACTTTCCCTGATTACTTTCACATTTCCATGTTAGTGTAATAAACCATGACCTAAACCATGACATTTTTCTTTTACAAGGCATTAAAACGCAGATAGGTGCTACAAGAATTCTGCTGAAAAACACTGCAGAGCAGTATAAAAACTTATGTTTCTACACTGACACAGAAGTGCTCTTGTGTCAAGAACAATGTGCTTTGACTAAGATATGTAGCTTAGAGACTCAGGCCATTTTTCAATGTTGAGAAAATGTATTTCAGAACATTCAGTGGTTTGAATCTCAGAAACAAAGAAACAAAAACAAAGCAAATTATTACATTCAAATTAATTAAATGAAAGCATGAAAAGGCCTATAAGCTAACCTCATTACAATATGCTTATGTGTATTGTTGGTAGGTCAGGGAAGAGAATTGATCAAATTTTTAATTAAGTGAGCACACATCCTCTGACTTCAGGATTTGCTCAGTCATATGCCAGCACAGAGATTGGGCCTCATCTTTTGATAGTGCAATTTGAGTGGGCGACCTGTCCCTTGTGTCCTACATTACATTCCATGGTGACCACAGACCCTTGGGCGACCCTAGGATTCTCCCTAGGGAGTAGCAAGCTCTTAAAAATGCAATCTAGGCCACTTTATTTTTTGAGGCAGTTTTTTACTAATGGCAAAGCCAACACAGTAAATCATCAATTTCTACAACATTTCTTGCACCTTGAAACACTGCGCTAAATCTCATGCCAGACTTCCATACTAGCAGGTAGACTCCTGCTAGTTTATGTTTGTACTTAATGAGTTTGAGCTCAGACTTCATAAATAGAGAGGCAGGTATATAATAGTCTGAAATTCAAACTTTTCCCTCTAAGGTTTAAGTCTGTTGTGACACTATTTTCATAGAGCTCTTCATCAATAGAGTAACAATGCTGCAATAACAAGGAAAACCACTTTTTTTTTTAAGGAGTTGTATAACACCATTATAGTAATTAGCAGTCAAAAACTAATTTTAGCTCTTTCTTCTTCTCTTTTTCTGTTAAGTGTTTGAGTCACAATAAAGGAGTAATTTCCTGCTACTTCTGGGAAGGGAGGGGGTGGAGGAAGAAGGGATCATGAAATATATGCAATTTTCACATATAACACACTGTTGAAAATGTAATTCTCTATGTGTTCTTTTCTAAAAATATATTCTATATTCCTGGATTGTCTTTTCCTATCAGGAACAGGATTGAAATCTCCACTTTAGTATTTATCTGAGGCTCTGATAGCTCAGTTGTCTGCCTCCAAATGCCAAGATAGGGGGAATCTCATCAACTGGAGACCAGCTGCATGATGGGCAGTTAATAGATATATCAAACCTTAGGATATATGCTAAGCTGAGGAGATGATTGGTTGGTTGATATACTGATTGATTAGCATAGGGAGAATGGGTTTCTTCTTGACAACCTAAGATTATGCTTCAGCTAAGCTCAAATTGCTTACACCTCTTCTATTGGTTTTAAAATTACAGTCCTGTCATCTAAAATCTCTCTTCAATGAAATTTTTACCATATATAAAAATTAAAGGGAAAAAGAAAGTAGGTGCAATGGATAAGAGTAAATGGAGTAGATATATTTCACACTACCGCTGTTGGTACCACTAGAAAAAGTTGATAAGTAAATCCACTTGAAATATGTTACATATTCTCTACACTACTAGAGAGCACTTTACAATAATTTAGGGGAGAAGTTCAAAATACTAACAAAGAAGCAGTGCTGATATTATTGCTTTTAAAAAACTCCAGTAGTTATTAAGCAAGGTAATTATAGAGCTGTGATACTACTGATACATTTTTGTACTCTTTACAGGCATTACCTAGGTTTCATAGAAGTGTGTTGAAACTGTTATACATAGGAGAGAAATATCATATAATTGCCATAGAATGCATCACTTCACAGAGAAAGGTTTATATTCTGCAAGGTAGAGAAGCAAAGCATACACTTCTGAATTTTCCCATGAGAACTCCAGAATTTCAGAATTTGCTTTCCCAAGAATGCAGATATAATTAAATTTTGCTTACAAAATATTTTAGACTGTGTCATCAGTAGGACATGGACACTCAAAGAAAACAAAAGTAATTTTTAAAAATCACTATAATATATATTGCCATAACAAATGCATTTCTTATGCATATCATCCACTTAATTCCCAGCATTACATGCACCAGGCTTTGTCAGTTGAGAACCATACAAATGTTATTAAATACAACATTAAAAAATAAATAAACTTTTTATTATCTTTAATACTTGATACTTTCAAATGCTTCTCTACCTGGACAAACAAGTATTTAGTAGCCACCTAACAAAAGAAAGTGGGTTATTGAGAATGCTGAAATCTGCATTAATAAATAAGACTGTGTTTCTCAGATTTTTTTTTCTTCCCTTTCGTATCTGCTATGAGCGGTAGGGGATCAGCTGCAACTCAAATCCCCAGCTGAACAACCCAAATACAACTGAGTGAGCAGACTTAAAACAAGGCCATTTATTGGTGCCTGTTATGCAAACAAAGCATCCAAGTCTTAGAAACAGATGTCAACTGAAGCATATGCTTACTGTAAACTGGAATTTGATTCTTTTTATAAAAATAGACTTAAATGGGCCTTCAGAGACTAGGCTGCCTCTTGTTGTATACCATTCCCTAACTTGATTCAGCCTTAAGCTTTTTAAAAGATGAATAGACTGATATCCAAGGGCAAAAAAAAACAGTAAAAAAAATTAAATGGGAAATAAATGATAACATGTTGGAGCAGTTCCCAGAAGCAATTTTACAGATTTTTCTCTAAAAACACAAGACAGGAAGTTCAAAGCACAGCACAGGTCACCTATAGCATGTTGAGTTATCATTTTTATACCACTTAGGGTGAAAAAGGGACTTTATGTTCAAGTGGCAAGTTTAGTACTCTGCTTGTCCTTCTTCCTTTTTTTTTTTTTTCACCTCTTCTCACATCTTGATGCCTTTTAAATGTCACTTATTTTACATGAGGCAGTTGGTGGAGACATGAGTCAACAGCAATCAGAACCATTATCCCCTGCAGCGAGCCCTGGTCCTAATGCATTATGACACCTTAGCTGGCCAGCCACCGATTTACCTTTCTGCTTCTTAGGGAATTAAGTGGCATCATGTGAAAATGGTTGTGATATGAACAGCATGGGCATAACTGGTATTAAATTTACCTCTCAGCCTAAGTGAATTTTCCTCACATGTGACTAATCAAAATGAAAGCTGTGGACATGGGCAGATCTGGCCAGCACTTCTCCACCCCTGGGATTGGGGCTATTTTGTTTTATCTCTTTGTACAAGCTGGCAGAAGTTTAAAGTGAAGGGGATAATCCAGTGCTGGTGTCTTTATGAAATAACATCCTTACATGAAGAGGCTTTTAACTGTCTGTCGCTGTCCTCTCAAAAAAAAAAGAGCGTGACAATCTCATTTTGCTGAGCACCCTCCCATGAAAGGAGAAAATAATAGCCATAACAGCTATGGCTAGTACTGACCTTACATGATCCATTATCCACTAAACACTTTAAAAGTCAGTTTTACATACACTGTGGGGGAAATTAGAGAACTATCACAATCATTTTCACTTTAGTGAATTTGTCTTCTGTTTGAAGTCAGTGACTTGATATCCTCGTACATAACTCTCCATGTCGCTCCAAGAAAAGAGGAAGTCTTGCTGTAAAAATCGATCCTGTGCAAAAAGGTGGGAAACAGACCATACTTCTCCTATGCTGATTAATAAAGATACTGTCAGCAGTGAAACTCAATTAAGCATGAACTTTCTTTGGAGTAAATGTGAAATGTGAAATAATACAAAAATCATTATATAATTTAGAAGTGTTCACCGTCAGTACAAAAATATTTTTATCAATCATTTCAGCTGAGATAAGTAGGTGCCAAAGAAAGTGCTGGCAGAGCAATTATCATCCTGGGCAGTCAGAAAGATATTTATTCAGAGACTAGAGCATCTTGCATTTTACTACAAATCAGCTATGAATGTTACTGATAATAACAGCAGTGCTAGATTTTCCCAAAGTACTGTAGTCTCTTTCTAACAACTCAATTGTACAGGACAAAAACACCTGAAGCATGAAGTCCTATCGTACTTGCAAGTCTGCTCAGCCTTCTGTCACTGTGAGAATGAATTTCTAATGCATGAATTTTAGGCATTTACTGCTTACTCTAAGTTAAAGTCAGTAGTCACTATACCTCAAATTAGAAGTATTTAATCAAATTTTATTCAGACAAATAGTGATTAAAAGCTATGAATCAACGGTTCAAATTTTAAGACTAACCCAGTCTATCTGACAGTACTAGAAGACTTTCAACTTGCAATAATCTATTACTGTATGTAATGCATGTCTGACTGGAGGAAAATTCATTAAAAAAAATGAAACATTAAGTAGTAGAAATCTATCAAGACTAAATGATGGCATTTACAAAATCAAAGCATACTTTTCTTATGACAAGAGAAACATGGAAATACACAGGTTTACATCAAAGTATGTATCTCAGATATAATACTTCTTTTTTAAGAACCTAAAAAAGACCAAAAAGCAAAACAAATATTCTTTACGCGCATTTTTAGAAATGATTGAACAAAAATATTAGGAAGAGGGTTCGTATTTTTAATTGTTACAAACACAATAAAATATTAATCATGCATGGAACTTGTCTGGGTAACCTTCATTTTATCAATGAGGCCACATAATTAAGGTCAAGTTAATGTGGAGATTGAAATTTAGGGAACACGTCAATTAAGATAAAGAGGAAAATTACCTCTTCCTAAAAGGATTAGCCCCAAGTGGAAAGGTTGGTTCAGAAAATTACAATTCATTTGGTAAGGAAGACAGATTCATGGTGAAGTTAAATCTGAAGTGCACAGGCCAGCAGATTCGACCCAAAAGAGTTGCAAAAAAAAAAAAAAAGAATAGAATCAGTCTTCTTTTATTATTTTCCCTAAAAAGAAAATAATGATTCACACATCAAGAAGGATTGCAAGAGGTATGACATATGTCTTACCTTTTCTTTTTTCCCTTCAGTTTCAGACTTAATTGGACAATGAAGTCTAAACAGTTACAGAAAAGCAGAAGGTACCCTGCTTTCAGTGACATTATACATTAATGTCACTGTGAAAACATTTGGACCAAATGGATATTTGTAAATATTCAATTGAAATTACAGTGATTTGTACCCTAAATAACAAGAAATATTGTTCCAGAATTTAAAAACTCTGAGAGTGACAAGACACAAGCAAAACATTCTTCCTTGTCTAGAGAGTCTTGTAATTTCCCATTTACCTGTGCCCATTTCAACTTCTCAAAAACCATCTAAATTAGTTTTTAAAACCCTAGTAATTGTATTCCTCTTTCAGTTTATTAATTTTGCATACAAAGAAACTAAGAAAATTTTGAAGAACATGGGAGCCTTTAGTAAGATGAGAAAACTAATAACTGTTTGAGACGTATAGACTTCCAGTGACACTCTTGTAATCTTCCATGAGAAACTCTGTACCTAATTGCACACTATCTCCCTGCTTTCCAAACAAGAATAACAAAGTAAACAAAACAAAGGTGGCAGCTTTGATAGAGTCAAGGCTGTGCTGACTCGAATAAACTGGTTAGCAATGAAAACGTGGCACTGGGATAATGGTTTTTCAACTGCTTTTTAATTATCCCCTAGAAGCACATCTGAGAACCTGGGATTTTAAATATAATTAATTAATTAATTAATTATATACATATTTATATATTTTATATATAGTATATACTTATATATATAATATACTTTATAATATATACATCTTATATTTATATATTTATATATATATAAACCCACCATGCATGCATGTAATTTTCTTCCATCCAAGAATCTTTACATGCAGCAATAGTTTGCAGAATTATTACTACCAGCTTCTCTTTCAACAACTATACCTCCAAAGTAACTTCCAAAGCATCCAGCGGAATTGAAACCTCCTCGGGGGCAGTCATTGCTCTGACAGGCCTGCCAGTACCAAAATGCCCAGGACCAGCCTGACATGACCAATGCAATCACTGCTCACCTCCTGTCCTCTCCGGCTTCTCTTTCCACAAGAGTGGCTCCAAAGTGTTACAGCTCTGACCGCGGCAGTGCCGGGTCCGTTCACTTCACCTCTGAGTCACAGCACCTGAATGAACATTGAATGTCTATTTACAGATTTGCCATCTGACTTAAGTTTCAACCAAAGACAGAATATTTTTACACCATTTTTTTCCTAGCAATGTTCTGAGACGTGCATTCTGGGAACCCATGACAATTTGTCTGTATAAATGCATTTCTCTTACTTAATAACAATTCCAAAGGTTCAGCTTGGGTTTTCTCTTTTTTCCTTCTTTATCAAATAAATACCATAGAATAAACTATCATTTTCACTGAATTGATCTCTACACTATAGGATTTTCAAACTATCCTATCTAGAAGAGGGGCAACACATTATGGTAGCCTCTACATAATGCTGTGATACTTCCATTTAAAACAAGACTAAAGCAAGTGTTTAGTCACAGCACAGCAGCAATGTCACATTGCAATACCAGATTTTTTTCAAAAAATTCAGCTTTCACTATTGAAACAAACCAATCCGATAAAATGCTATTACTGGCCACAAATTTTGGGAACATATGTTTGAGAGAACACATTAACATTGCTGCAATACTGCTTCTTAGGGCAACAAAACTTTTCTTTATTTAGAAAAGAAAGATCAAATAAGAAACAAACTTATCTATGTCTCTATTGCCAAAATGACAGAACAGGAAAATAGGAAAAATACACAAATGTGGTTTAAAGGCATCATTCCAATCATCCTCTGGGTATTGTTGTACACCTTAATTTTGTTAGGCAGGATAAAGAGGAGAAATATTACAGCAACCAAGCAGATGGTCTGTGGAACAAGATTACACACTTCAGAAATAAGAGAGAAGCAACATATTCAACCCTTCTGTTTGGACAGAAGAGGCATCTTAGCCTGTCTGACCTATTAGCTAGTAAACTAGAGGGTACTGCCAAGTGCTATCATGCTGCTCCTTTACAAAGCAAACAAAATCAGTTTTTATGATAGGTACTGCATCATTTTAAGAGAATTGCAGGTAATGTCTGCTGCATTAGACAGATGCTCATATAATGAAACCATATACAAGTCACCATGACTAAAACTGATGTTTGCTATCTCGTTAACCTGCACAAACCACAAAACAAAGTAAACTTATGCTGCGTTGCTTTCCTAGTACCTAACAGTTCATATATATGCATGTACACATAATAACCACTTACAACTCAAACATGTAATAAGGTTCGATGTTGGGTTTGACAAGGTTTTTTTTTTCATAACTTAGTATTAATTTTGTATATATAATTTTGCAGTGTGAAAATTCCAATTGTAATCTCACCCTGATTTAACCTTTGCATAACTTTACTGACTTCCAGGGAGTCAGTGATAAAGGAGAGAACAGACAATTTAAATTCAAGAAGAGTATGCATCTTGTCTAGCCATAAATAAACTAAATGCAACAGAGAGTAGAGTAGCACTCTATCAAGACCCAGTTTTACTGTACAATTTGCAAAACACATGGGTCTTCTTCTGTCCTTGCTTCAGTACAGCTAGCAATACAATTGCAGAATGTGATGACTGCCTTTGCAGTAGCATACTTGCATCTCCCATTCATGCTTATGAAACAAGGGGAGATGTAGCTACACTCCTTGACTGTACTCAATAAAAATGTATCACACCACAAAATTCGTATCAAAAGATCTGTATGGTAAATATTCCCCCCACCAGGGCTCCCATGGAACTGGAAGAAATACTGTAAGAAGTGGACTTCTGTATCATGCTTATTTCTGCTACACATCAGAGAGACCATTTGTTAAAAAAAATCATAATTACTTAGCAATTAACTCTAGATTTTTTTTAGGCAATTAAAAGTTCCTTAATCTTTCAAACAGCAAAAAAGGAGAAATGTTTCCAGCAACCAGGCCTTTTCAAAATGAGCTGTCTCTACATATATCCTCATGGAGAGCCGCTCCAGGCTAGAGGTGGTTTCCCCCTCCCACATCTACAGACAGTATATTCAAGCCCCACATAACCTCCTGCTCAGTTGAAGGATATGTAAGATAGCACATTTCCTATCTGCTAGGCTGCTCTCAGCCACAGAACTGCAACCAAACCCGGCAGACCAGGAAGGATTTCAAATTGTACCTGGAGAGTTGCCGGTAAGCAACCAGCGCCTCTTCCCTGCGCGGCAGTGCAGAGGTGCACATTCCCTGTCAAGCTGACCCCAGGCAGTACTGTACACATGGTGACAGATGCCAGCAGACAGGTCTGAAAGCCTTCCAAATGAACAATTCTAGGTCTGCTGCACTAAATGCAGCAGAGTTTCTGGATAGCTTCCCGGATGGTTTAACATTTGGAAAAAATACTGATGGGAAAGTGCATGTGTCCAGGGTGCAGACGTCCGTAAGTGAAGTCAGAGCTAAGCATCCGCTCTGCTGCTGCACAAGCTGACTAGCAGAGATCTGCTTTGGCTTCTGATCCCTGGCCTCCTCACAGAGCACTGGATTCTGCGCAGGTGATGAGGAGCACAGCCCAGGAAAGCCCCCTTATGCATCTCAATGGCTCAGCATCATTCTGGCCACCAATATCCCTTGAACTAGAGTGGGAGAGAGAAGAGGAAAGGGAGAGCAAAGGGCAAGGTTTTAGAGGAGGTTTTAGAGGAGAAAGGAAATGGAATAGATATGGGTGCTTATGGGTCATGCCTTCAGTATCACTGATCACTCACAAAGCTGGTCCTGGATGGCTTAAAATGCAGAAAAGAGGAGAAAAGAGGAATACAATGACATATGAAGGAGATTAGATTGCAATTCCTGATTATATCTTCAAACCTAATGGATTAGGAGTGTGAGAGAGTTGAAACCCATGGAAATACTAGTGTTGCTCTCTGGATACCTAACAACAGCCTGTTTCTAAAGTCTTGGCAATGTGTATGTCAGAGCACACAGAGTACTAGAGCCTAGGAGAAAATTCCCTCTGTGTATTACATAGTTTTTGAGTCTTTCAAACAGCTGGGTTTGAAAGAGTTCCTCGTTCCTCTTGGAAAATCTAGCACGGCCCCTTCCTTTAGCACTCTAAATAACACACAGTTCTGGCATTTTTGGCATATCTGGATTGGAAAGTTGTATCTGCTGTGCAGAGACAGCCAGCTTCGCCATAAGCTAACCCCTTGGATATCCAATAACTACTCTAAGCTCAATTTTTCAATCACCACTACCAGAAGACTCAAGAGAAACTAAATAAAAGTTGGATTTGAAAATCCAGTTATAAAGAGCTATCATGTACAAATGTAAAATTAAGAGCTCTGCAAATATTTTTTAAATTACAAGCAAAAATTTTCAAAGTGTGAAACATAATTTGGATTCTTACACAAAAATATTAACATGGAAGCATAATTGATTAAACTGGACAGCTGCCATAAAAGGTCTGACTAGCTAACTGTGTATGAATATAGTCATTAGGAGAAAACATTTTGCTAAAACTTCTCAAAGGCAACTATCACTTCAGCAGTCGCTCAGGGACTGCAGAACAATTTTAAAGATCACAGGAAGCATTCGCTATTAAACTTTATACAGATTTCCCTAGGAATTCATGAAGACTGGACTGTAGACAACACTGTTACATTGCCTGCAAATCATATTTTACTGCACAATGGCTGATATCCTCATCTATGTACTGACTTTTAAAGTAGAAACGGTAAGCCTGTTTTTAAGTGACAAGAACATTTCATTTATTAAAACAGAACCTCATAGTTCACAGAAAAATAAAGATGATCTGTCAAGTGTAAGCATTCTTGGGACCCTTTTTGGCCCTTTCCATTGCAAAGTGAATGATCTCACTAATACTCAAACTATATTTCTTCAATGAACTTCAGTGTGCAGTTAATTAGATTCTAAGACATGAAATAGTTTCTAAAATATGCATGAGCAAAATTGAATGTTTGTAAGTTATTGTGCATGTAAGTTCCTTAGACTTCACTTTACGTACGTCATTTTTATAATGAAAGAAAAGTCTCAGTGTAAGCAACAATAAAAAACCAGCTGTTTTCACTCTAGTTTGATTAGCAAATTAATGACTGCCTTAATGAGGAAAACCTGCCTGTAAACTTAAATCTATATACAAACGTGAATTTTCCCTAAGTTCAAAAGAAGCTAGACCCAGAATATTTATTTCCTCACACTAAAATAATGAAGTATCATTACTCAACCTGAACACAATGTGTTGCAACATCATTATTTCCTATCCTTCATACAGGTAGTACACAACATTAAGCAGACTTTTAACTTCTTAATACATCATTTTTGCCTCACTTTTATTGACATTATTTGTAAAGATAAGAATGACAGTAGAAACAGATTACACTGTACTTTTGAAAAATGCATATGAAACTGAGTTACTTGATATAATCACGAATGTGACTCAGTTCATTGTAATCAGCCAAAAAGAGCAAATTCCCAGGAATTTTCTTAGCATATTTTCTTCATTTTTTTCCAGAATTACTAATAGGTGAGGACTTTGTAAAACAAAAATTCAACAAACTGCAATGGTAAAAATAGTGTGGACAGCTCTAACGATGTAAAACTTAAATAATTTATCACACCACTGGGGAAATTCTTACCGTGTAAAAGTATCTATTCATATGTAGTATGGGAGAAGTGTAAAACAAACCTGAGAGTTCATGGCATCAAGAGGTGCTCTTGACAAGATACAATAATTAAGGATTATGCATTTTTGCACTTGGTGTTAGTAGCAGTTGAAAAATTTAATTTATGTAGTGGCATTCTCAAAACACAGGGTCTTGAGTGTGATTTTTTGCAGAACAGTCGCCTCTTGAGGAGAATATTTTCAAACTACAAATTCTGGGTAACTCAGAGAATCCAAAAATCTTTTCAGAGGTCTTACTATCACTTGGAACATAGAGTTACTGCAATAGATTGCCAGTCTTGGGAAGCACATAAACAATGTCTTGACTCAACAAAACTGGTTTCTAAAAGACATAAAAATGAGTGGTTCTTTCCAAATTCCTCAAGGAATTAGTCTTACAAAGTTGTTTAGTACAAAAAAAAAAAAATCATATGATGTAATCTTAAATATCAACGATGTAATATCATACCATTAATAACAAAAAATAAATTAGTGACAGAAAAATGAATTATTGAGATATATAACTTTTTCTACATTTATGTAATTCCGATACAACATCCAGGAAACTGTACATGCCTTGAAATGTGATCACATTAAGCACTAATGGAATGTATGCCATTGAACAGTTTCCCTAATATTCCCTATATTGTTATCCTAAATATCCCTAATTGTTATTGATCTCGCCATGCACCTTGACCACATACTTCCATTTTTTCTTATTACTTGCATGTTAGCTTAAATTAGTATTCTAAAAACGCTTTATAAAAAAAAAGTTAAATATGTTTATAAAACTATATGTTTATAGTTAAATAAGTTTTAAAAAAGTTAAAATAATGAAGTCAATATTAAATTTAGGGACACATTATGACAATACAATATAGTCTAAAGTGCATTAGTTGGCCTAAATCCATTCTGTTTCTGAGCTGTGTATTTCCTAAATAAAAGAGAAGTATCATTAATATTACTCTTATGAAAATTCAAATCAGTATGAGTCAGGTTTTACACTACGTTCAAACACACATATACACGTAAAAAAGGAAAGGCAACACTTTACTATGGCATATGAAAGAGTTCCTTATGGTAATATAAAGCTAAAGAAGCGATGTTCTACTAAAGCAACCTGTTCTTAATCTTGTGTCACCGTGCAAATTAGATGAGTCACTCACCTTTCATTCTGATCTATATACCATGGCAAGGACTAGAAAAATAATTTTGCTTTACTCCACTCATCTAAAATGAATGCAATAGAAATGACACAACAAGCAAAATACAAATAATGGCTAAAATAATGAGAACGGGTATTAGCAGGCAACAGAAAATGTTTCCTTCCTTGCCGACTGCCTTCCTTCCTTGTCAACATCCCAAAGTATGGTTCACATTTTTCCAGTATTATGAGTTGCCTAAAAAAAGCTCAAATTGAACTAACAATTTGTAACTTTAGAAAGGAACGCAACTGAAGAAGAAATTTAATACTACATAGAATTATCTGAAAAGACCTGGAAAAATAAAAATGCAGCAAGATATAATGTCATTAAATAGTAACAAGGTCCTCACCTTTCCACACATGAGAGCACTGTTTCCAGTGAAGCAATATGTGAATTTACTGCATTATATCCAATGCTGTAGCTCAGTTTTGAAATTGCAAACACCAGAAAATGCTGATATAAATTATATTAAAAATCTAAACCAGTTCAGCCAAAGGGATCTTCTGATCCACAGATCAAAATTATGCATGTTAAATAAGATTATTCTGTATCATGCATCAGACAATGCACTGACTTCTGCAGGTTCTGAAAAAGTCTTCACATTAAGGACTGCATGACTGGAAGGAATCTGGAAGAGATTTCTACATTTCTGCCACATGAGGCATGGTCACTACTGAATTTGACACGTTCTTTCTCATAGAGTATGACAAATCTTGTTGTTACACAAAAAAACATACAGCCATATTCCATGACTCCTATTTAGCAGTTCACAACAACTCTAGATCCATCAGAAAACTGTCAGTTTAATAGAGCAAGAGTAAATCCTACGTCTTTGAGAAATTTGCACTGAAATCAATGCAGGGCAGCAAATATAACCTGTAAATGGAAGAAAACCTAGTGTAATTCTTAAATCTGCTACATACTTGCCATGTCACCATAAGCAAGTCACTTGCACCTTACACCTTCCTTATTTTTTTCTCTGTGTGAATCTTGTCACATGCCAGTGTTTTCACACAATTCCAGGTGTGAATCCATCTTCTATTTCCAGAATAAATATGGGGCTTTCCACATTGTCTTCAGACAGTCATTTCATTCTTTTGTGTAGACTCTGCCTCACTTTCTCAGTATCTTTTCCACTTCATGGTAATATCTCTATGCTCAGGTACTAGAGTGGTTTTTTAACCTGATGCTTGGCCACAGTACTTAAGTAGCAATAACATGAAATACTATTGGCTTCCTAGATAATCCATGTAGAAACAAGGGACTCATCAGAGCAGAAATCTAAGACAGGTCTTCTGAACTACTCTGGAAATGGAGACCTTTCCCACTGACTCTAATGGAAACCCAAAGGTCACTAGATCTCTAACTTCATCACTTGAGTTTTAACAGTCTACAGTTAAACTATTCCAATTCAAACAAATAACCACAAACTATTTGATTTCAACTTACCCTTTTAACTACTTAGAATCTGGACCCTGTGAACACAATCCTATTTTGGGACATGATCCTCCTAATATGCTTTCCTTTCTTTAGGTGTGCATGAATTCATCATTGAAGTTTAGCACCCAATTAATTTTTCCTTTTTTCTTTGTTGCATGAACAAATGCTAAATTTAGTTATGCTATCATTAGTAAATGTGAGAATCTCTTTTGAAAAAGCCTTTATTATAAAACAAACCGACGTTCTACCCTTTGGCCCCTCATTCTTTCTTTGGGCTGATTGTTACACCACCCCAAAAGACAGCACTCTTTTTAGGCAGGGACATCAGTTTCCCTTCCAATCTATAAACCCAAGGATTTAAATATTCTTGATTAATTAATTTTGAAATTTTATGGATATTGTTTTGCAATTATACAAGAAGTCACAAATTAAGAGATTGTCATTGCTCATGGCTATGAGATCTTAATGCTTCTATGTTACTAGACTACCAAAAACTACCAACATGAACAAAGAAATTAAACAGACAGGAGATAATTCTGATCTTTCACCACTAAAAACCAGGTAAGAGTTCACTAAAGTCCATTAAGTTGCACTCATGAAATAGAAGCATTCCACATTTATTCCTTGTTTTTACAGCTCTTACATTTCTTCTCTTGTGATCATATGTCATAGTTCTTCGAGATTACCATATGTGCTTTGAAGCTACCAATACAAGTTTCACTAGCAAATTACCCTAGTAAAAGAAAAAAACCTCCAGTTTTTTACTTTAGAAATAATGCATGGCCTTAGTTTTGCAATTGTAATTTAAAAACACGTGTATTCCCTGTTTACATTACCAAATGGCATGAAAAAGGACAAAATAGAAGAAAACAAGGTCGAAACACTCTAGTGGCACTGTTGCCTCCAGCAAGAACCAGTTTGACGTCAAGAGATCAAACAGCAGCAAACACTCTATTTTCAGATATCTGAAAGCAGTAATAAATACATACAAAGAAGAGTATTCCTCTTTCTCCCTTTAAAAGCATTGATGTTAACTACTCCTTAATGATTTTATAGAATGATTACTCTACTTTTTGTTCTTACAATATGTCAGGTACACACTAAATCTTGAAACAAGTTGAGAAAGAAAAAGCCACTAAAATAGGGAAAACTACTTCAAGTACCTATGACACTCCTAAGATTTAGTAACAGTAACAGAACCATCCCTGAACTATAGATATTATTCACTAAAACCACAATCTAATATATTAAACATATACTAATAAACAAAATGGAGGTTATGTTCATTTTATTTTTAATTTTTATAATACTTTGTTTGAATTATAACATCCAAATTATGTCAGTGTGATACATTTGGAGTTATTTGATGATAATTTTAATGAGTATAATATATATTAATAGATATAATAACTTGTTTCTTATATCTCTGAATAATTAAGATTGCCGTCTAATTTGCTGTCCTGAATATTTGCTCTCTTTATTAGTATTTTAGCAAAAACTCCCTCAAAAAGTATTATATTAAAGACAGTGGAAAAGGTAAGGTAAAATAATGATGAAAGCAAAAAACAGTACATGCCTGTATACTGAAAACAAATTAAGAAAACAAAAATTATAAACCCAAGAAACTGTCAGAAATAAATGTATCATTGGACTCAGCTACATCTCCCACAATATTTTAGTTTTACCAATCTTGTAACTTGTACAATTCTCCTAAAACAGTATTTGCGATTTTGGATTAAACAAAACTAATTTAAAAAGACAACATCTTGATCCCGCATTTCTGATGTAGTCACCATTGCTGGCTAAAGTTTTTTGTTATTTCCTGTGTTTCAAGAACAATTATCCTATCTAAGAGCAGTTCCACTCTTATTGGAAACAATGGGAAGCATTAGTCATTTTGCAGAAGTGTATCTTTGCTGAGGGCAACTGTGACTTCAATCCCATTGAGAGCAATAGGAGGCAGCAGCAATTTTGGAAAAAGGACATTGTCTATGGAATACGCCATAGGAGAACATTATTCATCAGCTCATGCTGAATGAGAAAATTTCAGTTCTGGAGAACAACAGAAAAAGAAAATCTTCAAGCCTTTAAAAATCTTTTAAGACACAGGATTTTAGTCTAGACTGTAGGGAATAGATATTCTGTTAATATGATCTTCAGCCAACACCCAGGTAAAAAATAACATATTTTCATAATAGACTGAAATTCCTAACAGACAAATCTTTACTGCTCAGCATTTATGCAGTGGAAAATCAGAACTACCACTTTTGTGCCCCACACTTTTTTGGAAATTTTAGGGTGGTTTGCTTCATTTGTTCTCTAGTAGCACTTTCTAAAGCAAATAGTGACTGAAGAATTCTACAGAACTACAGGTGAAAGTGATCTTCTTAAAACAGTGCTATCATTTGTATTAAAATACACTTAATATATCTGCATTTGATATCCTAAGTGAGGTCAATATAAAATGTCTTGAAAAATTATGGTAGATTGAATTATCACTGGTATTTCCACCTCCTCCTGCCACTTTTTTACTGTCTCACTCCTGTTGCTGCAGACAAACCTTGTCAGAAGAAAAAGCAGAGAAAACCTTCACCTGCTGCTAATTGCTGAGGAATCTGAAGACATTCATATAGATTTGACTGACCTAACATAGAGGCACAGCCTTCATGATTTTAAAAATGCTTACGTACAAAATTTTCAACAATTTTGCGAAGATGATTTTTTAAACAGTCCTGATTCAGAGTATGAAAATTCAGAGTTCATGAAAATAAATGTATGCCAAAACTGTTGAAATTTCAGAGTTACAGTTGTTTTAATGGAACCTAATGAATCCATACAACCCTGACCAAAATTGTCACAAGGCTACAGCATGAAAGCACCTCCAGTGTTGTCATTTTTCTGTATTACACACAGTAAGTTTTATTTCCAGTTGTTCATCCAGCAAAATATCACCAGCAGCACTGCATACCCACTTTACTCTTAGAAAGATTTACTTACAGAAACTTCTCTATTAATATGGGGTATTGACTGTATGTTTGATTATCTTCCTTGTTCTTTGTGCAAGAAAATGTTCTTACTAACTCTAGGCAATGGGTTTTGTACGTTTTTTGCCTTTCTCTGAATTGTCACAGTAGATACCCAGATCCTAGAGGACAATAGTATCTGAATTAGCATCTGTGCACTGTGCAAAGACTTTTAAAAAGCATCAGTGATGTGAAATTTCAACCACATATCATTTTAATGATGTAAAAAGGCACCCTCACTCCAGAATACAGCGTGTTTTGGAAAGACATGAACAAGTCATATGAAACAATTTCAACAGAAACTCTAAACCTGAAGCTGCATATAATACGACCAAATACAGACGCCACCAAGTACCATTTTAGAAGAGCAGGCTTTAAAATTAGTACACTAGGAAAAGTTTTCTACTTACCGATTTTGTCTTCTATTAAATACTTTACAAAGGAATAAAAATGTCATAATCAGTGGAATACAAATGGTTCACATAAATTTTGTTGAAAAAATTTAAGAACTAACTATACATCATGTCAAATAAAGGAGAAATCTGTGAGGAACATGCTGATGAGCAGCTCACATTATATAACAAAATTTCCAAAACAGGGGTATGAAAGGAGATTATAGCAAAAAAAAAAAAGGACCCTCCTCCCCACCACCACCACAAAAACCCCAACAAAAACAAATTAAAAAAAATAAAAAAAAAGAAGAAGAAGTAGAAGAAAAAAAAAGAAAAAAGAAAAGAAAAGAATGTGAGCCGGATCAGAATAAAAAAAAAAAATTACATTTATTTGGGAAAAAAGTAAAATCCCAAATGGACATTGTCCATTATAGTGTTTTATCTTAGAATTTGCTATAAAAACACCAAAAGAAATGGAAGGAAGACAACCCTACTGTACAGCTGTGACAGAAGCTGATGAAGGATGCTTTCTCTCTATCTGCCTAGGATCTAGGTGTGTGATTACACACCTCTTTCCCCTACTCAGGACTGTACCTCAGTTATTAGAGAAACATCAGAAGTGTCAGTGTTTGGGGTTTTTTTCCTAACTTCAGGATAGGCTTTTTTTTAAAGTTAAGCAATTTCATGCTTACGATTATTTATTGGAAATATGTGCAAAATTTTGATTAAATTACCTTTTCAGATATGTGAATGCTAAAGAAATTCATTCCTTTCAATACAAATTAGATAAAAGAACACCAGCATAGAAAAGAATGTTTTTGATTAAATTAGGAGATATAGCTGAGTTCAACAACAGTCAACCACTTCAATGAGAGAAGGAAACAAGCAGTGACTTTTAAAGACTGTAATTTACAATTAAGATCAACTATATAAGTGGAAAATGTGATATAACATGAAGCTCAACATAAAGTTGTTCAGCGCATATAATTACACCAATTACATTTAGAAATTGTATTTACTTGCCAAGAAAGAAGGAAGAAATTAAATGGCAATTGTATAAAGTGACACCACACAACCTTCTCATTCAATCTTACTGAATATAGAATTATAACAAGATAATATTTTAAATACTTCAAAAGGAAGACCATCAACTCCTAATTCAAAACACTAGCAAAATAAACCATGCAATTTTCATGCTCTGTGATTCTCAGTGGGCAACAAAAACATCTAGCTATTATAAGAAGCCTTTTGAGTTGTGATATACTGGTTTCAGATGAATCTAGAAAGGGAGGTCAATGACACCTTCTTGATACAATTACTAAAATTAATTTCTTTTGCCAATTTTCAAACAAAAGCACATTATGGACTGTGGATCAAATTAATTTTTCAGGAATGTCTGAAGAATTACAATATCCTTACTTCAGGTTCACTGAAGGGTGGTATTTCAATAGATTAGAGAGGGAGATGAGAGAGTGATATACCCTGGCTCAATAGGATCAGATTTTCAAAGCTGCATGGATGTTTATCTCTTCTTTAGATACACTGTCAATGATCTTAACTATATTTTCAAGTCTGAAACTATGAAGGTAAAGGTAGAAGAAAAGTACACTCAAAATTATATTGAGAACATGTAATATATCATATTCAAAACTATTTGAGAATGAAAAACTTGCTTCTGCATACCAAAACAGTTTTGCATCTTCTGTTTAAGATCGAAATTCTCAGAAGCATCACTTCCTAGCTGCCTATATCTTAAATATACATAAATGTAGGTATCTCTTTGGATGGCTACCCAAGAAAACTCAAAATCGAAAGTAAGGTATATCCAGTTACACTCATCTGGTGTAAGACATCTCCATCAAAGCATATAGAAATCAAGACCTGTATTACAGCAGGCATGACAAGTGGTTTTGACAGATTATCATCTGGACAGAACCAGTAGGAAAGAACATTTTATTCAAGTTCTATAGCACACCAATGGTCTTTATACTTTTAAGTCTCTATCAACCTTTGGTTATTTTTCAAATTAGGGCATTATGAAATATTCCAGTCTACATCCTGGTCTAAAATTATCACATACTGACAATCTAAAGAAGGAAAACCAAGTAAAACTAAATGAATACAACCAAAGAAAAAAAAACTTTATTTAAATATTCTCAGAGATGGAATTATTCTAGTGTTTATTTTTGTTTATAAAATTAAATTTCTGAGTAAAGGTGGGTTTTGAAGACCAAATTTTGAAATTCCAGAATTTTTTAAAGGAGACTTTTTGACATAAAATCAAACAGAAATCTTTGTCTGTCTTCCAAACCAGAAAATGCACCAAAACTAACATTTTTTTCATAGAGAAATCCATCTGTGTCATTCTTGCACATTTTGATACAGAACACCTTGATGAAAAAATCCTGAGCTCTACATTTAGGGCTTCCCCCCTGTTTAGTTTGCTCTTCTTCAGAAATACTGAGAATAGACTAGACTGGTCATGTTCGTATATGATCCAGAAATCCTTTGTGCCATATACAGATAACAAGAAACACTTTTCGTTTTTTCCTTCAATAAAAGAGACAAGTTGTTCCAGGAATAATAACACCTGCATTTTTCAAAAAATGCTGTTTCTGTCACCAGTAAGACATGAAGCAGAGAAGAATTACAATACAAAAGAGGAGTAGATGCCATTGCCATATTCCCTGAAGGTGATATTGAGGTAATGGGGATAGATCAGATGACCTTTGGAGCTCACTTCTAACCTTATTTCCTACAGACTATGATATCTTCACCAAGTTCCAGAGAGAAGGCAGATAAGAGCTGATTTCTTTGGGGAGGTATTAGTTAGACTACAACCACAACAGAATCGCTGCTAGAGTAAGTGGATATATCATTTCACATAACAAAAATACTGACATTTCCACAGAGACACACAAAGTCTAAGAAAGGCATTTCAGAGAATAACAGAAAGTATCAGGTAATATGAGTTAGGAATACCTGAAATTTTGTCTTGTATTCAAGTTGCTTAATGTTGTCGCTTATTGATTTTTGGCTGAGATAAAGATGAGGTTTGGGAATTTGTAACTTTTCAGCAGATTTGTTTTCAGACACAGCAAAACTACTCAAAAGTTTTGGAAAAGTATATGTTTTACCTAACAGAATAATTACTCAATCCAGTACAGCAATTAATACATCTCTAGGGTTGATGTAGACTCTGTGCAGGCTCCCTCCCCTGTCTGCCGTGGAAGGATTTTGTGTATTGAGTAAAGGAAGTATAACTTCTGTCTTTACAGTTTAACAGAGTTAAGTGATCTGACTTTGGCTAGCCATCCTCTAGACATTCCTTACAACTCTTGTCTTCAAAACCCCTGATCCCAGAAACTTACTTGAACATAATCCTCTGTGAAAACATACTTTCTCTTTCTGGGCTGATACATCAGTCTTACCCAAATTGGAATGACTTCTTCCTTCTGATATGAGAGAGTCCTTGTGAAGGTATGGCCATGCACGGAAAAGAGCTGCAGAGGCTGTCACTTTTAGAAAGAGGCAATGCTATTGAATTTATATACCTCTGAAATTGTTCTTAAAGTGAGAAGCCTGTGGCAATTTAATTGTTTCTTATTTAAACTACAACTGAATACAGAAAAGTTATATTGCCCCAGAAGATTTAAGTTGGCTTTGCAGCAGTTTTTTTACTGGAAAATGTGTTATATTTTCTGTTTAGCAATTTTGCATTAGCCATTCATAAGATTGATATGGTCCAGAAATATCTGTTGTTTTGAACAGCTTTATGACACTTTAATGGTAACACCTTTTTAGAGAATATGAGTAGATAAACTAATACCTCTGTATTATACTGATACAACTGATATTCATAGAATATGATAAGATTAAAAAACCTGCAAACAGTGATAAAGCTATGGCAGTAAGGAGAAATGACCTTTCTGCCCATTCCGGCACAGCTCCATCACATGTTGCCAGAAATTGCCGGCTTGCTCGCTTTGGTGGCAAATGTTTTGCATGCCGTTCAGGCCATCAGTGACCATACAACATATTTCACTATTACACAGAGGTTTTATCAGTGGATCAAGATTTCTAAAAGGTAACTGGATTGCTTAAAAAGATCAACTATTAGTCCTGCCTAATAAGTAAAACTTATAGCCCTATTCAGGAATTTATGTGAATTTCAGTGAATCATGACCTAATGATATCTTCACTTAAGATATTAAAAAGAGCAAAATAAAGACATTAAATAAAAGCTGGTGTTTTATTCTCTGTGCAGTATTTACAGGGTATGCTTGTCTACAAATTAACTGTGAACTGCTGCAATTGAAGGAGAACCTTCTCCAGCAACACCAATGGAGATAGCTTTTGTTAAAGCCACCTTGGTATAAAAATAAGGGGGTAGGAAGAAAATTACTCAGGGCAGAAAGCTCACAAAACACCCTGTTTTAGAACAAATACATGGCCAGCCTGATGTTACGGCAGACAGATGAGGAGGAATGTTATGAATTGAAGTGAGGAGCTGCTGTGTAATGGTTTTACCTCGCAGTGAACAACCCTCCCTTTACAAAGCAATGTAGGCCCCATGTGTTTGAACCTGACTCCTCAGAACTAGATCGATTCCTAGTTGTCAGGTGTTCCTGCTGCCGCCTGTTGTGCAGTCTGTTTTCCTGATTTTCTTTGTGTTTTGCCTCTCCTACTACAGACCTTGGATGTGCACTCATATTCCTTACCCGCGGGAGGCAGGACTCTATTCATTGCAAGTATCACCACACGCCGATATATTTAAGTTATGATCTTTAAACCCTGAAACTGCCTTGTTAGCTTATCCAGACAAATAACCCTCTAGTACTTATTCTTTCACTCTTGCTTTCAGGGAAAACAACACCCACCCACTTCCCTCTGTTACAACTCTTCCAAGTTCATGCCAAGCATTCAACAGAAAAACTTCCCACACATTTGACAACTTTGTGTAAACAAAGCACATCTTACATCACTCCAAAGCTATTTTCAACCACTTACTTGCAGCCATCTAGAGAAGAAATGGCAGTTCCCATGACACCATATCACCTGATGTGAGGTGATATTTCTATCATAGAAATGCAGAATGGTTTGGGTTGGAAGGGACCTTAAAAAATCATCTTCTTCCAATGCCACTGTCATGGGCAGGGACCCCTTCCACTAAGTTGCTCAGAGCCCCATCCAACCCGGCCTTGAACATTTCCAGGAATGGGGCATTCACAGCTTCTCTGGGCAACCTGTTCCACTGCCTCCTCACCCTCACGGTAAAGAATTTCTTCCCAATATCTAATCTAAACCTGCTCTCTCTCTCAGTTTGAAGCCATGTATCTCCATACTTGCTTCCCTTCAAATATGGAACTATCTAGCTCTCTAACACAATTTTATATAATAATTTTTAATCTTCTCTTAAACAATGTCAACAGATTGCATTTATCTTCTGATAAACAGTCTCAAGGAAGCCAACCAGTAGTCTATCTTTCTTCTAGCAAACAAGTGCAATAGTGTGAATGACTCTTTTTGGGGGAAAAATGGGACAACAGCAGTTTCATGTCCTTCTTGTAAATTTGGGTGGTGTTTTTAGCATTTGTGATGGTTACTGACAACTCTTTTAGATTACTGTTAATGTGAAAACAGAATGAAGTATTTCTAGACAATTTCTTAGATTTATCTACGTGTAGGTAGTTTTCAGATATTAATTGAATACTTCAGAGAAAGCTATTTGCCAATTAAAAATAAGTCTGGGTAAAGAACTTTTCAATACACCAAATGAAAGCTGCACCACTATGAGCTCCTAGTCTTAATCATATCTCACTGATTTTTACTGTACCTTGTTGCTTTGGCATATAGCCCATACTTTACCAGTGAACAGAAAATACCATCTTAATCAGAGTTACATGCATCTCATATTGCATGTAATAAGATAAAACACATGCATGTAACATGTATATATATATACACACACGTTATTTTACTTACATACCTCACATACATTAAAAATGTATACACAAACCTCTCAATTTACCGTAGTGATTTTTCAGAAATGCTATATAAATATGACTGAAATCAAGCAGTCTTCTAAAATGCATATGAAAAAGCAATTTAGAAGTGATTTCTCTATGCTCACAGATTTAACAGTGTATTGCCAGGCTTAGATAACACTGACGTAAGCTCAATAGTTAGTACATGCTAATGGCAACTCACACAAACAGGAATTCAGGGCAATTATCCAGCCCCAAAGGAGGATAGATGTGGAAGAGTTTTGCCTGCCAAATTAGTAATGTCTCTGATACAAGCACATGAGGTGACAGAAAGGACACTCCACTAACATGCATCACCTTTACTGGAGTAAAAACTTCCCTGTCAACAAAATTTTCTCTGCCAATTACTTATGTTGCATTTTATACAGCTATGCAGCACAAATGAAAAAAAACCCCCAAAAAACCCCAAAAAACAAAACAAACAAAAAACCAAAACCCCCCCCCCCCAAAAAAAAAAAACCCAGAGGGAAAAAAATCACAAGCTTTTAATTTTCAAAATAAACCAGAATTTCTACATAATGAGAGACATAACTTTCTATATTATGTAACTCCTTCAAAATACAACACAACATATTCTTTATGTAACTCCTTCCTCTGTCTCTTTAAGCTGAATTTTCCTGGAGCTAAGGAATGAGGGTTTTTTTCTATTGGAAAAGTGATGCCAAACTCATTGTTGTGTTCATTATCTGTTTTTAAGTAACAGATATTTTAATAATTTGCAGAGAACTTTACTCACGTGTTATTTACTGGGGCCACTGTGGTTAAATTGTGCAAACAGTGAAGCAAAATGGGAAGATTTATGACATATCCTTCATGTATCAAAAAACTGCACAAGAATGGCTTTTCACAACGTTTTCCAGGGTGTCAGAAATAATCCAGCCAAGCTTATGATTAATTTTTACACAAGATGTTACTGAAAGATTAAAACTGTTGTGATATCCAGGGTGTGAAAGTTAACTTAGTTCACTCACAACAAATCTGCTTTAAGATGATGTAATCCAGTACTGATTCTCCTAATTGCTTAGCCACAGGCCATAAATGTGTCAGTTCTCTCTTCTTGATTGCTACTGTAGTACAGTGATAAAACCAGTAAAATACAGGGACTGACTAATGCTTTGGTTACTGGTCACATGCGTTAAAGCCGATTACAAGTTGTTGAAAGGTCATATTTGCAATTGAAGTGAAAGAAAGAAGGACAATGCTAGTCTTTGCTTGACAACCCTTTATGCGAAGAAATTCTTCCTGATGTCCAACCTAAACTTCCTCTGGCTCAGCTTGAGGTCATTTCCTCTCATCCTGTCACCTGTTATCCGCGAGAGGAGGCCAACCCCCACCTGCCTACAACCTCCTTTCATGGAGTTGTAGAGGGTGATAAGGTCACCCCTGAGCCTCCTCTTCTCCAGGCTAAACAATTCCAACTCCTTCAGCTGCTCACAGGCCTTACTCTCTACACCCCGCCTCAGCTCTGTTGTGTTCTCTGGACATGCTCCAGCTCCTCAATCTCATTCTTGTAGTGAAGGAAGTGTGTCCCAGAACTGAACACAGCTCTTGATGTGTGACCTCACCAGCGTTGTGTACAGAGGAAGAATCACTTTCCCAATCCTGACCTCTTTCCTCCAATAACATTAACTGATACAATTAAAGAAAACTAAAAATAGACAAAAATGTCTGAGCACAAGGCACACATCCTCAGGATTCATCACAAATGAAAGAATTACAGCTGATGAGGACTACAATCTCCAACTTCCAATGTTTTCCTGATAACACAATTATTTATTTTCATTGAAGGTGTCTTTTTAATGATAGCCTCACAGAACTAACCAAAACTGTATGGTGGAAGGAAGGGTTTATATCTTGAAGCAACATCTGGGTCCATTGTTATCAGCGTTCCAGTCTGACTGTGCTTGCTCAGTATCTTTATGGTGCTCAGGTGTCTACTCCTGTTACCTGCTTGCAAATAAATCCACAAAGACAAAACCATGATTTCAAGTATACTCCTGCACTGCTGTTCTATGCTTAGTCTTTTCAGACTAGTGACATTCCATGAATAAGAGGTATGGGTTTTTCTTGGAAATAAATCCCAACATTATCTACATCACTGCCAAGCTGGAAGCAAATGATCCTGACTAAGCAGTCATGGATAGTAGGTAGTATGGATCAAAGTGGGTTCCTCACTGCTGGGTGCAACACACAATCAAGCCATGGGGCTGAACAGGATGACTAACCTAAACAACCTCTAAGGTGAAGAAGAGAAAAAAAAAAATCTGATTTCTCAGCAGGGATTGACCTCATGTGACATTTGTCAACAACATGCAACTGCTAGTTCTAAAAGTTCATTAAATTCCTATAACTATATTAAAATGCCTTAGTAGAAAAACCATTAAGAGAGTCAGCATTGGAAAGTCACACATTAAACCTCATATTGAAGATAGAGACTGATGATGGAACTAAAAGTCAAGGAATTTAAAAGTCAAGCTATGATGAGTCTACACATTCGCTACAAAAATGCTGGCATGCAACCCAAACTCAAAAACAGATCTGATATTTTTAAAAGGCCAATTTCATAATGTGAAAATAATTCTAAACTAAATCAGACTGAGAAAATAATTTGAACACAGAAATGGTCACATGAAATGAGAGCTGTTTAGAATTCTTATTTCTAACGTCCATAAACCAAATTTTTTTAAATCTAAGAAAAATCTACACTAATCTAAAAAACAGTTTAAAATTCTAGTATTTAAAGAAGATACTGAAGCTAGGAAATGTATCAAGTTTATGTGAGAAAAAAGAAATCAATTGTTTGAAGATTTAAGGATAATTTAAATGAGTTTCAAGGCATACCAGGAACAACAGAGGATCTATAAATCGTATCCATCACAAATCACGCAGAAGAGGTTGAAAAGTTCAATAAATAATTACTTTCTGCATTTAGGAAATAAAACAGGATAACTTGCTCTGATCAAGTGATGAGAATATAGCACCTTTCAACAATATCTCAGGAAGATATTCAATGACAGATACAACAGTCAGATATTTTTCAATCAGTCTACACACAGCTAACTCACAGCTGAGCGTTTTCTGATGGCCTTGGTGGTTCCTTGCTCAATTAATGCTGATCTTTAATGTATCTCAGAACTGCAGAGAAGTTCCAGAAAACTGGATGAAAACCAGTACAACATCAGTATTCAACAAAGGGCAAATGAAAAAACCCAAGCAGCTCTGACAACATGATGTTGGCCCTAGATACAATAATGGGACGGTCATTACACAATTTTTATTAATAAGAAATTAAAGGAGGACAATAAAATTAATGCTAGCCAATATAGCTTAATATCTCATAGAGGGTGTGCTGATGCAGCTTTTGTAAAGCAACAAATATTTGGATTCTACAATAATATTGACAGAAATTCAGCATGGCCCAAGCAAAGGTGGCCTCAAAATGGAAGTTACTATATTGAGAACATGTATTTTTCCTGAGATCCTAGGGTGGTATATTTTTGACCTTATGTCATTTAACATCTTCATCTGGAAACAAAATCATTACATACTTAATTTGCAGATAACATAAAAGCTGATGTCAGCGATAATCATGAAGAAGACAGTTCAATGGTACAGTGTGGTCGGGATTTCTTGATAATCTGGATGCATGAAAGCAATTCATGGTTCATACTACCAAATGTAAATGTAAACTCACATACCTAGGATAAAAAGAACTCTGTGAACACTTCTGTGGTGGAAGATTCAGTGCTTCAAAGGGTTAATGTATTCCTATTTGTGGGCAGAGAATATTGCCCGCAAAAAGGCATTACACTTCCTTCCTGGCTAATATGGCTGCTAGTAAGTATTGGTGTAAGTGATGAGGTCTGCACTTCAAAAGGTTTCAAAGAACAATTGTGAAAGTCTATAAAGGCCTGTTTAAAGAAGAACAAAAAGGAGACCTAATAATTTTGCTTTTAAAACAGAAAGTGAGAAGGGAGCCCATTGAGAACAATAACTTACATGGCAAAAAAACCTTGGTAACAGAGGTTCCTAATTGAAAAGGCAAAGTTTTTAAAAGATTCATTGGCTGAAAGCTTAAAGTAACAAAAAAATGACCAAAATATCAAATATAAATTTGTCAGTAATGAGACAGTAACAGCCAATTATTTTGCTGGCTTGTTTGTCATTGAAAATTTTATTAACGTTTTTGGAGATTATTTGACTTTCTTCAAACAAAATTCAGGAAATTCTCAGTCTCAGAGGTTTAAACAGGGAGCTAAACTGACTGGCCACAAAAGTTCCATGAAAACGTTAACACATTGGAAAGCAGGAAGGTCCAGAAAGCAGAACTCTAGATTAATAGAGAGAATAATCCACTGCTCTTAGCACTGTCCCTGATAGGTGGCATTGACTCACTCAGTTCAATGTTCTGGTTTCACACTTCCCTTCATCATTTGGAAACAACAGTGCTTGTAAAATATTATATATGTACAATTTTCTTATTTATGTTCAATATTCTGGCCTCATATAAATAGTTAAATTGATCCCAAATTCTGCATCTCCTTTCCTCAAAATCAATATTCTATTAAAAATAACAGGCTTTTATTAAAATGGCCTAGGAGAGAATGCATGTTATACCCAGCCTCCAGAAATAACTCTTTAATGTATTTTATGGAGGGCACCAAAGCAATTCAGCAGATCATTCCTTGCTCTTTCTCTAGTGGCTAAAATCTCCAATAAATAATTTTATTTTTCTCCCTAATATTCACAACTAAACTGGAAAGTACCTTGCACAAATAGAAGTCTTACTGCTTATTAGACAAATTATCTTAACATCACCGCTTATTTTAGAGATTTAGAACTTATTTACACCTATAAATCAGGAGAACTAAGCCAAGTGCCACAACCATTCTGGAAGTCACTGATCTTCAAAACTGTACTCATCACAGGTTGGCTGCCTCTGACTATGGTCACATCAAATTTGTGATTAAATCTTTAAGAGCATGGCATAAAATATTTCAAATATCAGATTAGGAAAAAATAGGATGATTCTAATTGTAAAAGTTATCACTCAGAAGCATGCAACACCTAAAACCCGATTTTACCATGGTAGACAGATGTCCCAAATCTTTTGTTTGCTTTTTTTCCCTGATGTGGGTATGATCACTTTTTGCACCTATGACAAAATATTTCCTACTGAAAAATAATGTTGTTGCCTGGAATATTAGTTACCTGGAATATTTACTTTAAATGGCAGTCAATCTCCTCTGTGTTATACTGCTTGTGGTTCTTAGAATAATGGCTAAAAGCTCCAGGTGACTGCTCATTTCTCTTTTTTTTTAAAAATCACCATCCTTAAAAAAGATGAAGAATTCTTACTGAGAGAAAATAGTAGTTGAGAATATAAAATTCAAATAAATAGCACCAACATTTTCAATTGAATGCTTGACATCAAGATCTAAATACAGGGTAAGGACCTAATCTGGTGAATAAACATGGGTTTAGATGTAGGAGTTTAACCTTAGGCATTCAGAAGGAAATATTCTAGCCATTCCCTTTAAATGCTGAGTATTTAATATTACACACATTAAAAGTTACAGACATGCTAATTTTAACACCTACATGTTGACAGCTTTAATTTATTTCTAGTAACAGTTGGCATTTTGTTTACATTAAGGTACAAATTTAAAGTCAACTAGCTTACTTCACTTCTACTTCTTTAGCTCCTTTTACAACAGAGTAGCAGTCAATCCACTAAAGGGAAATGCCTTTAAAGTATCACATAGTTTTAAAAGAGCAGCCTCATCATGATATTCGGCTCCCTTGTTTCAATAGCCCAAGGCAGTTTAATTATGGCAGACTTCATCTTAATTCCTATCCCTTTCTCTTCTTCTCCTTTTTCCACATGTATCACAATCCATTTGAATTAGAATCAAAGACTACAAAATGTTTACAAGACTGTACAAGCTGAATACACCTTTCCTAATCTGAAATTTTCTCAAAACCACTGTAATGTTTGTACAGGTGGGATTGGAACTTGCCATCCAGGGCTTTGGAAATCAAATGCTGAATAAATTCTTACATTTCCTAAGTGCTTTATGTTATCAATAGCCACAAGAAACAATGTCGCTTCATACAGATCAGACACAGTTAAAGGCATTTTTAGCAACAACTGCTTAGAGCAGCAAAAATAGAGAGAGAGGAAAGGTAGGCAGAATCACTGAGAGCTGTATGCTGAACTCCGCAGAAGGCTCCTTCAAATAAATATTTCAAACCTTTATATGAATATTTTAAGCATGACAACTACACATAAACACACAGCCAAAGTGCTCAAATCCACTCAAGAAAGACTATTAAGTCATCAACCTGCTCCTGACAGGATCCACTGAATATGGCAACAGTGAGAAGTCAGGAGACAGTTGGAATCATTTCAAGACTGCTAATTTAACTTGTCTTAAAACCAACCAATGCTCAACGTGTCATCATCAATGTCATCTCATCGCAGTCTGAAAAGCCTTTGACCTAAAGCAAAAAGGTCCCCAAGTGCCACCCTTCTTGTCTACTGGTTGAAAATCTAATTGGTTCTGCTGACAGGCTTGGGAATTGGTAGGAAGGCTGTTCAGTTAATCTCCAAGGGCCAGCAAAGAGCTCAGTATCCATCTCTGAGCTTTGCTCCCTGGCTGTCGTAAAATGACTCTGATGGTAGTGCAAGCTCTTATGCTTCAGCTGTCTTCTGACTTCTGTTAAGTCAAATCCAATAAAGTTTGTCACTCAATAATCTGAGAGCTACCCAACAAAACCTCTTTGATCAATAACAGCTTGCCTGCTTGCACTGAGGAAGGTGACCTATTAAAGATTAAAAACACACCTGCTGCTTGCAGCACAGAACATCTTTTTTTACTTTTACATAAAAATTCATCCATTAAAATGAGTTTAACAGCTACAACTATATATAAATATTACATGCCAGGAAGCTAAAATAAGATTTAAAAATATTTTACCTATATTAAAGTGCTTTTATTAAATTTGAGTCACTGCTTTTCTTAGAATCAGAAAGACCTCATCCAAAAGGCCTCTCACCGCCCACTCATAACTTCTACTTTAGACGCCTCTGTAAATTCTTCTTTGTTTTAAATTTTCTGCCTGCTCATAGCAGATAGCTCTGTTTTAGTGACAGTCCAGTAATCTATTTTGTTTCTGCCTATTTGCTTATCCCAGAACACAAATATTCACATTGCCAGGAAATGCAATTTAAACTTTTAATAACATACATCTTCCCCTCTGTTTGAGAAATTTTATTGAACTGTAGATACACTTTATCAGAGGCTATGATCAACAAGTGCTTTACAAAGCACTGAGAAAGAAAAACTAGGCTGATTTTTGTTGTTGTTGTTAAATTTATTCTAAATGATCAGGTATTAATTGAGCTACCTTACCTGATATTCTACAGAAAACAGGAGAAGGATATAGGTGAACAAAGAATGTAATTAAAGGTGTAGTACTCATTTATAAGTTCCTGAAGGAGCAAATTGCAAACAATAAACTCAACTGACTGAACAATCAGTGCCTGTTTGGAATGGGTTATCAATCTCCCAGAAAATCACAGAGACCCTCAGAGCAGTAAATTCAAGATACATGAGGTAAGCAGTGTATCTGTTGATTGTCATGATTTGTTTAACCTGGTGTCCTTCAGGCATCCATTTAAAGGAGTAAATAGCAGCTAGAGAGTGACATAACATTTCAAAGCAAGTAAGAGTTACGGATCTGTATCTTCAATCAAATTTAAATAAATATTTGTCCCTAAATTCCCCGAATTTGTTAAAAAAAAAAAAAAGAAAGTAAGACAACAATTCTGGAAAATATAAATCTTTGGTAGGGTTTACATTGTCATTAGTTACTACTTCCCAATAAAGTAAAATACTAATCTGTGGATGCTGAGACTAGATGAACATGAAACAAGAATGACACATTAGGTAAACCTACTTCAGTATCTGCAAAGCCGTCTGAAATTACAAACTGTGACGATCAGACACCAAACAATTACCATAAATAAATCCTCTACTGTGAGCATCAGGGACACACAGTCCTACCTGTGCAAAGTGCTTCTGCAGCTTTGCAAGTCTTCTCTCCTTACTGCTCCTGAAGGGGCCCAAAACGTAGGTGTCACGCTGTACACTGCTTTGTTGTCAGCCAAGACTCCTTTTTGCAACAAGGCTACAGGCTCTGAGCTGTCAGAAACAGTTGCCTGGCCAGAAACATTAAATGCACTCTAATAAGGACAAAGGCTGGGCTGTGGGTACAGGCACCATCCAACAGTGCCTCCAAAAAAATGTCAAATACACAGACTAAACTTTGAGTAGTAGATTCCCAGCAAACCCAACCTAAAACACCAAAACCCCACAACCTAAGGCATAGATAAATGCAAGTGACAATAAAAAAATGTCTTGATCATTAAAGTTGTAAAATCTCTTGCAGAAAATGAATCTATTAGAGAGTCACTTCTTGGTGTTACAAGTTTAACAGGAGATAATGAAGACAAATGCTTTTATTATACATTATAAAACATATGCATTGTCTACAGAATATCCTAAAAAATGCAGATATTAGAATCCAACAAGAACTGCACAGAAAGTTCTGCTCAATAAACCCTGCTGGTTACTATTCATTGGGTGCAGCTAACTACACTTACTCTGCTGGGCTTTCAGTAAGAGACATAGAGAATATCTTCACCTTTTCCAACTATCCAAAACTGCCAACAGCCTACATCAAAAATCATTCTTCTTCTGCATGACCGTCTAAGCATCTGTGAGGAAAGGAGAGGCATCAGAAGACTGATATGGGAAAGAAACAGAAGATCTGTACAACTATTCCCTTTGCACTGAGCCTTTCCATTTCACACATTTCTAGCAGCCAGAAGTGGCCAGCTTTGCTTCTGCCTTTGAGAAACTGTTGGTATTTATCAGGTAAACACATACCATTTTCATGCTGTTAATTAATCAGTGTTTTCTTTTCCATGTTGGAAAGCCAGAATTGTGTTAGGCTTCTAACATCACAACACTGTGGAACTTATTTATGCCCTGGGGACTCATCAAGGGTCTGTGCCCATAGGATCTCTTTCTGAAGTAGTTCAGTGGCGTGTAGTTATTGATGAAGGAAACTATAATGAGAAAGTGGAAGCTTAAGGTGGCTAGATGTCTTTTTGAACACTGGATGGTATCAATGTCTGCATGATTTGATAGTTGGTAGATTACATTACTTCATTTTCTCCATCATAACAAATAACTGCTATTCATAAATAGCATATTCAAATACCTATTTGTGGCCTGATTTGCAAAGTTGTGTGGCACTTGTAGTCAAGTAAGAGGAAGCTAGACAAAGACCAAATAAAGTGTCGTGGAATGCTAAGTAGCTTAAAAAAACACACCTTACACATGTCAACTTGGGCATTCAAAATATAGGCTGGCACTTTTCTCTGTGGCTCATTCCTCTTTTAATAATGTCATCTCACCTCACAGGGGCTTTGTGAAAATTAATTAATTACGGTTTGTGAGGCATTCAGATGCTAATGATAGCTACAATGGAAAGAAAGCCTATGGAGAAATTAATAGTTTTGAATTCAATGTAATGATTGAATGTGAACACCACATGTGGGTCACATATTGGCCAATAAGAATAACAGAAAACATGAATAGCTGCTCATTCACTGATCTCTGTTACTATGTACACTGAATGAGAAAGGAGTCCTGTGGTAAAAACCATAATATATATGTAGATAAATAAAAATAGTACTTCAGTACATAAACCTGAAGTGCTGAGATGATAGGCAACAAGCAAACAGAATTGCCTGATTTCTCAGCTTTTGAGCATTAAATTTTGTAAGCACTTAAATCTCAATTAAAAAAAAAAAACAAAATTGAAAAAAGGAAAAAACACTGAAAGACAATTTTTTTTGTTTGTTTGTTTCACAACCAGACAACTGTCTCTGAAACATCAAAACCCATACCTGTAATAAGGACTGGGCTAGTCAGTAGCATTCAGACATTTGCTGAGAGCAGAGGAATGCTACATGCAGGTGATAATTGAGGAACAAGGCCCTAAATGTCATCATGCAAAACCCGATCCTGTAGAGTGACATAAGGTATCCATGGCTGACTCTATCTCAGTGTAGGACACAGTCAAAGACAAACACAGAGCTCCCCCACCTCAATGGGAAAACGGTTCTACAGAGCAGCACATTTACATCCATTTAAATAAAGCTTCCATGTAGCACACATAAGCAAATATTTGAAATTATTTTGTAGATTACTAGATGCTTTGTATGCCAAACAAACTACAGTCTGTAAGTCAAACTACAGTATTATGCAATCTGTTACGTCAGTATACAGGGGGAGTATCTGCATGATAATTCTTCACACCTTCTTAGCAGCAATCAGAAGCAGAATTTGGCCTTATTTGATTCACTGAGAAACATTATTAAAAATTAACACCATATGTTCAAAATGGATATGTCTGGTTGCAGCCAAAACACGGACAGGCTGAAGCAAACACTTCAGGGTCTTTTGACATGACCTAATATTGTCATTGTCCTGTTGTTACTTATGTTATGGTGGCACCAAAATTATAAATTGGTATGTGCAGGGCAGTGTTCTTATTTGCACAAGCTCCCCTATTCCCCCTCTACAGATACCTTCCTAATGAGAAGACCTCAGTCTAGAAATGAGTTTTCATTTTCTTGTATATAATATGGACACAATAAAATTCACATGGTGCTCTGGCTGAGATCTTGGTGATCTACTTTGATGTCGGGAATATAAATCATTTCCCCTGACCCATGTATTCTTAATGCAGTACAATTTCAAAGTCCTTCTCATATTGATTTTATTATTGCATATTTATACTTCTAATTTCTTTTGTCTTTGATCAAGGTTAACTATCCTAGTAATATTTTCAAGGTTTCCTCTTCTGACGTTTGTATTTGTAAACAGTTAATTGAAATAATTAGAAGAGGTTAAGATAGTGCAATAAGTAATATCAAAATCACAAAAATCTCTCATGGAGAGAGCAAAAACACTCAGAGTGTGTATTTGAGAGATGAGAGAAACAATTAATTACATAGATAACATTTATGGTTAAGTTTCTATTCATCATTTCTAATAACAGAAGAACAAAAGGATATGCAATGAAATTGAGAGATAATAAATTTTAAATCTGATATCAAAGCAACTTGTTTCTAGGAAGAAAAAATCCCTACACCAAACAAACGATGAAATTGTTATATGAAATACAGGTTTTATAGACAGCATGAAGTCTTCCAAGTTGTTCCAGACCCCTGCTTAAACAATATATAATGTATAAAATGTACAGAACAGCATAGGGACTCACTCAGACCAGAGACTCATCTAGACTATCTAGTCAGTGAGAGTAACAAGTACACACTGATATCACTCATCCATCAGGTCAAAATTGCAATAAACTGGGGTTGTATTCACATCTTTAAAGGGTCACTCCTGATGGACCTTTCTTCTGTGGAATTGCCCATCACATTTTGATTACATATAAAAAATATTTAAATATTAAATACTTTAAAAATATCCTACATCAAAAAATTCTGTGTTGCCTGTTGGCTTTATCAGGGCTATCTCCCTATTCTCGATTTATAAAAACCAAATCTGCTTAATCTTCTCCTCAATCATTATTTACCTTCCTATACTACCCCCAACCATTCAGTTATTTTTGAACTGTGGGATCTTAACTCTAACTAGTCCATGATGTGGAAATTCTTCTGTTATCCCAGTAATCCACATTTTTCTTCTCTGAGCCTCTCCTCATTTTCATTTTCATCCCTTCTGAGATGAGAGAATGAGACAGAGACTGTATGAAGTACTTAAGAGACGGGTTTATCTAGCATTGCTTGCTCTTTCCAAAATCACTAAGCATCTGCCAATGTTTTCTTCATGTTAGTTTCACCTGTTCCAGAGCTCAACAATGCATATACACACTCTGAGATGTATTTTCCATGAATGTTCCTTCGTATTTATGGATATTTAACGTAATCCATAATTTTATCAACTAGTCATTCAGCACCATGAGTTCCCATTCACAGAAGTGTAGCTCAGATTATTTATCTCTGGTTGATTCTGATACTAATTCCCCTCACTGTGAAACCAATCACTTTATTCTAATCCTTTGCTTCCTATCATCAGATGCAAATTCAAAAGACCTCCTTTTTACATCATGACAAACTGGCTAATGGGCCTGTAATTCTCCAGTTTAAAATGCTGACCAGCCTCCAACTCCATGACTCACTTCTTTGAAGAGGTCAGTTGTGGAGCACATCTGGTCTTGAAGAAGGAAGGTATTTGAATTTCAGTTTGGTGAAGATTTGGACCTGAAATTTACCATTCCATTAGTTATTCCATTGAATTTTTGGCCCCTTATTCAGTACCATTGTACTTCCAAAAATGCATAAAATTCTTCCTCTTTCCTCCTGATGTGTGCTACAAACTGATTCTGCAAGTTCATCCTAGAAAAATTCTACAGCTCTCTCCTTCAGTCTCAAGTCACAGCTGACTTCATTAAATAGCTCTGTTTACCCAAGTTTGCATTTTTAAATCAATTACTTAGGAACCAAAATACCTTTATCTCCCCATTTAATCAGAACTGAATGAATGAGATTATTTGCTATAATCAGCTCTTCTATGACAGACTTACAGTAAACAAGTCTCAAACAGCATCAGATCTTGCTGACCCAGCGACAGCGTGATGAAGTCTGTTAGCTATCACATTCAGACACAGAGAGAAAAAATGCTAGGGATTCTGACAAAAAAGAAGGCAGGATCTACAATAACAACAAAACTCCCAGCAGCACTGAGCTCTCCAATCATATCCAGACTCACAAATGACATAGGAAATCATTGCATGGCAGACTTACAGTGTCACCTGAATGGAACTTCTTTTGTCATTTTTCCAAAAATTTATTTGGCTATATCAGATTTTTACAAGTATATACTCTCTCCCTATTTCCATAAAATGTAGAATTTTCAAGAGGAGGATTTGCATAATCACACATAAAAAAGAAAGCAAGAATTTTTATTAAAGGCTCTTGTAAAACATTATTTTGCATTAGTTCATTTTCATCACAGCAATTCACCTTTTAGATTAGTCTTTTAACTAAATTGTCCATTTTATGACTGCTATAACATTCTCCTGTCTATTTTTCTAAGATACTAGATGCATTGCTGAACATCATTTAGAAGAACTTGTGTGCTCTTTCAGTTTAAAATCGGTCATAGAAATTGTACAACCCTCCACCAGTTACTTCCCACATTTCACTCTCTGAAGCTCTTCCGTATATGTAACCTCAGCTCCTAAAAGAGATTATTCCAGACAATGAAGTAAGTTCTGTACATTAAAAAACAATCCTCATTTTGCCAAAAATTGAGTTTTACAGATTTGCAGAATATTGCAACTTCTTCCCATGCCTCTGACCTTTCCTTACTTCACTGTACTTCAATCTGTACACTGAAATAAATTCACTGAAAATCAAACAAGCCCAGCACCTTGTTTTCCCAGCTTTGTTTGAGCAGCTTTTATCTGTTCTATCAATAGATGTGCTATCTAGGATTCTCTCCTTTCCTACAACAACCTTAGGTAAAACAGTCTGTAGATGCTAACAAATCTATCAATTTAGCCTAACATGGAATGTCAGAGTCTTGACCAGGTCCTGTCAGCCACTCGCAGAGCCCTGGCTCTTTCTGGTGTGCAGGTCACTGCCACAGTACACAATAAAGAGCTTTCCCAGTGGTGCTCTCTGGAATTATAGGAAGGATTAAAGCAGTTATGGGCAATAGGAAAACTGATCCTTCAGCTTTCAGTCAGTGTGATGTACTAATAGGTGAAAAGATGAGTAAAGCTGAAATGTTTCAACTTGACAGTGACAGTCTCAGAAAATCTTTAAGTTGGAATTCATAAAAATAATCAACTCATAATAATAGTAAAAGTCTTGCTTATAGGGTATGATAAAGAAATGCTTTAACTACATTGAAAAGGCTTTAGAATAGTGCCACTGATGACATTGTATTTACAGATCAGATGGACTGCTGCCATTGTAATTTTTTGCTGCCATGCCAATAAAAACCTCAGTAAAACAGGTCTCCGAGTGCAAAGTAGGCAAAACAGTTACAAAACTACCTCTGTAACATAAGTTTTAGTGTTTGGGTCCTTCTTATGTAACAAAACAAAAGAGAGCAATAAATACTCAAGACTTATAGCTCACATTTCAGCTATAATTATGAAATGCTTTATGAAGCTTTTTTATGTCACAAATGCCAATTACCTTCCCAAATATAAACACATTTTCTCAAAATCAGATAAAACTGTAATCTGTCTCACAGTAGAAATAAATGCAATGATGAATTTGGGACTGTTGAAGTACATCACAACCAACCATGGCCCATTTAGCAAAAGCATCCAAGGGATCCCAGGGAAAGTAAAGAATGAATATTCACAGAAAAAACAAAACCAAACCTAAAAATAAACAAACAAAAAAACAAAAACAAAAAAACCAAAACCAAAACAAAACAAAAAAACCAAAACCAAACAAACCAAAAAAAAACCCCAAAAAACCCCAAACCCAAAATCAACACAATAAACCCCAACCCCCCCAAAAAACAAACACCAAAAAAATCCCCCAAACCAATTCAAAACCCCCGAAACAAGAAAAGTATGTAATTTACTACAGTCAGATATTTAGGTAGACAGTTTATATTCCAGCATATTATTGCCCTCCTGCTTATTCTTCTCTCTTTGAATGCTTATGCTCATAAGCCAAGCCTGTATATAAATAACAGCCCTTTTTACACATGTATAACAAGTATCTGTGCCTTTTTATAACTACAGAGCTTTTACACACTACATTCTTACAGTAATCATAGATTGAAACAGAAGCAAACTCTTAAGATGCGCACGGTTTGTGTTTCACCCTCATATTTTATCAGGAGAAATGAAATTGATTTGAAAGGAAACACTGGGAAAAAAATAGTGAAGTAGCCACCACCATACACCTAATGATTAATTATTTTGCAATCTTTCATCATATCAAGTTCCAGTTCTCTCTGACGTAGTGGTCACTCTGGGCCAGACCAAAGGTCCATGCAGACCAACATCTTCTTGTCACTACTAAAGAAGAGAATCAGACGAGAAGACTATAAGACAAAACAAGGAATTTCCTAAAACACGTTCCCAATCTCCAAAACATGCAGCTCAGCAAGCTCCTAAGACAGCTGGGTTGTCTTATCATGATGCTTTTTAAAGAGTGTTTTTATTTATTAATTATTTATTAATTACTCTTTCTTGGGATAGGGTGATTAGAATGCAGTCCAGGTGGAATAACTCCTAAGCAGGGAAAAACATTCCATGCCAACAAAAGACCCTCAAAAGCCACCAAAAAAACCCCTACCAATTGCCTCTCCCTGACTCATTTTGTATGATTTTAATAGTTAATAAAATAATAGTTGTCTAATTCAATCTGTTCAACTGACTATACGGAGCAGATTCAACTTTCTGTCACATCACAGGGCTACAAAAGTCTTGATTGAGTAATGTAATGAGCTGCAATAGCCACAGCTAAAGATACCTTTGTAAGACAGGATGTCTGAGTTAAAAATACAGCAGAACTTGGGAATATGTCAAAAGACATACAATTAATGGTTATAATGGTTACAAAAATTCCACAAGTACTCTGAGAGGATTTGAGGGCTTTTTTCCCCCTGCTTCAGTACTATCAAGAGATTAGTTATGTGACTTACATCTTGTCAAACCTAAAACCTTTAAATAGACTTCTGAAATCAAAATATTTGACTATGTACTTCATCAAAATATGAGAGAATGTTCTACTTACTTTACATACCTTAAAAAGTAATGAAATAGACCAATATGAACAACTCACTTCAGTAATTTTTAATTGATACATCTCTCTGTTGCCAACAAAATGCAAAACTGAAGTGGAAGACTTTTTTGATTCTACTTTAATCACCACCTCTTTTTTTCCCCTTTAATTTTTTTGAGACTCGTCATGTTAATGTAAAAGTGACATTAAAAATAAAATCATTTTGGATAAATTACCCAGTATGAACTAGTAGAAACTAGTAGAAAAAGAGCTAGTAAAAGAAATTCTGAACTTTATTATAATTAGGCTAGATGAAATATTTACAGTATAAGAAAGGCGAGAAAACTCTGAACAATACAAATCAGCATGTGACCTCATTGATTTTTTTAAATTATTTTTATCCCAGATATACTGGATTTACATAAAGAACTATGAGATTCAGTCTAAACCTTATACACAGCAAATGTGAGCTATTGTGAAAGTTGCATCCTGTTCAGCTCTGTCCTTGCATTATGTGAAACAACCAGGCAGCCACAGGATGAAACCACTGAGCCAGCTAATGTAATATAAAATTAAATTTCAAATATGGAGGAAAAAGAAATGAAATTAACTGATTCATTCAACAGCTACAGTACTTTTTCACTAAGGCCTGAAACAGAAAAAACTGTTGCTCTACAGGAGAATCTGCAAAAGGCAAATGATGACATTCAGAAGTAAAGAGGACTTAATAATTATGACCTCATCAATATTTTGTAAAATATCTTGATGTTATGGAAATTAGATAAATAAAATTAAGAAAAGGAGATTATAATTGCAACTTTCAATATTCAAAAAGAGATACCTGAACTCTAGAAGTGATTTCATTCTAGCATACATCTTTAGAGAATATTGAGCTTCCTAGTACTTTCCTAGTAATGAAGAGGTGTTCATCTTTACTCTTATTCTCTTTGCTAAGAGAATTTTCCTGTAACATTATTCAGTATATCAACCAACCAAATATTTTGTTGCAGCTGCTTAAGAAATTTGAAATTTATTCTTAGACAGATGTCGTGGTTTGAGAGGAAATGAGTTTTTGGGAGGTGGTAATGGTCAAACCAATAAGTGCCCAGATGTGGATATTGGCACCTGGTTTGACCATTGAGGATATGGATCCGCCTCTGAGAACACAGGGGGTTAAAAGCGAGAGCTCCCAACGGGAACGTCCTCTTGGTTCCGGTGGATGGAAGAGTTCAGACCTCCCCTGCCCAGCTTCGGGCTGGGTGGGGGAGGGGAAGGCCACGCGGCCGGGGGAGGTAGGCCGGAGCCATGGGCCGGAGACGGGAGGCGATGGCTTGGATAAGAGTGAGTTCCCCACAGAGACGGAGGGGTGGAGGAACTCAGAGAAGCAGTGGGCAGCCCCCCCCCCCCTCCTCGAGAGAGAGAGAGAGAGAGTGAGAGAGAGGTGCCAGTGCTATCTTGGACGTGATAGCACCGGCCGGGCCGAGGCAATGGGAACCGTGCCCAGTGAAGAGTGCGGAACTGGTGTGGGAGTTCGTAATGAGCAGAGACTGTGATTTTAACCCTTCTGCGGAAGGTGGAAACCTTGCAAATGTTGATCCTCCGGGAGCTGAGAGAGAGGAGAGAGACGGATAAGAAGGAATGCGCAAGTGTGATGCAGAGGGGTGCAAGTGAAGAAAGACTGGGAGAAGCTGAGAGAATCCTAGGTGGAGGAGATGATGGAGTGGCTTTTGGCTGGACTTTTCTTGTATTAGCCATGGATAGAACCTCTCCTGTAATACAGAGACTGCATTTTAGGGGGAGGCTGCGCCAAAGGAGTGATGTGTGCGGAGACGACAGGTGATGAAGAGATGGTGAGACCCCTCGGCCCCAGGGGGTGAAATATTGGGGGGGACTGGTGTCCCAAAATGAGGTGAGAGAGACTGTCGTTCTCTTCTGGAACTGGGCAAGGCGTCCTTGAAAGGGGAAACCCTAAGAGCAGCTCTGGTCCATGTGCAGTGGTGAGAGCACTGAACATGGAAGGAAGAAGTCACGACGTGTAGTTGCTGAGTGACGGGGATTTACCTGTGGTGGCACAAGGAGGGCTCCTTCTCTCCTTAATGAAATGAGAAGTGATTATCTGAAGGGTGGAGATGGACTGAGTTGATTATCTGAAGGGTGATGGACTGGATTAAGATCTAAGGTTCTGTAATATTCTGTAAGAATTGAGTGGGGGGAGGAGAGATGTTTTAAAAGGTTTTCCATTCTGCTCTGTGTGTTAATTTTATTGTAATTGTGTAATAATAAAGTTTTTTTTTTCCTTTTGTTGCAAGTGGAGGCCTGCTTTGCTCTGTCTCTGATCACATCTCACAGCAGACACCAGGGAAGAATGGGTTTTCATGGGGGCACTGGCATTGGGCCAGCGTCAAACCATGACATTTTTGGTTCCCTGACCGGGAATCGAATTTTGGGTCAGAGATAAGATGAGACTGTGAGATGGGATCAAAGAGAGATAAGAGCAAAGCATGTAGTAGGTTAAAGTAGATTGGTAACAGAATTCTAAGAATAGAGATGTAGTGTAAGTTATGGTTTTGGTAGGAGTGTGTTTAATGTTGTTTTAATAGAATTTTAATGTGTTCTCAGAGGCGAAGGGTGGAATGTCGTGGTTTGAGAGGAAATGAGTTTTTGGGAGGTGGTAATGGTCAAACCAATAAGTGCCCAGATGTGGATATTGGCACCTGGTTTGACCATTGAGGATATGGATCCGCCTCTGAGAACACAGGGGGTTAAAAGCGAGAGCTCCCAACGGGAACGTCCTCTTGGTTCCGGTGGATGGAAGAGTTCAGACCTCCCCTGCCCAGCTTCGGGCTGGGTGGGGGAGGGGAAGGCCACGCGGCCGGGGGAGGTAGGCCGGAGCCATGGGCCGGAGACGGGAGGCGATGGCTTGGATAAGAGTGAGTTCCCCACAGAGACGGAGGGGTGGAGGAACTCAGAGAAGCAGTGGGCAGCCCCCCCCCCCCTCCTCGAGAGAGAGAGAGAGAGAGTGAGAGAGAGGTGCCAGTGCTATCTTGGACGTGATAGCACCGGCCGGGCCGAGGCAATGGGAACCGTGCCCAGTGAAGAGTGCGGAACTGGTGTGGGAGTTCGTAATGAGCAGAGACTGTGATTTTAACCCTTCTGCGGAAGGTGGAAACCTTGCAAATGTTGATCCTCCGGGAGCTGAGAGAGAGGAGAGAGACGGATAAGAAGGAATGCGCAAGTGTGATGCAGAGGGGTGCAAGTGAAGAAAGACTGGGAGAAGCTGAGAGAATCCTAGGTGGAGGAGAGGATGGAGTGGCTTTTGGCTGGACTTTTCTTGTATTAGCCATGGATAGAACCTCTCCTGTAATACAGAGACTGCATTTTAGGGGGAGGCTGCGCCAAAGGAGTGATGTGTGCGGAGACGACAGGTGATGAAGAGATGGTGAGACCCCTCGGCCCCAGGGGGTGAAATATTGGGGGGGACTGGTGTCCCAAAATGAGGTGAGAGAGACTGTCGTTCTCTTCTGGAACTGGGCAAGGCGTCCTTGAAAGGGGAAACCCTAAGAGCAGCTCTGGTCCATGTGCAGTGGTGAGAGCACTGAACATGGAAGGAAGAAGTCACGACGTGTAGTTGCTGAGTGACGGGGATTTACCTGTGGTGGCACAAGGAGGGCTCCTTCTCTCCTTAATGAAATGAGAAGTGATTATCTGAAGGGTGGAGATGGACTGAGTTGATTATCTGAAGGGTGATGGACTGGATTAAGATCTAAGGTTCTGTAATATTCTGTAAGAATTGAGTGGGGGGAGGAGAGATGTTTTAAAAGGTTTTCCATTCTGCTCTGTGTGTTAATTTTATTGTAATTGTGTAATAATAAAGTTTTTTTTTTCCTTTTGTTGCAAGTGGAGGCCTGCTTTGCTCTGTCTCTGATCACATCTCACAGCAGACACCAGGGAAGAATGGGTTTTCATGGGGGCACTGGCATTGGGCCAGCGTCAAACCATGACAACAGAGAAGAAAAGTAACACAATAGACCAGGCTGATGTTCTGGCTTGCTTGATGTCCCTGTTGTGATATTGAAAAAGCAGCTTTTTCATATTTTTATGGCCTGCCTCCAGCAAACATTTTAGCTATTTCTTTTGATACTAGAGCCTTAATTTTTTTCAGGGTGGAAATACTTAATCAGCCTTTCCAAAATGCAAGAGATGAAAAATTCCATTGCAGTAAGAATCACCATATTATTTTTTTCCCCATACAGAATTGTATCTGAAGAGTGTCACTCAGATTCTTAATACAGTTTTACTGCCAGGTTTGCAAATAAGACCTCTCCACACAGATTTCAATCTTTAAATCTCAAAACAGCTGAGAGATCAACATATCAAAATCAACATAATTTAGATGAGTTCATCTGTAAGAGATTATAGAGGACCCTAAAATATTTCACAAAAAATACTATAACTTTTCCATGTTCCCAATTCTTGGAAAATATCTTGTGAGAGGATTCCCACCTCCTGACAAAAATGAAAAAAAACCAACTGTTACAGTTCTGAACGCGGCTAACTCATGTTACTTTGGACTCTGATGATTCCTGTGAAAAATAAAAATGTTTTGCCATGTTCCAAAGCTGTCTTCATAAAACCAGAAAGACCAGATCTCAATTTGAAGCCCAAATAAGCAAGAATCAAAACATTAGGGGTTACTACTTGCCTTCCAGGATAGCAATTGGTGGTTAAGTCCAGCAGACAGTCGTGGGAAGGACTGGACACTACTGAACACATGGTGCCACCATGACTGGCTTTACACATGGGATGCCTGGAAATCTCCCTTTCTGGATCATTTTGTTCAGGCAAGTTTTACTGTCTATAAAAGAACTGCAATCAGTATATAAACAACTAAAAGCACAAATCAATTATTTACTGGCTAATACATATAATACATAATCAGGCATTACAAGCTACCATCATTATTTCATTCATTCATTTGTCACCACCCTTTCTCAGATACCTGTTCAAACTTCACTAGCCATGCAAACACCAAGTGTTGCAGGAAACCTTCAGTACTCCTGGAATATTTGACACTCCTGAGTCATCATCTCCTCCTCTTGAACCCTTCAACTGTTTCAATCATTTATCCATCTCACATTTTACCTTTAGTATCTCACGATTTTACAGAATCTCAAAGATCCTTCTCACAACCTGGTTTTCATAGAAGTCTGAGCCAATATGACGGAGCTCTACTGTATTAAAATATGCCTTCAGTAACAGAAATATGAACCTCTGGCAGAAGAGTTATAGGAATATGCTGCAGAAGTCAACAACATTCCAAGAGGATTAACAGATTCATAAAACTGTTACCCTCCTCTCTAATTAGTTCACTAAGTTACCAGCTAAGAATTGGCTTTTTCTTTTAGAATGGTTTATAATACCTAGATCTTGAAACAGTAAACTTCATTTTCCCTAATAAGCTAGCAACTCCTATTATTGCTCTTACCAATAATGTACGTCTTTATTTCTTGAAAGACCTATATGTTTATTGAAAATGCCAACCAAAATATAAACCTCTATGTGTGGATGACCATAATTACTTTCTTCACTTCATACCCCAGTTTATATCTATTTTAACATGGTTTCTGATACATGTATTTTTTCTTTAGTAGACGAGCCATCCTTCCACAGAAGTGCTTATTATCCCTCCTTCATTTTGCTTTATTTCTTATCTGGTATATTATTTACCATCTCTGTTCATGATACATTTGTACTTATATACATCTACAGAGCAAGAAATGGCAATTTCACATTGAGGTTTTTTCCTTACATTTGCAAAATTGGTATTTCATCTGGTTTAAATATAATGGTGCTTTGCAAAGGCTCATTTTCTTGGGCAATTATTCTAGAAGTACAGTAATACCATCATTGTTCACTTCCAGCAAGCCATTTACATTCTTTTTTTTTTTTTAAAGGTAGATCCATTGTTTCTCGCAATTAAATTAAGGTCAAAAAATATATTTTCAAAGCTATATGGAACCATCTATGGATTTTTCAGCATAACAATAATTAGCTTATGTTTTTACAGCACTTTGAAGCTGCAAATTGCTGTGTAAGTGCTCAGTACTCTTATCATGGCTTCAGCAGGACTCGACAATTAATATAAAACTGCTGGTCATCCAAATACAATTACTTGCTGTGAGCAGGTGGTTTAAATATAATGTACAGGTAATGACTGACCTTTACAATACAATGGTACAGTCACCAGAGAGCACAGCACATTAGCCAAGCACAGGTAGCTTTACTGAAAGATGTAAAAGTATTCATGGTTTCTACATAACCTCTTGTCATTTGAGTCAGGAGGGCTTTTCCTCTGCTAATTACAATACTGTAAATCTCCTTCCTAATTGCCCCATACACCAATAACCTTTACTGCTGCAAAAGTTCCAATATGAACTTTACATAAGATATTTACTTTTACTGAACTGATATACATTTTACTGACTGCTACCTCTCATACACATTTACTTGCATTATTACTTAGTTTCTTCATAGTGATGCTACAGATGAAGAAAACAAACAATAGAGAATAGTTTGCAAAATTACTATCACAGCAGTGGTCTACCAGCCTGAGATTTAAAAGTATATATTTAGATGTAGTGATTAGTTTTGTCCTCCTTGTTACCAGATGGCAAAAGTTGTGTTTGAATTTCATTAATATCTTACAGCCTGGCAAGTAGAATTCTTCAATGACCTACGAAAAATGCTGTGCTTACACATCCTATACCTATAAATGGATGTCATATATGATATGAAATGTGTGGCAACTCTGCAATATTTTTACTTATATTTTAAAAGGAAAATAACCTGAAGGAAAGTCAAGCAACAGTGCTGCACAAGATTTTCGGTTTCACTACACACTGACACCTGCATTCAACCATATCCACAGTAAAGAAGGATGCCATTTATCTTTTATAATAATATGGAGTTCTCTGTCAGAGTAGGGTCACTGAAATGAGTAATAATCCCACCACTGTCTAAGGTACAACCAGCAGGGTCCAGGTCAACAGGCAAGCAGACAATAATTTGCCCAACAACACTGAATTTCATCTGCCCGCAGCCTCTATCTACTGATTATACAATCAATACACCTCAGATGAGAAGAGCTAACAACTGACCAGGGCAGATCAATGCTAGCAAATAAGCGCTTCATGACAAAAACTTTGATAATTACCATTCTGAAGCCGTGTAAATGTTGTTTCTATTGTAACGACATTCATGATGATACTGCTATGATTGCACTGTTATTATAGGTTTAATGTTAGGCAATCAAGCTGCAGTGGTCTAGGTATCAACAAACAGCATCAAAAGAAAACATCAAATTGTCCCTATTCTTCTGACATTGTAGCTGCGACATTTTTCTATGTTAGTGGCCACAAATGAACAATAATAAGTGACAATCCAGTGAAAAATACTATTTTCACAGCTTACAAAAGTCACACAATATAGATTGATACAAGTATGATTATTTCTAGGCCCAGAAGTGATGGCACACCCACTTAAACCAGAGGATTAAAATGAATTCAGTATTGTGCTCTTTGTTTTCATGCATCAGTTCAGAGCTTTTAATCTCCACTTCAACTAGTCGTAACCCAAAAGTACACACAGCTTCGTTCAATTTATTTATTATCACTTTTCATACTGCACATTTCATTTTCCTTTCATTCCTGAAGTGCTGGCTCATTCTCAATACATTAACTTTTAGAGAAGTAGTCCTGACTGACTGTCAATGGCTATATTGACTCCAGTTAGCCTCTCGCACCCTCAGCACAGAAAAACACTACTGGGACACACTATTGAAATGCGAAGGAAACCGGGACTTCATAAAGCAAGATCATGTAGAGCTGTGGCAGCCGCAACTCTGAAGCTACATAAGATAAATACTATGTTTAATATTTCATGTTTTGGACCGCAGGAGGACATTTCAGTAGCAAAACATGTTCTCCCAATGGTCACTTTAAAGGTAGAAGCACACTCAGCTGCATAGCACATCAAAAACATTTTGGTCACAGCAAATCATAACTGTGATATATGCAAAGATATCTCTGATGCTGGCAGTTCATGAACTAAAGTTTTAATCCGGTCTCTCACAGAATAAATGCAGATGCCTCCAAAAATCTGCCATGTTTACTGTCAAAAACTTTTAAATCAGTGATTGACCAGATTTGCCGTGGCCTAAGGGAAAATCACCCTTCCATCTAAGGAGCCAGAGATACCAAACAATAAGGATAAACCCAGTCCTCTCACAATCAGCAAAACATGTGTGATTTGAACAAGCTTGAACTAAGATTTCCCTTTCAGTATTTCTTCCTCAAAACAACTTCTACCTCACAAGAGATTCAAAGAATTTGATGTATATTAAAATCCTTTCCCTCTCAGAAGAGCTCATTTTTATTCAGGGACAATTTTGCTGACTGACAGGTAAGCATTTGGTACTGAAATTGGACCTGTACAAGAGCTTTGCATTTCATTTGCTCCATTACACCAGTGCATGGATTACTGGGCTTTTACTTTGGCATCTTTCCATTATTTTCAGATATCTGACATGAACAAAATGACTCATCTGACAATCTGTGTAACAAATTTGTTCCAAAAAGAATAGAACATTATTATACTATTTTGTACATGTGGGTACCACAACCTTCCACAGTAATCTGGCCAGAAATTCTAAGTGTATAAATAGTAGCTGATTTTGGTGTTTGTTTTTTTTTTAAAGATAGGAGTGACAGCACAGAAATATCACACTGAAGAAATGAGAATTAGTTTTAACACTACAGCTTTTGGTGTCATTTCAATTTCTGAATCACTTCAGGCATTATACCAAATTTAATTTTCTTTGTGTTGGGAAAAAAATGCATAAAAATTGACATAATACTTCTAGACTGTCTGATATAACATAGCTGTTGACAAACAAGTATTGTCAAATTCTGGCACCAAAGAGTTAATAATCATCATACTTAACTCTTTTTGTTAGTTGATTAATGTTCCTACCTCAACCACAGATCTGCTTTTAGCTATCACTCTCTCAATTTGATTTGCAGAAGGAAAAAGCAAGTTTGTTTGGCCTACTACTCATGTAAACAGGGATGAGTACATTTCTCCATATCCTTTGATCTTCCATCACAGAATGGAATTCCAATACCGATTTCAATACCATAGATAGCTAACTTTCTCAAGAAGCTTTTTAATAATTTTATAGTAGCTCTTGCCATCACAGCACCCTCCTTGCATCTGGAAATGCAGGTTGAAAAGTCTTTCCTGAGCACTGCAATTTTGCCCAATGCCTGTACAGCATCAGCATGGCAGAAATGAAAATTCAGCTGTTTACTGAGATGTGCAGCAGTCCTTCATCATGAGTTTAGGATACAAGGTCTGCTTCTAATCATGCCAGTTAACACTACATCCATTTTTCCAGTAGCACCACTGAACCTTCAGAGATGAGACAAAAAGGGAGCAAAGGATGAAAGCTGACAAGAAAAGAAGGATTTTATTTTTTACCCTTTTAAAAAGACAATGTTCAGAATGAATGATTTATTTTTATGAATGCAATTTTAAGAATGAATGATTGATTACTTTTTATACATATTCTCACAATTTAGGGGAAAACTAATTTTTAGAGATATATTGGATTGTTTCATTTTCCCTCTTTACAGCAGTCCCTGGCATTTGAAACAAATTCCATGATATGTGCAGAATATTCTGGAGCAGTTTCCCAGAATTTCCATTGCTTACTTGTGAAACAATAAAAAATTCTCAAATTCTGTAAACTTCCATTACTGACATAATAAATTTAAGATAAAACCTTAATTTTTATGTGGAAATGTCTTTATTCAAACTTTCTGAAAATTAAAATTACAACAATTCTGAAGTATTGTGGACCCCTCAAACCATGCTGTTTCAAAACTACTTAATTTTAAAACTTGATTTAAAAAACTGTAATTTACATAGTCAGACTGCGACTGGTGACCTAGGATATAGCAGCAGAAAAGAACGCAAGCAGCAAGGGAGGAGCGCCTAATCCTTGGAGCAAATGCAATTGTATCATTTATACAGCTGCAATTGTAAGCCTGCAATGCAATCCCTTCTAGAGGTCACACTGACTTTCAGTACACAAATGCTTGAAACTCTACTAGATGACCCCCAGTCAGAAGTCTAATTTCCATAGGAAATGTTTAAATATCAGATGGCTGGTTAGGCCACCAGAAATGAACCAAAGGGAATTCTTTCAGACAGCTCAAGAGTCTATAAAACAGCCAAAGTGAGTTCTCAGCCATGGATGTTTCTTCCTAAATGCTGACCTAGATTTCCAAGGGCTCAGGCTTTCTCATGGTCTGTGGGGAATGACTGACTGATTTGGTAATGCCTTTTCCACAAAAGTCAGGTCAAGGTGTAGATTACGATATAAAAATACATTAAAAAAATCATAGCAAAGTCAAACAGATCTGTGCACAATTATTCACTAGGAACAAGACACCAAGTGATCTAAAAGTAGCGCAAGGGAGAGTGAGACAAAAATCAGGAAAGCACTTTTAGTGATGAAGATGGGGAACGACTGGAATAGCAATGAATATGTCAGCTGGGGAATCTCCATCAATGCAGAACTTTCAGAACAGGCCAGAAAGTACTATTTCTGAAAGGAATTGTTTGCACAGATTTAAATCTCCTTTGGTTCATCTTAACAGGATGCCTTCAGATCCCTTTCAGCACCATTTTCTATGATCTCTGATTTTTTGGTAAGCACTCACAATGTGAATCAAGTCAGTTAAATTCTCCATTGCTAAAACAAACAATACAGATCTACAGAATGAACTTAGAAAGGCAAAAGCCAGTAGTCTTAATGACTGTATAAAATGAGTAAGTAGACAAACTCAAAAACAGTTCTGCATGTAAAGATTAAAATAAAATAGTTTCAGCAGGCCTAGTTAATGTATTAATAGCCCCTGGATTTCTTGCTAAATGAGTATGAGAACTAGAACACTTTCAAATGAACTTCCTAATTGTAGTAACAGTTTATACCTGATGGGAGAAGCTTTTGACGATGACACCTTCCACTAACCAGATAAATGAATATTACCTTCTAAACCTTCCTTTGTCAGTAGTGAATGAAAATACAATTTCAACAAGATTATTAAAGATTACTAAATTAAATGACAAGATTTTCAGATGCAACTCAAGATTATAAATATCATATTTCTTCAAGCTCTCTAAAAAAATCCAGTTTTAGCTACTAGGCTTGTGAATACATTCATTCCTGTAAATAATACCAATGTAACAAATAGGACAGTGGAAAATTGGTGACAATCACAAATCCAGTCTAAATAATTCCAGAAATGAAGTGGAAATTAATAAGAAAATAATTCTTCCATTATTCTTAGGTACAATCAGAATTCATTTCCTTGCTTGTGTTTTCGCCTTTCACACAACAAACAGTATAAGATATATATATAATAAACAAAACCATCCTGGTTTACTGTTATGCACAAATTGGATGACATCAAATATTCCAAAGAGAAGAAAAGTTGAGGTGAAAACCATAAGAACCAGGGGAAATTCATTAAGTCCATCAATCAACCAGTAGCAAATTTCCTCCAGCCAATGAGACAGCTATTTTTGGCCAGAGTTGCAGAAATGTCCTTTCCCCCTCCCACGTACAGATGGCAGAAATTATGCCGTTTGCATAATTTCCATTTAGTTATGATGACCTTCAGACTTCAAATCTATACTACTTTGTTTACAAAAATCAAATCACCCTTAAACCCTAACTTAGCTTGGAGCCAGCTTATTCTCAAACTCTTTTGAGTTTTTGTATTAACAAACTCATGAAGATAGGGCTGAAATTATGCTCTGTGTATCCTGCAAGAAATTTTTTGTTTGTTTAGAAAAAATAAAAAAAGTAAAATAGAAACAACTTTCAAAAAATAAAAGACAGGAAAATCTCTACAGGAGAAGAAAAAATGAATTTTGTGTTAAAACTATGATTTTAATAAGCCTAGGTATCTCTATCTGAACACAGGGCATATTTTGATCACTTCCCTGCAGATAAAACCACCTTTCTTTGCACTTTCTTAGACTTTCAAAAGCCTTGTTAATGAAGACACCTTTAAAAGTAAATCAAGTGGTAGTTTCACATCATTATGCAAATCCACCTTTCTACTCATTCAGATATTATCTCTTAAGACCTTTACATATGTAAAAGAGACTAATGATTTTAAATCTTAAAACTGGTCTTCAGGAATGGACAATATGGTCATTCCAATGCAGCCAAGAAACAAAAGGAAGATGCAAGTAAAGCTTTTTTTTCTGTTCTTAAATCAGGAGTCACATGGGCCCTTGGTAGCTCTAGATTTCCAGAGGCTGATAGTCTAATTGCTTCCCGAATAAAGGAACTCACAGATAGTCTGAAGGCTTGCAAAACCTTCTCATCCCTTCTCACTTCCCTTACCAAACACAACCTGACCACGGCGTTAAGTTTTATTCATTATGGCTGGATTCATTTGGTTACTTTCTGTGAACAACTGCAAGGAATGCTGTCATCCAGACACCATTAGGAGTATTGAGGCAAAAGCTATTTACAGTCATATGTTCTTACTGGCACAGGCTCTTTGTTTATTAGTTTATTTTAATTTGATCTGTTTTAATGAGCTTTCACAACTAATGATTTATTAGCTTTTTCATGGACTCATTCATATATATTAAATAGATTTAAAAAAAAAATATATATTCTGCTTTTGCTTTTGATAGGAAAAACTCCCAGACTAAATTCCAAAAGGATAAAAACCACTATAATATGTCCTTGAATGACCAAACAAGATTTCTAATTTTCATGAAAACACCTATGTCTCTCAAAAGAATTTCAATCTAAATGATCTAACTTTGTGTGACCTATATTGGGTAAAAGGTTAACTGCTAGGATAATTTTTTTTAGGATGACAAAACAAAAGAGGTATTAAATTTTTCAAAGTCAGATGCAATGTATGTTAATGAGAAAACATTCCATTTTAACATATTAGTGCTTTACTACCCATACATCTATGTCCACTTTTTTCTCATAAATATTTCCAATATTACATGACATGGATATAAATCCTTTTAATATATTTTTGAAAAAAAGTAATTGAAACTATACTTATAAAAGGCTTATTGTTATCAAAGAAAAGAGAATGTCATCATGCTTTCTCATAAATTATCAGCCCAGATTTATTCATCTGTAACTTTTCTATAACAAGTCTTAGCATGATTGCAATTTACTTCTCTATTTGGCACACAAATTTTATTCATTTAAAAGGATTATTCATTAATCAAGTATTTACCAGTCAGGGTCTTCTAGAACTCTGAGAGACTGGTGTAGAGTTCATTTGTTCAGTTTTAACAGGATTATTTTTATATCAGGTATTTATTTAAGTGGGCTTCATTATACTGAGGAAGCAAATATTACTTATAAGGCATAAGGCTGATACTTTCTTCTAAATACAAATACAAAATACTTGATATGGGAGTAATCCAGTAAAAAAAAAAAAAAACCATGAAGCATCCCCCTGGTCTTGATTTTACAGCAGAGTCCACCAGAATTAATACTTTAGAAAGGATTAATCTTGAACAAAGTAAAATCCCCAAATAAACAATGACCTACAATAAAACAACTTTTCATTACACAGAGAAATTCAGTGAGCAAAGACAAAAATTATCAATTATGTTGTAGCCTGGTATTGCTATGAACTAAGATATTTCCTTAATTTATATTTTTATTTAAATTTAGCTGGTTTTTAAACTTCTTTTGCTTCCTTTCTTTAAATAGTAATTCCCTGCTAGTACTGTATGTGAGTTTGCAGAATGAAAACTGACTGGTATTTGCATATTGCATGGACAACTGTACCAGTCCCTGTTACCTTTACAGTGGCACATGAAAACAAAACAGCCAAACTTCTAACAGAAATCGTGGGGAAAAAAACCCAATTGTGGTAATTCTAAATTTTAGATTTATTCTTAACAAACACTCAAGCCAACTAGGCAGGTTTTCAAGACCTTTTATGGCTGTTCTGGAGTACTGTTATGGACTCCCCAGTATGAGAAAGAGAAGGCCATACTGGAGAAAGCTCAGCAAAAGGCCACTAGGACCATAAAGGGACTGTAACATCTCTCCTACGAGGAAAAGTAGAGAGGTGGAAATGCTTAGCCTGGAGAAAAAAGGCTTGAAGTGGTAGAATCTCATCAATCTTTACAAACATCTGAAAGGAGGGTGCAAAGCAGATGGAACCAGGCTCTTTTCAGCGGTGCCCAGTAACAGAACAAGAGGCACTGTGTGCAAATTGAACATCAGGGAATACTTTTTTACTGTGAGGGAGACCAAGCAATGAAAAAGGTCACAAGGAGGCTGTGGAGTAGTCTTCATCCTTGGACATTACAAAAGACATCTGGTCATGGTACTTTGGCAACTGGCTCTAGGTTGCCCAGATCTAGTGAATGACTGTCTGAGAGGTCTGGCTCAAAGAGTGAGAATAAATGGGGTTACGTCAGGCTGGCAGTCAGTACCTGTGGGGATCCCCAGGCCAAATTTCAGGCCCAGTGCTCTTTAATGATTTTATAAATGAACTGGACACTGGAATCAAATGTACCTTAATTAAGTTTGCCAACAATACTCAATTAGGAAGAGCTGTGGAGTCCTTTGAGAGTAGAGAGGTCTTACAGAGAGATCTGGATAGACTAGAGAGCTGGGAATCTTAAGTAAGCAATAGTGCAACAAAGGAAATATTTTAACTGATCTCACACATTTACTTCCACTCATATCTTCTCCCTCACAAAAATTATTACACTCAGATAATCCTGCTTTTGGATTACCATTTCCTTTCATTTTTAGATGTTTTTAATATACATATGTCAATTCATATTAAAAACATATACACAGCCCTCAATGTAGAAAAACTCATGGTTTCATGGAAAATGCTGAAGTGAGAAACTCATTGAGTGCTTTTCAGACACACAGAGAAGCAGGAGAGAGTGAGAGTGTTATCCTGTCCAATATTACTGACTTTGTAGTACACCTTTCTGTTGGATACAGACAACTACAGCTAATTACAACCACCACGTTATTTACAGAGACAGGGTAAAGGTACAAACTCTGCCACCAAGCTCAGCAGAAAAGATATTATTTTATATGTGCTGGTCCTTGGAAAAGCGCAGTTCCAGGAGTAGAACAAAGAAAAAGACAAATTCAAAGTCTGGCTATTATGATAGAATGAAGAAAGCAGGAAGATCTCTGAGGCAAGAATTTGGAAGAGTGGAACACAAAAATATTTTTAGTTATACCTATAATGTCTCAAAAGACCTTTCCCCTTCATTTGTTTTACTGTCTAGGCCTCAGTGAAAACCAAACAAAACGAAACTCCACAACAAAAGTCAAAATCATTTCCTAATCCACCTCTGCAGAGCAAGAAGTATTCCAGACTCTGGGTACTTGAAAACATCAAGTGAATACAAATACAAGCCTGTTTTACTTGGATGAAGATTTAGTAATAGAATTTAGCAAAAAAGAAGAAAGCAAGGAAAAAATCAAATGCTAATAATGGACTTTTTCATGCTAAAAACAAGAATCATAGAATTCATTTGAGTGAAAAAGAAAAAAAAGATGCATTAAAATATGCTCAATTAAAATTTAATCTGATTTTATATTTTTGGCTCATATTACATAATTTAAAATACTTACTAAAACTAATTACTTCTAGCAATATTCTTCACAATATGTTAATATTTCCAAAAACAGTTCTGAGAAAGGTATATTGAATAATATTCATTAAACTCAGCAAGAATAATATAATAGGTCCCTCAGAAAACCTACTTTTTCAACGGGATTGATAGTTATTAAAAAGTATCACTGAACTTCATGCAAAACTGTTAGACCAAGTACCTCACTGCCCTTTCTGAAACAAAGATGATCTATGTCTCTCACACCCAAAGACGTTAGAAGAAATGTTCTTTGACAAAATGCTCTTTAGAAGAAATACGCATTTTTCAGAGCAGCTATTTTCAGTTTGGGATCAATCACATATAACCTGTTTTAATACAGACAGCTGTCACCATTCACAGAAGTCAGCATTTTCTAGAAAATGCCATATTGCTGTATTCATGTTCATCTTTATACATACACACACACAACAATACTTGTTTGGTAATTTTTCAGATATCGTCAAATGGAATTACAACACAGCAAAAAAATATTTTGTTTATTAACATAGCCAAATAAATGGAAATGGTTGGATACTTTAACAGAAGAGTGAGAAACGGAGACTTCAAATCAATTGGCTGATAGATTAGGAAGATTCCTAATCAGTAGCTTGCACTGGAATTGAACCTTAGCCACCTAACAAATTTAAGATTAATGCAATCCATAAGTAAGGAATCCAGAGAGAACAGACCTTGCTCCTCGAGCTGACACATCTGAACTCACTGAGAGAATCATTATAGAAGTCTTCCACATACTGGTCTCTGCAGATATGCCCACGAGAAGGGGCATGATAGCAGTAAATACTTATCTTTGAAGGCTGGTTTATGCATGACACAGCCACTATCAGGCATGAGTTGCTCCATGGATGTACTATATTCACCAATGCATCTTGATGTTCCATGTTTTTAAAAATGGCTTCCAAACATACAATGTAAAGCTTCCACAATCCCTGATAAAACTGTAGGTATCATGGATGCTCAGACATTTCAGCTGTTCAGGTATTCAAATTTCATTATTGTGTATCAGAAATGTGATTAACACATGGAAGTTCAGTACGGTGATCCTGTCACAGAGTAAGAAAAATTTTACAGAACAGATGGTATTTTCAGCATTATGCTAGTTCCTTATTTAAATACTGTTTGGCATCTATATCCCATTGAAACTGGCATAGTACATCATGAGGGAGGCATGCTGCCATCTCAACATATGGGTACAAATGTTGGTTGGTAAGAGAGGGTAAACAAATCCTATGGGCTTACTGAGGGCAGGATTCCTAAAAGAAATGCTACAATTACTCTTCTTTGATCATTCATATTATGGTGACAGCAAGGAGACTTTTTTTTTCAGAAACTGAATAAACAGCCTTTAATAATGATAATGAAATTTGGAGGTTTGGATTTACATGAAAATGAAGCTTGAACTTAACTAACTGAAAAACATCACAAAAAGAAAATTAAAGTAGCTAGAGCTGTAAAAGTCTTTCTGCTCTCTTTCTCTTAAAAAGTAAGTATTAAAATTAGTCCTATTCTGATTTCAATTCTACTGTAAATTAAAATCAAGATCAAAAGAAATGTAGATTAGTACTGACTCCCAGAATGATAATGACATTACAGCAAGTTAAGGAAATCAAGTGAAATGAACCAACTTTAATTTGTCATACCTTCAAGAGAGCCCTATAGAGATGCTGTTGACCTGTGTGGACTAGAATAAAATCTGAAGCATAAAATACAGGAAACACAGTTTATGAAGACAGATACCAGTTCCACCATGGTGAATTTACAGGCCTGGGGAAAAATAATTAATTTTAAGTAGTCTTCACAAATTCATTCTTTAATGATTACAAGAAGATGCATTTTCAAAGGAGCAAATCTTAAGCAAAATTATAGGTTAAAGTATAAACTTCCAAAGGATTAAAGTATTTGAGGTTATTTAAGGTTTTGGTACACATGGTACAATTCTAAAAGTTTACAGTCAGTGGCCTGAAGCCAGCCTAGAAATATTTCCTGGTAAAAAGGGAAGAAATTAATAACATTTAGTAATGTTAGAGTTCTCAGAAATTCAAATATTGTCAATATACTGTGTACAAGAACTATGGGTGAACATGCTAATGAAATACCAGGGTTATTAATAAAGCTGATTCAAGCTATTTTTTCCTGTATCAGTACTAAAATTAGATACAGGCTTTCTACAATTTTAAGCTATAAAAGCTGTGTTCACTCATTTTTATGTAATTCATTACATCATATCTAATCCTTTCAGAATAACTTTCTTCCTGAACAATTTAGGATCCTGATGTACTGTCAGGTGCAGGGAGATGATGAAGTAATATGTTTTTTCTACCTCTAATTTCTCATATTCTGTTAGCATTTCTATTTCATGTTATAACTGCAGAGTGGCATTCAGGGAAGCATTCTGTATAGCAATGCATCATCTCAATCCAGAAGGAAAAATGGAGGGAAAAAAAAAAGACTGAGGTTCAACCCATCTTGTCATTCATCCATGCCGCAAGATGTAGCTGTGAAATACAATTCCAATCATGTATTTGTAACTTAAAAGAAAATCTAATCACACAATACTCTGAACAAAAGCAAGGCACATCTTGAAGTTAATGGGTAATGCTGTACACAATACAGACCTTTCTAGAGGGTTAGATTTCTGGATGTATTTTTAAAGAAGTCAGTTATCTGTGATTTAGCCTCATGTCACAGTCATTCCAGTTACTAGAGAAAGCTTTAAATAAGGATTTCATGTACTACCTACCCATCTAACCTTGCAGGTCATGCAGTCAACTCTGTGTCAGGTGTCAAGTGCTGCATTGGTCAATTACAGGCACTTGAATATTGTGTCTGCCACTTGCTGAAGATGTCAGAATTCTCAGAGACCTCAGGATGTCACAAAGTTCACAATTTCAGCATATATCTAATGTTTTCTTTCCATGAAAATTATCACACACAAAGACACCCTTTCTTTACAATGATTTCTTAAATGGCACATGGGGTTTAGCTGCCCTGGGAATAGATGCTGCATTATGCTGAAGTAATAAGAAAATAATACTTTGATTATGTTTTGAAGGAAGGTGCTTCAAAGAGGAATGAGATGAAATTGTAAAACCCCTACAGATGAAGTAAAGATGAAGGAGGATGAGTTCATTGTTGAAAATGTATGTTTATTTTAATTTTTGTAATTTGCACTTCCTTGTATGTGTTAGAGAATTTTAACACTTGACCCCACTTCCCTTTCCCAGAACCGCTCCATCTCATCTCTCTATTTCATATCTAAAATCAGTGTACAACTTAGGCAAAATTATTGCCTAGAATTTCCTCTGGCACTTTCCAAACCACAGTGTTACATATTGACCACACTGAAGTGATTCACACTAATTTCCACCAACCTTCCTGCCAAATCTTAGACCCAACACTCTCTTCTTAACCATTTTAACATTTAACCAACCAACACCACAATTCCTTAAAATCTTTTTCCCTGTCAGTGTTTGTGAGTTAGCTTTTCTAACCACTCCTTTTCTTACCATGCTCATTGCTCTTTTACTGTTACAAGCATTCTCCTCAGTGTCCTCCTAACTTTTGAAGGAATTTAACAGATGTCCATCTCACTCCCTCATTTTACTCCTGTATGCTTAGAACATGGACCACAACGTTCACTGACATAAACCCAGTAATCATCCTTATGCAGATATACCACATAGGTATTGGTCTACTTGCCTCTCTTTTTTTTCAAGTAGATTTCTGGATTTCTCTTTCTTGAGCTGTTGTTAACAGGCAGAACAAACTCCTGCCAGATATTTCAATATCTTGCTGTGGTTGCAATCACATAAGACATAGACAAAGACTTGAGTCCTCCTCTCCAATCCAAACCAATCTCCCTTTCCCAGCCAGGATGGACAATACTGACATTCTCTTAGTCTCTCACTACTAGTAACACAATATCATGCATGTTTTAACTTACCAGAATTCTCAGGATCAAGCATCACCCACTCATACAGATTAAGACTTCAAAACTACTTTTACATGTGAGCTTTTTCTACCTAATACATTCTTTCTTTCATGCAGTGTAACGTTTGACAAAGTTCTCGTTCCATGAAAACTGCCATGAAAAAGACACGTCCTGCCAACATTTCTTGTTAAGCTTTGTTTTTTGTTTAGCTGCATGAGTAGCAAAGATGCATTATCCTCAATTAACACAGAGTCATAGCATACTTCTATTACTTTGCAAGTGAAAAGGTTCAAATTAATAATTAGGCCAAAACACAAGAAACTCGTAGTGCACATTGCTCCTCTAGTATTACATTCATAATGGTGGGAAAGGTTCACAAAGACAATTGCAATCTCAATATATCCTCCATATGAATTTCATGTGACTGATTTTGTCATGTTTTAAAAACTTGCATTCTTACTGAAATTGTGTGTACATATGAAAATAAGGTGAAACTACAGAATAAGCTCATAAAGCAACAGGAGTTTCAAAAGTACCCATAAAATTTATTGTAAAGAATGAACCAATCAGAAGACCAGAGTAAGGTCTATGAAGGCATCACCTCACAAAAAAATTGAGGGGAAATATAAAAAATGCAAGCCCTTAAATGGTTACCAACTAAAAACAGTGGATATTATCATGCCATCTAAGAATATATTACTTAGTTTTCACTTGGGTCTTATTCCATTAGAAGCCTCAAAATCAATGGGAAAATATTATCATAAATGCTAGATGAATTTTCCATGCTCAATAACTTTGCTTGCAATTCTGCTCATCCTCATTCTAGTATAACTCATTCTCAAGCATAACTAGTTAAAAATACATAAATATTTGGGGTTTGACATGATATCTTCCTCCCATCTGCTCAAAATAAACTTGGAACAAAAAAAATCTATGACAACATTGTGATAATTACTAATGACACTCTTAAGGGAAAAACTTCCTGGTTTTGCTATTAACCAGACAAGTAAAATCCTACTACTAAAAATGTCCTTCTAAGAAATTGGCACTATCTTGTTTTGAAGGAGAGTAATAATGCGATATTTTATTGAATTATTGAAAGGCTTGAAATCAGAGGGAAACTTTTAGGGCTCATTATTTTATCATGGAATCCTTGCAATATTTGCTGTTCCGAATGAGTTCTATGGCTGTATGATGCTAAACTTACAATATCTCATTAAATCATGCCCTGGTGTTTGTCTCTGACAGCAAATTTTATAACAATGAACACTTTACTTTGGTATGATGCAGTAAAAAAAAAAGAAATAAAAGAAAAAGGAGAAAAAAAATTAAAAGGAAACAAAAGAAAAAAAAAACAATCATAAAGAAAGAATATTGGGTGGCATTACTAAGAGCTCTTAGTGAAAACACTAAGTAATTTTTTATTTGGATATTTTTTAAACACAGTGCAAGATTTCTGTCTCTCCTTGCAAGCAGATGCACACTTGGTACATACCACAATACTAGCAAAGACATTAGAACATACCTGTAAGGGATGCTGCACTCATACAGGTGCAGAATGGCAAGAAAATGTTTGACATTGCTGAAGATGCTTGATCACCCAGCGACTACTAGAATTATCCTGGAGATAAGCAAATCCATAGTTTGAATTTATGTGCTATTGAACTCCTACTTTTTGCAGGAATGTTTAATGAAAAAATTACGACAAGCAAAAATATAAATTACATGCTCCAGATACTAATATTATTTTTATAATACTAAAAAGCTTTCCTGTGAAATAGAATTACCAGTAAATCATTGTGGCTTGCATGACTAACAAGAAAATTCAAAATCCAATCAAACAGACACTGCATATGTGACAAGGGCATGTGTAGAAGTGCACTTAATAAACCCATCTATAAGCAAAAGAATACAAAACTAAAAGAGAAAAAGTATAATAGACCAAAGAAAAACCAAGGCATGGCACTCTAAATTGGAGAAGACAAACTAATTTACATGCTCAAAAATCAGACATTTTTCCCAGAGCAGCCAAAGTAAGCTTCATAAAATTTTCAAAGTACCACTAACCTTCATCTCAATCAGGCATTTGTTTTAAAAATATCTGTCATGTATTGGTACTCTCAATCACAGCGTTACAAAGTTAACTGCAATGAAGACTCCTACTGACTTCAAAACTCATTAGAACAGTTTATACATTAGCAAAGAATGACTACTAAAATTCAGTTTGTATTTTACAGTTTATGAACATGCACCATATCTGCTGAAATTTGCCACTAATTTACGATAATATTGATACAGTTTTTGCTCCTATGAAATGAGTAAATATCAATTATTAAATTTAAAGAGTTGTCTGAATAGGGAACATCTCAGCACTTGATATAAGGGACTGCCTGTAGCTTTTCTGTTCCTTAAGGGTTCAAAGTAACTCCAGAATTAAAAGTCTGAGCTGCAATATTTTGAGCTTAGGAGAGATACCTCTGTGTAGCTACTACAGCATTTGCATCTCTAGAAGATGAGACAGGAGGGTGATGTGTAACAGTAACTGCTAGCAGAATTACCCCGTAAATAACATTCAGCAAATTTTAGTGAAAAAAACACTCTGATAAACGTAGTGTAGTCATCTGAGAGGGGTCATTTCTAGGGATCAGCTCTTACAAAGGTATCAGGAAGAGACTACTTTACTCAACAAGTAAAAATAAGGAAAAAATTACTACTGTTAGCTCAAAGATATTAAGAGAAGCAACTTCACAATGATGGACATTATTTAAAATGGACAAAATTCTTTATCATTATTAATGCCACAGTGACTAGTGAGTTAATTGGAAATGCCTAAAAAGACTTTTCTCCACCATAATATGCCTTGGCCAGATAGCTGGTAAGAGCCATTTACACTCAAATTTTCCTGAAATGTAATGATTCTGAAGCTTTTTAAACTAAACTGCAATCTCCTATCCCTCCCCCAGCACCCTGATCCTGATGATTATTACTGCCAGCAGAAAATCTGCATTCAATGCTGAATGTTAAAACTTGGAAACATACCAGGCAAAGACAATATTCTACCATAGAGAAGCAGCTATTCTCTACAAGGAGAATGCAGAAAATCTATCTGAATATATGAGAGAAGCTTGTAAATGTGCTTTAACATGTTCCAGGAAAAAGCTGCTCATAAAACTGCTTTCTTTCAGCTACTGGCAGAATCAGTGCACATATTGCAGCTGTATTACAAATGAACTTTATACAACCATTCTGAAAGTCAAGGACTCAGCCTCAACATTACATGTAAGGAAACAGCTACTGTAGAAGAAAGAAAAATATCAGCTTTGCTCCTTAAAGCACTGCAAAGGTTGACTGGGAAGTACCACTGGAGAAGTCTTTAGAAAAGGACTGAATGATGATGCAAAAAGTTAAACTTTGCCTCAGGATATTGCAAGATGAACAGGAGGAAACTCAGAGATAAACACAGTGAAATTGTCAACCAATTCACAACACTTGCGAGTTAAAGTGAAAGAGAAAAGGAAGAATCCATAGTCAAACAAGTTTGTTCGTACTTGACACACTGACAACCCAGATGACCAGTCTTCCAAACCAGACGACCAGCAGACATGGAAACACAAGTGTTACCATGCTGCCAAGCTCAGCAAGACCTGTGGCAAACGCAGTCACAGAAAACTAAATTTCTCAAAAACATGTTACATCTATCCCACGAGTATTTCAACGTTTCTAAAAGATCTGAAGAGAAAGTCTAGGACTGTTCCTCCTGCTTTCCAGATGTGGAAATGCCTCATCCCTACACAAAGTTTTCATACCAATACAGTCACCATGATCAAGTGGAAAGGGTTTTGAGGTAATGAACTTTTGGAAAACCATTTTCTTCTTTACTATTACCACATTCACCTCCTATAAGAACACTGCACTCAGACACATGGGGAGTAAGACAGAAGAGCAAAAAGAACTTCAAACACAGCTTTTTTAACTTGTTCAGTCCTCTGGTATACTACATTAACTTCGGAGAAAATTAAGCGAGGAAAACATTCCAACAGCCCAGGGACACTTCTACTTAAATTTTGTGATTACATTTTAAGTGCTCTTTGTCACAGATATCATAAACTGATTAAATCATTTCATGGCTGACCCCTACTGACTATGCTAAGCGAAAACAGAGGGCTATTAATAACTACCCATTTCTGACAGCTGCCCAAGGGCAATGTAGACTTTTGCAGCAATAAAATGACTCCCCAGCTCACTTACTGAATGCTAAATATTGATTCATATTATGAGTGTTGTCAAACACAGACTGCAGTTCTGAAGATCCATACTGGCAGGTCATCAGGAATAGCATTAGCAAATGTCAGGTCAGGAATCAAAGGGCTGCTGGACTCTTTAGGGATGAGATTTATCGATCCCATAAAACGTGAAACAGATCGAGTACTTGTGATGATGGAAACGGTCATGGCAGAATGAGGCTGAGCCTAGCACGATGTGTATCTCAGAAGAGATACATCACACAAAAAAAAGTTGACCATTGAAAATAACTTTTAAAGGTTGGGATGACCATGACAAGGACAACAGAAGATGCAGGTCCACTAAGGACCTTTTTAGGGCTAAAAGTCAGACTTTGAACACGCACTTGACCAAAGCCATATATCTAGCTTGCTCACACACCATACTGCTGGTCTTAAGCATCTGTTTAAATAAATATTGGTGCTGTTTACATCAAGCTAATGAATACTATAAGCAACAGATAAAACCCAATAAAACGAAGAGGTCTATGACAAGATTATCTGAATAAGTCAAGGTAACTTTCTGTGTCTAGGATCATTAGAAACACATCCTGAATTCCAAATAATGCCCAAATTCTTTAAATTCCATTATTTCATACTTTGCCATCACCAGCAGCATTTTATTTAATGAAAATGTATTTCAGGACTTCATAAGACTGTGAGTTCATACAGGCTGACATTTTATAATTTTTGCCCAGCTACGAAAAAATCTAGCATGAAGTCATGGAAAGTGACAGTAGAATATTACATGTGGGTTGAGGACAGAAAAGCCATTCTTCCCTTTTTATCCTTTCCCATCACTTTCTCTTAAGTGAAGCACTACTAACTATTAGATCAGTTTACAATATGATAGACTTACTTGTAACAGAAAATCTAAGAACAAACAAACATATATATTCCACAGAGACAGAAATATTACTAAGGAAACAGTTGTACCCAGGGAATCCCAGACACTGAATAGGCATTGATGCCCATGGCAGGAGGGTTGAAGTCAGATGATCCTTGAGGTCCCTTCCAATCTAATCCAAACCATTCTGTGATTCTATATAATATTCAAAACAGTAAAGTCCACTCTAAAATTGAACATTTATTTGGATGGAGGAAATTATACCAAAGTCTATACTACACCATACTAAATATAGTATAATTCTATATTATACTCTACTTAAACTATATCACATTCTAAACTATACCAAGTTCTCATCAACTAATATCAGATATTATCTTTTCTTAATGTTTATTTGACCACCTTGGGCAAAAGGAGTGTTTTTAAATTAAGAAATAAATATTCAAATGCAGTTTCAATAATCTGAAACCGCTCCAACTCAGCTATACGTGGTTTTTTCAAACAGGTTACAATTTTGTTGTTATTGTGAAGTCAAAATAGGCAATTTTTCAATATCCGGGACACTATTAAGAGAATGTTTATAAAGAAAAACCTCCATTTAACATTTGCTTTGGATATCTGAACAGTAATTAGGATGTCTGTAAAGAGAAAAGTGTCCTAGATAACATTCCTGTATACTGTATTCCCTGTATTGTGTATTCTCTTTCAGAAAATCAGCAATCAAACCACAAATCTAAATATACTATTTGATGTTTATATAGGACACAAGAACTCAATAAAGGATGGTAATTACAAATAATAGACTTGAAAATTAATGGTTTCAATAAACCACATTTTTTTAAAAAAACATAAGTGATGATTTAAAATTATAAGGAAACTGCTTGAGAACATAAGATACAGTTATTCACGGATAAATAATTCCAAAAGAAGGCACCAATATACACAAACGATGTAGTTTATTTGGAATTAAATCGAAACAGGATGCCAATGTAAATCCATTTATAAATTAATTATTTCATTAAATACAAAAAATTTTAACTCAGAAACATATCTCAAGTAAGTTATCCATAAACTGTTGAACACAGCTGTAGCTTCTATGACACATATGGACATTTTGATGCTAATAGAGCCACGTTTTTACCTTCTCTGTTCTGCAATTCTGACTACTGTAGCAAGAAAAAAATAGGAAACATTTAGAATAGACTTCTGGCAGGAAAATTATTTCAACATTTTCAGAAGAAGACTCTAGATAAAATGTTTTCCCTTAGTGAGCATACTCCCATCAAGAATGCTCTTGAGGAATTAATGACTTGGTCTAGAGACTATCATTATTATGGAAAATATCCAGTGCTTTATCTCATCACTGGCTTCAACTAATCTAAGGTGGTACCACCACACAAACAGCAGCGCTGGTTCTCTCTCCTTTCCAACAGACACTTCTGCCCACACAGATAGATACATGCTAAGGTAGAGCAAGCTGAAAGCTGTTTGTGGTGGTGTTTGGACAATTAATTCTTTTGCACATCAAGTTCCCAGAACTTACTCACTTTGGGTTTATATCAAGTAGGGATGAAGGGAGAAAGGGCACATGTTGATAGTAGGAGGAGCAGAAATAACAACATTCTAGGAGAAACTCACAGAGCAGTTTAGTTGTACAGTCGAGTACTGTGAGTAAGCAGTAGTGGTAGACCACTGCTACTTATTAAGGGAGGTCGTCCTTCCCCCTCCCAACCCATCCTTCTGCTTTTCTCCTTTCCTGCTCCCTGCTGACTCTATCCTCTGAAGCTCATCGTGTTCATCCCACTGTAAGCCAACTCAATTAATTAAAAAAGAGCAAATCCATACAAAAATAAAACAACCAAACAAAGCAAGCAAATAATTTCTCTGCCATTTAAATTTTTGGTCTCATAGAAAGAACCAGCCAGCACAGAGATAGCAGAGATGGCAAAGAGATGGACTATTGGTGAGACGCAGGGTTTGGAAATCCAGGGAGGGGCAAACCTGTGATCAGATCAGTCTCAAGGAGCCATGGTCTCAGATTATTACAGTATTAGATATTCAGGATAGGACAGAAAACCTAATGAAGACCTGGAGATATTTGCGGGATGATTTAGCAAGCAGCTCTTTATGGCTGTAAGGCTCTCGTTTCCCAGGCTGGCCAGTCAGAGCTCTATTGACATGGAGTAAGCACGAGCAGCTCTGCAATAAATCTCAGGGGCAAAGAACCTGCCTCTGTTGTGCACCGAAGTAGACCAACCATAAATATAACTGAGGCAAAGTCTCTGGTCTGCATTTCAGTACATTAGCCACTTAAATCCATAGCAATATCTATGCTCTCTCTTCAAGCTTAGCAGTGTTAGCTAAAAGTAAATTTCCAAGCTGCTTCCAGGCAACCTCACTTGTCTTCAGTTGAGTAAGCAATATTTTGGCAAGCCCTACTTTGAAAACATTATCATTTGAAAGGTATAAAACTGTAAATAGATTGCAGTCAATGAAGAATCAATAGGCTTAATAACGTAGACATGTCTATTAAAACATGTAAGTGGTAACATACATTTAACTTCAAAGGTTTGCAAAAATGAACATCTACTAAAACACATTTTTCCACTTATTTAATATACTTGCAATATTAATTCAAATGTGTGTTTCTTCTAAAATAATTTATTCAAAATGCTTTTTATTTTTTTTATTTTCCTAACCAGATTTTTTTAATTACTCATAGCCATAAAAGACTTTCACACTTCCTACTTTCTGCATAAAGTTTTTGGGAGCTCATTTTTATATTTGGTGAATATAAGGGAAGACATACATTTTGCTCTGACATATTCTTTGACTCTTGTTCATGCTTTTTCCAATTTCTTGGACATTTTTAAGTTGCATGAAGTATTGAAGATAAAAAAAATTTCTAAACCATTTTTTCCCTCTAAGTGGCAAAAAACCCCTTTAAGTTTGAGCACAAAGGTTAAACTTTAACATGAAGCTATAGCTGCCAAGTTTACTTTGTACAAAACACACAAATTAACATTTTTAAGAACCAAATATGACTAATGTTCAAAAAAGAAGCAATTTTCTTCAATTGACTATTTGTAAAATAAGAAATTCTGTGATATATTGAAAGTTCTTTAACAGCTAGATACATTCAGATGTGTCTTTTTTTTCATTGTATCGAGACAGGATATATGCAAATAGGAATAAGCTTGCCTACAGTTTTGATTTGGTTGTTTTTTAGTTTTGGTTTTTTTTCATTTGGAAACTGAAAAACAAGGTCATATATATTTACTCACTCTTTAGTCTATTAAGGCAAAGTACACCATTTCTTTTCCCAGTTACAAGAACTACCTTACAGGAAAATAGAAAACCCAACCAACTTTAATATTCTCTGAATTCTGATCTCCAGCAGCCATGGAGCAGTACATGCAAGTACACTGGGAAAATTATGTAACAAGTACGACAGTAACAAATCATTCAGGTTTAACTTGTTAAGTTACATTTAACATGGCAATTTTACATAATCAATTTTCAGATAATGCAAAACTAGGCAATAATTAATAAAATTTCCTATTTACTGGTGTTCAACTACTTTATACCAACCGAATAAACCTTATAATTGCAAAACACAGGCCACATTCAGTTGGTTTTGTATTAGCATGAAAGAAGCAAACAAGAAATAAAGAGGCTACAACTGCATTTGCATTGTCAGACAGCATTCAAAAACGTAAAGTCTAAACCTACCATTTTAATAATTCTTTCCAAAGACAAAAATCCATTAATAAGCAAAACATGTCAACATATTAATTAAATATTTCATAGCCAATGTAAAGTTATGCAGTGTTAAATTTTATTTTTTATGGTATCACATTCACCACTGATATGCTCTGCAACAGATAATACATTCTGAATTTTTCTTTGTTTATTAACAAGCCCTTGTAATTAACTTCCTTTTAAATCATAAGTATGATACTATTTTAATTTCCCTCACATTCTCTACCCTATCATTTGGAATCACATTAAGCTGACTCTTAGCAGGCCACCTGGTGTAATTCTATGACATTGAAGGGAGCTGCTCTGGTATGCAGGAAACACTGACAGTCTTCTGTGCTGAAATCCATTTCTCTAACTGATGACAGAACTGGGGGAAATTAATTTTTGCTATTCATAAATAGCTGACAGGTTTAATGTAAATGTTTTGAAAAAGACCTCAGCATATGCTGCATATACATTATATATGCAGCAGTGCACTGGAATATTGTATTTCCACAAATCGTTCAATTTCTAGATGGCTACTGCTGAAACTGTTGAAATTTCCCAAATTACCTCCATGTTGTAATTTTCTCCATGTACATATAGACAACAACAGAGGGCTCTATGAAGCCTTTCAGTTGCTAAACCCACTTACATTTAGAACAATATGTTTGACAGGAATAACTCAGAGAAATAGGTACTGCACCTTTCCTGATGAATTAACAAGAAATGAGTTGCTTATGCATATGTGATCAGAGACCAAAGGGAATTCTATTACCAGCCTTCATGACCAAGAACATTTTCTCTGGAAACACATTGATACAACAGCATGACCAACAAATTACCATCACACAGAAGTGAAAAACTGGTGCATTATGTTATGTTATGTTATATGTTATGGTATACCAACAAACAGAATTTATTACTATCATTAATCATAAATTTAATAATTTTATTAAATTTTAGTTGCAATTTAAGATGCAGTAATCTAATGTGATCCTGATTTTAATTGAAGACTCCATATACATTTTGTTAAAAAATTTCACCCAATTTCTGTATGCCACCTAAGCTCTGACTAATTGCTGGATATAGCCCAAAGCCTGGAACAAGACACAGTGGTACAACTGAAGAGAAATTAGAAGATAAGAATACTAGATTAAAAAAAAAAAAAACTTATTTTGATTGATCAGAAAGGAAAGTCCTATAAGCAAGATCAAATACAACTTAACAGAATAATGTCTCAAAATAATGTCCAGTATTTTAAAAATCTATTTTAGTAGTCTGTTTTAATAGACTATAGCCTAATAATCTCACAACAATAAAGTATAACAAGAATACAATACCTATTTTTTCATGACATTAGTATTGTGAACACTCATCTTTTACAAGGGAACCTGCAAACACTTCAATCAGGAATATCATAAAATATTTCAGGATGTGAAGAAAATTCTAGATTATTTCTCAAGTGCTCTATCTAGTGGAATAAACACCTCTAGCGATGAAGAAGGTGCTTTCCTAACTCAGATCAAATAAAAATTACACCTGTAAACCAATGTACATTTATGAGTACAATTTCAGACCATGAGTTTTTGAAGAACACAGATTCTCTTCAGTGCAATTTATAGCCATGTTTCCAGTAAGAGATAAAATAACATTTTGCTCTCTCCTCACCAGCTTTGTGATACTTGCAATTGGTTGACCACCAAAGACAGTCTAAAGACAGTCCATTTGTCCATTTTCTGGTGATAATAAAGTGTTTAAATGGCTTAATTAAGTCTGTGTCACACAGAGTACACTTTAATAGCACAAAGCAAAATGCTATTTTGTAACACATTTCATATAACTTTTTAATTACTTAAACTAAGTACGCACTTTTTTAAATAACAAGCTTTTCTCTGCTTCACTTTCAAAAATACAAAACCCCCAAAATTTAAACTCTAAATATTCAAGTATTTATAATAATGTTAAATATTCTAAATATTAAAATATTTAGACTAATTTTACATGAATATGTATACCTGTGGTAAACTGTAACAGTCCCTACTGGATACTGCAGGGAAACAGTGAAAAAAATGCCATCTTGTTCACTTGAGCACAGTGTGAGAGTGCAGGGCCAGGAGCCAAACTGGCACACACATTACTGATTTTCACTAAGGACAGCTCATCTTCAGCATGGGAATATATTTTCACAACCACGTAAATAATACAGGGAACTGGTTTTTATTGTATGTTTTTATATTGGGTGTGTAAGTATTCAAAAATTGTATTAATTACTTTCAAAGGAGAAAATTACCAAAGAACTGCACAACTGTCATCAAGGGAGGTGAGCATTATCAGTTCTCTGCTGTAGGACAGTTAATGGAACTATACAAATGATCACAAAAAATGGAAAAGCTAACCTTCTGAGAAAAATTTTTCCGAGTCAGCTTTTTAGATTTTTTTCTGCATTTAAACATTTTATGTCAACTAGTGCTATTGGCCAATAACCCAATTCAACTCACTAAACCTGCAGAAGGATAAATATTTAATTGCCTAACAATTATATCCACTGTCTTCTCTGATTCAGATAACATTTACAAGCTTTCAGCCAGTTGATTTAAATCATAGACAACTTAATTATCCTAACTATTTAATACCTTTATAAGATTTTCATACTCCTTCATGTTATACTGTCAATGAAATTATGGCACATAGGAAAAAATATCATAGTTATATAAAAAGACATCCAAACTAAAATATTCAAACCAAAAATGCCAGTGACGGTGCATGTCCCCAGGTATTCTCCATCACTCCTTACATTCCTGTTCAGTGTTCTACACAGCAAAACCTGTCCATTTGTTTTCTGAGCTACCAAGTATTGCAACACCACACTCCCACTTGGAACGTTTCTGGAAAAACTGGGAACATTTCATCTGAGAATATTGGAGGTAGCTAAGGGGTGTACATCAGAAATTAATCAACGTAACAAGACAGCTGAGGATACATGTCCTTACACTTAATTATATTATGATATTGTTAAAAGAAAAAATTTCAAACACATCCCCATCCTTTTGAGGTCTTTCGGGTTATGAAAAGGGACCTCATTGTATTTTTTATGATGGTGTTGAACACAAGATCACCAATGTCAGCAATGTTTATAATTAGAGCACTTGTAGAGAACCAGATTCTAGATATTGTAACAGTCATTCTGGAAATAGTCTTTAATAACTGTAATGTGTTTTTCAAGAAATAATCTTCATTAACTGTAATGTGTTTATCAAGAATTTCTGAAAATAGCAGGATCATTTCTCAAAAATACGTCACATAGTGACTATAAGAAAGACTTATATACAACAAATTTTAAAAGAACAATGCAAATTAATGCATACCCTGACCAAGTTTGAGAGAAAAACATCCCCCACAAAAAAAAGAGAAACAAAAAATTAAAATCAACTGGCAGCATGTAGATGATTACTAAAATAAAAATCACTTCCATTAAAACCAAATTAGCATAACTTTATGTTCATGTTTTACCATAAACATCATCTTTTCATGATCAAATAATCTCATTAATTCTATGAAATCCTAGGCAAGCAATGAGATACACCTTTCTTTTTTATTTGATTAAGGTATTATAACAGAACAGTGTTCTTTAGAAAAGTGCTGAAATGAAGATGTCTGTTCTGCTTTTCCCACTGATTCAACAAGAAGCAGACTCCTGGTCCTCAGACGAGACAAGAAAGCAACACCACTGCCTTATCCAGAAATCACCCAATGGTGCACTGAGTAACCACCGCACTTTTCTCACGAGCTTTCACCTGTCTGTGGACACAAGCCAGAAATGCCAACTCAAAACTGATTTCAGCCCTTTCTCACACAGCTAAGACTGGAGTGAGTGGTGCCTGCTTATACTTCTAATAATGCTCTACCTCCATTTTCTTTGGAAGCTCCCTTCTCTTAAGTGACAGAGCACAGTCAACAGGCTTTTATCAAACTAGCTAACTTACCTTCAGAAAGGAGGAAATGCCTTCACATGCATCATAGCTGGTGAGAGGAAGAATACTGCATCCCCACAGAGGTGTCTCACAGCTCTCAGATACCTCTCTAGTATATTAAACAAGATCTCTGCTTAGTCAGACAAATGCGTTCCAACTAACTCAAGTGTTCTCCTTGCTATTTATTTTTTAAGCCAATCCAATTCTGTCTAGCAATGTGAATTGCATATCCAACTCTTGAAAACTGCAAAAGACCTCAGGATTGTCCATCACAGAATTTCAAACTCATTTTCTGGGATGGTCAGTTTCTTGACTTGCTTTACTGCTATGCCTTGTAGTCATCATACAGAGATGTAATAAAACTAATTATTTCAGATAACCATTTTTGATAGTCTATTTTGCCAAGCATGACGAGAGTTTTTTACAAACAGCAAAATCTGTTGTAAGTACCTGCCCACCTGTACATCACATGCTTAGCCCACTGTTAGCTCACCTGAGTCTCCCCTTTCCCTGTGCACTTCCCTTTCAAGCTCTCAAAACTGGGGATCAATAGTGACTTTCCAGGATGTTCTGACAACTCACAGTGGTTCATTCACATGATTGTGAAGGCCAGACTGAATAAATTCAGCCCAGAGCTGGGCTCCCTACTCTAGCACAGGTATGCAAAGACCATATTTAACTGCTGTGGATGGTCATTGAGCATAACACAAACATAAATGCTCTCCTTACAATATGCCTCAATATTGCAAGATCTCTGAACCTTTTCTACAATTAGGCAAACCTCAGACATTTTCTACTTAGTCAAAATTTAATATATTGGAAATGTTATGGAACAAAAATAGTATAAATTACATAAAAGCCTACACAGGAACTCTTTCTTTTGTAATAATACACTCAATTCCTTTTTCATTTCCATCTATTACAAAGAATTGCAATGTGACTACACAAAACCACAGAAAAATGCTTTTCCCTTATCAGTGGCCATAATTAAGGGGGGGGAGGGAAGACAAACTATGAAAAAACCACAGGAAATAAAAGAGAAAAGAAGAAGAAGAAGATCATATTCTTCTCATAATGGAATCTTAAACTGTATTTATTTTTATTACCTTGCTAGAAAAGCATGAACCTCTCATCTGGAAACAACACAAGATGTGTCTTTTCTTTCTTGCACATACATATGCATTGACACAGAGATGTAGGTGAAACCCTAGCTCTAGATGTAGCTAATAAAAATGCAGAATTTAATCTGAATGTAACTCTTATCTACATCTCCACAACAGCAAAAATTCCAAAGCATGATCTCCTTAAATTCCCACAACGTGTGAAAATTAATGGATTAACATTTCCATAATGCTTTACTGCTCTATCTGGTTTAGAATACTACAGCTATAATACTTCACTCTTAAAATATCAGGATCCACCAAAAAGTTTCATGGTAAGATAATAGCATTGTAGATAAAGAAGATAACATCCAGTCACATTTCCTTGTGTTAATGAATCTCTCTTAAATTACTGATTACTTCATAATAAAAGGTATACCGGCTTCTCAGTAGCTGGGTGTGTTTATCCACACAAGAAAAATTTCAGTTTGAGGATCAGCTGTGCTGTGGTGCCTTGAACAAAACAAGCAGAAAGGACGTTCTGCACTGCAGTAGAACAGGGGAGGAGCAGTCCATTTAGGCAACTGAATTGCTCTTCCACAAAAGAGAAACTGCACTCTCTTTTTGAGCAGAAAAGAGGTTCAAAGAGGTTTACAGAAAACTTGCAAAATATGGCTTCTAAGACTGTTTGATATGAAAGGCATATTGGAAACCATATGATGGTAAAAAGACAAGACAATTGGTCACAGTAACACCAGAGTACAAGCTACACAGGAATAACAAAGTAATAAAGTAATTGGACAAATTGTAAAAGGAAAACAACTTATCAGGCATTTGCCAAGAGATTGCAATAACAGCAGACATGCAGTACAGAAAGCCATTAGTAAAGGGAAATGAGAATATATGGAAAAACTCTCTGAGAATACACAAGCAATATCAAGAGTAACAAGTCCAAAGAATCAAATGGTATTCACTCAGTGCTAAAGGAATTCAAGAACCAAACAGTGGAACTGAGGTGTGCAATCTTTCGCTTCAATTGTCTTTATATGTGTCTTAATATATTGTCTTCACAAGTGCCTCACAAGGATATTAGGAAAGAACCAGCACTCTCCTGCAAAGAAAGTCCTGCCTCACAAACATCTGTTGGAGACAAGAAGCCTGGAAATAGAAGAATTTCAGTTGATATAGGCCAGTTACATTTCCAAATGATATCTCTGAAATTAAAATTGCAGTTCTCATGTGGTTTAAAAGACAAAAAGTGTTATTAAGATACAAGACAAAATACAAAATGAAATTCATTATAAGTTTGCAGAGTGATTGGAAGTGAACATATTACTTCAGGAGTCTGTCTCAATACATTGTAAAATTTGTTGAAAACGCAGATGTAACCAGGTTACACATGGCAATAAAACACAACACTCAAGTGAAAAATAGCTGAAACACTAAAGGGGACTAGTGAAACTGAAAAATTATTGGGGCACAAAAATGAAAGCCAAAAATACAATGCAGACAAAAGCAACCCACAAAGCAAGGACAGTCCTAAATTCACAAAGTAATTGGCCCAGAGCTGGCCATCGCATGATCAGGAGGTTAAAATAGCTAGTTCTTTGAAATACTTGGTAGAACACTGAATAGTAGGAAAAAAAACCCAAACCAAACAAAAAAACCCCAAAACCAAAACAACAAAAACAACAACAACAAAAACAAACACCACAATAAACCAGAAAATAATTATTAGGAGAGGAGTACCTTTCTGTCACTGTATAAACCTGCAGAGAACTCACATCTTGACCGCTACACACAGTTCTGAGCAACCCTTTCAAACAAGTATGTAGCAGAATCAGAAAAACATACAAGGCTAACAAGAATGACGAAGGTCTTGATATGAGAAACAAGTAAGTAGACTAAGAGAGTTATTATGAAGTCCACACAGCCATATTCTAGGGTATTAGGTAGTGTTGCCACAACTAAGAATAACTATGTGTTGCTGTAAACACCTTACACTCTCACAGTCTAGTCAGGAGAATGGGTTTAGAGTATGAAAACATCATGCTCTGTTAGATATGGAAATGAGAAAGAAATGAGAAACTCATGAAAAATACAAGATGATTTGATATCTTATATAAAAAACTTTACTGGGTCCTAGTACTTAAATATTTTTCCTTAAAGAAATAGAGGTATTTGTGATGTGGATGGTAGATATCTTACCAATTACCAAAATACAACTGTTACAAAAATTTTTTTAATTTATCCTTGCAATGCCACCAAGGCATATCAAAAATTAACCAGTGCCTGCACCAGGAGTTTTATACACACATGACAAAGATACAGGTGAACTGAGGAACTAAATTCACAGTGTGCTACTACTAAAGAAGCCCAAAGAGCCAACCTATATCAATACCCCCATTACAGACTTTAAAGTTATTAATATAAAATATGAACACCTACTTCTGGATAAAAAGACTTACAGATTTAATATCTTTTACCAACTTGGTCTATTCAACTTCTCTTTATTGTGTTTTTTTTTTTAATCCCTATTAAATAAGCTCAGCAACTGGCTTTGAGTCACACAGCCTGTAATTCAGATTGATAATTTAAAATACTCTAGAATGAAGACTACCAGCAAAATATGGAAGTCTCAGGTCACATCCTTTTTTAATGGACATAGTATTCTACCTAATTTACCATCTCTAAACTTTTTTAACAGAGACCCAAGAGCAGGAATGCCAGTGGCAGTGACAGTCTGCAAGGATTGTATTTGTGGTACAGTAGACATAAGGATAAAACAAAGCTAAATTGTATATCTAAACAGATTTTAGATTGCAGTGTGGCCAAGATTAAAAGGATACCCTCAAAATATTTGATGGCAAGTTAATTTGCACTTTCCTAGCCCAAGCACTTATGTTAATACATCAGCAGTAACAAAATGTTAATATTGCATTTTTAGCTATATAAATATATATCTAGCTGCAATCCCTAGTTTTTGATAATATGCAGGGCAAAGAAACATCTGTTTGCCCAGTAAATTTCTAGTAAAACCCAGGTATCATAGTTTCTGGTGGACTGAGATATAGTGAAAAAATTACAAGATAAAACCAAAAATTTCAAAGCCCACAAGTAAGAAGTTTGTCCATACCTGTGTTGTAATACTAATACCAAAAAACCTCACCTAATTTCATGTCCAGGATTTCAAAGAAATTGAGAACCACCCATGTAAGTAATGGAGAGTTTACATTTTTATGACCTATTCTTGTTTTGCACAGCACCTCTTGCTCACGCTACTGACAACCAGGAGTGAGCCCCAAGGGAGTTGTTCTAAGTGAGGGTTTCTGTATGTTGCATTTAAAAGGAATACAAACTGACAGAAAAATAACTCAAAATTGCTACAAAATAACAGGTACCTCCCAATGCCACTCATTTTGTAGTAAGCTAAAACATACTTAAGGTTTGTATAAAACGTATGAAAAAAATACCAATTGTTTTCAAAATTAAATTAATAAAAAAGCTTTAAATTCTTGATTTTATTAATCAAATGCTGCTAGTTCTAAACCATGTCATTTGGCTTATAAAAATATTGAAACAATTTGGGCTTTTTTATTGAAGTAGTGGATGAAAATATTAAAATTCTTTGTTTAGGACTTGTGTCTTCTTGGCACAGAATTGCACTGGAAAGCTGTCACAATGGGATTTAACTCCCATAATCCTTGATGTGGAATGTGATTTTTTACAAGGCAGCTGCTACACAAAGAGCAAGAGCCAGAGCCCATAGCTCCACCAGTAGCTATACATTCTTTGCAAGGTGAAAACCCTGCATAGCACCAAAGCACAGAAAAGCTCTGCTCCCCAGTGCATGGGGAGTGGTGGAAGAGTAGAACAGTCCATCTCCAGGAAACCCTGCCATCCGCTATGGACGATCTTTGGAAAATTAGCAAGATTCACCTTCTGTTTCAACAGTTCCACCATTCTTTGAAGTGTTACAAAAATTCCTGATACTTATCCTAAAAAAATAAAAACAAATCAAGTACAACCTCAGTGTTACTACAAACTGATCTTCCCTGCCCAGCCAAGCACAGGCAGCACCCAGATGCCTGGAGAGCAGACACACCACAGTGCTGTGAAGGGAGAGCATACAGGGCTAACACAGGACTGCAAACACGACAACTACCTGAGACTAGGTAAGTACACATCTCATCTGCAGGCAATAGGACTAACGCTCCCAATGACCACAAGGCAAAAAAAAAAAAAATTTGATGCAGCAATGGTCTTTGAAGTATGTAAGAAGAAATCATACAGATCATCGGGAATATCAATGAATGATGACACAGGCATGAAATCCAGTCAATTCCTTCTTCTGGGTTTTCTCAAACAGAACTTACTGCTTTATATTAGAGGCTCACTGAGTCTGTTAAATCAATTTCCTACTGTTAGCCCATTTTGAGTTTCTAAAAACACTTCCAACTCACTTGTGTGGTACAACTAATTCAGAGAAAGTGGAAGCAGAGGCAGAGAAAGATAACCATCTTCTAGAATAAAGGAAAGACTCTACGCATGAGGCAGGAAGCAGCTGAGGTTTACCCAGTGTAAATAACATTTATTTTGTAAGAGTAGCATCAAGAGACATGATCTTTCAGCAGTGAGTGCATGGTATTTGCCTGAGGGGAGTGAGTGTTTCATTTGATTCCAGGCTTGTGACCAGTCCTGTCAATAGAACTTCTGCCTCCTACAATTACATAATTTAATTCCCTCCCAAATTTAACCCCAGAGGATTCTGTCACAGTGAAATTCACTTCAGTGAATCAGTGGATAACAGGACTTTTACAAGCAGGCATCTTCAGCCATAACTAAATTTTCAACCCATCATCACTGCCTTGCATCTCATATTTGCCCAACAATCAGGAAAATAATGCCATATAGGCTCTGGAAACAATCATTCACAGTTATGAAATCATTCACAGTTACTGCATTCAGAAACGAAAGTACTATTTACTGAATCACCAGCAGTACAACAACTGCACCCACTGGAACTTTGCTGATCATCATCCTGAGGAAGAGATTGTTAATAATTGTAAACAGCATAGGTACTCCTACTGTATTTTATGTTCATGACTTTTCACCATCTATATTCGCACCACAAGTCACTTACACACAAGTCATTTGAAAGCCTAGAACCACAATATGTTTTGCAGGGTCTTTAGAGAAATGACATCTCAGATGCTGCAAATTGCTCAGTGCATTATTTGAGCAGCTAAGGAGAACTCAAGATGTATAGTGAATAATGTAAATGTAAATATGACATTTAGTTTTCACAGATTGGTGAAACTACAAATAAAATAATCTGGGATTAGGGAAATTTGTATCATGTGAACTACGGTAAGCAAAATGGAATGAAAAATTAATGAGAAAGGCAATGAGAAGGTCTGTCAGAAGAGTATTGCACACACACAAGCTGGTCAGTAGCAAAAAGGTGAAAAACAAGAAAAGATTAGCAGATTTCACTTGGAAATGAAAGAGAAGATATAGAAGGGAGAAAACACCCTTTTCTTCAAAGCCAGATGATTTGTTGCATGTTTAACAACAAAGGAATTAACTCCTCTGCAGCCAAAGTAAACCCACAACTTCCAGAAAATTTCTACACCAATTTAAACTTTATGTGTATGTGTGTACCTCTTCAAAACTTGTCATTCTTCAAAATAAATTATTCAAAATAAAGCAAAAGACTCGCCACAAGACATCACTAAATTTGCTCAGATAATTGAATCCAGCTAAAGAGAATTTACACCCAAAGGGGATGCTTCTTTGAGAACAGATCACTTCTTTGATCAGGCCATCAAGTGCCACCTCCTTTCTTACCAAAAAAAGAAAGTCTCAGTGAAGTTACACTCTTCCCTGTCATGTGTGATACCTGTTGAAAACTACTCGGAAAATCATTAAAAAAAAAACCTGAAGGTAGATGATGTTTTTCAAATTTTCCCAGTATTAAACTGCAAGACTTGACACAGTAAGAGAGAAATTTTCTCTGCAACAGCATCATCAAAAGTCACAGATTTTTCACCATACTTCTCGCAATGTCCCAAATTTCAATAACAACTGATTGAAACATGTTAAATATGTCAAATAAATTACAGCATATCAGAATAAATTCACACTGACAACTGATAAAACCCATTTACCAACAGGAACACATTTTTCACCAAGAAAAAAAAAACACCTCTCTCCTCTCAATCTTGATTATTACGAAATTAATGTACATTACTTTGGAAGAAGAGACTAAGATCTAAAATTCATAACTTTCCCGGATAATGACAACAAACTTTGTAAAGATGTTGATTTTACAGTATTTCCTTATGGCTGACTTCCTTCCATTCCCTCAGCATGTTAGAGGCATAATTATCAGTCTATCTCTGTATCCCAAAGCTCTAATGACCTAATCACCTTGTTGGGTTCCACCTCCTATTTTCACTTCTTCCATTCAGATTACCTCACTGATTTACATAATTACATTCACTTCAGAGTAACCATTTATTCTGATTTGTATCTGTTTGAATTTTGCTGCTGCTTCTTTTCCAGGAGACAGCTTGTGCTCCTAACAGTTTGTTCCTTTCTTCCAAATGCATTGCTCGGCCTAATAAAGTTTATTAATTTATACCAACAAACATTTTGGTAAGCACATTAGGAGGATCATAGGGAGTCAGCAGTGTGCCCCCACAGCAGAGGAGGCCAGCTGCATCTTGGCCTGTATGACTACAAACACACCCAGTGGACTGAGGGAAGGGTTGTCCGCTGTTGGACAGTGACAGAAAGACAGAGAGAGGAGCTGGAGCAAATTCAGTGGGAGGTCACAAAGCTGGTCAGGCAGCTGGGGCACAAACCCTGTGAAGAGAGGATGCTGAGGGAAGGGGGATTGTTCAGGCTAGAGAAGACAAGGGCAAGAGGTCATCCAGTACCTACAAGGTTATTATCAAGAAGTTAGAGCCAGGTTCTTTACAGCAGTGCATGGCAGGAAGACAAGAGGCAGTTGACATAAATTGAAACTAGAACTGCTTCAAACAGAAGGGAAGAAAGAGCTTGGCTCATTGTAAGGACAGCCAAGCATGACCCAAGTTGCCCTGAGAAGCCGTGTAGTCTTTATCCTCAAAGGTTTTCAAGACCAGACAGGATTAAGCCAAGAGTAACCTGGTCTGGTCTACATAACAAGACCTTACTTTGAAAAAGTGATTGCGCTACTTTCATCTCCCATTAAGTTCCTGTAGGATAAAATATATGTATATAAAACACTTATTGATCATTTCTTGACTACTTGGTATGCAACTTGAAAGCCCCTAATTTCTAGATTTGCAGAGACACTGAACACAGTGGCACACAGCTGAACATAAACTGGTGTTAAAGAGAGCACATAGTGGTGGATAACCAGAGAAAATGTGTTACAAATAGGACAGCAGATATTACAAGGTACTTCGGATTTCAATCTCACTCTGCCTAAGTTTCAAAGCTTTAAAAGAAAGAACAACATCACTTTGTCTACAAATAACACTGTGAAATAAATGAATGTAATTTTAGAAAGTACTCAGGAGACTAATTGTCTGTAAAAAGCCCATTTGAAATTAACAATTCTATGTACAGAGGAGAGTCTGAATAACAATCAACAAACAAAGCATGAGTCTGTGCTCCAGAAATTAGTATTTTATCTAGTGTTTTGCTTCATAAGCAAAACATGTCAAAACAAAGAAAATGAAGCAACAATAATGCTTCATGATTCAAGAAAAGCTAAAAAGTGAATACCATAAAACAAAATCAATACAAGCTGCAAAACATATTCACAGCATATACATGTACAACATTCCAAGCTGCAAAAAATATTCACAGCGCAGTATTTCATTTGGTACAGACAAAGCAAACAAAAACTCTGAGCATTTTCTTCTTGCTTGAAGTGCAAAAGTAAGCTACCACTGTACTTTTAAAATTTTATGGAGGATAGAAAATTAAAGATGAAAAAACTACAAATATTACATTGATCCTCAAATATAAAACACAACAATTTCCTTGGAGTACTAGTTTAACAAGCTATTTTGATTCTGCATTTTTTACAAGGCAATTCTGAAAAAGATTAGACTACAGAGTGAATAGTTGAAGGGTTATTAACCCCAAAGAGAATTTACTAAATACCCTTTAACAGTATGTAGATCACTATTCCAGTTCAGGCAGACATCACAAGTACACTCTTGTGTACATGGCTTTTGAGGGATAAGAGTGGATAAGCCACTTCACCTCAGGCTGGAGGAAAGGAAAGTAGACAGTCACTTTTCCAAACCAATTTACATCCTAAAATGGGCAATAGAACAGTTCTGCTGGCACTCAGAGATTTAATACAAACTAAAAGTTAAAATGCTACAGTGCTTATCTTCCAGTTTTTCATAATTTTATGTAATATCTCAAGCTAGATTACCATGTTTAATTGCAGTTCTCAGCATTAAATTATAAAACCATTTAGCAAAGGCCAGTCCCTACAAGAGAATTTAGGGTTTAACATTCAATGTGAGAGGCAAGAGATAAAGGAATACAACTGTCAAAGAGATTAGAAGATGAAGAACAACAAAAAGCCCAAGCATCCATATAAGACCAGTCTAACACAAACAGAAGTCATACATCCAACCTCAGTGGCTTCTGGATCTGCCTCCAAGTGACTTAAAGTCACAAAAGCATGCAACAGCAGACCCAAGAAATACTGTCCAGTCTTCAGAGTCACAAGTTGCTTCACTTATAAGACCTACTATCCCAGTCAACTTCCCTCCTGGAAAATCTTTGGAGTCAGAATCCACAGAATTAGTTACTGACAGACCCAAAGACGCTGCCTTAAAGGAGAGCAGCTACTGGTAAAGCATCTCTTTTAGGTTTGCACATCATGAGACAAATCAATTACTTGGAGCTACTTCAGACTTAGAGCACTTCCTCAGGAGACAAATACATGAGACAAAGCAGTGAATATTCTCAATTTTGCAAGCAGTAGTTTTACTTCTGTCAAGTCACACAGCAGGTTTTTTTTCACAAGTTTATTTATGTCTACTTTATATAAAACTACTAGCCCTGGAGTCACTTGATTTCCCGTGCCATATTGTAGAATTTTACACTTACTTACAGATTTCTGATGTTTCATTAGAAAGACTTCACTAATTTTAAAAACAGTACCTACTTCAGGGCAACAACTTATCAAGGTTAGCTCAAATCAATAGTTTTAATATTTTAACATGGATAATGCTACATCTAACTCTCAGATAACACTGTTCATATCTAATGCATGTTTAAAACTGATCCTTCTGCTTTCAATGACGAAATGGAATTACTGGCTTTTCCAATTGTTATCAGCTGTTCTCTACTTACAAAAGATAGGTTTCTGAACAAGAAAATTGTTGCTGTGCTACAATAAAAAAAAGGAGGAATATTTAGTGGAAATCAGATTCATAAGAGGACTCATCATAGCATATGGATTTGTATAGTCATCGAGGAAACACCAACTCGAAGAGGTGGGAGATATTTTTGACCTTAATCTACTGCTCAACACCCTTCATCTGCCAGAAAATTTCCAATATCTAGGATGGACGCAAAAAGGAAAAGACATGCATATAGAAAACAAAGCTTGCTACAGCAATAAAACACAACAAAATAAATAATAAACAAATATGCTGGGCAATATTTAGCTGCTCAAACCTTTACTGAGGTTAAGGCAATAATGTTTGTTGTCAGCATCAATGAGCAGGTTCTGCATTAATTTGTGTTCTCCTGGTCCTTCAAGTGACTTTTATGAACTTGAAAATAAAAATAAAAAAAAAGGAAATACATTTCCTTGGGAACTGAACAGCAGCTGAACCTTATGTTTCTCTGAATACTAGTTACCGTAGCACGTGCTTGTACTTCCTGTGATACAGTCACAGCCCTCTCATGGCCATCTTCCTAAAGAGAACATGCCTAGTGTCCATGTCCATTGCTAAACCCAATTTTGTTTAGGAAAATCAGAAAATAGCAAAGAAAATCACCACATGAATACATATACATATAGAAAAAATCCATGACCAACATGATAAAGTGGTATCATGGCAGGTTTTAAGGGAAAAGCACATCTCAGTTTACTAGAACTCATTAGGTAGTTTGGCAAGAACATATAAAAGAAAAATGATAGACCTATCTGGGCTTTTAATGCCACATAAATAAACTTAAAAAGATATATTCAAAGATTAAATTAATTGTAGCAAACAGTGAAGAAAATCACTAGGAAGAGTAAAATAGACAAAACTTGAACTTAGGATTTCAAACTATACAGAGTCATTCCAAGAACACAATATAGGAAACAGAATTATAACAAATCATCTGTTTTATAATGTGTGAGATAAAATGCAGCCACTTTGCCAATTATTATTGTCATAGATGCATTAATGCTATGGAAGACAGAAGAAACATCACATATTTACAAGGAGCAGATTGGTTCAGATCAAACTGAGCTAAGGAAAACTTTGAAAAATTCCAAAAGAATCAAACAATAAAAAAACTCATGTCGGCACATACATACTAATTTAGACGTATTCAACATTATCCCTGTTAAAAGAAGTTGTGTTAAGATATACATAGTAATTACACTAACATTGAAATTCCCCTGGAAAAAATTGTAAAATTACCTATTTAACACAAAACAGAGGTCAAAAGCAATCTAAGACACAGTAGATTTTCAATTTTTTTCTCTACTTCAACCCAACTGTCACTACTAAAAAGAAAAATCCACAAGGACAAGGCAAATTTTAAGAGAAAAGGAGTGGGATCTGAAACAGAGCTGTTTAAAACATTTTCTCTCTGTCTGGAAAAGAAAATAACCACAAAACTGTATATAAAGCAACCAGTAATACACAGGTTTGCGTGGGCAACTTCTATTTGAAAAAATATGAAAAAAATAGAAAAAAATAAAAACAATAGAAATGTCATAAAATTAAATAAAGGGGAAAATATTTTAAAATTAGTTTAAAATGTATTATTAGGATGCAAAATAGAGTATTTCTTACAAAATAATAAATATATCTGCATCATATGTATTCAGTATGTCCCATACTGAATAAAAACATAAAACAGTATAAACACACTTATATTTCATTTTGGACATTCCCAAATTATCAGCCATCTCTTAACCAATGTCAGTTTGGGATGAATGCTACAAAACATTCCTTTCAGAAACCTGCTGTGTTGCAATAGAAAGAAGGAAAGAGTGCAGCTGAGCAGCACTGACTGGAATTCTGCAAGGCAGATCCCCACGCCTCCCAGGATCTGTCCGTGGTACACAGCACCTGGGGGTGCTGCTGCCATATCCCAGTAATTGCAATTTACAGGACTGGAGAAACAAAAGACTCCCGAGAAAATTATTAATTTCTTTCAGTGGCCACAGACATTGTCTCAGCACTGTGAGAAACAGACACTAGTGATTGTAAGAATGTATCACATGAGTGAGGTGTGTGCAAGTGGGATATTTTTTTGTTGGGATTTCACTTTCACACTATTTTATTATCAATCTGCCCTTCAGGAGCATACTTAAATAGAAGCCATGTAAAAAAAATATGGAAAGCTACTCTATAACATAACCCATGGTTAAATGAGTAAATGAGGAATGCCTTGCCACTGGATGTGCAAATAAAACCAGCAAGTATTTAGATAATTTAAGGATGATACACCAGTAAAAGTAGTAAACCCATAACACAAGCACTGTCTTAAAGTGAAGAAGCTCCTAAACCACAGATTCACAGAAGCCAGGGGAATGCCTCAGAGACACAGCACTCTGTATCTTTCCACCTTCATGGAGAATCACCAATAATCACTCTAGATAAGGAGACCCTTTGATCTGATACATTCCAGGGGTTCTTACGCTTTTCTACTGGCCACTGTCCAAACCCCAAGAAGACACATGGTCTGCATTACAGGTAGTAACAGGTATACAGCGTTAAATATAAAGGCAGAGGAAGAGAGGAAGAAAACCATAAATTTTATAGTGAACACAAATTTTTCCAAATGGAGAAACATCCCAATTTTTTGAGATGTTTCTCACCTCATTAAGCTAATTTCTCACAAGAAGAACTGAAAGAAATCATTCAAGAGACATCCCCTCTGGGTGACAATGTAGAAGAAGTTGTATAAGTACAGGAAGGAGAATTTACCTTCTCACAACGAAAGCACTAACACTAGAGAATTGTGTTACTGCTGGAAACAAGATACAGGTACTGGAGCATAGTTCAGAGTAACTGTACTCACACCCCTTTGCTGATGACCTGGTCCACCTTTCTGTTCCCACCACTGTTCTGTGCAAGCTAGTAATCTGCATCAGTTCTCTTGCAATAAGAACACCATGGGCACACAGAGTCAATGACAGCAATGAGGGATGCCTGAAACCCCTGAAAAGTGTTGACAGTGAAAAAGAAGGGGCGGGGAGGAAGGGACATTATGAAAACAAAACAAAAGCAGGGAAAGTTGCTAAATTAATTTACAGTGATATTCCAAATAGTACTTCATCCATTACTGCAAAGTGCTTGGAGTCTTCCCTGAATTTATACATTAACAGTACACCAAATACAATCAAAATACTTGGATCTAATTATGTAACATCCCTGCAATAGCATTCAGTACAAATTTTCAGAAATTCACCAGTTAAATTCAAAAATTGTGCTAACATCTTGGGCTTCTTCCCCAAACTGTATCTTGATTTTCATGACCACTTTGCAGAGGTAACAGTTCTTTTCTTTCCTTTCCTTCCAACATTTTCCAAAGGACCAAGCTTTGAGTCCTAAGGAGCACTCTGAAGGTGCTGGGAGTTCTGAGGCCGCACCTGCATACTCAGACTGGTTTAAGTGATCTGAACATGCCAGCTGTCCTCATTCAGCACACTGGTGTCACCTTTGCAGAGGAGTTTTGGTGTGTTGACTTGGATTCTTTCCAGAGAAAACTCAGCCAGAAGCCCCACTTTGGATGTGCACTAAATATACAGTAACAGGGACACAGGGTTCCAAACCAGTAACTGGTTCCTTGAACAACTTCAAATCACACCTCTGGAAAAGGTGTTGCATTTCATCCAACAGTCCAAATTAAAACTAATCTGAGGTAGAACCCCTAATCTAGAGTGCTACACTGCAAGCATGTAAGCCTCAGCACCAACTGCTTTGATATAATGATCTCTTCTTCCACTTGCCAAACTGCTTGCTTCCACTGACATAAGCTGAGTGTTCATAACACTCCAAAATGCTCTACAGATTTCAAGTCATGTGCTGTAGTTCTCAAAACTAAAACCCTCCTAGGTGCAGAAAAGTGAATGATTGACATTCGCACAAAGAACAAAGCACACAGCAACAACTATTTTGTTTCCTGTCACTGCTTACGCTAAAGAATTAAAATTAAAATAAATCAAATTTTTGTGGGAAATTCTGAATCAATTTGTTGTTAACATGACATTGCTTAGGTGGGTAATTATTGGATAATGTTTAGCAAAGAACAATTTACAACATGAAGAAGAATAATTAAGAAAATAATCAATGAAAATTAAGTAAATACCCCTAAAATACAGTCATAGTCATTGTCAACATGGAAGAAAAGCTATGCAGCAATTAATTTATGTTTTGAATATTTGGAGAGTTTTATTCACCATTTCATACATTTAAAATAGTACTTTTCCTTTGTGTCTCAGTAAGAGAGGAATGCCATGTGTGCACAGCTCCAGTTTGTAAGAAGACAAAAACCATGGAGAGGTCCTGATCCTGCACACCTGATTCATGCAGCAGGCCCATGAAGTCTGCCAAACAAAGCTACTGCCACAAATATGTCACACAAGATTTGACTAATAAATTGCTTCAGTGCTGTCTCATTCTGTAAAACATTTTTCAGGGGTTTTAGGGACTATTTCAAAGCTATATATTAATTCTGCCCCTGACTGATGAATGATTCTATTTAGACAGTTCACTGAAAACAGTTGAACTTCAAAGGCCATACAAAATAATTTATTATCTCACTTGTGATTTAGAAACACACCAGCTGAAATTCTCAATGCATATGGTAATAAGCAGTACTTCCCTCTAAGGAACCCTAATTTTTCTAAGAACAAAAAAAAAATTTTCCTTTCCATATACTTAGCAAAAGGACTATCAAAAATTATAACAAATCCCAGAATCTGTAGTTACATTTTAAGCTGTTAATTTTATTACTTTTTAAACACAGTAAGACTGTTAAACATAGAACAAAAGAGATTTGTTCTTACTTGCTTACCTGTAAAAGGGATTTAATCATATCTGTCTATGAAATTTTATCTTCCAGTAATATTATTACAAACTACTAAACCAGAGAAGTTTCCAACATGATATAGCACCCACATGAAAGCACATCCTAGAGAACAGGTGAAGGTTTTATCAGTGCAAAATGCTAGTTAGACAAATGTTGCATCTAGGAAGAATGTATTTATACATGTAGGAGGGTACAAGAATGTGTTCACCCAGAAAAAAAGGATCCACACTGATACAGCAGTAGACTGAGTTTATTTATTGTTTCATTGTGACAGTAGAAAGTCCACCTCTAACTACTTTATTTGAAATGACACAATGAGTGAGGTGATTCTATTCTTTTCTTCCTAAAACAAGTAAGAGATGAGCTTCAATGATTTTTCAAAACAATTTGAACACATTACTGGGTAAAATATCTACCATGACAAAAATATAAAGGAAAAAAATCCCTAGTTTCTCAGCAGCACGGCATGATATTTCTTGTGCTACTTCTGGAGAGAAAAGATGAAATTTACTTCACCTGTCACTTATAAAAAGGTAGGGGGGTAAGTTAAAAATGAAAACAGCATAGCTACTTGCCCAGTGGCACATAAAAGAAAACATATTTACAAGCAGCACATATTAATTCAGCTGGGGTAATTTAACTAAGCTATTCTGTTTATGAAGTTCAAATGGCAAGCTTCTCTCCTTCACTCTAGAGAGCAAAAATGATTCAATGAATATGCTACCTCAGTTCTGAGGCATCTTCATGCAGAGAATTTGAAGTATAGCAATTATGTTAATAAGGATTGCACCAAATATACATTTAGTTTAGAAAAACAACCTGGTTTCAGCCAGGCTTCTCAAAAGCAAAGCAACATTCTTACTTTGCACCATTAATTCTTCTGATTATCGGACAAAGCTTACACAGAAACACAGAATTTGCAATTCCAGCACTGAAATTAATAAGACTGTTTTTTACGGCTTTTGTTGTTTTTTTTAAAATAATTCCCATCAGGTATTTCCCTTTGGCTGTCCAACTGTATTTCATAGCATGGCACTATAAAATTCTGGCTCCCTTAAACTGTGTCTAGGAACAATATTAAAAACATAAGTTACAGACAAAGAACTAGTCAAACCTTAAGAGCCAACTGAAAAAGTGGCATTCCTCTTACTTATCATATTTCAAAGAGCAGCACTTTTTTCGTAGGACGATGCCATTAGCTGAGCTATGACATCTGTATTCATGTACCTGTAAATCATTCCATTGTTAACCTCCTAAACTGCAGTGACTGCTGCCACCTATGGGATCTCCCCAGGAGCGGTCAGGATTTCACTCGGCGGTTCCCTCTGCCGGGGATGTAGGTCTGACAAATGTGCAGGCACTTTTGTTAACAGCAGGTGTCCCCACTTTTGCTGATGTTTTACCTCTATGTCATCCCTTTAAAAGCATTTTCATGTTTCCTAAAATAAACTCCAACTTCTGCCTGGAGTCTAAGTAGTAGCAAGGTGATTTGAGATAGGAAATTGCAGCCCTTGAACTCTTAATTCAGTTCAATAAATGCAATTTTGCAGAAAAACAAAAATTCCCTTGTTGTTAGCACAATGTCATGTGTTGTGATGTATCAGCGGGCCCAGAGCCAAACAAGTTTCCCTCTAAAGCATAAGTTGAAATAAACCCAAGAAACTTTAAAGTAGGATAAGATCAGCTTTGTTTGAGCAATTGTTTCATCAATGACACTGATGCTGCATCAGAATAACCTTACATAGAAGGTGATGAATGAAAAACATAAAAATGCATTCAATTTTAAAGTCCCACATAATATCAGACTCAGTAATACATGCAGAAACATATGGAAATACCCCTAGAAAAGCACTAATGTTTGATGTTTAGCTTTTTCAAATCAATATATCTGACTTACTTAAAAAGCAAACAACTGTGCAGAAAGTCAGTGCAGTTTTGTTTACAAACCGAGAAGAAAAAAGTAAGTTTTCCTACCCTTTAAGTACAAAAACTAGAAACATCTAATTTTATAAATATATCATCTTTTTCTCTTCAGTCTCTACCCCTACTATACTTAATCTCAGGGATCATAATTCTACTTGAGTACTTCAAGGCATTGTTCTTCAAAATCCAAGAGATGGGCATGGATAGAAAATGATGGCAGAGCAAAAGGGTAAATTTAAACTAGACATAAGGCAGTTAGAAACCTAGGTGAAGTAACATTACAGCAAAGACTCTTACAACAGAGATTCATTCTGTCAAGTAGAACACATTATCAAAATAAATAAAATATGACACAGCTCGCCGAAAGAAATAGTATTAACGGGGAGATTAAAGCTAAGCAGACCTAGAATAGTACATACAACCCTGCTATCAGTTTGATTAGAGCAAATTAAAAAGAACATTATTTAAGCGCAAGGTCTTAAAACAGGCACATTATTAAAGTCAGAGTTCTGCAAAGCAGAGATGTATTTATTGAGGTTTGATATAGAAGTAATTATTATTCAAAAGACTCAGTACTCAAAAAAAACTACAAAAGGAGGAAAGAAACATGAGAAAATACCTGAGAGACATTCCTAAGTCATCAGTATCTCTTTGACTGGGCACAAACAATAGCACAATTTGTTCTCTATGTATCCCCTCCAGGGCTTAATGACGATAGAGCTACAAGGAAACTAAAATATTGAAAAAAAGGCAGACATGAGCATATACTTGGCCATTCAACACAGAGTACTAGAAAGACCCAACCTTTCTTTTGGTGCTGGGAAAAAGTTATCTTTCCATCTCGCTTTCCAATTAGTTTTTTGGGGGTTTTTTTTATTAATGGGAAAATTACTTTATTGCCACAATAAAGAAGAATCAATTCATTTTCTATGCTAACACTGTTTCCCACCTTTTCGTAAGAAAACAAAACTCCAAGTCATGCCATGACTGACTCTCCCCTGACTAATTTAGAACACTAGAGCTACAAAAAAAAAAAAGTTTAAAATTAACAGCTCCCTTCCTTCAGCTCCAATATCCCCTGATGTGGAGTCAGAACAGTGACTTGCTGGTGGCAGAGAAGAGGTAGAAATGCAGTCAAGTTGGGTGTTTGTTGAGTTGAGTGCAGGAGCTCCCTTAGGACTCAATTAGACATTAGATCTGCTTATCTGTACTGTAAAATTTCAAGAACTTTGAGGCTTTTCTCTACTTGCATCAGAGCAAAAGGGAACCTGGGTCTGCTGACATAAGTAGGCCTTCTCCTTACAGGGGCATAAACTACTCTGAGATGTAGAGTACCCCAATCTAATGGTAGTTCACTACCCAAAGAACAAACCTCTCTTCTCTTTCTACCCTCCCCATTCCTGTCCAAACAATACATTCCAACTACTATTCCTGCACTAGATTTGGTGACTCTGCGTTGTACATCAAGATCAATGGAAGGCTAATCCACAAAAAAACCCAAGAAAATCCCCCTCAACTTACATCCCCCTCTCCTCCCCACCACCCCCCAAAAAAAACCAACCCACCCCTATTCTTCCTTTAGATTAATATACTGACCAACTCCACAGAGACACAAGTGTTTTGTCCCAGAGGAGACAGAGGATAGCAGCACCAGGCCAGCAGAGAGGGCAGGAGAGCAGCAGGCACTTACACCAAGCACTGCATGAAGCTGATACTCGTGATAGCACTTCAAGGGGGCAGACTCCCCTCTCTTCCACTAGGATAACATCATGGAACCACAGCCTGGCCTCTTCAGCTTGCATTAAAACACACACATACAGAGAGTACAACAAAATAAGCAACTCACTTGGGCAAATACATCAATATTTTTAAAACTAAACAGAAAAGCTGGGACACAAGAGCCTGATGTTCTCTCCTCTCTCCCAGAGGTGTTTTGTTTTAATTATCATTACTCTATTAATTCCCTTCCAGGCTGGAAAAGAAACAAACTGAAAACTGTGGTTTTAAATTTAATTTTCAAAGCAAAGAAAATCTGTTGTCCAAACCTGCTGTCTATTTAGGCAGAGAAGAGAAATCTAGCAAATAAATCAAGGCTATTCGGCGAGTAATACCCATAATTTTACAGAAGCTCCTATTCACCTGTATTTCAGGAACAGAGATTGCTTTAAAATGTTACATTACTGTAGTAACTCATGGTTTGGACCTGTCATCTTGATGTCTCTCTAATTTGGGAGTCCAAAACCCCATTCCAGATATTACCCAATGTAAACCAAGTGTTTTGTAAGAACAATCTCACCAGCCTTAAAAACAGGTATTCCTACTGATTTGAAACACCTTCTCAGAATCATACATGGACTAGGAAATTTCTTTCCCTTTAAAAACAGATGGTTGTATTTAACTATAGTGGAAGTTTTCCTATCTCTGATAACCCTGTATTAAGTCACCCAATCACATTCAGCCAGTTTTTGTCCTCTAGTTGTTTTGATCATCTAAATCCTTGTCATATCTGCCCTGTCCTATGGGACATTTCTTATAGAGATCAGTGGGTTTACTATATAATCATCCCCAGTTCAGCTGTTCTCTATCTGCCTGCAACTGCTGCTAGTAGAGGTAGAAGGTAAATAATTGTGTTACTGTATTCATGGCTGCTGTAGGAGCAAGGAAACGAGATAAAGCACACCCTAAAGAGAGTACTACTAGGATCCTAAACTTGATTTGCATTAGTACCTAATCAATAAAGGTGGGGAAGCAGCAAAAGCAGCAGCTTTCTGCTCCATTCTAGTCTAATCACGACGAGGGAAAGAGTTTGACTATTCAGATAATGCTCTCTGCTTTACATAGCTTGCATATCACTAATCACATATAGCTCAAAACATGGACAACCTGGCACTTGAGCATTCAGTAACACGATATGTCATGAACATTATAACCTATAATATGATTTCTATGTCCTTAAGTTAATTACCGTAGCTCATAGCTATGAACTATTAATTATCTTCAGCGTTGTCTGAATAACCTATCTCACTCTCCATATCTTTCCTGTCTCACTTTCATAGTCTAAGCAGACCAAGCCTGGAGCACTCCAAAGCAAACTTAACAATTCTGCAAAATTATGCAACAGTCCTGCATATGTCCTAAAATCCTGCCATCTTGATACATTAAAAAATTCCTTTTTTTTTTTCTGATTGAATGTAATATGAACCCAGTCTGCAAGAAACCACAAGTTATTGTATTTCTCTTCCTGTTATACATCTCCTGTAGCCATTGTAGTCTCTTATTTTCCTATTGAAATAATGTAATTAAATAATGTGAATATGATTACTTGACTTACTTTACAAGAACAGGTCATCACTAATAGTTTGATGTGATTATGAAGTCCTGTATCTTCAAAGGGACAAAACAATAAAAAAATACAATATGCAAAGTCAATTATCTCCTATAATCTCTCCATTTACTTAAGGATATTACACATAGCACATTAAAAGTAAACCACATCTATTAACATACCACACAAAATTATTAAAAGACTAAATGGATTGAAAATGCACATTGTTAACATTACTCTCTCATGCAGGTCCCTTCAACTGACTATACAATATGAATAGCTGAATGAGAACTACATTGACCATGATGTATATAATTTCAATTTTTTTAATTCTTGACCTTCAGAGAATTATTAAAAGCCTGTACTTCCACTTCATGGCAACGTAATTCTAGAATCTTGTAGTGTCTTAATTTTAAAAGTACTTGATATAAACAGTTTTAATCTGTATTTTTATTTGAAGGTAGAGTATTACATGACAATATCAAGCCAGGCACTGCAGATCTACTGTACTATTCTAAAAAGAAACAATATTTTAAATGTCTTCTGACGACAGTTTTGATAATGAATTGTAAATTTGCATTATTTTAACATCCCATTTTAAACATCAAGTACATGCCACCAATCATTTTTAACATATGTTCTCCTCTTAAGAAATGCCCTCTCCCAAACAGAAAGAGTGAATAATTTTCACAACTTTTACCACAATATTCCAAATTTTTGTTAAATAAAAATAAAAAAGTTCTGAATTTTTGATGTAGCATTTCAATGTAACAATTCCTAGGTTTCAATAAATATTTGCTGCCCTATTACAACTAGTGGTTCCTGCATTAACTAAAACTAAAAATGCAAAAACCTGTCTTCTAACCTGGTTTTCCTATAACTATATGCATGTCCCAGAAAAAAAACTCTCACCCCTTCTAGAACCACTCTCATTTTTATGGAAACCAAATTATTAGGAAGTCATTGACTTCACAGTAAAATGTTTGGAGTTACTCTGCATTTCCTTGTACAATTTCAAAATCTGTTAATACTGCAGGTCAACATAAAAGCTCTTCCTATTCTCTAACCTTTTTTTTTTTTCCACAGCAATATCCAAAGCATTTTCACTTTCTTTTCCTTTCTGTGGGTAATTCAGGATGCAATTTCCAAAGTTCTATGTCAGTCTTAAGAGTCTTAGTCGCCTTCGAGTCTGCTCCCAGCCAATCACCAAGACAACAGGTCATGATAATGAATGAGAGATCTGACCCAGAGTCAATTCACTCAGTCACCAATTTATATGGAATGACAAGTTAGGTATATGCCTGGAATTCCCCATCAGTACATATAATCTTAATAAGCTTTGTCACCTGTAGCATCTCAGCCCTTTTCTTAGGCAGATTGTCACTTGCTCAAGTTTACAAGAACTGGTATCATGAGTGGGTCACCTGGTTCCATTTCCTCCTTGGAAAGACTGACTCTTCACCGCACATGTTTCATAGTCCTATTCCACAAAGGGTCTGATTTAAATTCTCTTTTTTAGTTGATCCCTCACTCAGGAATAAAATGTGAATATGACTCGGTATCTTTGATCAGAGCAATTTCTTTCTTAGTTTTCCAGTAAATGTTTGGGACCTACACAAATGAGATGACAGTGGGATTCCAGTCTCTCTTTCTTGTGGCAGTTCTCAACCTTAAAGTCTCTCAATTCTGCAGTGTGGCTGCAGTTGTGGTGGTTCCTTAAGACATCAGACCATGTACCATAATTCTCCAAACTGTTCTGGCATTGTGGACAGTAAGTTCAGGCTCTTCTAAATTTCTGCTGTCTTGAGGAGTGGCCCTGTCCTTAGTGTGCTGCTTTGCCAACTACTCAGGTCAAGGAACCTGAGAAGAGCTGAAAAGTCATGCCGAAAAGTCAACTCATCAAGGGCCAAGTGAAGTGGTGCAAGCCCAGCCTGAGCAGATAAAAGATCATTTGAACTTTCTGCCAGAAATTCTCCTGATATTAAACAGTCCAAATTGGTCTTCCTCCTTTTTGTCATAGGCTTCTTCAAAGATTAACACAATGTTTGCCAAGCTGCTTCAGTTAGCAAGGGACAAAGCCAATAATCTACATTTTCTCCTTTCACTAGATTCCCACTGAAATCTACTTAAGCTCAGTGCTCCCTTCTGATGCTAATTTGGACAGGAAATATTGTGGTCTGATCTTGCCTTTCGTTAAATGGGCCTGAAATGTTTCCTGAAACTGTTGCTTGCTACTGTTGTGCTTCAGAAAATGCAAAAATGCCTACAGTTGTGATACAGACCAATCCTTTATGCAAATTCCTTTTTTTTTTCATCCTTTAGCTAAAACTTCCAGAAATTTTTTCACTGACAATAGATTAGATCCTCCAATAAAACTATCAGTAGGTCCTGCAACACCACAGACAGGCTGTCATTCTTCTGTAATTATTTCTCCTTTTCTAGTGTCCTAGAAACAATAGGAAATATAAAATACGAACTTTGAGGGTTGCTTGTTTGTTGAGGCTTTTTTCCTTAATTTTTTTTCAAAATACTGCATTTCTGAACTTATTACTCCCATTCTGTAATGAGTTACTCTCACCTTAGACAGTAAAATCTTGCTACAAGAAGACATCAGGGATTAATAAGCATTTATCTCGGTATAAATTCTTTTCCCTAAATTCCCCAAACCAGAAAAAAATTAAGGTTCTCTGTGAATTGAGGTGTGTTTCATAATTCTCACTTGTTACAAATATTCTTCTAATTAAGTGGAAGCTAAATTATAAATTCCTATTTTCATTGTAAGGAAAGTAAACACATTCCAATCAATAAGGCTGTGCTACAGCAAACCAACTTCAAACAATGCCTGTACATAAAACATCAAGGCTAGCCAGACACTGAAGTAAAAACCTCCAAACACAAATTTTGCCTGGAGTAAAAGTAATATTGCTGGTTTAGCTTTATCTTTTTAATATGTACTGAATTTCAAACAAGTTTATTACACAACCAAAAATAATTCACACACACAAGAGCATCATGAAGAAAAAAAGCTCTTAATTATAATACATTAAAACTAGAAAAATAATAGCTAAAGCAAAGGCTAACAGTTCAAAGGACATTTTAAATAAGACACACAACTAACCTCTTTCCTTTATAAGCTTCAAAAAACCCCAGCACAAGCACTTCTTACATAACTGGAAAGGAAAACACATCAGCCTTATTTGCACATTGTTTACATCCCTAAACCTTAAATCACCTTTAGCAGGTATTGGGAATATGATAATTGATGACTGAAATAGACACAATTTTATTTTTAGATCTGAGATAGGAAACAGAAATTATTTTTGTATTACATAAATAACATTAGAGTGATTTGAAGGTCAGATAATCTGAAACCATGATTTCATACATTAAACCCCCACACACTTCTTTGGACATCATTTGAGCTACCCAGTGGACTAGGCAATATTACAGAATTATCTGCTATGCATGTGGGCTCCACAGCTCCTGACAAGGAGAAGGAGTCTCCTAAATTTACCGAGGTTGTTGCTATAATAGACCACTTCATCCTCCCCCACCAAGCCATGCTGTACCAGCAAGGAGCAAAAAAAACCTTCCCAACAGAAGATGGACTAAATGCAATATGCACCACAAACCATGGCCCTGACAGCATAAATTGTGAATATTCCTCAACAAAACTAAGCTTGAGGGTGCATAAGACCACACTGCTGAAGCAAAAAGATCAAAGCCTAAACCAATTACAGCCCAGTTTCACAGTATGCCTTTGAAATGTAACAGTGATATACCTTATTTAACACATTATATTGATTTTTTGCTAATATTCATCAGCATTACCATTATGATTTTGGTTATAAAATCTTTACACACAGCAGTTCTGCACTTGCAATAAAATCTGAAGTTGTGAATAAAAATATTTAAAAGAACAGATAGAAAACTACTTCTAAATTTAGATATATGTTCAGCTATATTGGGCTACCTACTTAGACAATATCTGTATCTGAGGCAACAGTGTATAAGCAAAACAGACTACAGATAATGCTTTATTATAATCTTCTTGTGATGTCAAGCACAAAATTATCTTCAGATTCAGATCTACATAATTAGTGGGGGTTTTTTATTTACCTTCAGAATAATTCCGTAACTCAGTAATTTTGCTTTTATTTTAATACTTTCAGGGCTATGCAGACAATCTAGGAGCAATGAATTGTACTTAGTTTGAAGTAAAATAATGTATCATATATTTCAGTTATGCAGGATTATCCTATGAGAGTTTCCTTACATTTTTTGAAAATCATATGCATGCTTTAATGTTCTGTAACATAAACTAATACATTAACTGTTTCCAACAGAACTGCTAAATGCTTTATTCGTGTTTGCATCTTAGTGGGGTTTTTTTTTCCAAATGAATCAAGTTTACAAAAGAATACTGAACAAAGAAGCATCATCCTCTCTCTGATCTTTGTTCTGATCATGAAGATTTTAAACAACATTAGTCTCACACATAGCAAATTACTGCTTGTTAACTACTGTTGCCAACTGTTAGGGTACGTCTGCCTCACTATATCAGTTTGACCCAGCTTCTAGTGCTTAATGGTCCTCCAGGCTAAAAGCGAAAGCTGATCCATCAGGCTTACATTAGCATAGAATAACACTCAATGCTTATTGATGTGCATGCAGTGTAACTACCACCCCCGGCACCTAGCTCAGTCCATTATTTTCATTTTATCTCAAGTCATTTGTATGGTTGTCTGCCCCAGTTAAAGCTATGGCAAGACTGGTACTTAAATGAATTTGTGAGAAAGGAGACAAATGCCCCCTGAACTTCAAGCACTTTTCTATCATGACTTGCTAACATAAAATACACTGGTACTGTTAGGTCCACTTAGTGAGCATATCTAGAATGGCCTTAAGTAGGCAAGAAAAATCACTTAGGACTCTATCAGCTAAAAGGACTGCTGATTAAATGCTGGGGGTTGCAGAGTGTAGGCTGTGACTGTTTGGGGTGTTATTTTTTCAGTGTGATGTTTTTAAAATGCTGTTTTGATTCTGCTCATAAACCAGGAAACTTCAGCACCATAACATTAAAAATATTCTGTTTTGAGTACCTGGCTTTAACTGTCTCACTGCTCATTGAGATTAAAAATACTGTGAAATCCCCATACTGTAAGAGAAAAAAAAAACCCACTGAAACTTCATGGCACAAATGGTATAATCATCTTAATAAAAAATCTTTGAAAACAAAGCAAGCTATCAGAAGCTTCAGGGCATGCCAAACTACGTGGCCACAAAACATAAATATTGCAATAAAAAGCCACAAATATTCAACAGTCACAAAACTGTATAGTGAAAACTACAGAACAGATTCTGAAGTTTCCCTTCACACCATTTCACAAAATGTAAATTAAAAATTGCTGTAATTTTTGCATTTTCCAAGAAGACTATAATTGAGCATTACAAAGCAAAAAGAGCCATTAGATGTTAAGATAAACATAGTGTTCTTCTGATCTTGGGTTTAAACAGGGATTAATCAATCCTTATTGTGGCAAGGACAGGAAAGCATAGGAATTCAAGTAAAAAATGTTGGTCAAGCAACAGTTACATCAACCATTTTTAACATATGGTCAGTCAGACTGCCCAAGGAGTCTGACATATTTTCATTTCCAACATAAAAAGCACTTATATTCCTACTTGCAATATGCACCTAAATACATATATAGTTCTACAGTTTTAAAAAGGATCAGCTAAATAAAAAAAAAGCTATGACACCAAAAACTATGAAAGAACAATCCTCAGAACAATGACTCACCCCTTCTACCCTCCCATCCACTATTAATGAATGACAAAATGGTTGTCCAAAAGACTGACTGAAATCTAAATTTCTTAATTAAAAAAAAAAAAAAGTGTTGATGTACTGGTAGCTCAGTCTGTGTCAAGAATGAAAAATTTAATGTGAGGAAACAGCAGTAAGCTTGGAAAATGTAAGTACATTACAAGGACCATGTGTTGAGGAGAGGACATCACCTTCCTTTTTGCAGTGCTCCTGCAGCACAGGGAATCCCCTGAAGCTGGCTGGTCTCCAATCCAATAGGGCAATTCTCTTTATACTCCAGTGAGCCTCCAGGACATGAATGCATGAATGTAAGGAGGAGGATTGTTAGTACTCCTGGGCACTCAGAATAAGACTATGAGAATTACATTTTATGCTTTGAATACAGAACTGCATGTGTTATGAGCAGTAGCATGTTTATGAGTTTAAGGACATTTAAGAGATGAAAGTGAGGAAAACCAAAACTGCTTGTTAGTTCCAATGATTTTATAAGGGTTACCCCACTCTTCTGGGTAAAATTAAAATACACATATGTGGTCCAGGTAGTTAAAATAACTATTCCTCAGGAATCCATGCTCTTTCAAGTAATATAAACTGTTTTCAAAAGGGGTTCATGGATCAGAAATGAAGGGGAAGTAATAACAAAATGAAGAGCAGAAACTAACTGAACTACACCAGGCCAAATGTACATCCGTAAATGCTCTCTGGGGTAAAACTCCATTGTAGCTACACATACAAAATATTGTGGGAATAAGAACCTCCCTGTAATAACAATATTTCGTTCGTAATCTGACAATCTGTTCTGAATAATTACAATCAGCCACAGGTGTTTTTATAATCTTTTTCAACATAATGCAGACAATTCTACTTTTGTTTAACAACAACACTTAGTCTACAGAAGAGTCAAGTGAAGCAGTAATGTTACTTTGAGGTAGATTAGGAGAAGTAAAGCATAAGGCAGTCTTCCAGGACAACTGTTTGTTGAGCTATCAAGCAGTGTTGGTATTTGGAGAAAGAAAGAGAGTGAGTTATGTGCCCATCCTAATAGGGATCTGTACTATGATTACAGTGGATGCTGAAAAAAAACACTGAGAAGCTGTTGCACAAGAGCAGACATAACCTGAATATTAGGTTTTGAAGAGTAAAAGCACAGACTCTACTTAGAAAGGCAGAGCTCACATGAAAAAGGAACTAAGTTCCAAGAAGGCTTTTGCACACTTAATAGCTTAAAAGGTATAATTCCACTAATGTAATTAATTTAGGAGCCTTAATTTCTGATCCTTCATTCACTTGCTCTTTGCTTTAGATTCTTCTCTTGGCATACCAACACTTCAGAGCAAATTGCTACTCAGCCCATTCCCACCCTGAGATGGACACAATGAATGTGTTGTCTTTGTATGGCAAGGAGGATGGGAAAAGCTAGGCCACTCAGTCAAGGTGGTACCTATTAAGAAGCAGAGAATTCACTGGCTAAGTTCTTCTAAGGACAGGCTCTAACAGGCACGTGGAATTACCATGCGTTGGCTCAGATGAGATGGCAGAACTAAAGTGTGGTTAGAATACTTTCATTGGTCATTGGTCATGAGGCACTGCTCATTTTCAGGGGTGTGAAAACACCCTGTTGCCTTGTTGACCACATCATCCATTTCTCAATCTTGGCCAATCTTTCCTGGCTTTGAAAGAAAGGCATTCTTGTTTATGTCACACTAACAAAACCTCAAGGAATTGCTTATGTAGTTCAATTTAAGGACATACTTAAAAATTCTTCTACACTAGGAGCCACAGTATGTGAGGTACTACTAGATGATTACTTCTAAACCCTACATAAACTCAAGACCAAAACCTCTATAGTTCTCAAGTGAAAAGGGTTCAGCAGTATGAACAGGTACAGAGAACCATCTCCCCTCCATTGTCATTTAATCTCTGGTGAAATAAAGAACTAGTTCCAGTGAACCACCTACTCAGCCATATATTGAAAAATATGTCACTCATATTGAAAAACTAATCTCTCAGAGACAAAGCAGTTTCATTCCCAGGCAGCCTGTTCTATACATTTCTGACTAATCACTGTATATTCACATTTTTGAATGTAAAAAAGAGGGAATATATGTTTTGCTACCCTGAGAACCTAGGACAAATTCAGGAAGTCAACAAAGCCTTCCAGTTAATTGTTCTTTTTTAAGATGTTTGTTTCAAGGAGGTTGCAACTTGATTCCTAATCCTTGCTCTTTCAATGGAGGTTATCAACCAGGGTGCCAATTATTACACACTGTAGTACTCCACATCATATGGAAACCTAACCTACAGAGAACCACAGGAAGATGCACTGCAAAATAAGCCTTTCACTTTTTTTCAACCACTGGTTGAAATGGTGATTTCAATATATTATGGAGTCAGAGAGATCTCCAAACATTTAAAAGGAAAATTAGTATGAGCTCTAGTGCTTAAAACAGCATCAAGGAAGAAAACCTATCAAGTTTGTTTTGTTTTGTCATCATTACCACATAGTAATTCTCTTGGGTCAGATAACCTGCAGGCACAAATAAACGGCAAATTAAATCTAGCCTTCCATGAATTTCAGAAGACTCAAAATGTTTCACACCAAATTTCTATTAAAGAAAAAAAAAAGTAATACAAACGACTTGGAGCTTATTGGGTATTTCACAGAAGGATAATTTTAATGACAATCCTATTAAATCATCTCCACATGCCACCTTAATTATTATATACCTCTGGAACAGACTGCCCTTTCTTCTGAAACCCTGTGGGAACTGATAAACTAGCTCTGCAGAAATGAGCTTTCTGGCTGCTTCTCAGGCCCTTTCTCACCAAGCATTCCACAACAGTCTTTTCCAACAAACCATGTGGGGGTTTCTCTTGGACAACAGTGTTGGACAAATGAACAGTCTTCTGCATGTTGTCACAGCAGAGTGAAAGCCCTATGTGATCAGCAAGCAAAATCACAATTGAGAAAAACCACACCAGCTCCTCTCAAAAATAATTTAAATGAAGGACTTGAACGTTACCTCGGAAAAAATCATTGGGAATTCTGTATCTTGATATTACTGCCTTGACCCAAACACTTCAAAATAAGAAAATCCCAGACATATCCCGCTTGTTCTGAAAGGAAGGTGCACATTTGGAATGATAATTCATAAAAACAAGTAAGTAAGGATAATAATCCATACATTAATATGTATGGTCAAGAGCATTTGGCGTTCATACAAGCTATCCACATGCACCAGAACACTTGCCTCTACACAAAGCAATCAGGTATGTGAAATACATACAGATGTCATCCTAACAAGATACTGTTACACCACATCTATTAACAGGCCTTTTGAAACAAAATAACATGAAAATTCATTTATTGTGTGTGGTCTGGGATACAGAGGCAGACCCTGGACAGAAAACAGGAAGATAGAAAATAAGTAATAAAAATTGTTTCAGGATAAGGGTGGACAGATGTAAAAACGGGATTATTTTGGAGGGCCTGGATGTATTGTGGAATGCAGAAAGAAAGTGTTAATAAAACATAAGAATTGGGACCAGAGATTACTGAGAACAGAGAAATGCATTTAACAGCTGAAAGTGAGATGAAGTCAGCAGAAATAAGAAGTCATTTAGAAGAATCTTGAGGTAGCAGAGAAAATTTGTTTAATGTAATAATTTAGGAAAGGAAACAAGATATGGAATGATTTTTAGAACTGGTTAGAATTAGAGTTATATATATCCCACAACCATGACTAAAATCACTGAATCTGGGATCATATATTTTTTGAAAAATCCTGCAGTGAAGAAAATTGTTCTTTAATTCAGTGTACTTACAAAACATGGAAGGAAATACAGCTTCTAAAAGTACTCTGGAAAGATGCTTAATGGGTATAGGAAGAAGCTGAAAGAAAAGAGTGAAAGATAACACAAATCTAACCAAAAGGGTGGCATGGCATTAAGTCGATCAGGGCTTGAGTAAACCCACCAGGAAAGGAGGAGTGGCTGAGAATCAGAGCACAGCACTGCTGGATCCCAGCAATCCAGCAGGAAGGACCATCAGGAGCACAAGAGCTTGTCCCTGCACAGAGGTGCCATCACTGCTGCTGAGAGGCCGGCCTTGGCTAACAGTGGGTCCATCTTGGAGCCAACTGGTGTTGACTCTATTGGACATGAGGGAAGCTTCCAGCATCTCCTCACAGAAGCTGCCCTTGTAGCACCCTCACTACTAAAACCCTGCCAAAAAGCCCCAATACACACTGTTAACACAGGCTGTTTAAGAAAGCCCTGAGCTAACAACACTGTACATACAGAAAGAAACCAGAATCTTATTCACTTCCCAATGCAGTAGCAAACAGAGATAAGGAAAATGATAGATGGGAGCCTGGCCTGAATTTATAGATTTCTATTACAAAATACTTGCAATTGTGCAGCTACTTCCTCTGCCTCTTCTCTTAGTTTCCTATTGACTCATACCAAAATCCCTCTTGAAGGGCTTATAGAGCTACAGTTTTCATCTATTAAAAAAGTGAGTTTATGATTATAAATTCAATTCTAGTACATTCTCTTCCTTAAGACTTCAACCTATTTTTATTAATCACTGACTTCTCACAGAGCTGCTTCTGCTCTGACAGGAGTGCAGGTTTCAGGATTTGACAAAATGCAGCTTTAGTTCAAGCTCTTTAAAAAGTATTTAGTAAACTGAAAAAAAAAAATGCTTGCTCCAATAAAGTCCATGATACAAATTTCTTTAAACAAAACTGAAATCCACTCTCTATACAGAAGACGACAAAAATTATGCCACTAGCTGAATTTCATTGCCAAGCTGTCAACTTGAATTTCTTCTGTTTAAAAATAGCTGTTCATTACATTCAGTAATGGGCTGTCAAAGCATTACAGCACTGAACCTATATCATATACAGTAGCAATTGGGCAATGTGCATTATTATATTTAGATTACTAGCATTTTTACAAGACCTCTGGGCTAATTTTAAATGAGATGGTTGAATTGAACTGAATCAAAACCAATTTTATTTTACTTTAAAGCTACTACAGATTTGTCATTTGTACCTGACTAAATCAGGCCTTAATAAAAGTAAACCAAAAGATTTACTGAATGTGACCATACAGTATATTCATCCTTTTGTTTGCTTTTAAGGATATATGTACTCTAAACAACATACAAATAATAAAAATACTCTATCTGCCAAATTAAACAATATTCCCAATGGTATGAATTGGTATTGTTGCTCCTATGAATACATAATAGGTAGTTAGCAAAGAAATCATGCCTAAAGCATATATGCAGTAATATTTTAGCAGGGTGAAATAATTAGAGATGTTTTTAAACTAACAAATGCATAACCTGTCTTAATAGCTCATGATCTAATTTAGCATATCATAAAAAAAACAAAACTATAAAAAGGTATCTAGAAAGCACAGTAGAAACATCCTTACACAGCAGGATGTCATAAACATAAAGGCATGCCAGAATGGCTTACAGCTATGAAAAAAAAAAAGAGACTAAAACAAGATCTGATGACTTGCAAATATAAATAATGAATTCTTGGACCAGATTATAGACTTCTTTATCTTCATTAAAAAAACCCAGCAGAATAAAGGAAAAACAGACAAACCAAAAAATCACACACTGTGTATAAAGCTCTGTATCTTCCTTGTTTTGTTGGGAAACAAATTATTTTTCTTCATTAAGAAGACAAGAACTCCACTGATGTAACTCAGTGGTTATGTAGCAACACTGGGCTACATGGTTCCTCAATTTCCAGTAAAATATTTTCCCAAGTTTTTGGTTCAGCTGCAAAACATTTGTCATGTTAAGAAGTTTGTCAGACTGGGTTTCAGCATCAAAGAAAAAAAATACCATTTATTAATATTAATTATGACCATATTTACTATCTTCATCTATTACATACTGGGATTGAGTGCACCCTCAGCAAATTTGCAGATGACACCAAGCTGAGTGGTGCAGCTGACATACCTGAAGAATAGGATGCCATCCAGAGGGACCTGGACAAGCTCAAGGAGCACACCTGTGAGAATCTTGTGAGATTTAACAAAACCAAGTGCAAGGTACTGTACCTGGGTCAGGGAAACCATGGTATCAACACAGGCTGGGGGATGGAGGGATTCAGAGTTCCATCAAGAAAGGCTTGGGGGTGCTGGTGGGTGAAAGTCTGGACAAGACCCAGATATGTGCCCTCACTGCCCAGAAAGCCAAACATGTCCTGGGCTGCATCCAAAGCAGCGTGGGCAGCAGGGCCAGGGAGGAGATTCTGCCCCTCTGCTCTGCTCTGCTCTGGTGAGACCTGCATCCAGCTCTGGGGGCCCAGCAAAATAAGGACATGGAGTGAATCCAGAAGAGGACCACAAAAATGATCAGACGGATGGAGCACCTCTCCTATAAGGAAAGGCTGAGTGCCTTTCCTGTGGTTGTTCACCCTGGAAATGAGAAGGCTCTGGGAAGACCTTATGCAGTCCTTCAATACAGGGTGCTCAGACAGACAGGTGGTAGATGCCCAGTCCCTGGAAACATTCAGCATCAGGTTGGATGGGGTTCTAACCAACCTGATCTTGTTGAAGATGTCCCCGCTTAACACAGGGGGGTTGGACTTGATGGCATCTCACCCAAATTATTCTATGTTTCTATATAAATAATCTGCTAATAAAATACTTTGGAGATATTCAGCACTAAGACAATCAAAAGCAAGCAAAAGCTGTAGAGATGTACATAAGTGTTCACAGAAAAAGTATATGCAAAAACAATATAACCCTATGAATAAAACTAGTAACAGAATTCAGCTGCAGTGATTTTCACAGGTACAAACACCAGTACATCCACAATTTGTGCCAGTATCAGCATTGTGCCAGTATCAGCAAAGAATATTTGTGCCAGTATCAGCAAAGAATATTTGCAAGACTAAATGTGATAAATTGACTTTTGGATAACAATAATTCCTGATTTCCACATTATTTTTCTCTTTAAATTAAATTAACATAATTTTATAATATATATAAATGTTATTTGCATAGGTGTTTGAAATATGATGGTTTATTAGTTTCCGCACTGTCTTTGGCCATGTTTTTTGGTGCCAGGCCTCTAAATGAAGCCAAAACTGAAGCCAGCTATCTCCCACCAGTCAAGTATGTGCTGTCTGATAGTTGTATAATATTTGTCAAATATTTCTTCTGGAAAAACAAATTTCTGACAACTGAAGGGGACATCATTATTCATCCCACCTTACTTGACAACTATCACATGATTACAGGGCTATCTAAAATAGACATAGAATTTATTATATATCAGTAAAACTACCTGCAGTCTTCTTGGTAAAAAGAACTAACAAGCATGGCAGATGGCACTAGTCTTTTTATTACAAAATTATGCAAATTCCATTAAATACGCTTTATAATCAGTCTGGAATCCATCATGGTATTGAGGGTATAAAACTACAACTCTCATCTGGCTTAGAATAAGGATTGAATGAGAGCAAATATTTCTGTACTGTGTGGTATATCATTTTATGAGAATCCTAGAGTATCTAGTGCCCAACATGCATTAACAGCTTCACAGTGAAATATGACACAATATATTACAACACCTCCAAAGAGGCAGCTGTGATCTACTGTGTCAAAAACTCCATTCAAGTAGGCTGTCAAGGTGTACAAGGCCTCTGATCTTTGATAAATCTGAACGTATTATCAAAGCTCCTCATCTGTGAAGATGGAAATTATCTTAAGTGACAAAAAATGTAGACTGTGTTGCTAAATCACTACACCGAAGAAACAATAAAGGAAGATAGGAATATCCAAAAGTTTTGAGAAAATAGTAGAGAAAAGTATGACAATTTAAAAAAACATATACATTTTGGAAAAAGCAGTACACAGGAAAACAAACAATGAAGTTGACATATAGTCAAGGCATCCTCAAACACACAAAAAAATACTTTTCTCCTAAGTAATCTGTAGTTTAGGAAGGTAAGTGATGTCTAATGCTGTCACACTGTACAGTATAACCATTCTTGAGTGACTGATAAGGAAAAGGATTTCTGATGGATTAGCTAGGTATGCTGTGCCTTGATAGAATGAAAAGATGAAATGAAAGATTATACAATGTGGGACATAGTGCTGGGTGACAAGATTTACTAAGAACAACGTAACCCAGAAAAGCACTTAGATTTTTAGAGCACAGAATAAAATTCTTTATAAATTATTTCCAGTTCTGCCTTTGGCATTTAAAAGAACTCTTTTTATGATTCTATCTTAAGTTGGTCTTTGTCTTTCAGAAAATGCTTTGTTTAAATTATATTAACATTTTTGCACAGAAGAGTGCAATAAAATAAAAATTAAGGATTTATCTAAATTCCAATATTATCAGTTCATTACTTTAAGACAAAAAATTTTAATACCTCCTCCTATTTTCCAATATACCCTGGAGACAGATACCTCTCAGGCTCTGAGATGTTATCCATTCACTTGCTGTCATATTTTCTGTGACTGCATGTAGCTCCTTCCAAAATGGCAGCACATGTTCACTGGGGAATTCTGTTCACCACTGAAAACACTGTGAACACATCTGTTCCCACAGTGCAATCAGTGAGATAACAGAGAAGCCTTTGGAAAATGACATTAGGATATTTCAAATGACAATTAGTAAAAATAAACAAACATCAAATTTGGAATGAAAAGAACACATGTGCGAAAAAAGAGCCATCTTTAAAATGCACATAGAAATTAGAAACTGTTCTAAGTATTGGTACCTGAAAAAAGAAATAGAAAAAAATGCATAAATGGAAAGAGTAGAAAAGAGGAGGGAATGGTCAAGGTAAGCAGCTCAAGGAAGGGGATTCTGCCCCTCTGCTCTGCTCTGGTGAGACCCCTCCTGCAGTGCTGCATCAGCTCTGGGGTCCCCAGAATAGGAAGGACATCAGCTTCTTGGAGTGAGTGCAGAGGAGGACACCAAGACGATTAGAGAGATAGAGCACCTATGAGGATTGTGCAGCCTGGGAAAGAGAAGGCTTCGGGGTGACCAAATTGTGGCCTTCCAAGAACTCCCAGGAAAGTTGGGGCAAGTCTATTTACAAGAGCACTTAGTGACAGGACAAGGGGGAATGGATTCAGCTGAGGAAGAGCCGGTTTAGATAAGATATTGGGGAAAAATTATTTACCGTGAAGGTGGTGAGGCAATGGAATAGGTTACCCAGGGAAGCTGTGGATGCCTCATCCTTGCAAGTGTTCCAGGCCAGGCTGGATGGGGCTTTGAGCACCACGGTCCAGTTTTGACATCATCACATCACACAGAAAAGTCATACCCACAGAGATGTTAGTTTTGTTTCACAATAAGAGATGGTAGTACTACAAAACCAAAAGTTAAAATGGCATGTAATATACAAGTACATAAAGAAAAACACTCCCATTTTACTTAGTTGAAAAACTAAGAATCAGGCAGAGATTATTAGCCATAATTCTCCTTGTTTTAATGTAATGTTAGTGGCAAAACATTCTTTAAATAGTGAGACTGATGCATAATCATCAATATTTTAACAAGTTTTTCAAAACACCAGAGAACTATCATAATAGCTAAAATCTGCAATTTTTCTTTTGAGTTATTGAAGAAATTGTGCTCTGGTTCTGCTCAGAAACAGTATTTATTTCAAATGTCACTATAAAAATACAAAATAAATTTGATTTGATTACTTAATTTTTGTAATTGAATATTGATATCCCCAAAAAAATCAGCTGCAGAGGGACAGCAAGAGGATAAAGTAAGAGAGTATAATGAAGCAAAATCATATGATGAGGACATCCTATTACAGTTATGTGAGATTTCCACAATGTTTATCTGCATTTCAATTACAATATTGCTTCCTTTAATACACAAAGCATGGTTATAAACTAATTCCATATTTGATCCCAACTCTGATTGTTTTCCGTTAATCTGAGAAGGAGAACTGTCAAGAATATTCAAGGTCTATGTTAACTAAATATAATCTACTTAAAAGGCTCTGTGACTTGTTGAACTAAACCTGAATCCTGTAAATCTGCAGTTCCATATAAAGGCATAGAGTTCTCTACAGGTATACAGCTGCATATAAGTGGGAATACATTTGCATACTGATATTTTAGTAAATGCCAAGCACATCAGTTTTCCAGAGTTTTAATCATGTGTACGAGACTATCATCCAGTCCTACTGCTTGGTCAACTCATCCTGGTAGGAATGTCTGTGGTCACTTCCTTTTTGGATAAAGGGAGGGCTTTGAGGAAAACAAAGGTTGTATGGGAAGGTCATAGCAAGCCATTTCCTTTACTCAAATCATACTAAATCATACTATTTACATCCAATGATGGAAACGAGCTTTTTTTTCTGTTTTAAAAATAATAATGATGAATACACAATTGTCATTTGCTTGCTAGATGAACAAAATTGCCCTATATTTACACAGTACAGAAGATAAATTGTTTGTTTCAAAAATAAATTCTGTTACTTTCAGTCCACATTCTCAAGGAATGCACATATTTGTACACACTACCCAATTCACAAGCACACATGGATGTATAAATATATATGCCATTACTTAGAATTAAATCATTGTACTTAAACTCTCCTAAAACATTACATTAAAAATTATTTTAGATGAGCATCATCATTATTAGACTTTTAGTGCTAAGGCCAAAAGCATGGTAACTCTTTTTTTTTTTAACTTCATAAGGATCACTGAACATGTCCATGGCTCACAGACAAAGCTGAATAGACCCTCTGCTGAATTTTATCTAAAAATTAACAGAGTTGTTTTTAAACCACTCAATAACTATTAAAGACAACACTCTCAGCAAAGCCTTAACAATCATAAAACAAAACAGCTTTTCCTCTCCCCTCCAAAAAAAGGGAATCAGAGCTACTGTAGCATTTCTTAATTGATTGCAAATTTAAGAGGACCTTTGCATGGTTCTGCTTTGCACTCACAGTAGACAAAGAATGAATAAGCATTTATCCAAGACAAAAGAAAATGTTGCACATGAGAAGCAATGTACCACTAGCAGGGAAGGGATATATGACTGATATGTCGACTATTTAGTTTCTTAAATAATGTTACAGCAATTTTTCCACTTGTGAATTTCTACATGTCAAATACAAATCAGTATTTACTGATTAATATTTTAAAAGGGAATACAGTTATTGATAAAAAGTAAATGAAAGCTAAGCAACAGAAAGTTATAATTAGGATACTTTTGATCCCCAAAAATATCAGTTCCCTCTCTCGTCTCCCTTTAACATTTCTAGTTTGTTGATGAACGAACCGTGTTTGGCATAATTAACACTAAGATCTTCAGAACTCAATGACTGAAAATAATCACTTCTCTCCTTTCTTTCCTGAGTATGCTGAAGCCCAACCTAAAGATTTAGAGCTGACTGGACAAATATAAAGGATGTCAGAAACAGTGACCGCTGACATGCCATTCAAGGCACATGGAAAAGAGTTCAGGCTTGAATGCCTCTAAACTGCTCATTGGTAAGATCAGCTATCACTGAGACACAGTGAAAGTCAGCACAATTCACTGAGCCTGCTATGACCTTAAAATCATTGCTCCTGGGGCATGTTCATCCACCAATTAGTTTATACGCTCACTGGAAATCCATTGCTCAGTAAATGCACTGGTCTCTCATTCCACGGTGTTGATGAAGTGTGTGTGATGGCTTTCTCTTCACAACTTGACCCCTAAAGCTGACCCATCTGGAACTGAAGTATTCATGCCACTTGAGCACATCCTTGGTTATCACAGAGTCTGATATTTTCTTTAAAAACACCATTACTCACATTTTTTCCCTCTTAGTTAAAAATCTTTTACGACCAATGAAACACAGAACATTTTAGGGGTAAGAAATTTAGTACACAGTATGCTGAAATACATCTGCAAAGGGAAATTAAGTTATTTAAAACCTGATTTCCACTAAAACTGTTACAAAAACTGCAAATATTGTTCTGCTCAGGGAACAGCTTTTAAGCCCATATATTAATTTACTTCAGTATATGTCTTGCCATGAATGCCCTGAAAATAAGAAAAAAACAAGCAACACCATAAAAACCCCAAACCTAAACAAACAAAAAACTATACATGCACAGCAGGGTTATAATTATCATCATAGCACAGTAAGAGATATTTTTCTCCTAGGCATTTAAATATTAGACTATTTAAATATTACATCATTAAAAGCACAGTGTTCATTGCATGTTTCTCTCTACAGCATATTCTTACCTGACCCTAGGTCTCCAAGTGTATTATGGCCTCATTGTCACCAAATTTCAGACTAAAAATTAACCTAAAAATTGCAAAATATAAATAAATAAAATTAAATTTCTCTACTAGGCTTATTCTGCAGCCTGGGATTAATTTTCCTATCAGGTACTATCAGTGTTTACTGCTAGTAGAATAACAACTCACCTAACTGAACACAGTAAAAAACAAATCTACTGTGTTACTCACTGTGGCTCTTTTGGATGTTCTTCAGTCAAGGAAAAAAATACCATAAATGTATTTTATCAAAAAATTACTGTATTGATTTATTTAGGATAAAAAAAGGTACATTTTTCAGATTTTGATGAAATTCTGAGATTATTCTGCCTTCTCCTTTTCTGTGAGAGTAGGGGTTTAATGGGTGGAGGTAAGGATTTCTCTTCTTTCCTTTTCCACATCCCTCTACTTCTTTTAGTGAGAAAATGAAAAATGCAAACTAAATAGTGAATTTACAAATATTTTTTAAAAAACCCAACAAACAAAAAACCACAAAGCTGTTAGTTAACTTGTTTTCTGGAAAATTAAAACAATTAGCAGCAAGACTTGTTAAACAACCTGAACATAATTTTCCTTGCTCTTCTTAATTAAATAAGTTCAGCCACAAGAGAAACCTCTGCTGTTGTATTGCAAAGTAATGTGAGACTTAGTAAAAATCCTACCTCAGCATTAAAACTATATGAGTAATAATAAAAATACTAATTGTATATATATGTAGTATAGTGGAATGTTAAGCTACATTTCAAATGCTGACTGTAAACAGAAACAGCTATGATAGGAAAACTTTGTGATCTAATTCTTATTTAAATACCTGATTAAAATGTAAAATTATTAACAGTTCAAGTGGGCCTATGAAAATGCAAAAAGGTAAAAAACAGTCTGTAAACCAGAAACAAAGTAATAAAAATCCAATGGGAAAATGCAGAACTAGAAAACTCCCGATTAGAAATAAGACGCTTATTTTAATTAGATAACTGAAGGATTTGTATGACAAGGAAGTTCATTATCCATCTCTTTGAGTCTTTAAATAAAAATAATGCATCTTTCTAAAAGCCATATGCCATTTCATCAAGAAGTTATGTAATTCATAAAGATATTATTAAGGGCTCAAACTCTCAATCAAATTCCTGCATCACCGCCAGCTACCTGTCATCACCTGAGTCACATTAGTTAACTTAGCCTCTGACAAAGCAAAATTTCTCTGACAATGTATCATGGGTTATTCAGTCACATTCTCTGACTTGTAACACAAGAACAGCTAATCATGATGGTCTTCAATACTTTGGGTGAAATTATGATTCTATGCAGGCAAAAGAAAGGCTGCTGTGATTGTATGAGATACTGTGCAACTGAAAACTCAGTCCTTCACTTGCTACCAATGTTACACCAAGTTAAGCTTTATGAACCTTATACAGTCCATTCCTATGCTTGGAGGTAAAGGATATTTGCTCTGTCATGCATCTCTTCTGCATACTTTCAATAATAAACAGTAATATATTTTAAAGAAGCAAAATCATATTTTTAAATATGATTTGTTATATTTGTATCTTTTTCAATACAAAACTTCTCCTGTTTGTCCATAAAAGGGAGTGGTTGGAATCCTCTCAAGTAGTTTCCTAACTATAAATTAGGATTATTAATTATATCCAAGTAACTGCAATAGATTTCATATTTATTCATGAGACTTATTCATAGGTTTTGTGCCACTTGACCACAATAGATAGGAAGGGTATGAACTGATCTTGAGGAGAAGACAGTACAAGTAACGCCCAGAATACTGCAACATACCACAAAATACATGTTGTGAACTGACAGTAATCGCAGTGGTCTGAAAAAATGGGCTGATATAATAACACAACACCATGAAAGACAGAAGGTCCTTGCTTCCCTTCGCCCCCTACCCTTCTCCTGGCCACAGGGTCCTGTAAGACACTCACTCTGCTCATACAAGCTAGTACTTGCTGGACATCTTCTTTAGTTCATTTACTGAATTTGCAGAAAACTGCAACATTTTCTACTGCATTTGTAAATTGCATCAACTCATTAAAGAACATCTTCCAGCACATGAGTTGCTGTTTAGCTGAAAATTCAAAAAGGACTGAGGAGGAAGGTGCTCAGAAGAAAAGATAAGCACCATGAAAACCTTCTGCAACAGCAACTTATCAAATATTCAGGTGTTCATAAATGTATAAGCCTCAAAATGTGGCCTAGCTTATTTCTTTCAGAAAGAAAGAAAAGGCATCATAATGATAGCCATTAACAGATTATGGATTCAAGAACATTCTGAGAGGAAGAAAACTGTTGATCCACAATGAAAAAGCAGCCAAAATACTACAAACAAGTAAACTACATAAGCATGAAGTATACTGCCGCAATCAAAAGCTCATAGCCCACTGAGAGAAAATTTTGTGCATAGATGAAGTAAATGAAAAACCTAAATACTGACCTTCAGTTCATCTGCTTTTTTTAATGAAAAAAAAAAAAGTAGCAGAACTTCTATAGATTTATAATTTAAAGCTGCAAATACACATTTCAAGAACAAGTAATAACACAAACTGCATCCCACTAAAAATTTTCAGGTTCAAATTATTGGTTATCTACTGAATTTGTCACAATTTAGCATGGAGATGCAAATTTTTTTTGTACTAAATTTGAGCAAAGCATGGCCTGCTTTTAAAACATGGCAGTCCTGTTCTTTTCGTCTCCTGGCATACTTCAACATTTCCCATGCAACTGCTCAGCAAGTTGGATTAGGGAGCTGATCCAGCTGAAAACTAACTCTACCAAAACAAAAATCAGATTAGAAGATCATCTGGCACTAAATGTGGAGCCTTGTAGTGACTGTATTTGACATCAAGATTAGGATAAAGCCATAAAACAGATGAAGTTGGATAATGGACTACCTGAATCAGATGCACTTTGGACTTACAGGAATGTAGTCTATTTCTCTTCCTACACCTTGCTGTAGAACTTAAATCGAGTCTTTAAGCTTTATTTCCATTTTCCAGTTTACACTATATTGCTATTTTCTTACTTTGGGTTTTGGGGGATTTTTGTCTTCTTGTGTCTTTCACAGGCATGTGATTTCTTGTCCTTAGTCACTGTTGATAGGTGATTGCAAAAGCTGATGCTGGTATACACTGAACAATCATTTCTCTTAAAATTAGCTTCTTCCATTGTTAAAGAAGCATGCAGCACAAATGCTTCATTTCAAGCTTGTGCAAGTTTTATCCTGAAAACTATGTGCTTCATTGTCCCAAAGAAATAGAGCTGTCTTCAGTTGTTATGAACAAGGGCAGGCTCAGAAGCACTGACACTTGACCCAGTAAGTTCTTGCAGTGTAACAGGTTGAGAAATGGGAAAACAAGTTGTGAAAATAAATGTCCAAACAGCATCTGCTCCAGCAGGTTTGAAATTCTGACCAATTTTAAATTATTTTAAATATTCAACTATATTTTCCCACTGAAAACCAGTTAAAATTTTTCCAAATACAATGAAATTTTTCATATTAAAATTAAATGTTGTGAATTCATTCTAGTAAAGCAATATTGAAGCAAATTATGTTTTGGGATACTTAAATCACATTGCTCTCAGTAATAACTGAAAATCTTGAGGAAAGGTCTGAAATAATCTATTTTTAACAGATGTGATGTTCAATTCACAAAGTGTACATATATATATATATATAAATACATAAGTAAGACATAAAAAACAATCTGTGTAGGATATATACAGAAAGAAAGGCAAGATTTTATCTCCATCAAAACACTCTTCATGCAAATTCACCATTAAGTGCAGCAGATATTGTCTAGCCTTACATAAATACAGTCCTTTAACTTGACAAAATGCTAAGCACTGGACTTCAGTCCTAGCAAGGCAGAGCTCTTAACAGAAAGATCCTATGGGACATTTCAGAAGATCAACAATTCACCATTCATTACCCCCTATAAAACAAAATGCTCTACAGTGGTGGGGACAGAGAAACTGACACAGAAGAGGAAAGAATGCTGAACCTCAAGCTATTCACAGGCTAGGATTACAACAGGCTTTTATTTAGTACTGGGCAGGAAGTCACTGCTATAATAAAGAAAAATAAAAGTGGCGGGGAGGGTTAAGATGCAGCAAAAATAAATTACAAATATAATTTTCCAAGTAGTAGTTACTGGTGGGTTCAGATTTGAAATGCAATGGAGGTTCTGAATGAGCACATTCTGTCTGTAATAGTTAGTTATTAGGCAAGATATGCCCTAAAACCTGCCTTCTTTAATTAGATTTCTAACATACAGCTGCACAGAATTATAAAAAGTTCAAAGTGGGCCACAGCACCTAACACTGATAAGACAGTTATCATAGAATTATAATACCAAAATCAAACATGCATTTCCTTTATAATTTTATAAAATTATACCGAAACAGACATAGCTTTTCAAACACAAAACTCCTTCTGACCCACAAGAAATAACTGAGTATCATTCTGCAGTCCATACCATATACCTTATGTTGGTTCAAACATTATTTTCTTCTTTCAAAGATGAAAACATGTCTGTAATTTTACTGTGCATACAAAAGTCACAAAGTAATAATTTTACTCCCATTTGCATAATTTGGGGGGCTGTCCATTATAAAATTATTTTATGCCGAAACTGTTGTATGCGTCTAAGAAAATATAACTGGAAAGCAAGTATAGGCTCTAGGAACTAAAGTGAACAGTAAGCAAGCAAGTTTCATTGTTCACTGTCAGAGCAGCCTGATCTACATGAGCAGCCTTTTCTTCTGATCTGACCTCAGTGCAAAGACAATGCCTTTCAAGTGTGGTGACTAAACCTGTTAAACTATAAACCAAAAGATGTACAGAAGTCTTACAGAAGGAACAAAGAGCAGTTATATGCAAAACCTACAACTAAATTAACAAACTAACGATCTCCCTCTAGGAAAATGCTAAATTCTTCAACAACTGCTGAATGACACTAAGAAAGAGGCCACACCAACACGCTTCTAAATTTGCTATTATTCTAAGCATTTCCTTTTCAGTTTATAAGGAAGTATTGAAAACCAATATATTGTAGTATCAAACATAAACTTTAAGTTGTCCCTTACGTTTTAATGATTAATGTTGTACCAGTTTTATATAAGTACAAATTCATGAATATGTAAGTGTAAACTCATCCAGTCTTCAGAGTTCAAAAGATACAACAGTTTAGGGAAACATTTGGAGCACTAATAAATGTCACAAAGGCTTAATTTCATCAGATGTTTTGGGGAAGATTTCCTATTTTCATTGCTAGCAGAGACTTTCACATAATTCTAAATATTGTCAGTAGGAGGAGGGGAAAAATAGGCAAGATAACAGCACAGCCTGTAAAAAATCTCACCTTGCAAGTCCATTAACCAGCAGAAACAAGTGGTATTAAGCCATGAGCTGCTCCACAGGTCTTCAAGAGACATTTCAAATTACAGGAGGCAATCCTCTCCCATACCAAAAAGAAACATCTGTTTTATTTGTCAAGATCCCTTGTATAACTTTACACTCCCAATCTTGGTCTTATACATTAATTTTCATATCTGAAGTAAAACTTAGAGATTAAATCTTCAGTAACATATTCAAATAAACAAGCTCTAAACTTGCTAATTAGGGGGCAAAAAACCCCCATCAGAAATGACAAATGTTAGGCAGTGGGCTCAAACATTTTGGTGGTAGCCAACCATCCCCAAATCCCAGTGCAGGCATTTTGAAGTCATGCTTTGAACATAATCAGTAAGTGATAGCTGACTAAAAATAAACCGGTCTGAAATGGCACATCAGAAGACACTCAACTGATTCACAGTTCACAAAAGACCTTACTCAGCAGAGGTATGAATTCTCCTCAACAACCCCAGAAGAACATTTGGAGCACATGTCCCCTTTGCCGCGGTCACCCTTTCTGCTGGGGAAAAGGAACTTCACTTGCTGCTGATTCAGTGGGTACCAGTGGGACAAACCTTGAGGCTTCCTTTGACTGGGAAGCACAAGAAATCTGCTTCAACCACTCACTGCTCAGGTGGAGGATGGGTCATTCAGAAGAGGACAGGGTACTACACCAAACTGGGGATGTGAATGCACCAGAAACTAAAATCTTCCATTTTCCATTTTTGTATACAATAAAAAAAATCTGTCAGTCACATAACTGCGATCTGCAGGCAAAAATTCATAGGCTTTACCAGAGATCTAAGAACTACTTAAGCTAGTAATTAATAATTTTATTCCTTCACATTCCTTCCAATCATATCTTTTTGATTCACCCATCTAAAAGACATCAATTTCTGTCTTGAAATCTAGTATGTTTATTTTTCTATGTTAAAATGACATTGTCTCCAAGATGACAATGGAAAAAATGCATTTTATTTGCCTAAAATAATACATATTTTAGTCTAAGAATAAAATTTTATAAAGCACTCAGCCTGGACAAGAACACCCTTTTAATCTACAGTGACATTGTGACATTGATTTATGTGCAGTACTGAACCTACATCAGTGAGAAATATTTAATATCATAATAGTGCTTAAAATATTATAAGCTTTAGACCTAGTTTTAAAATAGTCTCAAAGACAAAATGCAGCAAATTGGAATATTAAATATCCCTGAACCCACTCTTAGAAGATTAACCATTTGGAAGATATTTCTGCTATACAATTTGGAAGTGGCTTCATTAGTCAATCCTTTCATTACCGAGAACTAAAAAGGAAATTTTAGTATTTTTAATAATTAAAAATAAGTTCAAGCATTATAGAAAGAACATTGAATTCTTTTATTTTTCAAGAAGATCTAAATATTCTAATATATAGGATGTATTCTCAGAAATGGGTGCATTTTGTTGGCATTTTGAAAGACCAGGATTTTACACAACCACAAAATTAACAAATTACTGTTGTCACATTTTGGAAAATGGGTGTATGGTCCTTAGGCCTGTACCCTGTAAGGCTATTACCTATTTTCTTGTATTTCAGTACTCCTAATATAATGATCTGAATATTTTAAATAAATATTTAACAAGATTAATCTCCACTTGAAGCTTAAAGTCTCCTGTGTCCCTCACATAAAAATATAAACGGTAGAACTTCATTTAATGATAAAAATAATATTGTTTCAAGACTATATAAATTTAGTTTTGTTAAATATCTTTTGCAGAACATGGACGTTTTTTCCAATGTGGAAACAGAATAGTGACTGAAAAATTGTTCGTTTTTATCCACCAAACCACTCTGTTTTCAGAGTTGCATCCACTTTTTCATCTTATAAAGACATTATGACTGCTATTATGTGAAAACAAATTCACCTAAAAACTTTAAAAGTATTTCTTTCTTGTGTAACACCATCAGCAATTACTATTTTCTAAATGTATTCTCTCTTAAGCACCCCTTGGCATACAATGAAGATGCCCAGCTACTGCTGAACGCAATCACATTTCATGCCTCTACCAAAGCTATTAGAGCACACATAAATGGTGCTCCTTTTTAATAGACTTCACATTAGGAAAACAGAAGAACCCAACCATCTAGAAATTTTAAAGAGCATTACAATGTGATCTGACATTGAACAATGTAGTTCTAACAGCAGTGATTAGAAAATACCAAGTGGTCATGAATTCACCACAGGTGAAAAGTTGTCAGTTTTGTTCCACCACATTTTCAAAAGGGCACATACTAAATTTGTGTTCTTATTAACTGTTTCTTGTGGGTTTCTTCTGTTTCTTCTTCTTTCAATATGACATGAAAGCCAGAGCCGACTTCAGGGTTCAGAAAAATGGGGTCTGCAGCTGTATGGTGGTTAGTGCTGCTGGCATAACACGTCTCATGGTGACCAACACACTTTAATAATGCTGGGATTTCACTAAGCTCGCTTTATTATACTATGCTCTTAAAATGCATCAAAGAACAACATCATCTCTAAGCTCTGAATTATTATCAGTGAGCTGCAGATAAGGATAAGAAGTGTTGCTAAGTTTTGCATAATGCTTGCCATTACAAGTAAGCACTGCTTTTCCATTCTCCTAAAAATGCCATTTCAGGGTTTCAACAGTTCTGCTAAACCTAGACTGTAAGTGCCATGCTTGAATCTATTTTTTTGGAAATATGCCCAACAATAAATGATCCACAATGATCTGAGGACAGCACTCTCATCCAAGAACTTAATCAGATTAATGATGTATTTGTTTTATAAAAATTACTAACATTAAGCTTGAGAATACCTAATTTGCATATTAAATGGTTGAAGGGGACAAAAAATACTAGTGGTTTTATAAAATTAAGATTACAAAATTGCCTATTGTCTTGAAAATCTGTAACTAAATTGCAGAGATGCAAAATAATAAATAAGCATTCATTAGCAGTGTTTATGTAAATTCATTAGTTGATGTTTAATTGATCAAAGGATTTAATGATGTTTACATTAACAAATAATTTATTAGGAGCAATGTTGATCTCATAGCAATGGCAGTAACACCAACATCACATGCAGAACTTTCCAGTTCTTTTGACCTAAGGAATATAATTAATACATTAAAAATTTTACTACACAATTAAAAAGCTGAATGGAGCACTGAGGAGAGGTGTGAAAGTACAGTTTTATATAAACTGAGAGACCTAACCAAATGAATTAAATTATACAAAACTGAATGACCTTATAGGGTTGATCTAGGGTTTATTTGATCTCCTTATGGCGTTAAGAAGAAAAAAAAAGTTACCTTATATTCCTCATTGGTTTCTTTAATGTTTTAAATACTTAGTGTTTCTCCACCAACTTCATAATTTCATAAAAATATTACAATTATTAATCAGATTTTCAAGTAATAAAAGCTAGCTCTCACACAATGAATTAGTCTGCATATTAGTTACTTAAATAAAATACTGAAGAGTATTATTTATCAGCACAAATACAGCATTTTTGTTTTGCCACATCAAAAGCAAGTTAACTCTTCGAATTGTGCACTGGTGGAGCCTGTCTATTTCCAAATCTCAATGGGTTGAACTGTGCATGAGAAATGAGAAAAACAAAATAAGCAGTAGAAGGTGCAGTGAAGATCAGGCTGGCATTTGCCATCTGGCACAGTTAATCTAGGCTCTACTGGCACACAACAATTCAACAAGTATCATGCCCCATTCCAAAGACTTTCTGAGAAATTTCCTCTGCCTTCATGTGATGAAAAGTTTTATTTGATGAAACCAACTCTCACCTGGAACCTGAGCTTTGTAACAAACCAAGATGGTCCAGAAGCATACACATGATTCAGGACTCTCCTGGAAACGTTCCTAGGCCAAGCAAAGGACACAGTAGCTAGGCAATGGCAACCCAAGCTGAAGTACCAGGCAGTAGCTTCTAGCAGAATCTGCTAGTAGTGTAAGAGACATCATCTTCCCATTAGCAACAGCATCACCCCTAAAAATTCAGTATGCCTCATTACAGATACTAAAATAGGAATGTTTCTGAGGACACCTCCAAAAAGCAGGGCCTCCGAGAGTAAAAGCTATAGAACAACCCTTCCTTCTTTTGCTGGGAGGGAATGGTGGGAATATTCACAAGAGATGCTGGTAGTAAAAAAGTTCTTCCAATGACAGACAATACCTTCAAACCCAAAGGAAGAAAATGAGCTCAGTTTCTCCAGAAGACAGGAAGGTGGGGGTGGGAAATGTATGACTTATATGAAGAGTTCAACAAACTTGCTTCCCCACTGATGTACAAAACTCAAATTGTTTGGCACTTCTGTTGAAAATCCAGGCCTACAACTGAGTAGTATAGAAACAACAATTGCTGGCAGACTTGTATCAACAGAACCCAGCAGTTGGCTCTATTTCAGCTCCTATCTAATCCTTATATTATACTGCGCTCATCACCACAGTATGTGAATTCACACTAATGTGATGTTATAGCTAAAAAACAAAGCCCACAGCAAAATGTGAGCAACTCAGGAAACCTGCAATTAATATTCCAGCACAGACTCAATGGTGTTTCAACACCCCCTGCCATTCTTCAACCGTGAGTTCATTCTAGTTATATTCTGACGTAGGCCACAATGTGATATTAATCCATATGTTTTGACTGATAAATCACCAGGCTACCAGAAATAGGACACAAACTTCCCCATTGCTTCTACACATCAGAGTAACTCTGAGCAACCCGGTTTAGTGAAAGGCATCACTGCCCACGGAGGATGAATTGAAACAGGATGATCTTTAAGATCCTTTCCAACCTAAGCCATTTTATGATTCTATGGTTTGTGTGTTTGGGGGTTAATGTGTTTGTTGTACAGCACTCTCAGCCTAGTAAAATTTTTTGCAATAGTATGGAAAAATATTGTACGTACATTCTAACTTAATCCTGCCTACAATACTGTCTTTGACACAGTACTGGGCTCTTTTATTTAGATTTTCATTTCCCTCTTCAGATACAAAAAATAAATGCAACCTGCTGATGCAGAAACTGAACATCAACCTCAATGATTACATCAAGAGATCAACACAAGTCTACTGCAGATGTAGCTGTTCTGTAAAAATGTGCAAACAAATTTTAAAAAATAAAATACGACAATTACACTAGCACTGTCCCAGTAACAGCTATTTTTCAAACTATTTTTACTGTACCAGTTTTCTAATACAATCCTGTGATGCAACAACCACTAAAACAGGTAAGTAACACACAGTGAAGTAACACACAGCGATGCTACAAAAAACTACTTCTGTTTTCACCTCTCCTCTCACTACATAACATCTTCCAGAATCCATTTCCCTGGAAATGTTAGGAAACCCACTATGCTTACTGTAAAGGAACAGTGGCATAGTAGGGATAAAAGGTAGGGTTTGGTAACAGGAGGCTCTAGGAAAGAACTGAGACAAAGCCATGAACTGTCCTGTGCCGGGCAGATGGAGCCACCTCTGAAACCCATGGGAGCACCCCATTCCACCCAAAAAAAACTAAACCAAAGGACACCACTTCTGCTCGCTATCTTCTGAGAAACAGTGGCAGCCACTGGAGGAGGAGAAATGGAAGAGACACACAGCAGATGATGATGTTGGAGACTACTAGTGCTTGGATGAAGCCAGGGGAGGTACAGCCCCAGGAGGATTGTGGGTGAATAAGCCATGCTGAAGTCAGTACATACCCCCAGCAGCAGATAAAAGTTAACTTGCAAACAGAGAAGAACACACATACAAAGTCTAAAATGCAGCAGTAAGCAGGCTTCTTCATGAAGTCTTCACATGGTTTACTTATTTGCATGTATTACTGGACTGCAGTGAAAAGCACTGAATACAAAACATTAACTGATGAGGATAGGTGAGTCTTGCTTCAATATGATGACAATTATTCACTGAAGATCTACATCCATGCCTCTGACATGAATTTTCAAAAAAATCCTAATACCCTAAAGTTACAACAACTCATGCTACATATTCTATTTCTTTTGTACATGGGGTGGACAATAAAGCAATAAATAGCATAAATTTAATCTATGATTTTTAATAAAATAATAAAGAATGTTTTGTTTCTTGTGAAGATATACTAACTAGAAATTTTAAGGAGAAACTATCTATTTTTCTTTTTGGTAGGTTCGTGCCATTTTACAATGCTCTTGTACCAGGCTCTAGGGGCTGTACAGATTAGCCATGACTTGAATAGAAATTCATTCTTTTTCTTTGCTGAATGAATGCCATTATTTGCTGTGGGTTGTAAGTACAGTTATATTTCTGAGAATTTTATTTCTGTCTATAACAGCTCAAGAATAGGAATATTACTTATGTTCCATTTCATAGTTCTGAAAGTGTTTTGACCCTACATAGAAATTTGAAGACCTTTTCTGAATAGGGCCTTCTATTCACAGAATGATTTTTTTAATGTATTATTTTATTAATACAAACACACTTCACCTAGTGCAAGCAGGTCTTACATAATATACAAGAGGCATCTTATTACATTGTGATACCTTTGAATAGAGTCTTTTGACTATGAAACTTATTTTTTCTACTTAAGTGAAGGTAAACTATGTGGACAATGAGAAGTAACATTTTTTGAAATGACCTCCAGGTGATATTTAAATAAAAAAATACATGTAAATATTTTCAAATTCAAATAAAATATCCATAAAAAATAGGCTTGAATTTAAAAACAGTGAAATAGATTATCTTGTTTCACACGACTTTGTAAGTAGTGTTTGAGAAATGAATTTCTTTTTTTTTTTTTTAGTATCCCTTTAGAGTTAAGTCCAGGGCTGATACTCTGTCAGAAATGTGTTATCATCTTACTATAGCTAGAATACTTCTATGATTTAGCACCATTATTTTTTCCAGTGTTTTCAGGAAAAAAATTTGTAGCAGCTTTGCAATTTCTGTAAGAGTAGCAGCTATTGACTCAGGACAACTTTTCCAAAACAAAGTATTATTTCACAATCAGACTATGACACTAATCACTGAGATTGTGGTTTAGGTTAGCCTTTGGTTAGTTTGCTAAATAATTAGCATTTATTTTCCCAGGCTTTTGATAGCAGAATTCTCCCTCAAATCTGCTCACATCTCTGGATTCATTTGTTCACAGTGACATTGCCATGAATTTGCCTAACTCTCATCTAATTTAGTCCTGAGAGGATGCTGACGGGAATTTCTTTGATGTAGCAACTATTTACAAATAGTTTTTAATATTAACAATCTTATTAGTAATCTGTAATCTATTTGGTCTTCATGGAAGTTCCAAGCACCAACTAATGGTTTTGATGTACCAACACATACCGTACTCAAGAACAAAGCAACTAGGCACATGGGAAATTTAATGTAACATTAAAAAGGACACTTACTTACAAATATCCCTGAAATGCCCAGTGCCATCAGAAGGAACAATTCAATTTTGGAGGCAAATTCACCCCCCCACAGCTTGTATTGGCTCTCCAGAAAGAACTCCCTGAGGGACTACTTCATAGGACAAGACACAAGAGAGAGCATGAAACACTCAGCCAGAAAAGGGAAGATATGAGACTCCATCAGCAGTGCTGACCAAAGGATTCAGTTCTGCCAACCCCATGATGTAAACTTTTAGTCCTGCCTCTTTGCCTCCTATTCATCGTCCTGCACAGCTCAAGCCCTGTGACAGGGCAGAACAAAAATGAGAGTGTGGAGGGAAGAATAGGAAGGGCGGTCTTCACCTTCAGCTGCAGAGACACTTTAGGTGGGCTTAAAATGCTTATGGGGTCAAACTCAAGCCATTACAGAGCTCCATTCTTTCCATCGGCTCCTCTGAGTGATGCCAAAGAGCCAGGTGTGTTAGTAAGTCATGTCCCATACATCTGTTCTCAAGAGAGATAGCAAAGCCTCAAAAAGACAGAAGCACTGTGGAAGACAAGATGCTTCTCCCCTGAACACTGTGGGAAGGCAAAAAAGACTACTTGGATGCAAGAGTGCTTAAAAACTGAAAGTAAAGCTGAACGTCAAATTCTCATGGTTACCTTTAGGACAGTAGCAAGGAGACTTTAACAATATAAATTGTTAGGACTATTTGCATCTCTAAACAATGAAATAGATTGCATATGCACTTGCATGCAGATAACAGAATGTAAATAGAATTAAACATCCCTTTCAAAGAAAGCCTTTAAATACTGTGGTTCGAAAAATATAAAATGGAATACTGTAATTATCCAGATCACATAGGACATTATTTTCAGTTAGAAAAAAAATGCTAAATATTTTCCTGAGGTTAATTTTTGCTGCCTGATGCATGTCATTTAAAACTTACCTTCCATTAATAAAAATACATAGGCAATTTATAATAAACTTTGAAAGAGTAACCCTCAAAATATATTAGTGCACCAATAGCAATCCTATTAAGTGAAGCATCATTTAGAAGTGTCAATGGCTCTTACAGCACCAGTTGCAATCCCTTACTAATTTAACATTACAGCTTCATTTCCTGTTCTAATCTGATCTAATTTACCCTTCTTATTTCCTTGCTTCTGGATATGCTAGGTTTGCCACCCAATGAGTTTATTTCGCTAGTCATTCACTTTTAACTGTAAAACCAAACTATTTGAGGGGAATAATCTCCCTGCAATCCAACACAGGATAAAGAGCTCTTATTTATGGAGCATTTTGTGCCTTGAATTGAAGCATTATTGCGAAGAGTGAGCAATAAACAAAAACACCTCAGGGGCCTGGGAGGAGCAATGTAACCAATTACATTTAATTAAATCAAAGGATGGGAGCCCTAGGGTTGAATGAGCTGAAGAACAAATTTGCATTAACACCTAGCAGCCAAACAAGTAGTTCCTGGTTTAGTCTGGAAGTACAATTGTTGCCATCTATTCTCTGCACTGAAGGGGGGCCATTAGCTAAATTCTTAGGAATTGTTTGTCCACTGATGAGGGGCTGCCTTCTCAACATTTCACCTGCTCACACAGGAAAATTGCCTACTAAAATAAACAGCTTCTTCTGAAACCCAGCAAACAAACACCAGCACATGATTCACAAGTTTGCAATTCTGTCACACCTTTGTCCAGAGTCAACAAAGAGGACTCTGCCAGGGCTCACACACCTGAGGGAAGTGGAGACCCTCCGAGACCTATGTGGGTGGGTGAGGGGAGAAGAAGTGAGAAGAATTAATCTGGCCATAATGAATGCTATAAATTGAAACACCCAGGATAATCATTACCTACAGCACTTCAGGAATGGATGCAAACACTGAGCCTTTTGTATAATGAGAAAACTTCCTAACACTAAAGTAATTACCAGTGTAATGTACCTCGAGCCTTTCCCTCCACTGTCCAGAGGCAGGAAAGAAAGATCATGGAAGTCTGAGAAGAGCAGGGAATGGAAATTTATAACCACAACCATGAAAATTGTAGAGAAATTAAGAGCAATTAAATATGGAAATTTTAGGAATCCCCAGCTCTGTGCTTTCCTAACTACGACTCTGTAGGGAAAAACTGGAGAGAAAAACGACAAATGTTTCATGCGTTATCTACTGCTCTTTTTTGAATGTTTGTTGCACAGTTGTGAAAAAAAAAGAGAGAGTTCACATGTAAAGAGGGTGGTTTTTCTGGAAGGTATCTGTGAGGAATTTGGCAGGGTAGCAATGACCAAAATTATTTTTTCATTATTTTAAAGATATACTTTCAGGGATTTGTAAATATAATAATTTCAAATCATTAGAGATTCAAACTTACTGTCCCATACCTCATCCCAGACACAAAGTATGCCTTTATCTACATCCACCAAAAGCATAAATTAGTTTGTCCATTTTAGGTTATACAACAAATAAAAAGGAATGTAATGGTTTCAAAACACTGCCCTAAACCTAAGCTAAAAGGCTAAATTATTAAAATAATTTTTTAGGCAATCAGTGATCATTGTGCCTTAAAAGTGCAACAGCCAAGATTCTCATTTTGAAAAATGCTGAACATGTGTACATAATATTTTCTTAGCTCTTGTTCCTTGAATATTAAGATGGAGAGTACAGTAAACAGCAAATGACTTTTGTAGAGGTCTACATTCTCTGATCGCAGTCTTTTCAGGAAGTAAGCTGTTTCCCTCTTGACTTTCATTTTCTTGCTTTGGAAGAAATGAAATTGCAGCCTTACTCTGCAAAGTGACCATGTAAAAATATAATTTTATTCTTACCAGACAAACTTGCTTCCTTTATTTACTCATAGCTACATTTTCCTCTCATAATGACAAATAAAAATATCTTTTAGTGCCCTTTTATACACTGTTAGACCACTAAAAGCTAAAGGAGATCTAATAGCTTTTTTTAATGACAGAAGAAGTTGACTCATATTTTCATCTTGTTAAAGGAGGTAGTATCCAGCTTAAAATAAATGAGAAAACTCTATTTCAGAGCAAACATCTATTAAAGATGTGCTTCCTTGACTACACCTACTCCAGTCTTCTAAATTCATCAATAAACAGTGACCTTTGCGTCAGCTCTTGCGATAATGAGGATACGGGGAGTGTGAGATAGGTTTGTTAATCTGGAAAAAAGCCCCAAACAAATCAAACACACTTGTGCTCAAGGTGGGCAAGTTTTTCCATTAGATCAAACAGCTGATCCAACCGACAGATTGGTACCAAAAGCCAAAATAAGGCACAGCAATGAGCAATGATGATCATGTACTGGGAGTAACACAAGAGATGGAACAGGACTATCTCCCTTAAGCAGCAAAAAGCTGACACATCAGCATAGCATATAGTGGTATGTGGTTGTGCTGGGAACCCCAATGATGGGGAGAGAATGACAAGGCCTCCATGTTATCAGAAGGCTAATTAGTTACTTTATTCTATACTGTATTACATTATATTACATTACATCTAAACGGAATCTGCCAAGCACTCAACCCTGCACACAACTGCACAACAACCACACAGAATCTCACGACTGTCTGCTGACAGTCCCAACACACACACACACACACATGGCCCTGATAGGCCAAGGAAACAAAACACCATGCCTTTGGGTAAACAATCTCCATATTGCATTCTACTTTTGCACAAACACAGGCACAGGAAATGATAAGATTTTTTTTTTCTTTATTTGAGTTTTAGAGAATGTGAACCCCAGAAATATTCTTGGGAAGAATTGTGCCTTGCTTTTCTCTGTGAAGAGAAATGTGGGGCTATATCAGTACAATACCAACAAGTGACTAGCTCACAATTTACAAACACCTTAACTTAGACATGTTTCTCAACAGATCAGACAAAATTATCTCAAAGCTGAATTTGTGTAGAGAAGCACTAGTATGCTGTGGAGGCTGCTTTCGTATTTTTTTTAGAACGTGCTTAGCTAAAATATTTTAAAACCATGCCAAGACAAAGACTCCAGTTTCACACATATAGTCCTTACCTGCCTTAATCCATGTTAACTATAAAAAAAACCCCAAACAACAAGATCTCTCACTATGTACATGTACTTTTACTTTACGGATAAACTTCTCTGAACATCACTGCTTTACCCTTCCTTAGGTAACCACAGATCTGATACACTTCCTAATTCTTGGGCTTGATCCCTGCAAAGAGGGTAAGGGGAGATAGACTAAGATTTATTGTGGCAGGAAAAATACCACCGGAGGGTAGAGGCAGCAGGACAATGGTAGTAGGAGCCCTTGAAAAAAATCCTTTATCTTACATCCTACTTACACCTTCCAGTGTGTTTATAAAGAAAAAGACCATGCTACATGTGCATGAAAGTAGTTGTGTTTTTGCCAGGGTTTTTTTAAAGCTCATGGATGGCATGTCAATCAAAATGAATACAGCTAGGTTTGAGGTGTGACATTTAGGAAAAAAAACCCTTTGCTGGAGAATTCTCTATGCCAACTTATGAATGAAACCAGACGATGGCAAGAACCTGTGAAATTACCAGCTATTGCTGGAGTTCAGAAGTTTGACGCCAAGCCTACTGCAGCCATCCCCTATTGCAGTATTGAACCCTAGATTTACCTACACAGAGAGCACTATTCTGGGTCTAAGTCTCCATGCATACAGCAAGTACATATTTTTTGAATTACTATTTTGCACTATTTCTGAACAGCTCAGCTCTCTTGTTCAGCTAAGAAACTTTCTCATGCATGAGGTAAGTAGGATTCCCTTTAGATTGAAGGAATGAAAGCAGAATAGCAAAGCAGATAGAAGTGCAGCAAAAACAGAAATGGCAGAACTAAGGAAGAGTGATATATGGTTTACATGAAAAAATTAGAAAATATCATAACTATGACATACCTGACATCACAATTCCCCTCCAGTACTTTTCTGCCATATGAAGCACAAAACAACAAGTCCTCACAGTGGTCAATCTGATGATGCAGTAGCTCTGTGAATTTACAGTGCTGAGGAAATACATACCAGCCACCTTTCTAAATACTTTCTTACAAGATCTAAAAGCAACCACAGTGTGAGAGAACATTCCAGATGCACAGAGTAATTAATGTACCTGCTGATGAGCAGTACGACATCCATCTGCACCAGAAGCTGCTGCTTGTAGCACAATTAACGTTTTACACTGGTCCAGACAGAAGGTGGAGAGAGGTGATGCCAAGGCTGTTTCCAAAAAATTGCTAACTACTCTTGAAGACCCGCTCGGAAAAATATTTTCTCGGAAAAAAATACATGTTAAAATACATTCCTTTCTTGAAGAAAAGAATAGTTTTACAATTTCAAATGCTAATACATTCCTCTTCTTTGAAAATATACTACTTGTTTTAGTTTACTTTCAATTCCTAAAAATAATTTTTTCTCAAAAGTATCCAATACTAGGAGGACTTTTTAATTGTGTTTTTGAGGTCAACATGCTTATCATTTGCAGCAATACTTTATGGGTTTTCTATCTCAATCTCATCCATTCTATACTATTTTCAAATCTATTGTTCTCAACTGTTCTCAAAAAACAGTTATTTCGATTTGAATTAATTATCTCCTTTTTTATATGTTTCTGTTTACCCAGTAGAAAACTGAAATGTGTTTCCTTATTACATAATTACATATTTGCTTCATCATTCTAATTAAATTCTTAATTAATTGATCTCAGCATTCTTCAAGCAGATTCATAGCAATTATGTAAGTAACACAGAGAGGCATTTTACAAAAAGCAGGAGACAATGGCACGAAATTTCACCCTGCAAAATATAGTTGGAGTGTATGAGTAAAATTTTCTGCTCCAAACTGCTCTGTATTGGTATTCAGCTGTCTCCCACTGCATGTTTGACACTGTACTCTTGATGTGTCTACATTAGGAAAAAAAAATTAAACAGTTAAATTTCAAAGCAATATACAGGTCTTACGTGAATATTGGTTTTTTATATCTTTACGCATGGTAAAAGATAGTAAATAGTGACAAATTAAACCAAAGCACTTTCATTCAAAATAACCAAAAAACATCAGTTTAAAAAGATGTTAATTAACCCTGCAGGATACATGCAGGATTTGAAATGAGTCCAAACAATGTCCAGCTTAATGCTAAGAACTTATAAAATGAGCTATCAGGGCCTATTAGTGCATTATAATGGCTTAGATACTTGAAGAAGTGACCCTAAAATCTCTATTCTGACCCGACTTTCAGAAATGGGGCAGAAGATTGACCTTCACACAATATAATCAGCAAAGGATCTAAAAAATGTATCTCTCTGTTATGTGAAACCACAGTTTTATTTACTCAGGCATGTTCACTTTAGAGTTAAGGTCCACTCAAGCATCATTTCAGGGTTAAAGGTTATAGTATAAAGCCATTATGTTTTCAAGCAGAGTAGCATGCTACTATTTGTTTTGCAGTAATATCACAATCAAACATTACCTTTTTAGCTTGGCCCAGCGGTGAGTTTAAGACCCTGGTGTATACATTGTAAAATAGACTGGTACTTTCTAAAAGTCATTCAAACTGCATTTGCTAAATTTTAGATTGATGTGTATTTTGTCTATGCTCTCACATATAGACAGAGATACAGAAAGGTTTCTGATCTCTGATCCTGTAGAAGATCTGTTTATATAATAATTAGATTGATTATACATTCAATATATAATCAATGTACGGGAAAAAAATCAGTAATTTCATAATTAGTTTCATAATGGGGTCAATGTCTTCGTCTCAGAAAACTGAACAGACTAACTGTAAAAGTAGCTACAAGGATAAAAAGGATTTATAAAGTTCTCATTCAACACCTGTTTAAAATTTTTTGCTATTGTTTACCAGTTCCTGGTATTCACTACATACCTATTCCAAACTGTGCTGATTTTGGCTAAGGTAGAGTTAAGTTTCTTCAACATGGCTTCACCATTTTGGATTTGTGCTGAAGACAGGATTGGTAATATAGAGATGTTTTTGTTATTGGTGAGCAGGGCTTACACAGAGCCAAGGCCTTTTCTGCCATATGTACCACCACACTGGCGAGGGGACGGGGAGGTGTATGGGAAGCTAGGAGGAGACACAACCAGGACAAGTGAACCAAATAGGGATATTTGGGACAAAAGGGACCAAAGGGATATTCCATTTTTGACCAACAGGATAGTCCAGACCACATGATATCATGCTCAGTGTATAAAGTGGGAGGAAGAAGTGGAGACATTCTGAGCCATCATCCAATTCCCCATTACGTGTGATGGGACCCTGGAGATGGCTGAACACCTGCCTGCCTATGGGAAGTAGTGAAATTCCTTGTTTTGCTTTGCTTGTGTGTGGCTTTTGCACTCCCTATAAAACTGTTTTCATCCCACAAACTAAGAATGTTTCTTCGTCAGGAGCTTAGTAAATTAAGGCTTTGTGCAACAATATAGCCTAAGTTTGATCAGTGTCCATAAGACTATTTACAACAAGAAACTGAAAGTTTCTTAAACTGAAAACAAATGATACAATCTTGATTTTAACATATCCTTTGGAATTACACAGGGCCACTGAAATTTACCTCCAACTGCTAGATTATTACATGCAATTTTATCACCACAAACTATTGTCTATCTATAAAACCATAACAGAATTATGAATCATAGGATGATTTAGATTGTAAGGGTTAGACATACAAATGAAAATACAGATTTCAGAAATAGGACGGTTTCCGAGTACATGTTATGCATGCCAGCTATCTCAGCAAGTACTACTTTTCCACATGAAGGATTCTTGGGTTTGTGATCTGAAGTCTAAGCATAAAATTATTCTAGTAAAAATTTGTATACAGAATTACAACAGGCATTTCCCTCAAAGTAACACTGAGTTGCCAAATTTTGGAAATTACAAAATTAGTTAGGAAATGCTGCTATACCCCTAGCATAGCTGTGTTGCCTCAGCCTTAGGAAGCAACATGTGACTAAATGCTCCCACATACTGTACTTCACTGAGGACCACTACTTCCTTGTAGTCCAAAGAACTGGAGGCAAGTCTTCATTTAGTGATAAAATAACCAATACTCACACTTCAGTTAAATACAGATCCTTCTCTTACTTTCTGAATTTACCTATTAACAGAGCAGGCTCCTCTAGCTTTTGGCTAGAAAGCCATATGCAGGCTATTAATTGTCTGCTTTTCAGTATCTTTATTTGAAAAAGAGCAAGGCTTTCACCTCTAAGAGAACAATTCCTCCACCTCACAGTCCTTGCTGATTATGTTCTTACAGCATGTGGTGGTAACCTGGGGATAGACAGAATTCAGAACAAGGCCTTCTTTAGATGAAGCCCTGAAGCACAGAGATAGGAAAAACATCCACTAAGTCTTAAGAGTCTAAAGCACCTAGAACCTCTTTTCTTTTTTTTTTTTTGACATTCCTGCTTTTACTGTTCAAATCATCATTTCAGCCATGATTTGCTTCAGCAGATCAGACCTTAATCTTTGAGATAAATAACATATAAGCCAGACATCACTGAGAACCTTCTGGCAGGTAGAGGAGGAAATCTGCTCCCCAAGCAACTGCACAAAGCATGATATTTCCATTTGCACGGGCAAAATGCTGCATTTTGTAAAGCCAAGGCCTTAAAATTAAAACATACTTCTGTGAGTACTTTTATACATCAAAAATCCCATTGTCTGGAGTATCAGCTCCTCCACAAGTTGTTAGCAGGATTGTCACTTTCAGATTACTTTTAATTTATTTATGATTACACAAATTAAGTAAATTAAAACATTGAAGCAATCTACAAAGATCAGCAGTTAAAAAGAATTTCACCTGCCACTGTCCTTCAAATTCTTTCATATACAGACAAAAATCTACAAATTGTACAAGTTTATATATATATATATATATATATACAACTTATGAAATATGTATCTATAAAATATTAAATATATTACATTAAAGCAGTTTATATATATATATATATAAAACACCTTAACTGTATTACTTATTCTTTTTTTGAATTGTACTTTTGGAATATCAAGTACTAAGTGTGTTTCAGTAACTACTTTATGCAACATTCAAATTGCCAATTCAAAAAGAGGAGGAAGAGTAAAATTTGCTACTCATTTCTATGCCAAGTTTCAATTATCACGCTCCTTATTATTCAGCACAGAAAACATTTCAATAGTTACTAGATTCTCACCTCATTCAAATTAAAATAATTTGGGGGGATTTTTTTAATAAATTTTAAAGGGAAGACAATGTTTCTGATTCATTTGACAAGCCTTGCTGAAGACAATGAGATTCTTTATATTACTAAGGCAAGTCAAATTTGACTTGTACTAAAAACAATTGAAAAAATATGACAGTAATTCAAAAGCTGACAATGCTTTCAAACATTTGGGGAAAGATGGCACATTGCAGTTCTACTTTCATGATCTTACAATAATTATGTCACCAATAAGATCCTATTTCAGGCAGGGTCAAAGTAAACTGTCAGGTAAAATAAATCTCTGACAATATCTTACTAAAAAACACCCTGTTAAAAAAACAGGTTTTCTTTTCCATATATATAATATGAACATATAGAATTATGTGTAATAGCTCTATATATGCACATTAAGAAGTCCCTGCCAATTAGACCAATTAAAAATCATAGACTAATCTCTTTCTGAGCAGCATACATGTCCATAATTGTAGAATAAGAAACATTTTGCAGTTACAAATCAAATATCTATAAAAGTAAAAGTATCTGACAGGAATAACCATGCAAATAAGGCCAGACCAAGGCAAGGCAGTGCACCTGGGGTAGGGCAAATCCAGGCACAAATACAAGTGAAATAGAGAACTGACTGAGAGCAGCCCTGGGGACAAGGACTTGGGGGTGCTGCTGGGTGAGAGGCTGGACATGAGCTGGAAATGTGCACTCACAGCTCAGAAAGCCAAACATGTCCTGGGCTGCATCCAAAGCAGCGTGAGCAGCAGGGCCAGGGAGGGGATTCTGCCCCTCTGCTCTGCTGAGACTCCACCTGGAACCCTGCCTCCAGCTCTGGGGGCCCAGCACAGGAGAGACATGGACCTGTTGGACAGAGTCCAGAGGAGGTCACCAAGATGATCAGAGGGCTGGAGCACCTCTCCTATGAAGACAGGCTGAGAGAGTTGGGGTTGTTCAGCATGGAGAAGAGAAGGCTCCAGGGAGACTTTATAGAAGCCTTCCAGTACTTAAGGGAGCTACAAGAGAGCTGGAGAGGGACTTTTGACAAAGGCACGTCAGGACAAGGGAGAATGGCTTTAAACTGGCAGAGGGCAGGTTTAGATTAGATACTAGGAAAAAGTCCTTTATTTTTTTTTTGTGAGGGGTTGCCCAGAGAAGCTGTGGATGTCCCATCCCTGGAAGTCTTCAAGGCCAGACTGGAGGGGGCTCTGAGAAACCTGGTCTGGTGGCAAGGCGTCTCTGCCCACGGGAGAAGGGCTGGAACAGGATGGCCCTTAATATCCCTTCCAACTCAAACCATTCTATGATAACTGAACTCATCATTTCCAGCTTTCTGCCTACCTCTTTTTGACAGTTCACATCCAACTATTACAACAAAGCCTTTTAAATGCGAAACACAGAAAAATCTGTTATTCTAAAAAAGAAAAAAAAAAGCTAAGAAGCAATTCATATATGAAAGCACAGAATTTTCATTAATTATTCTCACTCATCAGCAGTTCAATCTGATCCTAGATAAGCTTTCCAGAATTAACTGGCATCATATCTCTCCTTTCTCTGAGGCTATCACTTACCCCAACAAACCATAAAATGTTTACCTGTGTACTTCAATACAAAATATTTACCATATCATTTTCTGAAGAGCACATAAAGAGAACCCTCAAAAGGAAACATTACAGTAATTATGAGGAAATAAATTTTTGAAATAATGGCAATCACAACAACTTAAAGCACTTAGATTACATCTAACAATTTTTATTTGTCTGAAATTATCTATATTGTTGAGCTGTACCTACTGCCAATAAAATGAAGTATTTGAAAATCTATATTATCTATGTTGATTGCTATCATAATTACTTTTGCCTGCCAATGGAAAGTGTGAGGTATTATAACTTCTAGAGATTAACACGGGAGACATGCAACTGGCTCCTGCACTATGCAAACATTTACATTGTAAAGCATTTATGAGTTACAACAAAGATTGCAGTGAATGAAATATCTGCTAAGTAGCTGATCGTGAAAATATATTCAATACGTCTATTATAATTTACATTTTTTTCAATGCTAGGTATGACAGCATATTTCTAACTCTGGAACAGGAAAATTCAATGGGAATTGGAAGGATAAATAGTTGTTTTTCAACAGGTGCTTTGGAAACAAGGAAAATAATTCAACAAGAATTTCAGCTGAGCAAACAATTAGAAGGCATTATTTGGAGGGCTTCCAAAAGTTGTCCACCTCTGCTTTGATTCATATGATTCTACTGTCTCAGTAGATACCTGTTTGGCTTTATTTTTTGAATTATGTATATTCAAAGACAATATATTTTACTGTTCATTTAAAAAATATAGATATCTCAATTTTTAAATGCCAAACCTGTATGACTATTTTATTCCTGTGTATCTTTAACATTTCGTGGGTTCTACTGCATTTCTGAGTAGCTTTAAAAGGCAGCTCAAAATCTTTGTAAACTGTTTCTTTTTGCTACTGCTACTGTCATTACTGTTAAGTCAAGGCTTACAAAGCTGTTCACATTTTAATGCTCAACTTTATGGTAAGTAAAAAGCCTGCTTCTTCATGAGAAAAGTTACAAAATTCCTCAGAAATGTGCCTACATACAGCAAAGAATAATTAAATTGCTACATGCATTTGTTTTTAAAATTCATAAGTTCTTTAACTTGATATCTATATGTCAGAGTTTCTTTAGGAAAAACAATAAAAACTGTGTTTTATGAAATTTAAATATAGCTCAATAAAGTGACAAATGTTCTATCAAAAAAAGAAAAACCCCAAAAGAAAATATTCAACACAAGCTTCAGTTTGTACCTTAGACTTGTGAATTTTCAATCTTTTTCAAATATTATTATTAATCTAAAACCAGATACAAATGCCTAAAACCAGCAACAAGCACAGTCCTTGTTATTAATCAATATAATGAATCCTCTGCCCTGGTAGAAGTTATTTTATAAAAATAGTTAACTTGTGGTTTCAGCACTTTCTCACAGATGTGCATTTGAAAGCAATGCCTGCTAATCTCAGCTGGCAAAGGGAGAAACATTACAGTACATAAATATTGACTGTTCACTGCTGTTTAAGAAATAACTGCACTAGTCCAATCAAAACTAGCCAAAATCCACCCACATAAACATATTTTCTGAGACACTAAGATTAAGAATCTTCCTCTGTAACTTTAACCTAGGAAATAACCAGAAAATGGACTCAGATTCACCTGTCAGTAAATAAGCTTCTCCCACAGCAGATGCAGCAGCTGCACATGCCTTTCTCATAGGGAATTTATCTTGGTTAGTCTTCCACAGAAAATATAATGCATGATTTTAAAAGCAGATTATGTTTGTGGACAAAATTATCAAATTAATTCTTACTAGTAATAAAACCTCCTGTGTTTATCTGGCTAAGCTCATTTTTAGCAGTCTTTAACCATGCAAACAAAAGGAATTAATATTTTCAACTTCGGGAATGTCCAATTAAATAGTAAGTAAACCTACAAATTGCTTCAAATTGCCACAATTTAAAAATGACAACCAAAATACAGTAAAAATAAGGACCCTGTATACAAGCTGCTTTGTCCTATTATGTTTTATTATGAAGACATTCCAGTATTTTTAGCCTGACAGAAATTATACTATGGTGCTGATTTGTAAAATGGCTTAAGACTGTACAGTGTTTCAGCCGTGTGAATAGGTAAATTTTATGGAATGAGCTTATGGTGAGGTAGGCTACTGTCATCCCATTCTAAATTCATACTTACAGGCAGATTGCAGTGGGGTTTTTCATGACACACTGTCATGAGGGATTACCCAATACATTTGGTAATATTGTTTCCTGTCTTACTGTCCAAAAGGAGCTCCAGTAAGTGAGCACATAAAAGCTCTGAGCCCATCCTCTTTGCTGACTCAGGCGCGCTGAATGCCCCTACTTTCATGAAACTACCTTCTACGAGTTATAATCATTAGACTCATGTCTGAAACCACATAAATTCAACATAAAATCTGCAGCTACGACATAGAAGGTTAAACAAACCAAAAAATAAAGTTACGCTTTTTATTATTTTTGACAGACACAGATGAAGCATCTAAATAAAGGAAAGGATTTAAGATTTTGAATGCATCAAGTTAGGAACTGAAATTACAAAGAGAGGGAGTGTTAATGACACACAAGTCTAGGAGTATCAGCTGTGGTGAATTCCAGGCCATGCCACTAAGTGTGTAGAAAGGCCTCCTTACCTGAAGGAGGACAAAATTTTATTGTCAAAGGATCTAAAGTTCAGCTCAGCAATGCTCAAAACTCTTTTTGACACAGCTCTAAGTCCTTCAATTTTGACACCCCCAATGGGTGGCATTTAAAATGAGAAGGCACTCCTGAAAATATAATACTGCAAATTCAACAAAGATCTTGCAATAAACCTGTATGTGGGAAAGGTTAGAAGTCAGGTGGTTCTCTGCATATCTCTACTGTAAGATGGCTTGGTTCTGCCTCCCACTTCTAACCATGAACAGCTCTGTAACAAAAATAGAGACTTAGGAGATTTCCTACCTCTAAAATGGATCTAATATTTGTTTCACAAATGTGATCTCACGTGGATTTGTTAAAAATAAGAAGAGTGCTTTGAGGACTACAGTATTATCTTCTGAGCTGATATAGACCACATTTAAACAAGACAACAAATACTGCCTTAAAGTATGGGAATGGGCCTAAGTATAAAGGGGAACCTGAAAATTAATTGGTAAAAGAAACTCCTCAGATGGGGAAGAGTTTCTATTACTTCTATTACTTCTAATACTTCAATCAGTATTAGAATAGATGAGAAGAAAGTAAACTTAACTCACAAAGCATAGGTCACAGTTTGACAAAAATACACTAGACAAGGAGTTGGTGTTAAAAGGTATAACAGGCTCAAATTTCTTTCATGTCCTGAATATTATAACAGAATTCTATTTCTCCAGTGCAAGAGGCCCAAACACACTCAAGTACTCCCAAATTAACAAAAAGGCCCCAAACAAAATAATACTTTTAAAAAACCCCAAACCTTGCATCGTTTCACTTTCTGTCACGCTTATCAAAAGGAGGGAGATGGGAAATAAAGGGTATTAGGGTAGATAACTTTTACAATCCTATACTAATTTTTGCTAGATTACCAAACATGTCACAAAACCAGTACATAGCTCAGAGTAGCTGCAGTTCTCCTTCAGGACACCAAAGAAGACAGAACTATGTATAAAAGCTTAGATAGGATATATCTGTAGTATAAATAATTAAAATAACAGCTTTCAGAAAATCAATGAAACTGTAAGGCAGAGAATCATCAGGTGACTTTCAGTGCATAAGACAATTATGCATTCTATAATTAAGTATAACGTTTCATTCAATTCAACCTCTCCCTCATCTTCACATAATTAAAAACTTGAAACAGATTCATGTTTTTCATTCTTTTGTTGCATATTCCATGATAAAGTATAACAATGAAAAAATAAATTACAGATTTTAATTAAAAAACCATTCACTAGAGGAACAAGATAAGTGGCTTGTTTATAGGGCAGAAGGAGTAGATGTCTTGTATCAAAACTTCAGAAAGTCTTTTGACAATTTCATAGGAAACGGGCTAAATAAAATTTGGTTAAATGGGTGAAGAAAACCAACTATGGAGAATAATGGGAATAATTCTCAAGGGTCTGCTATAAAAGCAGGTGAATTTAACAGGTGGAGTTTCCATAAATGCCTACACCAGACTGTGCTTTGTTCTGTGTTTTCATTTATCATCTAAAGGAACATGCCTATTAGCGATTTATCCATTTTAGAAGTCCAGGAAGTTGAAAAACAGGCTTCAAAGGATAAAAGCAATGAACTGGGAGAAGTCTTGAAACAGGAAGTTCAACAGGGACAAACACCAGGTATTAAAATTAGGTAAGAATAATCTGCCACATAAATACACAGTCGGGAATCACCACTTCCTTCTGAAGAGGACCAGGATTTTATGGCAAGTCAACAGCTCAACAGGAGGCAAAGTCATGCCGTTGTTAGAGGAAAATTCAATATTGGGATTACAGGCTGTAAAACACAAAATCTCCTGGTTTACTTAGCATTATAGACGTCTCAACTGGAATACTATGGCCAGATTTGACAAACACTCTTCAAGAAAGATACAAACCAAATGTATGGAGTCTAAAGAAAAGTCAGAGCCTGGCAAAAACTGCAGCTTGAGAAAACACGATAGAATTTGACTTGCTGGACATAAGTGAAAGAAGATATAGGCAAGGCCATGTGGCAATTTAATATCCCTAGAAAGCTATTGCAAAAGAAAATTTCAGTTTGCCAAGGACCAAACCAGTAATAAGTTTAAGCTTTAGTAAAAAAAGGCTGCCATTAGATATGAGGAGATATTTTCTACCAGTAAGGAGACTAGATATGAAATCACCATTGCTAGAACCAGTATGTTCTAAATCATTGTGTGTGGGATAGTCACTACAACCTTTTGCAGGTGGGCTGCAGTCTTAATTAAAAACCACAACGCTGGATTCCAGTAATTCTAACAAACTTGCAGTTACTCTTCACACATTTTCTGTTTACCAAAACATTTGTATAGGAGGGTCTTTTAATACACTAAGTTTACAGAAGATTAGTTACTTATATTTCTGAAATAATGTCTTATCCATCTCTTTCCACATTATTGAAAAATATTTTTAAAGACTAGCTTAAACCTGATATAATTTAATTTAAACGTACATATTCTCAATAACAGTATTTAATTTATCAAGCTAAGTACATGAATACTAGATCTACACTGAATTTTCATCTGGTCACTGCTATGCGGATCAGTTTTCATCAAATTTTTCAGTCAGAACTATCATCAGACAAAACATTTCAAATAGATATATTCACCAAAGGTTTCAAATTCTCATTTCCAGAAATATTTTACACAAAGTAGGGTCTTTTTAATACAATTTTAGGAATTGGTGTTAAATTTAATTGAAACCTTTCACTGTGACATTTTCAAAAGAAGACATGAGTTGACCCATTTGAATATGATTTTTTAAAATTAAATACAGTGCAATTTTTGAAAAGTTCTCTAAACCAAACTTGAAACAAAACCAAAACAAGGTTCAAGTTATGCATAACATTTCAGCTGCATTTGTATAGAGAAAAAAATAACAAGGACTGCCCTTGCTACCTCCACACTTCAGCCACTGATGGGACTATAATACAGTACAGAGAAATGCCCCATCCAATGTGCATGTCAGAAACCACCAGCATCATGTGGTGGTGTCAAACAGAAGGGAGATACTCAGCACTGAAAAAAAAGCAGCACTGAAAGCATGACTAGAACGTGGCAAGTGAGAGGAATTGTGAGAACAAAAAGAATGATTACAAAGAAGCATGCAAGTTCCACACAAATGGCAACAACCCAGTGCACATCCAACCCATTTGAAACTATTTACTTCAATGATTCACCCATCTGAAATATTTTTAGAGAAAATTTTAAAATTTATTAAAAGACTAAGCTGCATTAATAGCACAGCACAACTTAAAGGGATGCTTACCATTGTTATCCTGCCCAATCTCAATTAAAGGGGTGACTAAGATAAGTTATCTAAAGCAGAAGTAAACACCATAAAATTAATTGAAGTCATTCATACTTTCCTTCTACCAACCTACTTTAAGGTGTTATACTGTATCTTCATAATTTTAATTAATGTAAATCAAAAGATCCAATTTCTCATGGTAATCCATTTAGAATACATGGAATACTTTCAAAAATACTTCACATTGTAGAAGATTAGCATGAGTAGTACACTTAGAAACCTACTAATGCCAACTACTTTTTAAAGATTAAGACAACAGATGATGCCAAAACACAGCTAATCAGAGTGCCAAGGTACACAAAACTGCTCAGCAACACAGAAAAGTAACTGCAGTTGCTCTGAGAGATTCACATATTTTTACCAAAAGGTTCTCATTGGAATAACCTGAACAGGAGAAACAGTTCCAAGAACTTCAATCTGACCCAGCAAGAAAGAGGGTACTCAGAAGGGCTGAACTGGGCTTCTTCACCTCCCACTTCTCTAAGCTGGTGCCATGCTTGAAAATAGAGGCACAAAGACAGATAATGTTTGGAATACATAGTAGGAAAAAAGTACTTCAGAGGAAAGGAAAACTGACCACAGTTATGACTTCTTTTCACACAGCGGTTCCTGATAAACAGAAGATTTTAGTGAGTGGGGAAAAGCTGAATATTTCAGGACAGTACTTAAAACAGACACAACCACCGATGTTCCATCAAAGAAAAGCCTCATAAAAACAATTCTGGAGCAAGAGTAATTGAAAAGGTGCCTGCTTTTCTCCATATACTTATTTTCTGCTCCATTCCATATGCCTTATTTTGGTTATGTCAACCTGACTGCTTGGGATGATGCTGTAAACTGAATCACTGAAGTGAATTGGATGAAGGAGGGAGGGAGGAAACAGCTGTTTTTTCTTAACTCTGATCATGAAATGTTTTATTTAAAAGGAAGCTGCATAGTGAATAGTAAATTGTAGGTATCATAAATACAATATTTCATTCAAAACGACACGTATCGTTGCTATTCAAACACCCTTCCAGACAATTTATTTTTTGTTGAAGTGGCTATGAGGTTCTGACATGGTAAATAATTTCAAACTGCCACACCAGAGGAATGAGAGAAGGCTCAGAGGACAATGGGTGGCAGTTTCTTCAGGTGAGAATACTGACTGAGGCATGGAGAGGCAGGAAGCATATTCCATCTGGCAGGCTTTTCACCACTGATCACCAGATGTTTACTCAAAACAATGTGGGAAACTTCCACAGCAGCACCTGAAAACGGCACTCTGCTCCCTGCTTGATTCCAGGTAACATTCCACGCAATACAGGAGTGCCTCTGCTGCCATAAAAGATTGTCACCTGGTGATTGTCCCCAGGTAGCTTTATGGCATCTATCCTTGCAAGCATGATCATTCTGTATCTGCCATCATCTCTCCATTGAGGAGTGCACATATCTGAGGCATACAGTGAGAGCTCTGAAGAAACAAGTAGCTCTCTAAACCCATCCTCATATATTACCAGAAAGAAGATATCCTTCTTGCTTTAGTTATTTGAGACAATGGAGGTAAGAAGAAACAGTTCTTTGTTTTAAAGAAAACTTTAAAATATTTTTCTTAAGTAAATTTTAAACAAAGTTGCATAATTACAAATTTTAAGTAAGTATCATTTTAAAATTAATATAAACTGAAAAGTGAAACCTAAACAGAGAAAAATAATTTGTTTCCTTCTTGATTTTTGTTTCCAAAACACCTCAATGCAAACTTGAAAGTTAAGAAAAAAATCATTCTCTTATGTTATTTTCATGAAAAATATTATAGGAAAGGCAAAAATATTCTTCAGTTAAGTTAGCTTATTTATTTTGGAAACATATTAAAAAAATCCACAAAGAACAAATTTTTACAAAAAAAACTTGTTTCAGAGACTAGAACTTCTAAATGTAAAAATAGCATAAACAAAAACACTTCTAAAGATGTTGAGCATTTTATAACAGTAGCTATAGCCAGACACTATGCTTTCATGAAACTATGCAACATTTTCCACCAATATAACTACTAAAATTAAAAAAAAAATCAATAAAGATGTGAGTATATAATTCTATTTTTCCTTGATTTCACATAGATTACCTGCTTTCCTCTATAAACAGAGGCAACAGAATTTAAAACTATCCTGTTTACATTTATCCCAAATGCAAAGCCTAAGTGTTTACAGGTTTTACTTGCCTTCAGGAGCAATAATTTTGGAGTGTGTGCCTGGGCAGCTCTGAAACTGTAGCACCCTCTGCTGCTCTTTTAGGTCTAAAACATATAATTGTACCCTCAGCCAAGTAGAAAATAAAATGAGTATGTGTTGAACATGTTGTTTCTTGAAAATGAAACTATTAAGTAATGCCATATGCAGTTTACAAGAAAGTGTTCTGCTATTACATATAGTATATTTTCAATTTTATACTACTTGAGCATTCTGGAATATCTTGTTTCTGTGATAACATCAGACAAAAACATACTAGATGAACATGCAAAAATATGCTGTATTTCACTTAGTAAAATTCTCCTTTACACAGCCTGTAGCTTGCTTAGACTGGGGGTAAATAGTAAAGAGCTTTCTATTTTGGCCCTTTTCATTTCACTTAATCTAAATGTTTACATAATCTGCAATGATTGCTTCTGGGATAGAGTCATAAGCACTTCAGTTATAACTGCTTTCTCACACTTGGAAAGGCAAGGGAAGGAGACACTCACAAAACCTCATCCCAGCAGAATTTTCCTTAATTTTTGGATGATTTCTTCTGCCAGGATGAGTGTGGCATGTGGTTCCAGAGGCCAGCTGATGCTATCCCTTAATGCCACCACTGAACCTTCTGCCTAGGATCCATCAGTTCTTTTAAAGGACTGTCTCGGGACTAGAGATAGTGTCAGGTTGTACCCTCCTTTTAACAGATGGCATATTGCTGTCTAATACGAACAGACTGATCCTTTCCTTCATTCCAGTCCTCTTTTCCCTGCTTCCTGTTTATGCATAGAATTAAAGCTGAAGGAAATACATTTAGCACTGCATCCTGTCTGTGTGGAGAATTCATTTAGAGTTTTCATGTGGAAACCACTCTCCCACAAAGGATGAGCAGAGAGAAAAAAACTTCCAGATTTTTCTGAGAAAGTGAAAACGCACTGCAACTTGTAATGTGAATTTTCATTCACAATGGCAATCCTTCAGTGCAAATGCACCTTCAGAAATCTTTTAAAAAAAGACAGAATACAAATGTAGGTATACAAATACAAAGTTTGAACGAGCCATTGTGCAGAGGCAATTTTCAAAGTTAACAATTGGGACCCTGCAATACACCACTGACAGCTACTGCAGCTGGCTCCCCTTTTATCCAGAAGTCTTTCTGGTGTAAGGCAGCATTTTTGGAAGCAATCACAAGCACTCCTCAAAAACTGCTTATTGATATTTTATATAATGCTGCCAGCTAGTGGCACATCTTGTACGGAGTTGATTCCTACTGGGAGTATAGAGACAGTGGTATTAACTGTAGTCTGCTCTACCACTTCTCTTTTGATGGTATACAGTGATGCGGCTGTCAAAGACCATAAGCACAGAGATCAGCATGGGGAACAGAAAGACCACAGAAACACTCCCTGAAAGGGCTTGTTTTAACAGAAAGAACTTACTAGAAGAAACAAAAAAACTCCCCCCAAACTACAAAAACCATGTTATTTGAAACAAATGATTATGTTTAAAAACAAAATGAAGTTTTTACTAAACCTAATCTGTTTCATACAAAATTATTTCATAATCTACTAACTTCTAGAAAAAACACTAATCTTGCTGATAAATATTCAGTCTGACAACCAAAACGAACACCTAGAACAATAAAACATTTCCCTGTTTTGTGGTAACTCAGTCCAAGTCACTAAAACTTAAACTTCAAGTGTAGTTTAACAGCCAGTAAATAAATGCTAGCTACGCAGTGTGCCCCAAAAGAACACTGAAGTCTGTAACTATTCAGAGCATCCCTCTCACAGAGCACCCTGCTGCGATAGCACATTGAGGTCTGTGCTATCTAATTAAATATTAGGAGAAATAATCTGATACTGTCAAAGACCATTTCAGAAATACCTGGGGGTTTTTTGAGTACACTATGATTTGATAATAAAAAGTTTTTGTAGAATACTACAGCAATTATAAAAAACAGTCAACCTAATTTTAGAAAGACAACAGTAGTTACCTGTGGGGGTAAAAGGAGGCAACACAACACCCTCATCAGTTCCACAGTGGGTTAACACGAAGAGTCAAGAAATACACAGAAATAGATCAAAAAAAGATCAAGGTATAATAGGAACATGCAGAAATTCCATCAGTTATGATGCAAACAGAGCAGCTCACTAAACACATGACTGGGAGAACTTCACTATGATGGTGAGACAGGCACACAGTTATTCTGGCTTGGATACTGAGAACACGTATTCCACACAGGTCGTAGCAAAAAAAGTGTGATTATTACACTCCAAGCCAGTAGTGCATGCTGCCAGAAGATAATAGTTTTACAGTTATGCTAATAGAGTGTAATCTAGAGTGCACAGTAAAACAGGCATAAATCAGTAATACGTAGATGCATACAGACAGACACAGACAAAGACATTTAAAAATAGGGAAGCAGTGAATCTGGAAATGACTTGGCAAACGCTACATATAATAGCACGGCATGAACCCTCAAAGCAATTCTGAATGCAAAAGGACAAATGTGAATCTTTGTATAAACAGAGAAACAGTGAGAACTACATATGTCATATTACTCCTGTGTTAGCACTGGTGGTGTGCCTATTAGAGTGTAAGTCTTGTTCTACCATCTGCAATCAATAAAAAAGTAGCTGAAATACTGGAAGAAGAGCTGACAACACATCTATCAATAGGAAAGCATACAAGAACTTTAGCAGAATAAATTCTTTGTGTTAACAAGGAAATCTGTGTAGATTGAGCACAAACTCAGTACCCACACAAAGAACAAGAAATCATGTTATCATATTACACTGCCCTGATTCATTACCTGAAGCACATTTAGACACAGAGAAAGTATTTTCTCTGCTGTTCAAAAGAAATGCTTAAGTTGTTCTATAATGAACTAATGTTTATTGAAACATAGCTTTGGAATACTAAGACTGGAGTTTTGAGATAAAACATACTGTTCTATATCACTGGACTGATAAGGAGGGGGAAATATGTGTTTATTTCTTGAATATCTGACAAACTTTACCAACTTTATTTTATCTGTTTTCTTCTTTGAAAACAAACAAACCAACCTGAAAGATAAGGCAGAATAACCAAACAACGATTATATGTATATCTCTAAATGTTAATTATAGAATAGTAATTACTCATCACATCAAAAATGTTTCAATGTTGGCACAGCTTTGTTTCCACCACCTACCACAATTTGATAATTCAAGTCCATTAATAGCATAGATAATTTTATTAATAAGTATACTGAAGCAGAGCCCTACTGGGTCAGACATTGATGGCCCACTTAGAGCTCATCTTGCCTCAGGTTAATGCAGACAGTAACTGATGCTTAGACAAGAGTGAAAGATCAGGACAAACATATCATCCTACTGCCCCATTAATTCTCCTAACACCCAGCACTTTCTAAGCCATAAGTGATGTCTGCATATTTAATAGTCACAGTAAATTTTTCTTGCACAATTTTTTCTCCTTCTTTGAATTTATTTCATGTTTTAGGATCCAAAACATTCTGTAGGGGGGAATTTTTGACTGAGTGCTTTCTTTTGTGTTTCTCTGGTTCAAGTTTGCTCTCTCCAAGCTAGAAGTACCCCGATGATTGTTTCCCATGTTCCTGCACTGCTGCTCCTCACACAGTCACTGCTGGCCCCTGGCCAACACAAATCAGTGGGCTAAACTAATGTTTTATCCACTCCAGTCCAGTTGCTCTAATGTTCCCACCATAGCCACAACCAAAAATAACCTGCACTGGGAGAACTTAAGGGCGTATCCAACACAAACAATGGCGCTACACGAAACTGTAACACTATGGTAACCCTGACCACAGTAATGGAGTTTCCCAGCTAAATTAAATGGTTATTGAGGGCTCATACAGAAATCTTTTATATTGGTGCAGTTAGACTTTTATCAACATAGTACTGTACTTAAATAAACAGTGACTCACAGACATTCCCCGTGTTGTCAAAACTTGTAAGAACATCTTTAACATTTAAGAGGCCACTGTGAAATCTGGAAGAAAACAAAAAAAAGCAACTTTACTGATACATAAACCATCAAAAACATCCCATCTTCAAAAAAGAGATTTACTGTATGCATTCACTTCTCACCACCCCCTTCCACAATGAAGCAGCAACCAGGTACTACTGTAGCCACCAGGGGGAAAACAAGGGGACAATCACCAGTCTTCAAAGTCCCAGCACTGAAATCCATGAATCAGGAGGAATGTGTTTCTCAGAAACTACTATGAGGAGGAAAACATTAGCAAGGAGCATAAATTTTTATTTAGTTGTGGAAGTTACACAAAGGAAAGGAGGAACTTTGGTAAATCAATTTTTTTGAAAGAGAAAATCCATAAAGTATTTTTGAACAGCAGCTGTATGCACATTCCTATTTTCTCCCACAAAATCAAGAACACTTAAGTTAATGCTAATTAATGTGTTCAGTGAATTGCATTTTTTTTGTTAAACATTTGCATAACCCATGTGAAATAAACATTTGAAAATGGGGATAATAAATTAATTACCTAAATTTCATACACCAAGTGCAAATTTTAGGATGCAGTGAGCAAAACACTGACAGCAGCAATAAGAGTAAGCGCCAAAACTGAATAAAAATTTACCTAAGATTTGCCTTCAAATGTGCAGTGACACATATATAAAAGCATCTAATCTTGTTTTAAATATTCCAAACTAATCTAAGCCCAAAATGAACAAAATATTAGTCTCATACTTTACAACCATCAGATCACACAGCTGTTTCATAAATGCATTAAAGAAAATCTGGAAGGAATTCAGCAAGGCAGCAAAATATGAAAATATAGGGTTTTAATAATGTTTCAAATGTAGCTTCTAAGGCTGTGTAGGAACACACCAATTTGAAATACTAAAAAAAATGCAATAAATCCAAGAATTTTAGCACCTACAAAATTAGTTCTCATTCTCTCAGCTGTTCTTTTCTGAAGAAAGACTGCTGTAAGAATGGAAAAAAAATCCATCATTTTGAAAACATGAAATTGCATATTTATTGTGAAAAACCCACTATTTATAGCTTCTGACAAGGATAAGCATTAAAATAAAGAAACATTAACAAGTTAAATTTTAAGAAGCACCAAACAGCAACTAGACTAATTCTTAGAAATGAAAATCAAATGGAAATCAAATTAACAAACTGAAGAGAGCTCATCAGAAGCCACAAAGAAATACATGAGAGATGTTACAAAAGATTCAAGTGGACATGAGGCGCTCTTCTCCCAGGTACACAAAACCAAACCAAAATTACATGCCTTCTCTTCAGAGGAAGTCTACAAGAATGCTGATGAATCATATGGATTTTTAATGTACTTCTTTTTTGCAAGCTTGTTTTCCACCAAATTGGACAACTAGTGCAACAAATCTGGTGCAAGGGAAGTAACAAAAAAGGAGATAGGTTTGGTAGTTCTGCCACCCACAGAGCTGCACATTAAACTCTGCCCCACTGACTCCTCAGAACCCTATAAACTCTGTAATTCTGCATATGTCTGGGGCTGTTGGGGGCTCTGACACAACTGTGAATGTCTCATCTCTAAATGAATGCAAATGGAGGGTGGGAAATGCTGAAGAAGTAAAGAAATATTTCAATCTCTTTTGTCATGCAAGGTAGTCTTGGGACAACATGCTTTGGTTTCTTCCCCCCCTCCCCCCATTTCTTTATGTACATAATTCATATCTAAAGGAGATTTATCATGTAACTCCCCAAGTGAAACAAACAAAGGTAAGGATAAAAATTAAGTAGTCTAGTACCAGTAGTTCAACAGAATGAAGAAAGAAAAACAGAAGTAAGTGAAGTGTCCTGGTCTAGAAAAGAATACAATTTATATACTTCAGGGTCAAAAGGTAGGCAAACACAAAAAGGAGAAATTGTAAAAACACAGCATTAGCCAAAATTACTTCAAATTTGTGGAATCCAAAAATTGAGGAATTGAGCATAATCTCTTCCAGCAGACAAGTTTTAGGACTGAGGAAAGCAACATGCCAACAGCTGATCTACTTGTGAAAGGGACAGCTCAGGAAAACAGCCAATAGCCATGTTTCTCCATTTGGAGATCTGTACTTGTGGAGCCTACAGACAAACTCTGCACCAGGTATTCCCCAACTCTTCCATCACAGGCCTTGCTCACAGACTTAAAGTTACACGCACCTGTAAACACAGGTGTTCTCTAACCCCACATTCTGTCATAAACAGTGTGCTACTCAGTCCTGCACCTAAAAAACAGAGCTTGTAGTTTGGGATCCTCTGCCCTGCACATACATCCTCAGCAGTTCAGCTGCTGCTTCACTGTCCCATCCCATCAGCTGCTCCTCCATCAGCAAACCCAGAGAAAACTGCCAAGACACAGCACATTTTGTTTCCATAAAAGTCTGTCACCATCACAGCTTTCCACAGTGCAGCTGACAACCAGAGTCTTAAGTGTCATGTGGACTGAATTATCAAAGTCAAGCAAAGGAATCACAGAAGCTCGGGATTAAACCCCAACCCTTAAATTCCCATAAATTTCCACAAGTATCTCAAAATACAGAAGAATATTAGTATTCAGTGCTTTAGAACATGTCATGGATGTCATACAGTTCAAAGAAGTTCAAAGTTCTGACTGCTGAGATTAACAAAGTACTTCAAAGAGGCACAGGTAAGCATCATGGAAAAAGTGAATTTCAGGCTGGCGTGGTTAATCTGATTCACAGTGTTCTTATAATAAGTCTCCAAGGAACAACAGGCAAAAATTTCTATGGCTGAGGCAGTGAGTAATAGAAGACAAATCTATGAACAATAAACTAATTCAACTCATGTTTCTCCTGATACAAAGCAAACCAGAATTCCTTACTCTGGACTACAAATAAATCAACTTCGATGAAGTCAGAGAGAATGAGATTAACCTTTAAATATATTAATGTTCCTTCCTCTCCAATTCAGGCAACACAAGTGGTACACTTTTCCATGTACATAAAAATAGCTATGGATAGTTCAAAAACAACCCTTCAGTAGATCCCTATTAAGGCATGCTTTTCATCAACCATAATGAAACAAAATTAAGTTCCTTCTTTCCTTTTATATTATTCTTAAACTGAGTGATGAAAAATAACACAAGTATGTGCCTATATTAACTTTAAAAACCTACAAAATTTAAGAGAGGATACATTTCCACATAATATTGAAAAGGGAAAAAAAAAAACAAGCACATCACCATAAACTATTAACCTATGCACAAATTAAAAGTTTATTTGTGAAAAACAAAAGATGAGATAATGGTAAAAAATTACTGATAAGGGTATTTCACAAAAAAGCTTGGTGTATACCACCATCAATTGTCACTGTGGCCCACTAAGAACCTCAGAATTATCTGTAAACTTTGCCATCTATCAGATGCTCTTTCTGGGTCAGAGCATAGCAAAAAACGTCAACTCTTCTTTCATTCCAGCTCCAGATCCCAGCTTATTATGGTAAGAAACTGAAACAAAGAAAATATATGGCAAGAAACTGAAACAATTCTTTTTTACAAATACACACATCTTGGACAATATGATGGAGCAGCCATTGCTTGATCACTGAATAAAAGAAGTATGTTTCCAAATCACTTTTCATCTCTTGCCTCCATTTCCACCTCCCGGGGCCAACCCTTTATGCTGCTAAATTCACAGATTGTCTCTTAGCATGCAATAAATGGAAGAAAGCAAGTTTGTCATATCCACATAAATTGCCCATAAGAAGTAGGCAATATTCCTTGAAATTTGTTTCCCTTCACTTTTTTTATCTCTACCCCTAAAATAAAAAGCCATTAAAAATTTAAAATATTATTAGGAGAAATATCCAAGAGGAACAGCCAATGGAATTCAGCCCTATACCATGTTCTAACACACAGCTTGCCACAGACAAGTGGTGTCTCTGCATGCCCCTCATTTCTAAACCACAGGTCTAGAATTATCTAATAGTTTCTGTCATATTTTTATCTACAGGTTCATTCATATTCAGAATAAAGCCATCGCATCTTGCAAAGTACACTTAACACCTTTTACAAAGATTTAACCCTTCCTGTAACCTGCTGACATTGTTCCTTTCAGTTCTACACTTTAGTATTTGAAACAGCAAATGACTGATCAATGGAAAATATTTTACCACAGAAATAACTTATTTCTGCACTGTTTTCTTAAAATGAGCCTACAATTTAAAAGCAAATCCATATCCTGAAATAGGAAATTTGAAGATATTGATTGCTCCTTTTTTAACTCAAATAAAAGAACAATTTTCCTATCTAAAAGGCAGGCACCATCTCCACAGTGAGACATTGCATCTTCATGATCTATAATAATTTCATTGCTAAAACTATTTCTACAAAATTCAAATTAAAAAGCACATTCCTGATGAATACAAATATTTAGAAAGGCAGTATTAAATAAATATTTTTAATAGTTCTATTTACTTACTATATATCTTCCTATCCCTAAGAAAACACATATTCAGCACATGCATAACTTTTTAACAGCGAAGTGAAGTACTGCCACAGTTAAGTAGAACTTGAAAAAAAGCCAACAAACACATCTGAAAGTTCTATAATTAAAAACACAGGGGAGATATGGAGACAGAGGTGCTATCTATGTCAAGCTGGAGTGCTTGTAGCTCCCCCTGGGGATGGACGAGGAGCCAAGCGAGAGCTGATGGGTCAGGATTGAAGGGAGGGCAGGGACTGGTGACATTATAGTGGGGACTTGCTACAGGGACACCAACAGATGAAAGCCTCTACAGGCAGGGAGAGGAGCAGCCTTGCACTCACAAGCCCTGGTCTCCGTGGGGACCTTCAACTACCCCCGTAGCTGTTGGAGGGACAACACACCAGGGCATGAAAAATCCAGGAGGTTCCTGAAATGATTCTCTTTTCAAGAGGAGCTGACAAAAAGAAGTGCTATGCTGGACCTTGTTCTTTCCAACAAGGAGGGGCTGATGGGAAATGTGAATCTCCAAGGAAACCTTGGCAGCCAGGACCATACAATGGTGGAGTTTGAGATCCTTAAGGCAGGGAGAAAGGTGCACAACAAGCTTGCTACCCTGGACTTCTGGAGAGCAGACTTTGGCCTCTTCAGGAATCTGTTTGGTAGAATACCATAGGATAAAGAGAGAAGAGAGGCCCAAGAAAGCTGGCTAATATCCAAGGATCATCTCTGGAATGATGCATCCTGAACAAGAGGAAGTCAGACAAGAAAGCCAGGAGGCCAATGTGGATGAACAAGATACTCCTGGACAAATTCAAACACCAAAAAGAAACCTACAGAGTGTGGAAGCAAAGTCAAGTAGCCTGTGAGAAATACATGGAAATTGTGTGAGCATCCAGGGTTCAGGTCAGGAAAGATAAAGCTCAATTAACATCATTAAGACAAGGATGCAGTGTGTAGGAACATCAAACACAATACAAATTCAGATGAGACTACACTAAGCAAATGAGGTTTTGGATTCTAACACAAGAAATTTCATTTTGACACACTTTTCATTGCTAACAAAACCCCACACTCACCAGACACTCCTTTTGATACCCCAGAGCTACTGTGAAGCACCTTAGCACCTAAACAAACTTTGAGACCCCTTTCCACCATGCATGAAATCTACATTTCAATAAGCACACCAGAGACCACTGTTTAACCAGAAAAGTTATGGAGATTTTAAAAATGAGTCAATGATATTTCACTTCAAGGATCTAGTCAAAACAACACCTAAATTCAGCTTAAATTTTTTAAGCTGAAAATTGCCTTATATTGGCAATTTTGGAAGATTTTTTATTAAGAATGATGCAAAAAAATATAAACTAGCAACAGAAAAACATGGCATAAGCTCTTCTTTCTGAGATGTGAATCCAGCCTGAATTTAGTTAGAGAAACAGTAAAACCAAGAAAATTCAGAGAAGCATACATATGACTGGTAGTTCCTACAAAAGCTTCTATTTTCCTGACAAACTGGTCCCAAGCCCCTCTAGAGCAGTAATTCCAGCTAGGTCATAGCATATCTGAATATACAATTTTATCAGTTTTGACAGCCCTTGAACTGATACAACTTGACCTTTATACTCTTTGCCAAAAGCCACTAACAACCTTATGAACTTTCTTAGGTATTTAGTCTCGTCAAGATATTAGCTGACAACCCTTTTAACATCGAACATATGCAATGAGCTTTTCCAAGAAGATGTTAATGCATAAGGAAAACAAATGTAGATGAAAATTCCAAAGCACTTTTGTCAAGGTTTTAGAGGGGCCATAGCAACATTTTTTTTTCCTGACAAAAAGATATAAAAAGGCTTTCCTATTCAAGCATGCTGTTCTGGATTTACCTGACTGAAGTTATTGTTAATATTATGCTCTTGTTAACTTGCTAAAATTGTTTCTGCTGTTAAATATTATTATAAATAAAATTTTTCCAGTGGACAGAGAAAAACCAGGGGAAGATTGTCAGATATACAGAGAATACTTAAGATTCCAACACATGATCAGTTTCCATAGATCCAGGAATGCTTACTCCAAGATTTTTTATCTTTTACATATGTAAGTTTCAGCAAAAAGAACTGTTGCTTTGTTATGTATGTTAAACTGTTATGCTGATCCCCTAAATAACTGCTTTTGCGAAAACAGGGAAGGAACTTTATTTAACACTGACTCATGGTAAAGTCAATTCTGTTGCAGTCTATTTATACCTTGTTCGTAGCAAAAATCACAGTATTTTCTCCTTCCCTTCTTCACCCCCTGCAATATTCTGAAATAGTAAGTTTACTCTATGTATTGTCAAAACTTGAGTGTGAAGAAGACATTTTAATATAGAAGTGTGAAGACTAAGCGAGTTCTGATCATTATTCCTAAAATGATCAGTGATTACTATTTTTGGATGTCACTGAATATCTTTTGGAAAGGAACAAATGCAGGGAAAACATAAAATACAACTCCTCATATTCTCCTCAATATTCAGTTTTGGAAATGTGGTGTGAGCCTAGTCCAGCACAGAATGTATACATTTCCACTGAACAAGATTAAAGAAACACAATGAAATAACACATAAATTAACATTCTTGTTCAAAGTCTATAGTTGAGCTGTGTCCTATTATCAATGAAACTACTATTAGGCAGATAATACCAAATAAAATGATGGCATAGAAAGTGGTGGAAACAGAAGCACACAAATGCCAGAGCAGGATCAGTCTGACATTCTCTTGGCTTCTGCACTGCCAGCACAGGTGAACCTTAGCTCATCTCTTACCTTAAAACTCCAGAACAAGTAAATCAAGTGACAGCAAGTGTTGCAAGCCATGACAGTGAACTAAAGGAGCTCAGGGCTGCATTGTAAGGGACTGCAGCCTTGTTCAGCCCAAATTCTACCTAAACACCCTGTGCTTCCTATCCTGAGTGTGCCTCTGAAGACCTAGAAAAAAGGAAGAGGGGCACTGCACAAAGGCATTAGGTAGACTGTCAGTGTTTGAATTAGTCCCCAGCATTCACTGGTGGTGGTTTACAGGAAAAATCTATACATGGAAAAACACTGCACCTATTTCTATTACAAACAGCAGTTTTCAAGTGGAAATGTTTCCTTTTGAACCCTATTAACATCACAGAGTGTAAGTTCGGAAAATGGAAAATTAGGACTTCATAAAGCTCTAAAGAATTTTGTTCTTGATTTTACATCCAGATGCAAATTTAAAATGATGTGCATATAGTGTTGTGGGGCTCCTTTAGTTTGGTTTGGTTTTTTCTCATCAGTTCGTTTTAAAACCTTGCAAAAATGTTGCAGTTTAATGATGGTCTCATTTTTGTGTTAGATCTTAATTCCAAAACTTCACTTTAATTTAAAGTCTCAGGTAAACAAAAATTCACTTTTTGATTTGGTCTCCCTAGAACATCTTCTACTGCGCAGACAATGCAGAATCCTCCACCTTCAGAGATCTAATTAGATGCTGCAGAACAAGTATCAATTCAGGGATTCTCAAGTTATTGTTGCAAACTTCCTGAGGCAAACCAAGTATGGCAGATACAAAACTGAAGGTGGAAAAGGAGACCAAAGCAACTGAAAAGAAAAACAAAACCAAAACCCCACAAACACAGTAACGAATGAGAGTTATAAACAAAGCTACTGAGAATTCACTGAAATTCCTTTGGAAGGTTTTTTGGAGGGGAAGTTAGCTTTCTATTGCTTTGTGTGTGCGAGGACATTCTAATTGTCAATTTCTGTAATAAAAATGACCTGCCTAATACAAGATTACTTCATTAAGTATATATTATTTTGTAGGAATTTGGCTGCCAAACTATCATTAAGTTTTTAAAAAAGCACTAAGAAGAAAACTGAATAAAATATAGATAATTACCAAAAACCTTTTAGAACATTATTAATAACATCATGTCATAAAAAATTTTCAGACCATAAATAACTGTGTTCAGGTTTTTTTATATCCTAGCTATAGCTGAAGAATGTCAAAACAGAAAGTTGTTAAAATATAAAATACATGCTCATAGTTGCATTCCTTTTTAGCTACAAGCATCAGTATTTTCAGTCAAGCTCTGCCACTTCAGTGAAATGTACCAGAAAGAAGAGTCAGACAAGCTGCTTACTGTAACAAACAACCAAAAATAACATTTACCAGTTTATTTGTAAACTATGTCCTAGTTACACAAAACACTGGAAAGAATGACTAATGAGTTTTATATTTGAGGGCCATTCAAGATCTTATTTAAAACTTAAATTGTGGTTACCTTAAGGAGACACTGTACTTGGGATAAAAGACGCTTCTATACTGAACCCAGGTCCCAGTTTCCTCTTCTGCATTCTGGTCTTCTATTGAAAAGAGATTGAACGATGCAAACCTTCTGACAGATACTTGTTGGAGATGCACATCCTTCAAGTGTTTTTTCCTCAGAACCTTTGAAATGAAGAATAAATTAAACATTAACAATAAAACAAGAACAGAACAAACCCACGCCTTTTTGAGTGAAGAGGCAAACCATAATGCATATGCTATCAGCTAGTAGTTATGAATAACAAAGTATGTCAAGCCTGAACAAAATACAGTGGTATTGATGGAAAGGGTCAAGAGAGTGAGTTATGAATTATGTCTCAGGAACTAAAGCAAATGTCCTCTGGTCAGAAGTACACAAAGTTGCTTTTTTAACTCACACTCCAGCAAACCCATGCAAAAATTAGAGAGCCAAACTGGGTTCTCCTCATCTGCTCATTTTACCAAGTCTCACAGCCCAAGTAGTGCCCTCCCCAAGCAATTTCTGTGCCACTCACTGTCCCTGTAGAGGGGGAAAAAGGTCAACAACAACAACAAAAACAAAGGAATCTTTTGTAGAATTAAAACGACAAACCCAAAGTATGATCTTCGGGTGCCAGAGTGTGGTGTGTTCCCCTGACAGCTTCCTTCCTGACAGCCTAGAAGTCTTCTGCTGTGCACTTGCAGAGATGCTGCCAAAGTTGACTAAGTTGAGAAAATTGCTTCCTATCCCAGGCTTTCAGACATCACAGCTCTATATTCCCCAGCCAGGCCCCCATAAGGGGACTGACACATGATCCAGACTTCAGGTGAGCCCCAAAACACTCTGAGAGCACCAAGTTCAGTGCTAAGAGACTGAAGAATTCAAGGCAGTGACAGAGACAGAATGTCATCTGCATTTCTTATATGATTAAAACACTTGTTCTGGAAAGTGAAAACATGGGCTCTCTGTCCTGCCTAGTCTGCTGCACTCAACCATCTTCAGGGAAGGAGGTATCAACCCCTCTGTGCAGGAGAAACAAGAACTGAGCTGGTTTGAGCTGTGCCATTGCTCAGAAGACAGCCAGCATTTCCCTGCCAGACAAAGAGATTTATTCCTTAAATAAACTACTTAGGGTAGTGATGTGGAAGGAAAGGTGTCCTAGATTTACCTTCTTTCTCCCAACACTGGAGAGAATACAAAAATAATTGCCATTTCATTTTTAAAATTAAGGTGCATATGCAGTCCCCAGTGATGGATTAAAAACAAAAAAAAAAAACCCCAAAAAACCAAAACAGAGCAGAAAATAAACTCACGCCTATAAATTGATGGGGTACAAGTAAGAGCTTCATTGAATAGGAGAGCACTGTTTTTACAAGTTTTTGTCACCTAGAGATAAGTCAAATGAGAAACAGCTCTCCAGAATTTTTTTGCTGTACCCAACCTGTGTTGACATGCTTTAACTGAAAATGTACTTGCATTTAAAGGCCTTACAGTTTGGGGCCATGACCTATTACTTTGCAGGATATCTGGAAGTACTACATATGTGAGCAGAACAATTGTATTTGCTACACTTTTGGTTCCTAACAGCAGGTCTGAGGCATCAGGCTTACTGCTTCTGGAGCTATTTTCATTGGCAGGTCTCATCATACGAAAGGCACGGGCATTTTCCATGAAGTATTAAAAATGTCTGGGTGCTGTCCACACTACTTCTGTAGCACATAAGAAAAATACACACGTGAAGGAAAATGCAAAAATATCAAAGCAGGAGAACAAAATTAAAAGACCAGCAAAATCAAGACCTTCATGTAGTAGCTGGGTGCCTGAAAACAAAATGGACTATCTTGACAACTAAAGAAAACCAGCAAGACCTAATTTTCAGAAAAGTGTGTTGTTTGGGGACTTCTTTAAAGGAATAGCAAGCCATTACTAACAGGAAAAAAATACAGCCGCAATGACCCTTTTCTATTTTCAGTTTTTGTTGTACAGATTCATCTTATAGCCACTCTGTAAAATTAATTCTCTGGGTTAGCAGAAAATCTCACGAGCATTTGAATACTCAAAAGAACATTTCTCCCACAGCCTCAAACAAAAATCAAGTAGTCTAATATCTCAAAATTACAACAACAGGTCAAATATTTTAAAACCCTACATATAACTGAGAAAATAGCACAAATGGAGAATATGCTACATCATTTATAACTAACTCTGTGTTTTTCACATATGGATCAAAGGGGGGTTTTTCTCAAGTCCATTCCTAAAAGGACCACAGTTGTGTTAAACAGGCTACAAAGATAAATTACTGCTATAGAATAACCTCCTGATAAAAACAGAAGGGTGACAAACTGATCTTAACACCAGTCTCTGTTCTACAAAGATTCCAGTAAAATATTACCACAGATCTCAATTGCAATGCCCTTGGTATTGAGTCACAGTGTTAGGACCATGTTTAGGACTTCCCATAAAACCTAAAACTGGTTGATATCTCTTAAAAAAAACCTCACCAAAAAAGAATCTCCCACAAACAATACGGAGAAAGGCAGTCACCTGAAATTCCCTGTACTTGTATATCCTTGTGTTAGGCCTAGTTGCACTAGGAGCCAAATTCAGTAACAGCTTACGGTCTACACACCTCCGCCAGTTCTCTGGCAGTGACTGCAACATGGTATTTTGTACATGCAAGAAAGTTTCTACACAATAAACTACAACATAACCTGTGACTGCACTCTAAATATCATCCATAGGACTAGAGTACTTATTTTTACAAATAATTTATTTTCCAAATTGTTTTATCCAACCCTAAATAATTTACAGACTCAAGACTAACAAAAACATGGAAAAAAGATCTGAAGCACAAGCACCCTTCACAGAGAGAAGAGCAGGAAGAGATGAAAATCTGTTTTAGAAGTGCTTCTGTTCAGGAAAAAAAGTGTCATTGACCCATCCTCACTTGAGCTTTTATTTTTCAATTCTGGAAGTTAAAGTACATTAGCAGGTGACAACATACTCTCAGGCATGTGGCGTGGCTCCTGGGGATGGCCCTGTGCAGGGCCAGGAACTGACCTTGATGATCCTTGTGCATCCTTTCCTGCTCAGCATAATCTGTGATTCTGAGACTTGTGTGAGAAGAGCAAGAGGAAGGTAACAGGCAGGATAAACAAAAAAAAAAGCTTAGAGATTTAATGAAACTTTCTCTAAGGAGCAAATGTACATAAAGGAAGGAACCTAAAGCATGTCTATTGCTCTAACTTCCCTGCTGAAATCTTCTGACTGGATAATGCTTTCAGCCACAGAGACTGGCAGAGCTCAAAACACAGCCTTAGAGAACTTATCCAGTCATTTACAATTGCACAGTAAATGGGTAACTTCCCTCAGCATTTTTTTAAATGCAAAAATACTTTTCTTGATTCTGACAGACTAAGTTTAAAAATATTGCCAAACTTCAAACTCAGTACATACATAAAACATTTCATTGATAAAGAGCACACAGGTAATTATGCAAACCCCTGGTTCTTTATGCTAGCTTCATAGGATACCTCATAAAAGGGCTTTTTTTTCTTAATTAAATCAGCGAGCATGCACTCAAGCATCCTTACCATAGTAAATCAATTTGTGTGTGCATTGAATGAAAGCAAATTCAAGATATGAACACACCACAGAACTGATTTCACGTAAGGCATTATTATAAGCAGTATGAAAAGTGCTTTTAAAAGCATTGTAAGAAACACTCTGACAGTGCTCCTTTAAAAATGGATTTAAAGGGAGGTTGATACCTTCTTCCAATCGGTAGATAGATCTGAGCACTACTGTAGCAAAGAGCACAGAACTGATTTTTACTTCAGATGTACCAGTAAGATTAAATTGATCCTTGCTCATTGTACCATATAACAATCAACAGAAAAACTAAAGAACGTGGAAAAACCAAGGGAATCTGCAGAGGAAAAGGTCACAGATACATGGAGTTTGAGAAAAAAAGAGAAGCCTTCTCCCCAAATACCTACATGCACTCTTCCACAACCCCACTCTATTGTTATGAAAAGCTCGTTATGATTTTAAGAGACAAGAATATGCCAGAGGCAGTATATGTTGAGAAGAAATAACAGCTAGTACAGCCACAGAGTGCAGCTTACATAGGCTGCTAGAACAGAAACTTACAAAGACAAACCTGATATTCCTACCAGTAACTTTGACATTTCCTGCTTTGGAGGATAGTAAAATAAAAGTTGGTCCTGTTGAACAGGACCAGCAAATTTCAAAACCAAAAGCACACATAAAGTGCAATATTGATGTCCCCAGGCCTCTCATTGTGACCCAGTTGCAGCCAGGTGCCCCTTCCAAGCCGGCTGCCACCACTGACTCAGTGCCACCCCTCCACCCTCTCAAGGACAGCTGTCCATAGGCAGCTCCAGACGTCCATCTGCACAGAACCTAACACTCAAGAGAGGGCTGTAAATTTCAGGTCCCATAACAATAACAGCCAATGAAACAGACTAGAATTTTTAAGCCTTTATACCGACACTCATCTGCAGAGGAATCCTTTCCAACCTCACGCTGGTCCGAAAGAGTCTAAACAGAATGGAAGGCTGCAGCTGAGGAGCTACTGTTTACCACAGCACAGGTGTCACCACTGGCTCCTTCCTCCTCACCTTCCTCCAGGCACAGCCCCTCAGAAAAAAGGCAATTTTCACTGCCAGGTGAGTGGGGTCTTGCCCCAGCTCCTCACCAAAGGCAGTCTGGGGGGCAGGGAGCAAAGAGTAGGAACGAGGTGGCAGCCACGACAACCAGCCCCAGTGGCATTGATGGAAGGTGTCAAATACGGCCTGAAAATCCCAAGGCGCCCTCGGGCAGTGGGGGTGCCGGTCCTCCTTCCTTTAATACAGGCCGTGGACAGTTTTGGGGATCTACTGAAGGCACACTTTAGAATCATAAAATCACAGAACAAGCTGAGTTGGAAGAGACCCATCAGGACCATAGAGTCCAACTCCTGCCCTGCACAGGACACTGCAAGAGTCACACGGTGTGCCTGAGAGCATTGTCCAAACACTTCGACTGTATCAGGCTTCAACTCTTGTCACGCTTGTCTGACACCACTTCCCTGGGGAGCTGCTCCAGTGCGCAGCCACCCTCTGGGTGAAAAACCTTCTTCTAACAACCCACCTAACCCCTCCCCTGCACAACTTCAGGCCATTCCTTTAAGTCCTGTCACCGGTCACGAGAGTGAAGCGATCAGTGCCTGTCCCTCCGCTTCCCCTATCTTTAGAGAGCGTTGGGTGCATATATATTTATGTATTTTTATTATCGTATTTTCCAGGGAGAGTGCTGCAAGCCCCTTTACACGACCCACCATAGTACAGCTCGCAATCCTCCTGTTAGGGGCGCGGGCAGCGTGGGACCCCCCCGCACCGCCGCCCGGGGCAGGGCCCGGCCCGAGGGCACCGGGAGAGCCCCCGCGCTGCCCTCAGGCTGCGCCGCCGCCCGCCCCGCCATGCGGCCCCCCCGCCCGCGGGCTCCCCCTACCTGTCCGAGCAGCCGCCAGCGGGCTCGGGCCGCCGCCGCGCCGCTCGCCCCGCACCTGCCCGCGGCGGGGCGGCGCGGAGAGCCGGCAGCCTCGGCCATGCGGCAGCGGGAGGGATGGAAGGAAGGAGGGAGGGAGCGCTGTCTTGTACGGCGGGGACGCGCCGCTGAGCCTCCAGCGGCTGCGGGACCGGCCGGGCTAGGGATGGAGCGGGAGGAGGGGCGCGGCCATCTTTGCTAAGGGCAGCGCCGAGCAACTCTCGGCGGCCGAGGAAGCGCGGCGCTCTATTCAGGCCCTGCACGGCGTGGGTGCGCCTCAAGGCAAGTCGCCCGTGGCCACCGCGCCCGGGCACAGGAACGGGTGTGGCACGGCGGCCACCCGAGAAAGCCGCCCCAGGGAGCGTGCCCGCCCTGCCGTGGCTGCCGTCCCGGCGCTGACATCAGCGGCGCTCGGCCGCTGCGGCTGCTGAAGCGCCCCACCGCCATCTTAGTTACGGGCAGCGCCCCCGGGAGCGCTGCCGCCCGCCCGGCGTCTGATCCCGGGCAGCCCCGGCCCAGCGGCGGCGGCAGGAGCGGCGGCAGCGCCACGGCGAGTCCTTGCGCGGGCCGCGGGCGGACGGGCAGCGCCGGCGGGGAGCGGGGCCGTGCCGGGGCCAGCCGGACACGTGGGGCCCGTCCCCTGCAGCGCTCCTGCGAACGGGGTTCAGCTGCTGCTGCCCGGGGAGCCTCGGGAGAGAGCGTGGGTTTGGTGTTAGATGATGGGGAACTGAGGGGGGACGGCTTCTCCAAACTTTCCCAGTTCTGTCCAGCGTTTGGACGTGCGCGGTTGCAGCTCCCCTTCTCGGTTTCACTGGAGTTAAACTTTGGGCCGCCCGGAGCGTTCGGGTTAAAATGTGGATGCCAGTTGTTAACAAACAGACTAAGTTTTACTTGTTTTCTTCTCATTTGATTTACCTAGTGAATCAATCACATTTCTCTGAAACAGGAAGTTTACGCTATGTCTATTTCCTCTGTATGTATGTATACTTACGCCTGTAGTTTACGTTATGTATATTTCACACGCACAGTGTAAATGATCAGCAGTTCGGGATTTTCAGAAATTCCAGGTTGACTGTCACGAAATGAAGGTTAGGATGTGCTGCGCTGGACTGCGGAATCTTCTCCAAGGGCTGACCTTCAGTGCCAAGTACTACTCTAAGCATACCCATCCTCAAAGAGTGTGTCCTTACAGTAAAATTGGACTAAAAAAGTGCCACATCCTGGACTCTTCAAAAAGTACATGCACCCACAGGACTGCACCACCTGGAAGCATCCTGCCATGCAGATTCTTTTCCTGCAAGGTATGCTGTTAAATATAGACCTAATACCAACAACCACCTTGACACATCTGTTAAGGAATCCAGTCATACTTTTCACATGCTGAAGAAACATATATTTCCCAGAGGATTTTAAGCAGAGGAATAAAGTCCAGGATACCAGTTACATTCAAGGACACGTACCATTGTTCAGCTTTCCTATGTTGTTTTGAAATAAAGCTGCATTTTGGTTGATTTTCCTGCTATTGTAATTTTGAAAAAATTGGTATCTTCCAGACTTAGGTGCTAAGTGTCAGGAGAAAACTGCAGGGAGAGATCAGCTAGTGTAGAGGCGGAGTTTCCAAACTGATGATACTAGACTACGACCTGTCTCAAAAAACACTTGACTTTTCTGTGTTGACCAGTAAGGTCATGGTTTCCATCATATTACAATATAACATGATGCTCACATGTTCTAAACTGTATTTTAAAAGGTATTTGCATTGATTTCTGTAAATAAATACTGTGTAATTGGATGGCAGTAACTCATGCACAGAGTCAGAAAACAGTCAGAAATAATTTTAGGTCTTCTGTCTCAGTGTCTCTAATACAGATTTTGCTAGAGGTATTATAAAAGTTTACTGCAGTATGACAGCATAGAAACTTATTTATATGCCTAAGTATTGTTTAAAAATATGTTTGTTTTGGTTTATTTGATCCTTAAACATGTTTTCAGATGGGTGCATGGTTGTCCTAAAATTGTTTCAAATTGACAGTGTTTCTTCAGAGGTGACACAGAGGTCATCTCGTTGTAACTCTTTTATTTGTCACCACAACGTAAAGAGTTCCTAAGTCTGTGTCTCAAATGTAAGCAAGTGTTTCAAGGAGCACACAGGAGGTCTGGAGGGACGGGAATGTGTGTTCAGTTTACTCAGTGGAACTTCACTGACACAGTTGTTACAAACGCTGCTCTGTGTCACTGGTCCCAGAATGCAGACATGGTTTTCACCTGAAAGGAGGCTATGTCTGTTTGCTTTTGAGCAAATGTTTGCACACCAGTTGTAACTGAGATCCTCTGCTATCCTGAAAATCTTTCAAGATTGCTGAATTTTCCCCAGGCAGGGAGGTGTACTGTACCTCTTAATACATGCCTACTCTGTGACCACCAGCTGTATATAATATTTGCAAATGAATACAATGGGAATTGCTGAAAACAAAAGGAGGGCAATTATCAAAATATTCATAAAGTGTGGAACTTGTCAAAATAGGTTGTGGATGCTAAATTTTACATAGGTATAAGGAGAGGCATATGTGAGATATATATATATATATGACAAATATGAGAGAGACTTTTTAAATATCCAGAGACCATGTTTAGGTCAGGAAATTCCTGAGCTAAAATTTTTTAAGGCTGGGGAAAATCATCTGTCTTGTCCCATTCTTATGCTTTCCTAAGTATCCATTTATGGCCACTGTGAGGTTTTATTTGGTTGCATCGTGTTTGGGGCATGGTGTTGTCTTACAACAGTTTTTCCTATGACTGGGGTGAGGTGGTACACCTTTGGTATCCAGTATTTTGTTTCTCCTGACCAATCACTCACTTGCTCTAGAGCTTCTCTAAGAGCCTTCACAATTTCTTTGCCTTGTGCCAGGTAGGATTGGTCTGAACCAGAGGCAGACACTCTCAGCTCTCAACAATGATGTGCTTTATGTTCATAGGGAGTTTGGTTACTGGAGCAGATGGTTTCCCTTCAGAGTGTACTTGGAACATTCACATTTTGGTTCTCATGTGTTTCTGAAGACAAACTAGGAACAAACCAACATTCCTTAATGGAAAGTGAGGACAGGATATGGAGCACAGGCTGTTTTTTAAGCCTAGACACATTCAAATCATACATTGAATGTTATAAAATGCTACTTCGTGTGATCTGTGCAGTATTAGGTAGTGTAATATGAGTTGTGAAGCTTACTACTTGATCAAGTGAGATTTCACAGCATGCAAGAGGAAGTAGCATTGTTCTAGCAGTTTTAACACACTTTTAACATTTTTTACAATAGAAGACAGCTTTGTTGGCAGTGAGGTAGCAGTATTTCATGGAAAACCAGATCCTTAAACTTATTCCTGATAAAATTGTGGCAGAACCCATATCAGTTCACTTCATTCTGCACCTTATGAAAATTTATATTAACACTTCTAAGAAGGTGGAGCAAGAACCTGAATGAGCTGCTAGGACTCCGAGGTACAGGGACAGAGGTGTGGGCACTGTTGTCTAGGAAAGGAAATGAGAAATTACACTCTAAAGACAGGACATTATGAAAGAAAGCTGTGAAGAAGGAAAAATAATAGAATTCCATAAAAAGGAAAACCTAGTTCTAGAACAGGAACAAATATATTTCCTTATAATCAATTAAGAGCATATATTAATAGTACCCTAAATTTTGAAGAGGAGACCTCAGTGTGTCAAGTAAAGCACCTTTGACAGTGCCTCCCAAAAGATCAGGAAGAGTTAAAATAAAACATGTACCAACTACTGTTTTGTTTTTACTGGCATGTACTTTTGTAATAACACAAAGGTGATTTGGGGGCTGTGGCTCAGGGGATATCACCTCAGTGTATTCAGATTGGTGTGCAATGTGCTGGCTTGTAGCCATTGTTGTTTGTTCTTACTTAGCAGGAAGGAAAGAAAGTCCCTTTCAAAAGGAAGCAAAATACATCCATAGTAACTTCAGACCTTTTGCACAAGAACCTTCTGAAATCAGAGCAAAAAAACTGGAATAATATTTCACCAATATACAAAGCTATGACAAAGAGGATCAGAGAAAAACTGGAAGAATTGCACAACATGTATACACTCAATTCAAGAAGCCCAAGGGTAAGTGGCAAACAATACAAACATTTCCCATCACTGACTACAAATAAGAGACAGTGAAGCTCTTCCTGCTATAAAATGCTGGTTTACTCATTTTTTTACAGTAGAAATTTTGAATATGTTAATAATTGTGCATAGTAACAGTTTGTGTTTAGAACAGCTTGTACTTGTTATGACAGTGAATTTACCTTCATTTCTCCATAGGCAAAAGAAAGTAAAGATAAAATAATCATCTGCCTTTTTGATAAAGAATACAAAACACTGTAAGTTGCAAGAGCAGTTGCAGGTGATGTGAGCCTTCTGTGAAATTTAGAGCAGGTAGAGGTAGCTTAAGTACCCTAACTGAAAAAACCTTTCTGATGTGGGCAATTCCTTCTTCGGTATGGAATATATGTTCTGTCATTTGTTACAATTTGTAACACTTCTGCTGTACAGAAAAATTACTGTATAAAGGGATTCAGAGGAAATAGTATGCTGGACTTAAAATATTTTTTTTTTGTATTGAACAGATGAGGTTTGGAGAGAATGTGTACTTTGAAGAGAATGGCTGCATATTTCTTGCAAAAGCAGATGATGGTAAGGGATTTCTCTTCCTAATACAGTAGGATTCTTAAGAAAGGTATATATGTGTCACTTAGTGTTCTTTTCTTGCATTAATGCTTGTCTGTTTCTTAACTAAAAGTACTTTTAGACAATTCTAGACTAGAATTGTACTAGAGTAGTACAATTCTAGAATCCTGCATCTGAAAAGGTGAGGTGAAGCGAGTTAGAGAACAGTATATATTGGTACTAAGGCATGTTGCTGGAGAGGTAATAGAGAAGACACTTCTTTGCAGAGCCCTAATTTACCATTTTGAAGAAAGGAAAAGAGCATCCATGCTTTTTTATTTCTGATGGGGGGGTGAAAGAATTTTTAATTTTATTTATTAAAAGCAACTGACAGCTTTAGCTGTCTGAGCTTTAAAATTCAATATGTTTAGCAGAAGCCAAGATTTACACTTTCGAAATATTTTTAGTAATAACTACATGACTTTTCTCCTTGGAACTGTAGTTCTTTGTTTGTTTTTACAAAGTGCATTTGCAAATATCTTGCAAGACAGGTATTTGTTGTTGATAAATTCCAGTTGAATGTTTGTGAATACTGGAGACAGATTTGTTAAATACAGACATTAAAAATCACCATTCATTTTGACAGTGTTTTAATTACAGGATTTTTTGCTATCACTTTTTCCTCTGTAATAGGTGAAGGAAATGCTAAGATTTTATTCAGTGTTGAAGATCTTGGCTTTTCTGATGCCTTTATTCAACGGATCAGAATTTCACCAGATCAGAGATACATGGCCATCAGCTTAAAAAGTGAAAATTCTGAAGAGGCAACCTGCATTATTATGAAACTTGGTAATCTTCCTGTAGTGGAAAAAGTAATTCCAAGTGTATTTAGCTTTGGTAAGTAATTTATAAATATCCTGTGGATCACACAAGCTTTCAACACAACATTTTTTTTAGTTTAAAGATAAAAAAAATTTTTTTAAATGAAGGCAACATTTAATCCTTATAAACATTGAATTTTTTCTTATGTTTTCTTTAATGCTGCACAATTACAGGCTATCTGATATGGATAAAAGGGACTGCTTCCTGGATACAAGTTATCTTTCATTGCAAAAGCATTTATACACATTACAACAGTCATCATTTTTTCCATTGAATGCAATATGCAATATTCAAAATATAGTGCTGTGACTGTTTGTCATATAAAGATCTTTTTGAGGGATGTTCTAGTTGGTAAACCCTTGCAGCTACAGGCTGAAGTCACTGGTAGCTGTAGACGGTTAGCTTTGCTTGAATAGTGTGGAAGTGCTACCTACCAGTGAGTATTGGCTGGAATTTCAGCTGGAATCCACAATGTGGGTCACACTTCAGAGCCCAGTGAAGTCAGCCAGGCCTTGAATCAGTTCTTTCAGAATAGATTACAGAGCTCTACATTGCTGTTAAAAGAAGCAGAGGTAAATGGAAGTGAATGGGAAAACATTCTTTTTTTATAGTCTATTAAAGAATATAGCAAAAAGAGTATAATAGTATATATACAGTGTTCTGCATCTTGGACTTTGGATCATATTACTAAATGTCATCAAGTATATCTAGTGCAGTAAGCAATTTGCCTGGGCAGAGCAAAAAAATAAAACTCTGTGTAGAAGTTCCTTGTAAAAAATGAGGAGTAGCAAGAATTTAGTGTTGTGTTTCCACACTGAAGATTATAATACCTGTTGAAAAATAAACATGCAAATTTGACAATGACATTTTACAACATACTTGATTTGAACATCTATCTAGGTTGACCTAGAAGAATCAGTACAGTTGAGAGACCAACATCCTGTTGCCTAGATAGGCGTGACAGATAGTAAGAGTACAAAAGATGACTATCAGAATGGTAAATTCTGTAAAGGTAAGTCAGGTGTGAGTGAGGTACAGAGGTAATGTCAGGAATCACAGAGGTGCCTCAATCGTGAGCAAAAGAATTAGATCTTCAAACCACTTGCAAAGTTTAAGGGCTTGTATTGAGTGCTATAAAATAGCAGGGAGACAGACAAAAGTTCCTGAAAATTTACACCTTGATTTTTCTATAGGCTAGGCTATAGAAAAGTCTAGATTTGCCCTCTAAAGGCTTGTCTTCATAGTGAATCCTCAGCCACCTGTGCACTTTGGAGCCACGTTGCTGTTCAGAAAGTGAAGTGTTTGTGTTATTTTGGGGTTATGAATTCCTTGGCGTTTGTACTGAAAATCAGTATTTATGCATAAAAAACATACAGCAGCTTTTAAAAGCACATGTGTTAAACATCATTCTGTTGGCTATAGGAGCAGCAGAGATGGCAGGAATGTGACTGGATCAGTCAGAATAACTTCAGAATAACAAGGTTCCTGTATTTATATTTCTGTGTTGGTGAACAGAAACACAAGCATAGAAAACTGGAGAATTTTTATCTCAGCAGTACCCATGGGGCACATGCATCATCTCTTTTCTCTAAATGGCCTGTGTGCAGTCACATGCAGCAGGGCAGAGCTTATGATGTCTTTATTATCTTGCTGACTCCGTGTAAACCTCTTTTTCTCTGCTGTTTTAAACAGTCACATCTCCTATTTTCCTGTTACCTCCAGAACCCACACAGGGTCAACAGCTTCCTATTACTGGGCCCTGCAACATTGACCTCTGCTTTTTTGTGCTTTTTTTTCAATGCATTATGAGATTCTTCTTCTGTGGTATTCAGAGAAAATATGTGAAAACCTCTTGGCCCTTACCTCAGTCCCTGTGGGATGCAGAAGTGCTGTCTTCAGTTCCATGCTGCCTGCAACCCACCTTTTTCAGCACTGGGTTCCGTGTCCAACTTCCATCTTCTCTCAGTAATATCATCTTCTCTCTGAATTTGATAATGCATTTCTCTTTTTTTTTCCAGAATGGGCTGCAAATGATGTTTTGTATTACACAACTCAGAAGAACCTTAAATGCCAGAATGTATTCATGACCACTTTCACTTACCAGAAACATACTAAGTTAGTTTATACAGAACAAGATGCAAGGTAATACATACCTAACATATAACAAGTCCTTTACATATTTTAGAGTATTTTATATGTAAAATATAACTGGTTTGGGAGACAAAGCGTTCCATATCATATTTCAAATAGTATGCATTTTACTAATGCATTTTTGTGTTCTGCAGTCAGTAGTGCCTTATACAGCCTGAGAATGTGCTCTGTTCTCCTTTTGATATGTGATCAACAGAGATTTAACTTTCCTCTCTTACCTCATGAGTTCAGCTGAGTTTATAAATGTCAAGGTCACTCTCAGGTCAGGGTGTCCTTTAATGAATGTGTGACAGTTTCATACGGGGAAAATCAGACCATGGATTTCATTTTGTTTTCTCTGCTATTGATGTCTGATACATCTTTAAAAAAAAAATACATAAGTTCAGGCTAATCCTTGCTCTGGGTAATGGATGAGCAAAATCATTACAACATTCCAAGAGACAGAACTATTGTTGACTGAATACCCTCTCAATAACCTTTCTCTAAGGAGTAGTTTAGGAAGACAAGAAGGCTCTTTGCTAAATTGAGCGCAGAACTAGCTTTTCAGCATTGTAGCACATGGTATATTTATACAGCATTGCATAAATATTTGCGATTATTCTTAATTCAACTTAGATATTCAGTAAAGAAATGCCAGTTATACTTTCATCAGGAAAAACAAAGAAAACAAAAAAATCTGCAATGGAGATGGAATAAATAAGATCTTTTTTTTCCAGCTGCATTTGATCCATCGTTTTGGAAAATCAAGTTGCACTGACCTGGCACTTCCCCACAGGGAAACTGTCGGCATAATTCTGAAGGTCACAGTCATTACAGTAGATCTACTAGAAACTTACTCTAAAGGTTCATGTGCTATTGCAGCTCATAGCTGAACTCCATCGGAGATGGCAAGACATTCTTTTGTATTGCCATTGAGCAGTTCTGTTCTGCATCTCACCAGCTCTTCTAGTTGCAATCAAATCTTTTTTTAGAAGCTGAAAATTTCTTGCCTTTTTTTTTAAAAAAGCTACAAAAATTAAAAAAAATTATAATATCAAGGTCATAATCACTGGGGAGAAGTGTAATATGCCTTTCAGCTCAACCCTCTTAGAGGCAGGATCAGCAGAGCTGAACTCTTGGAATCTCTACTGAATGCAGTGCCACATTCTTGCCAAATTCATGGGTATTAGACAGGCAGGAGGCTGATTTTTCTTGCAGACTTTAGCTCCCCCTCTGCGCCTGTCCTAAAGATGTCAAGAGGGTGCAATTAGAAAAAACAATAGTACCAAAAAGTTTTGAGATCCTCCACCTGCAAATAATTAAAGGCACTGAAAATACTATCTAAAGCATCCTTTTCTTCACCAGTCAAATACTCTGAGTCTTAGAGAGATCATCACTGCAGTCATGTGTGTGTGATCTGTGTGATGCAGATTATGGTACTCAACTCTACATTTCCTTGATGGAATCTGGATCTTTGGACAGTTTTGCTTTTAGAGACATCCAGTCTTAAGGGTTCAAAATGGCAAAGAGACTGTTCTGATCCAAGATGTGACATTCCAGTTAATTCAGACTACTCACAGAAATTTGAATCTGAATTTCAGCATGAACTTCTCTACTATTAGCATCCAGGCACTGGTTATCCTTCTGCTTTCTGTTTCTAGATTTTAGACAGATTTGAATCCAGTATGTAGTTCCTAGTTTCTTAGTTCCAAAACCAGTGCCTAGTTTCCAGTTTTATCACTCCAACACTGTCCATCTTGCCTCATATAAGCCTCTGTGCTATTTTTCTTTTTAAATAGTGCTTTTGGTCTTATTTGCTTCAGACAATTAGGTCAGTAGCACATAGACATTTTATCAATTTATTTTTAATAGCTTTTACTTTTGTTATTGCTGTTCCCACATGATGTCATTTATTATTTTAACTATACATTACTGCTTTTTTTATTTTAAATAGGGTTACAAGTTCAATAAAAAGTTCTACATTTTGCCTGAATTTTAAAACCTGTATGCATCAATGAGCTTCCAGTCTAGCTCAATAATACAAAAACCTGGATTTAGTTGGGCAACAACTAAATTACTTTCCTTGCAGATTTCAGGTTTCACACACAAGATTGAAGGGTTTTAAATCCCAGGGCAAATCTGGGAGCCAAGTAGCCTGAAATTTCTCCAGTCTCCTTACAGAAATGTTGTTTCTTACCTTGCAGATGGAAGGCCATGATTCTGAAAAAACTGATGTGTTTTAAAATACTGATAAAATTTAAGCTTTTCTTTTTTTTTTTTTTTTAATGATTCCCTACAGATTCTTTGTAGACCTTTATTGCACAAAAGACAGGCGTTTTCTCACTATCAACAGCAACAGCAAGACAACCTCAGAAGTTTGGCTGGTTGACTGCAGACATCCCTTTGAGTCACCTGCTCTTGTACAAGCACGAACCACGGGGGTCATTTACCACATTGAGCACAGAAAGGACCAGTTGTACATTCTTACTACATATGGAGAACCTGCAGAATATAAGGCAATTCTGACTGATAATTACATTAATAGGATTAATTTAGATGCCCATTGCAGGTCATACAGAAGTAGCAAGGCTGGCTTTTAATTCTGTTCATCACAGCTTACTGAAATAAAGTAAGAGAGAGAGCTGCATGGATTGAAAAGACTGATAGTGCTGCATGGAGTCTCGCCTGTAGGAGGCCAGTTTGCTCCTAACTCCTTTGACAATCAAGAAATTACTATGCTTCAACAGTATTTTCTCCTGTATCAAAACTTAAGTTGGTGATCTCAGTTTGTGTAATCAAACCCACCTACAATTGTGCTAGCCATACTGAAAGCACTTACTGTATTACAATCTTCTGTAGAGTAATCTTTGAGACTTTGTCTTCTCCAAATGTTACTGTATTGTTCTTCCATTTTGCCTAAGTAAAGGGAGTTTAAAAATCTCCAGTTCTACACAGGCAAACACCCCAAATACATATAAGTATTTTTTTTGCAAGAAAACTGTATGAGATCACCTTTAAGTTTATACCTCTCATTGTAACTCTTAGTACATTTTAGTAATACAAGGTTGTTTGGTTTTTTTTTTATAGTTAATGAAGGCACCAGTAGCTTCCAGTGGCAAGGAGAACTGGCAGTTAGTTTATGCACTGGAAAGGAAAACCAAGCTGGTAGACTTTGAGATGTTCAGTGATGACTGTATTATGTTCCTGAAGAACGCTGGTCATCTTTACTTAAATGTCATTTCCTTTGCTTCACACTCAGTTCAGTTGATGAAGGTATGTTTTAGCTTGGTTTAAGCAGCATAATATTTTTCCAGCTTTTTTTTGGCATAACATAATGAAAGCAAAGATAAATTCAAAAAGCAAAAAGCAGTATTAATACTGGCAATTTCATCGTTGTGACTAATTGTATTACCTGTGGCTGTTCTTCAGGATTTGATGTGGTGGTTTATTGCAGCATTTAGAAAGTTAAAGAGCAGCTATCCTGTGAGCCAGTTCTTTCTTCAATGGACTACAGTCAAGCTCTTCACAATACAGCTGATTTCTAATGTAAAACAGAACTTAGTTCCCTAAATGCTCTGCTTAGTTTTACTGAGCTTTTTTTTGCCTACACTCATTGGTGCAAGCAAGGCCTCTCCCACAGGAAAAAGATTAATGTTCAGAAAACAAGTATGGACACTGTCCCATAATAAATAGGAAGAGTTGATATTGCAGTACAATTGCCACAAAGGATTTGCTTCCCTTCTCTAGTTATTAAATACCTGTGGATTAAAAACAAGGTGACTTAAGCCAAATCCAATTTCTGAAGACCATTTAGGTGAAATATTTAATTGATTTGTTTTCCTGAAAAATAACAGTCTGAACAACTCACAAGTTTATTGCAACAAGCTGCCAATGCTGCACTCTATAAAACTGCTACAGAAAAAGGTTTTCAACAAAGTACACTGTATGGTCTGCAAAATCTTCAATTTTTTAAAATGGCCGTAGTTTATTTATTCAGAAAGGGCCTGCAGTTACTGAGGAGAACTTGGACTTCTGCTGCCTTTTCAGAAGCCTCTAGCAACCAAACCCAAGTAAGTAATGGTCTGGCAGAGGGTTTGGCTATGTCCCTGCTGGTCTCAAAGAATGAATCTTGATTTCTTTCATTCTTAGCAGAGTTAAAAACCTTAAATATAATAACAGTAAGTATCTGAGGGTGAATGTGCCAGGAAAAGGTTTTGTTCTTCACAATGGCTGGCACTAGGAACAAAGTTAAGAGGCAGGGGTTTTCAGTGGCTTAGCATTACTGAGCTAACTCACAGTAAAAGCATAATAGCTGACATGGACTTGGCTGTATAACGTGTTGAAGTAGAACTGGAAATGCAAGGAAAAATAGGATCTAAAAAATAAAACTGAAGCAGAATAGTTTCAAATGTTTTTTTTTTTTTTAAAAGTCTGCACTAATACCCATTTTAAACTGAATTTGAATTTATTTTTTGTTTTTAATTCATTGTCCAACATTATCCAATGGTTTCAGGGGAAAAATTCACCAGTCTCTCACTTCTTGACTGTTTAGTTACTGGATTTAAATGAAATACAGAGTGTACTACATACAAACTAAGATAATTAGTTAATATCCAAAGTCTTTTGCTCTGAAGGATATATTAAGCAAAATTTACAGAAGCAGTGTAAGGGTCTCACTTGATATGCCATGTTTTCTCAGCTACCTACGTGGGCCTGTGAATTTGAATTGGAATCTCATCCTGAACATACCACCAGCACCTGCTATTTTCAGCTCTCCTCCCCAGTACACCCCCCTAAGCGTTTTGCATATTCATTTAAAGAAAATAATCTCATTGAACAAGCTGTGCAAGAGGTACCAATTATTACGAATTGTCACACTACACGTTTACTAGCTAAAAGCAAGGTAAGATTTTTCAGTCTTTTTCCCATTCCTTTTATTCTTTCCTTCCTCCCCACCCATTTAAAGAAAGTGCATTTGGCAGGGAACAGAGATTAAAAAATGTAAAGAGCAGTTGGTGCTATAGTTATTAAACAGTGGGTGTTTTCTTCACTGCTACAGAGAAGAACAAGAAAGAGTCGTGATTTTTTTTTCCCATTAACCTGGGTATTCCACGGGAGATAACAGCACACGATGAGTCAAGAAGCTTAGTATAAGTGAGAATTGCTAGTTGATGTAATGGTATTGTACTCCACATGATAAATGAAAAAGGTGCCAGCTGTTGAAAAGAACACCCCACAACCAGCTGCACAGTGCAGATCAAGAAAGGAAAGTTTTAACAGCCGAGTTTAAAAATTTGGAGATGTTAATAAAGAGTTTGTACTGTGGTAAGTGGTAAACTCTATTGTTAATAACATATATTCTTGGTGTTAAAAGGGGAAGGAAGACTTGGGTGCTTTGGTAGTTTAAAAACTCCTCAGGTGTTGCACTTAAATGAATTTATACTCTGCATCTGTAAGCCCACACAGCAGAGGTTCAGTCTCAGGCTTTATTTTTCAAGAGTGCTTTGTACACTCTAAGTGAAAAAAAATTACTGTAATCAAAAAAACACATTTTAAAATAAATAATTGAAGTTTTCATTGCCATGTGTCATTGAGATTTCTGCAATGTCCCTTATTGTAAAACTACTCCTTCTTTTCCAGGATGAAACTTTGGTGCCAATTACAGTGTTTCATAATAAGAATTCTAAAGAACTACACAGGAGACCACTTCTAGTTCATGTATATGGAGCTTATGGCATAGATTTGAACATGAGCTTTAAAGAAGAGAAGCTGATGTTAATTGAAGAGGGTTGGATATTAGCATATTGCCATGTTAGGTAAGTCAAATATAAAATGGAAATAAGATTTAATTTTGCAGGATACACAGGTACTTGTTCCTGTACAACTGAAGATGCACCAATTTTTTTTTTTTGGTGTACCTGTACCTAATTATTCATATTTTCTTAGATTTTTTTATTTAGCTAGTTTTTAAATTTACCTCAGGGAAAAAATGCACAAAAGCACACAAAATTTTAGGTTTCTTAAATTTGCATTATGGCTGTATGTAACTTTTAATCTTTTCAAGTCTCATTACTTCTTGTCTCATCTTTGCTCAAGAAAAAATTTGATTAGATGCTCAAATTGCCATGACATGGTATCTTCCTCTCCTTCTGAGAGCATTGTGTGCTAATGCTCAGTCTGTGTCTTCTGAAAGCCATTTACATTCCACAGCAACAACTAAGCATTTAACCTGCAGCCCTTATTCTTCTATTGGCTAAAATCATCTGTCTCCAGTTTAGCTACAAATCTACCAGTTTTATAAAACTGCAGTGTACAACAGGCTTCAAATTTTTCTCAGTAGCTAAGGAAGATAACAAAAGAATCACTTCAGAGAGGAGAGGGAAGGGGAGGAATGAGTAATTGTTGGAAATACCAGTCCCAAGACAAATTCAGCAAATATATTCAGTCTGCTGTACTCAGTGGCAAGCACTGTGCTGTTCTTCCTCTCACCCCACTAAAAATCTTAAGATGCAGGTCAGTCCTACATGAAGATGGCAGGCTAATCAAATAATCCATTTGAAACTTGAAACCAGAAGAGAGGAAGCTTCAGGTGGTTTAGAACCAAAATTGTGGTTGCATAGAAAGAAGTAGAAATTATTTTTATAATTCTGTATTACAAAACGTAACATTTCAAGTAGCATTTGGAATTCACAAATTAGGGGGAAAAAAGACCCAAACCCAACTTTCCAACAGTCTCAGAATTTAAGCTAAGTGGAAGACAAATCCTGAGAGTCTGGTGTGGAGTTCAGAAATACTATTCTACTGTTTTTAATAAGTAATAGTGTTAGTAATGGAAGTATTGGAAATGTTTTCAATATTTTCATAGTTTCCTGTATTAAAAGATACTTTTATCTGATTTGGTATTGCCTACAGTGTAATTTCCTGAAGTGTTGCTTTCCCTGTGGATTCCAGGACACAAGCACATGTGCCCTTCTACAGTTAGTATTTTCACCAGTCATCATGAATGGATTTATTTTGCCTTCATGTTTTCTCTTTTAGCCATAAAGAAGGGTAAAGGCAAAAGCAGAGAAGAGTAAATTGGGAAAGCAAACTGTGATGTGCCACTCTGTGGCTGCTGCTGTTCTTTCGTTATCTGAAGCTATGCCATGTAATGTTTTCTGAAGAGACTCCAACTTGAATTGCATTAAATTTCAGGGGTGGAGGAGAGCAGGGCCTTAGCTGGCACAGAGATGGATGTCAGCATAATAAACTCAAAGGTCTCCAAGACCTCAGGGCTTGCATCACGCTGCTGCACCAACTGGGATTTTCTCAGCCCAAACACACGGCGCTGGCAGCTGCCAGTGCTGGGGGAGTTCTCGCAGGAGCCCTGTGCAACACTGACCCAGCCCTGATCAGAGCCATGGTTTTACAGGTGAGCTGCTGCAGACCTTGTACAGATTATAACATTAAACTGTGTTATTGTACCACTTCCAGAATTGGAAACATTCCAGTTCAAAGCTCACTCTCCTCATTTATTTGAGAACACCTTGACTCAGATATTCAAGGTCCTCTGTCCTATTTGCCAACTTTTTTTTTTTTTAATGACTTCTAAGGCTCCTTTCGTAGATGTTCTAAATACAATGATGAAAACTCATCTCCCACTGACAATTGAGGAACAAGAAGAATGGGGAAATCCATTAGAAGATGAAAAATGTATGAAGTATATCAAAAGCTATTGCCCATACCAGAACATTAAGCCACAGGTAAAACTATGCTTTCTGTGCAGAATACTACAGGCATGAAGTGTAGTGGTTTATAAGAAAATCAGAAGTAGATCACTGAAATTTTTAAAAAACCTCCAATATAAATTATTTTAGTACTAATCTTAGCAATAGTTGGAGTCACAAGTGACTACTGAAATTAACCCAATGCCTTCTCCTAAATGATACGACTTTCTAAACTTGCTTTTGTTTTAGGACTTTCAGGAAGTAATATATTATTATATAGCAAATCTCAACATGCAAAATGCCTTCTTTTGTGGGGGAATTTTGACATTCTACTGTGTTTTGCTGTCTTTTTTGCAAACACAGGAGGAAGGAGGTTTCCACTGGAGGTATTTTCCAGTGGAGGTGGAGGTATTTTCCACTGATTTAATACCTTTCTAGAGGTATTAAAACAAACAAACAAACACTGAAAGGGAAGAGGACCTATAGCTTTGACATTGTCATCTCAAGGGAAATCTCTCTCTATTTGACAATGTGTTAGCTGTGTTGCGCAGCTTCACAGTAAAGATTAAGTAAAATCCTTACTATTTAAAAACCAACTTCTCTGGAGAAAGATTGCAAAAATAGACTTCAGCTATTGTTCTAAGGTAAACTATTCCATGATTATTACTCTCTTTTTTCTTTTTTTGCAATCATCAGCAAGCAGACAGGCATCGGGCCTTTACCAGTGGGAAGAGAATGTTTTTATGACCCTTTGCAAATAGATTATGCCCAACTGTGAAGTCATTTTTCAGACCAAAATACTTTTTGCAGTTAGAGTGCTAAAACTCTTAGAAAACACTAAGTAATTATGTAATAGATGAGTTAAATAAACCCTAACAAGTTGTATAATAAGAGAAAAATGTGTTACTCTGTGAGAAAGACCAGTTGTCAAGTGTTTAACTGGTTTTGGTTTTTAATCTCAGTGCTATCCATCAGTTTTTATCACGGCGTATGAAAATGATGAACGGGTACCACTAACAGGAATTTTACAGTATGTTCAGAAACTCAGGAAGGCTGCACTAGATCATGCCAGCATAACAAGTAAGAAAGGTAAGGATAAGAATATCACAGATAAATGGAGTTAACTGAACCAAAATCTTAATAGTCCTTAAAGACCACAGAGATTGACTCCTCCTTAAATGAATTCAAACACAATCCCATATCACCAGCTCCACAGCAGACTCTCTGAGATGCAAAAACAAAGACTGGAAGCCTGTGAGGGGGCTCACTCTTTCCTAGGCCTCCACACAGGGCAGTTGTTGGACAGGGCAAGGTGAACCATCACTGTCACTCCAGCTGCTGACAGGGCCAGGTTGCAGTTCTCAGCAACCCTTAGAGAAAAATCTTATTTTTGCTGCTATACAAAACCCTATTTTTCTCACTTTGCTAAAGCTGCAGGTCCTTAGTCCAAGCTAGAGTGAGAAGAAGGCCAAGGCACAGGTGCTTTTATACTTGAAACTTAACCCTAGCTTTGGGAGTTTCCAGCAAAAGGTACATTCAAGCTTGACAATTTGCTTGTACCATCCAGCCTGGGCAGAGGCTTTTACCGTCATTACCAAAAGAGATCTTGAATAACCTTTTCTACGTTTCATGATGCCCTGTTCTCTGAGCAGCACAACAGCAGTGGTTGGGAAATTGCAGCCGGTGCTGCGGTTGCTGTTGTGCTCTTTGTGCAGGAAGAAAAGAGCAGATCTTTCCAAAAAGACTCAGAGAGAACAAACACACTAAATAGATGAATACTTTCCAAATATGCAGCTATTAGAAATACAAATAATTCATTCAGAAAGCCCCTCTACAATTCTCTTTTTCTTAAGGAATAATAGAAATTCTGTCAGGACAAGAAGGCAGAATTAGCTATCCTTAAACAATTCACATACCCACTTAATTTTTGCCTTGTTCATTCAACATAAAGTGATCATCAGCTTAATTGTTCCAGGAAATTGGATTCCTAATATCATCCTAGATGTCCAGGCAAATGGCAGTCATTGTGATTCATCCTGGGAGCACTCACTGAATGAGGTATGGTCCCTTTACTGCACAGCTCCATAACATGTTGCAGGGATGTGTCCCTCCTCAAGGAATACTTCAGCCTCAGTAGTTGGGCAGTCATTGAATGTATGTTTAAACTATAAAGAAAATCTGCTAGAGCAACTGCTGATTTTACATATATATATATATATATATATATATATATATATATATATATATATAAAATTTTAAAACCCAGCAATCTTTATATATAATTATATCTATTTTTATATATACTTGCACAAATATAAAAGAGAGTGACAGAGCCAGATTACTGAAATAGCCTTAAAATAGTGTTCAATTCCCACTGTAATGTGCTAGGAGCTTTGAATGAAAGGTTCCAAGTTGCGCAAAACATCATTCCAGCAGGAAGAGTCTTGCTCTGCAGAGTATTAAGTGCTTAAAACTGTCATACTATTTACTCCTATCTTCCTCGTTGTGTAAAACATACGTGATGGGTTGGATCTTTACATTTTGAAATGCATGATCTGTGCTATCAAAGCTATTACAATTAGCTTTCAAGAATTTGCACTTTATACAAGCATGCTTGTTAAAAGCAAAATACTGCCAAGACCTAGCATATTTTTACTGATGTCTCAGACTATCACAGTTGGATACAAATTTTATTACTCTTAATTTTAACAAATCCTAGAAACTGTTAATTTGGTGGTTGTGGCAGTTATTCCCAAGATGAATTCTTTCAGGAAAAGCTCCATGCTGTTTTAGGACAAGGTATTTCTAAGCATTAGTATAGGAAAGGAAGATGACTGGAATAGCTGCACAAGAGCCTGAACATTTAGAGTGCAAAGAACTTTACTTTGTAATAAAACATTTTCATTATTTTAGGTTGCAAGACACCTTGCTTTTCTGAACAGAGAACTGGAGGAAGTGTGCCATCCCCAACATCACAGCAAATCCTGCAAATAACTCCTAAACACGCTGACCACCTGCAAAACTTTGGGTCCGACTTGGATTAATATGGAAAGCAAACACCTTCTCCAGAGGATCTGTCCTCTCGGATCCCTGCTTTATGGGCACAAGCACACAAAGTTGGGTGTGGCATTGCCTTACGAAAATACAGACCAAGAACTGGATTTCTGCCCTGCCAGGCTGTGCAGAAGCAGCTGCCCCCAGAAATGAGTTTGTCCAGCATCTCTGCTCACGTGAGCCAGCAGAGCAGCGCTACACGAGCAGAGCTGGAGCACGGAGAGCCTCACGGGAGAGCCACAGGCACTTGGCACAGGCAGCCTTCCTGTCCAAGGCATCTCTTGCAAGGCACATCTTACACAAGGCAGCAGAACTCCTCCAAAGCATCTGAAATTCAAGTCTCACTACTTCCAGAACTAATTCCCATATGTAGGTGATGGCGATTGCTGCCCTCTCTATCTGCACAGCAGCCGTGATGTACTGATCATGTGGTGGGATTGACCAAACTGCAAAGAAAAGCACTCTCAGGAACAAGAATTTTAGCAGAACTCTGATCTGAATACATTAAAAATCTTTCAGTTACCTTACCTAGCATGGTAATCTTAAGAAGGAGGTGCCAAATCCCTCAGGAGGACAAGATCAGTGTGTCAGAAGATGCCAGAGTATCTCCAGAGGGTAAAACAAAAAGAATGCCCCCACTAAAGCAGCCTGATTCATAGCTTAGCTGCCCTCTGAGCAAGGCACAAATCTGCTGTGCTTTGCTTGTTAAAAGAGATGTGTGGTGCACACCTGGGGCCACATCAGCCACTGCAGGTGCAGAAAATGCAAATCAGAGCACGTGTACAAGTGTGACATCAGTAGGGTTGGTTCAGCTGCTTCCTCTGAACTAAAGTACACACCCCTCACCTCAGCCTTAGGGCAGGAAAAGAAATAAGAGAATGCAAAGGTATTCTAACTCAGCAGGAAATGGGAGAATCAACTGGAAATGCAGTTATGAGTGTGGAATTAGATATTAGCTACATTTCATTCTTTTTCTTACTAATTTTGAGGATAATCAGAGTTATTAGATTTGAGAGAAGAGGTGAAACATCACAACAATGTACACTAGTCTTGCTTGTGTTCACCTGTTTTAGCAAATATAGAGCCACCCCTTTGGAATAATTTTTACAAATCTGCAGACTTCTAAAAGGTTACAGCGAACTGCCACAGGCTTGGGATTCCACAGGAGCACTTACAGACCAGCAACTTCCAGGGTCAGCACCCAGAAAGCAACTGTTCTCTTTCCTCCCAAAAATACATGCTTAAACAGGACCGTTTTTAGAACAGTTTTACTTTTCTTCTCCACAGATCCTAAGGAGGAGTTTATACCGTTCTTTTTCCTTTTCATCACAAATACAGATACAAGACAATTATGTATCTGATTTTTCAGGACATTTATTTTGTATACAAATAATGTTTTAAAAGCCGAAGAAAACGAAGTATTTTTAGCCTTTCCCTGAAGCTAATATCTTGTAAATTAACATGAAAGCATGGGTATTCTACTCCTCTACTTAACAGTTCACGTAGAGTAAATTGAGGGCCTTGGAATAACAAGCTTTTTCTGCCACAAAACACTTCCCTTGAAAAGCTTCCATGGTATGAACAGGCTTTGCTGTTGTATATTCAAGGACCAGGCCTTCTCCCATTTCAGTTTTAATTAGTTTGGTATTGACCACTTTACCAGCATTGCTAAAATGAGTACTGAGTCTTATTACAGCTTCAGAGGGAAGGTTAGGAACTATGGCCTGCAGGTCTGTTGTTGACTCCTGGCCGAAGTTGAGCACCATCATGAAGACTCTGTCTAACCCATCCAGCTCCCTCACGTACACAAACACGTTACTGTCATTCCAGATGTGGCACATCCACCCTCGATTCATGGGGAGCTCATCGTTCCGCAGCAAAGTCAGCGCTCTGTACAAACTCAGGGTTGAGTTGGACCAGGTGCTCTGGATCTGCAAGAGTCAGCACCAGCAGGGTCAGTTCTTGGCACTGCAGGGAGGAGCTACAGCTCCCTTCTCACACCCGCTCAGGCTGCTGAGAACGCGCCTGTCGGAATTCCGTGCTGACAATTATCCCTCTTCAAATCTGTCTGCAAACTTCACTGAAAATCTGCTTTTTCTCGTGCACTTCCTCGGCACGTGTGGAGTGGCAGACACAGAGTTTATTAAGCATAACAGTTCCCCAGCACTAAAGCAATTGCTTCCTGCCACAGCTTCCTTTCAGTACTGTTGATTCAGGAGAAAGCCATAGCCATTCAAAGCTTGACACTGAATCTTTTTCATTGAGTCCAGTCTACTGCACTCACTGGGTTTATTTCATGCTTTATATTTCTGATATATTTTCTTTTTTCTGCCTTCAATTTTGGGCAGCACTGTAGGTCAGCAAAATCTGTTTGATTCACTGCTCTACTTATGTTAGAGTCGGTCTGTGTCAAGTTCTTGTTACAAAACCAGTGCTTTCTATAGCAATAGAAATGGGGGAAAAGAGACCAGTTTTCAATTTAATATCAAAAGGATTAAAAGGGTGTTAAAGAGCCAAATTGCAGCATCAACGGCATAATTGTAGTTACTCTGCTTAAATGAATGTGGATGAAGTAGGCTCCTTGTTGTGCAAGGATTTCCTTTTCTGATAAAACTTGTGAGGATTCAGTGCTTTTTTTTTTTTCCCTTGAGTTTGTTCCTGCTACCAATGCTCACTACTAAAAGGAAGCCAGAGCAAAACAGATACATTAAAATATTTTGAGAACCATTAGTTGGTTACACATGTAGATACCTACTTCCACATTTACACTTTGGTAGTCAGAGTTAACAGGTAACCAGCTGCTGTTGCCTTCAGTAAAACCAGCATTAATTTTTCCATCCCACTGCATGGGGGATTTCTCTGGGAGGGTTGCCTAGAAAATAAAAGTGGTGATTAGAATGTTAAAAATTATTCTTTGAATAGCATGTTCTCACCTCTCCCAAATTATCTCCCTTTCAGTATCGCTTTCTTTGGTTTAAGTTAAAAATAATGAGGATGTAATTGTGGTCCAAATCTAAGGAGAAAATGAGAAGCAAGACAGTTCCTGAAATGGAGGGGAGGGGATCATCTCAGATACAGCATTGCTGGGAAAAACGTGGAATTCCCAAATGACTCTTACTAGAGTTGTCATCCTTTGCAACAGATGGTTGGATAAAAGTTTACTGATGACAACCAAGATATTCTGATAAATATCTATACATGCAGAGAGTGAATATGTGAGGTAATGAGTCCTTAGAAGAGATGTCATTAAAATAACAGTAAACAACAAGTAATTACTGTTCAGTGTCTGTTATTTTCTAAGTATTGCACTTTTCACCCCAGAACTCTTCAAGCTTACATTTGCAAGGGGTACAATTTTGACAGGACTGTTTATGTTAGAAAGGTAAAATTATTTCCAAGTGCAAAACTATTGAAAACTGGCTTTTAGCTGATTAAAATGTGTCGATGTAAAAAAAGTGTGAAGTTCTCATTTTGAAGAATTCAGAAAAATTCTGAAAAAGCTTCCTCATTGTTACTGAAGAGCTGCCAAAAGATCTGACACTTAAATTTAATGATATAAGAGGGCATAAAATATTTTGAGTGTTTGTTTTCCATGAAAACTGTTTTTCATATAAAGGACACTTTTCAATACAATCTGTCAGAGCAGCAGCCTAACAAAAGAAATTGTCACTTTGCTTTGTGACATTATAAATAATGGGTTTCTCCTTTTTAGCATATTCTGAAAAGCAGGGAAAAAAAATCCTAAGTTTTCAACACTGGTAACACTGCCTCTCATCTTTACCTCTTTCAGTGTCTCCTGAAGTGTTTGAAATGCTGGGACTAAAGCCTATATAATCCTGAGCAAATACTCTCCATTTTCCTAAGACACCCATTAATCAGGGAGCCTTCCTCTCCAGCCTGAGTGAAGGCTGGGTTTGCATTTGTTCCAAAGCCCTGAGCCACAGGGTAGCTGCTAAAAGAGACTGAACCCTGAGGAGCTCAGGGTGAGCCACTTTTCTTAAGAGAACCACTCTGTCAGCAGTAATCAGCAGCAGCAAGAAAATGCAGGAGATACTTTGACCTAGGGTTTTCTCAGAGGAAATGAGATTTCCTTTTACATCAGAGAATCATTTCCCCATATCTGAATCAGACAAATCTGGAGATGATCCTGTGCTTTAAGTACCTCTTTCCCTTTGATATGAAGCTAGCCAATGCCATTTCTAGCACTGCCAGCAGCTGCCTCATTCCCTAGCAGAGGCTTTCCACAGGAAAAGCAGTATCTGCCATAGGACCATGTTCTTATGGTGCTCAAATACAGTCAGGAGAGGCAGAGATGAGCTGCTCCCTTTTGGGACAGACTAGGCATGATGACCAAAAGCCACTTCTGCTTGCCACCAGGCAGCCTCCCCTTCATGCAGATCCCTTTTTCTGAGCTTGGGCACGCTCATGGCAGCCGTGGCTTGGACAGAATCAGAACTGTGATTTCCTTTAAATAACAGCCAGGAAATAATGGACTCTGGCATAATGATGAGGGCACTTCCATGGGAGGAAGGAGACAGCTCAGTTATTTTCCCTCATGTGTCTGCAGCACACCTCTCCTAACCCCTGGCCAGGCCCAGTGCTGGCACTTGCTGTCCCTTCTGCTGAAGCACCAGTGCTGGAAACCATGCAAGACTGATCCAGAGAAAGACAGAAATCAGCATCCACAACTGAAGTCTACCAGTTAGGACACACACCAAGGCCTTGGTTCTGGTCTCTGGCCTGGCCATTTCCACAAGCTGTACAGAGGTTTGCCATGAGGAACACGGAAAACCATTTAAGCAGTGAGAGCAACTGGGTTTGGTTAGCAAAACACAAGTTCTTGTGGTTTTTGAATGTTCTGTTACTTGGAACTAAACAACAACAGGACCAGAGTTTACATGCTCTTCACTTACAGTTTCTGATGCAATGTTCTCCATGCCTATTTCTTCACCATAGTAAGTTACAGGAGTGCCAGGGAGGGTTAAAAGCAGCATGTTCATGACATTGATGTACTCCTTCCCAATCCGAGTTGAAATCCGAGCAACATTAGGGCTTCCAACCTGAAGAAAACATCATTCTGTTAAACACACATTATAAAATTTCATGCATCTGTGAAATTGATTAACTAATTTAACAAGGTAGTAAATGTTTTGGGGTTTTTCCTTTCCTTTCCAGGGCTGTGAGGTCCATTATCTTTACCTTGATGCCATTACAAACTTCTGTCCCAAAAAAATTAATACACAGAAGTCCTGCCAGCAGCACGAGGCAGAAGCGAGGAAGAGATAACAAATAGCAACTCTCCCTGCTTACAGGTCTCTGCTATTTTCTCTGCTGTGTGAGGACTGCTCTGCTTGCTTTGAAAAGATCCTTTGCACATTCCAAACATGCTTCCTAGGAAAAAGAGGAGCAATGTTTTAAGTTAACTGCTCTCCACTGCCTGCTCTTCTCTGCCCTAGCCCCGGGCGGGTTCCAGAATCCAGTGCAGTGAGTCAGTTTATGGTCAAAGATAATTATCCCAATACCATTCTCACTGGTGGTTTAGCCATTGGAGACACTGAGGGAGAGGCATGATCATAAATTCCCTCCTGTCATCCTTGCAAGGGGAGTGGAACTGTTGCTGAAGGGCAGGAGAGCCGAACAGTGCCAAGCACTGCAACTACAGCAGCTGAGAGTTTTCAAGTTTTCACAAGCACAGCGACTGTAGCTCAGCCACGGGCCCAGGCTGCTGCTGATCCCACTGAAATCAGAGTGGAGTGGTTTCTGTCACCTACAGGAACAAGCCCTTCCCATGAGAGTTGGTCTAGAACTCTTACTGCCCAGTTTGGCCATTTTCCTGCAGGCATGTTTCTCATCCACGAGTTGACAGCTTCAAAAATACTGTTGCCTGATAGATTTTTCATGTTAATTAGGTTGAAATTGAAGGGGAAATCTGCTTCTTGGATAAAAGTCGTTCCATAATACATCATTGTTGCTTCAATATCTTCCTTTTCATCATCATCAGAACCCATAAATCTACAAAGAAGTACACAAATAGCTTTTTTGGCTCCTTTTTGGTTACACAGAACAGAAGAAAGCTAGAAATGGTTGGACACAGAGCATTAAGAATTATGGTCACTTCCCCCTCCCCATCAAAAAAAGATTAATACAGAGAAATTATATTTTGTAAGGCAGACAAGGAGTCAAGGAGCAGTACTTCTTGGAAATTGCTGGAGAAAAATCTACAGGAGTCAACACAAGGCTAAAGTATCTGAGGTTTTATCTTTCTAAATCCACGTCCACACACTTCATTCCAGCAATTTCCATGCTTTCCTTCACAGAAGAGGACCTGGGGTCCCTCAAGCTGACCATGAGCCATCAATGTGCCCCTGCAGGTGGCTCATGGCATCCTGGGCAGCATTAGGAGGAGTGCTGCCAGAAGTGAGGGTGGCAGTCCTTCCTCTTTAGCCTGCCACTGAGGCCATTCGGGACTGAAACACCTCTCCCAGGAGGAAAGGCTGCGAGGTGGGGCTGTTTAGCCTGGGGAAGAGAAGCCTCAGGGGGATCTCATGTGTTGAAGGCAGGGTGCGAAGGTGACAGAGCCAGGCACTTTTCAGTGGTGCCCAGTGCCAGGGCCAGAGGCAATGGGCACAAACTGAAACACAGGACAGGTGTTTCCCTATGAACATCAGGAAACTCCCACCAGTCAGGGTGACTGAGCCGTGGCACTGGTTTTTCAGGGAGGTTGTAGAGTCTCCATTACTGGAAATGCTCAAAAGCCATCTGGACAAGTTCCTGGGCAACTGGCTCCAGGTGGGCCTAAAAAGCAGGAGGTTTAGACCAGAGAACTTCAGGAGGTTCTTTCCAAATTCAAACTTTCTGTGATTTTAACACTCTCTGACTGTGTGTCTCACTTGAACTGCACTATTAAAACTAAAGAATAAATCACTCACAGGGTTGATAAATTAGTATCTCTGTGATTAGAATGTTTTCCTCTGCTGCTCTACCTTTATACAGTGCACAGATGGAGCAGAGCTAACAGGGCCAATTGCTTTCTGCATACACTGGGGAAGAGACAGTACAGCCTCTGCACTGCTATCTGCACTGGGGGATTTGCATTTTTGTGGTGCATTATGTTAGTAAAAGAACATTTTCTCACTAGAAAGAGGGACATTAATGTCAGAAAAAACTGGCCAGCTGTGCTGGTTACCTGTATCTGCCAGGCTCTCTGCTGAACTCATTCATGGTGTGACGGAAGCTGCGGATGATGTCATGCAAACCAACTTGTGTGGTGGTGTAGTCATGGTAGAGCTGGGAATAGGCTGTGATACTCTCCTTAAAGCAGGGTATAGCACTTCACGTTAGTTCACCAATGTTCTAGGTTTCAGAATTCTCCAAATTCTCCCCATTCTTTCCTGAGACAGTGCACCAGCTCATGAATTTTTACTGAAATTAGTACAGCATGCTAACACTAACAGCACAGACCTGAACTGCACTTGAGGAATTCGAGTAGCAGAGGACTGATGATTTTGGATCCCATCCTTCACCAGGGAAAGCCCACCCACAGCACTAACCACCAGAGCCCATCTGGAGCAGCGAGCACAGCAGGTGCTGTGGCCTCAGGCTGGAAAGATGGACAGTGCCTTGATACAGTAACACAACGCCACCAGCACCTTGGAGCTGGCCAGCTGTCTGGGATCCCCAGCTCCACAGAAGGACAGTCTCATAGTGCTGGCACGACCTGGCAACATCACCAAGTTCACTATCAGAGCAAAAGCTGGTAACATAAACAACAGTGGACGTGTCTGGTCACCTCTCATTGTGACACATGGCTTGTACCAGTGTTTTGAAGCGATGCTCCAGTTCTTACTGGGGCATCTTGGTGGTGAGTGCTCTTTGTGCAGAGTGCCTGGGACCCACCTGCCTTCCAAGGACCTGATTTTCCTACAGCCACAATTAAGACCCAAAAGAGTCAAAGCAGGCACTCTTGTCTCCATAGGAAATGCAGGAAAGAAAGCAAAGATAGAACATAAACATTACTCCATTCTGAGACTTGTTCACTGGAGGCTCATCCCGCAGATGTGTTGCTTCTAAGAGAAATTTAACAGTGCCAAAACTAAGTCCATCAACTCCTTTGCCGAGCCAAAATTTGATGATATCCTAGATAAAAGCAAAAAATTGAAAAGTCTGAGTAAGCCCATCCCATTTAAAACAGTATACTCTTAAAAAGAAAACTAAACTTATAACGACGTGTTAATACATGACAATTCATGTTTTGATTTGTACTTCAAATTTTTCTAGAAGCTAAAGTGAATCATGTTGATGTAAGGTCAAATTAATAGCTAAATAAAGTATGTCTTACTATTTCATTCATACAACAACAACAACAAAAAAAAGACTGGTCTCTAACTTCTCCCATAATTCAGGAGACCAAAGCCAGGGCATGACTCACTAAAAGCAGTTTCTAATCTCATCCTTCAACACAACTGGGCTCATGCTAAGTGATGTTGTTGATGAACACTCATGTCATGGCTGCACACAATTAGAACACATTGATTGCAATATATACAGGAATATGTTGTTCTGCACAAACCTTATGCCACCAATTTTCTTTTACACAATAGAGCTCTTAAAACATTTGTTCTCTCTTATTTGACTGATGTAATTTTTTAAAAATTTTTTCAGACTTATTTGTTGATCACAGGAATATAAGAAATTATTATCCAACAATTACAAACTGCTATTGATTTGAAATTTCACTATCAAATTCCAGTGTTAGTCACTATTAGTAAAACTATATCCTACTTCACTAAATATATTACTACAGTTTTAATTGCCCCAGTTTTAACAAAAACCCCAAATTTCAGTCCCTCTTGAGCGGATTCTGCAAATGTCCTTTTAGTTGTGATACTTGTCTTCATCTGAGGAAAAAAACATTTTTTATATATATATTTTTTAAGTCGATTGACTTGCCTTTTTAAAACATATAAGATACATTTGTCTGAACGAGCTGGAGTAGAATTAGTACACACTTAAGCTGTACAGATTTTTGTTTGGCAAATAGAGACTGCCTCCCTGAGCTGCACTTTCTCGTAGCACCATTCTGAAAGCAACGGCTCTCAATAAGGTCTCTGTCCAATACTGAATCTACCCAAAAATGTTGATGCTTATACCTGTGCTCAGCACAAAAGCAAACCCGGGTATCAGCACTGCAAACATCAAGCACTGATGTGCTTCTCACTGGCACCAATCTACATCTATTTGCGCGTGAAAGCCGCAAGGTGCTGGTTGCTGAGTTCGGCTGGGTTTGAGTGCCCTTGTGCTGCTGAACCAAAGACTTGAGCTTCTCTGCAGAAGCCCATTTGCTTCCTGCTCAGTCCTCCTAACCTTCTGGAACGGGATTTTGAATTAAATACTAGACAGAAATTATTCTTTAACATGATGTTCATACACATTTACCAAAGGTTGGTGTTACCAGGACAAACTTCCCAGCTTTCACGTTTTTTTTTTGTTTGTTTGTTTGTTGTTTTTTTTTTTTTTTTTGCATAGGAAATGCAGCATCCCTTTGCTACCGGAGTTGCAATAGTTCTCACTGCGTGCTTGAGCTAACAGGTGTGACCAGAAGCACTTTGTTTCTTCAGGCTCATGCAGTGGTGAGGGGAGAGGCTCTGCAGAGACCATCCCAGGAGGACTGGGCGGCTGTGAAGACCAGCGCCCAAGAAATGCACCACAATTCAGCAGAACAAAGTGCAAACGCTTACAGATTCAATTAAACACATGAAGTAGCTGTACTACCTGCTGAGGGATAACTTACAGACAGGGGAAAAAGAAACAGCAGCTGTCAGGCTCCCCATATTCAGGCCTACATCCCCACATTTTAATGAATTCCACATAGTCTGCTAGGAAACAGTGCAGACAGGAATGAGATTCCATCAGAGCAGCACCATCACCGCCACTCTCACTGTGAAAACCCTCATTTTCCTACCGGAAAGTCACCAGACATGTGGACAGATCGAAACTCACTATCTCCCCCTTATCGACAAGCCCAGGCATTCCTTGTAATTCAAATCAGCATTGCCTCTGCTTTCCCGAAAATGCAAACACCCCTCTGCTAAACAAGGTGCCATCCCTCCACTTGACCGGCTAATTAACAACTCTTTGCATCAACAGAGATAAAAAACTTCTCTGCACTTGACGTTCTACACAGGCTTCAGCGCAAGAGCTGCTCTGTGTTGGCTCAGCACCAGTGGGTTTCACACTTACCAGGATTTCTTGCTGGACAGCAGGGTTGCGAAAATTTAAGTCTGGCTGTTCCTTGCCAAACTGATGGAAGTAACATTGCTTTCTCACGTCGTCAAACTGCCAGCTGGAATTCCCAAAGACACTCACCTGCTCAGCCCAGGGAGAGAGACCATCAGAGCTACTAACTTAACAAACATTTCCTCCTGTGCACACATTAAAATGTGGGGCATTACAAGCATAAAATAAAGCACAAAATGCCTAACCAGAGGACCACATTTTGAACAGATTTTGGTACTTATAATTTTCATTTCTTTTTGCCAATAGTTGTTCTCCCTTTAGTTGTGCTTTGCCACACGTATTTCTTGTTGAGTGTTGTAGATTCTGAAGATTTTTTTATTAAGTTAGCTTTCGTTGGGAATTATCTGGAATAGAGGGGAAAACATGGGTGGGAGCATTTATTTTGGAATTACTTCTCCTAAAACTTTTTTAAAATAGCTTTAGTTAACTTGGAGCTTTCTGCAATTTAGTATTATCCCTTTGAAGGGCCAACAACAGTCAGCAAATTAAAAATGTTAAACTTTATCACCATCTCTCTAATAAAAGATTCCAAAAGCTAAGATAGTTCTTAAGACTCTTAAGTTTAAAGAGAAATTATACAAATTGGTACAAAGTGTTAATTCCACCTGGAGTTTTTACAATATACAAGTTCCTAATCATGCAGTCACTGGTTCAAATCTAAAATAAATCTATTTCAAATAGGCAATGCACTTTCCAGAAAAAAGGACAAAAGCCAAGATCACATAGCTTTGTTTCCTTCCCCATCAACTACGACGTCAGAGTACCTGACATGCAGTTTCTAGAACAGAATACGCTACACAGAAGGGGGCACGTGTGAACAACTTGTGCCCAACTTTTTTTTTTTTTTTTTTTTTTTTTTTTTTTTTTTTTTTTTTTTTTTTGTGTGTGCGCATTATTTTAATGAACAGAGATTTAACACTGCGGTGAAGAAACAAAAGTCATTTTTAAAATTCCACTTTGAGTAAGAACTTTTCAAGTGATCCCCCGACCTGGTTTAAATCTTAATCTGCACTCCCTCTGTAGTGACATCAGTTTGTACCTCTCACCAGTCACTTACAACCCCGTGTACACTGGGACAATCATGTTACAGCTGATTTTGCTCTGATTTTGCACCCAGCTTGGGATGTGTGTGTGTCCCTTCCCGTGTTTACCCAGTTGTTGGGAGGGATGACTGAGCCAGCAGCCTGCCTGCAGTCCTGCCAGATGTAGTAGTCCGTGTACTTCCCAGTCCGATTGCGGCTCAGCTGAAACCACCGGTGTTTGTCACTTGTGTGGTTTGGTATGAAATCCATTATCACCTTTAGCCCTTAAAAATAAAAACATTTTAAAAAATCAATCCTCCCCCTGCACTGCAACATTACATTTAGCCTTTCAAGACAACATTCAGATTTTTTCCAAATGCAGTATCAGAGGTATTTGGGCTTCTTCCATGCCAGGGTGAAGGAGAGGAGCCAAAAAAACCCCACAAAAAGTACCAGACTACCCTGGCTGGTGTTTGCAAGTAGCTGGAACACAGCTTGGGAGGGAGAGAAGGGTGAAGAGCACAATCAAAACATATTTCTGCTGTTATGAACCACTTCACTAACTCTGACTTCAACATCTGTCTCACACCTCCCAGGTGAGAAAGGCACTTGACCAGTCTAGCATCAGTGATCACACATTCTTCATCACCCTTCCTAAAGAACAGACATTTTATTGAAACCTCAAATATTTTCAGACTCGCAATCCATTTTCTGTTCAGCTCAGCAGCTATGAGAAGAAACACCTGGTCTGAGGCATAAATGCACCAAAGCAAGGATGCAAGGGCAGGAAAGAAGCGTGTGTTCCCTCATGTTCAGTCAGACAGAACTGCACCTCAGCTTGATCCCAGCCTTCCAATGCCCGTAAAGACAGGCCTCAGGGAGCATGGATGGCTGCCAGCCCACCACCCACAAACATCCTCCTTGCAGAGGACATGCAGCCACCCTGTGCTGCTGCTGTAGCTCCCTGTGCCCTCTGTCCTGCTTTCAGCACTGCCCCAGAGCCAAAGGGCAGGAGACGGCAATCGGGGAGCTCACGTTGCTGTGGAGCTGCCTTGTACCCTTTGCTGGCACCTCCATCTGTTCCTGAGTAATGCCACCACGGGGGACTGCCGGGTGCACAACCTGAAGTCCCTGCAAGGTCTATCTTTTTAACAGAGTTACTTTGCTTGGAGGCACAGCTTACCTTTGTCATGTATGGCTGCAATCAGATTCTCAAAATCTGTCATTGATCCAAAAATGGGATCAATGTCATAGAAGTCTTCAGCTCCATACCCAAGGTCTTTTAAAGGGGACTTAAAGAAAGAGGTGATCCAAATGGTTTTTATATTCAAGTATGTAATATGGTCCAGTTTTTCTTGGATACCTATTTAAAAAGAAAAGGACATCATCTGCTCAGAAAAGACAAAATATTTTTGTTTGTACATGGGTCCCTTTATCTTCCTGACATGTCACTATGGTATGCAACTACAGAATTAGTTTCTGCCCTTCACCTGCCAGTACTGTTCACTGTGGCTATCACTTCTTGTTTAGAAATGCATTGTCCATTTTGGTGTTGAGCCTTCCCTTTTTGCAGGGCAGTCTCAGCTCAGTTACTGATAAGTGGCATTGCTTCCTTGCTACCCGGCGCCCCATCTCCACGCATTTTTACCAGCTGATAACACCTAGACCATGAAGCAAACAAGAAGTAACACATCTTTCTCCCCTCTTTGTCAGTTTTAGTTTTCCTTAGGAAGAGCAGCCACCAAACATGACCAGGTGCTCAGCACCACTCATCCTCCTGACTGGACTCAGTTTTGTGGAGGTATCTGACTCTGGCAGCAGCTGTGCTGCTGCTTGCTCTCAGCACCATCTCTCAACTTCCTCTCTAATTCCACACTTAGACTTGACTTGAGCAAACAGCTCCTGGATTTATTCACAACAATGTGAGTTGCTATAAACGTTGCCTGACAACTTCTCTTACTCCTCTCCATTAAGGTGGCTCTGTCAATTGGACTGTATTTTTTCCCTGGTTTTGCTTTTCATATACACTTATGCACACCCACCTGTAACACAGCAAGGATGAAAACTGACCCACCTTTCAGATCCCCATTCCCATCCATGTTGCTGTCCCTGAAGGAGCGGGGATAGATCTGATAAATAGGACTGGCCTGCCACCAGTCAAGGCACTTTGGAGAGAGAGCAATGATGGCAATTGTAGCGCACACAAGCACAACGGAACCAGCAATTACGAGCCAGAAGAGGATCTCCCTGGTGACTCTGTAGCGAGCTTGGCTGGAGAACTGCAGCAAGACCTCCTTTGGCATTCCAGCATAAGGCTTCAGCACTATCTCCTCCACAGCCAGCGGGTCCACATCAACACTGCACGTTTTTGGCATTTCTTCTTGGCTACTGGTGGCCGTTTCCTTGTCCTCAAAATCCTCATTTTGAACAAATCCATTGTTCTGCACGCCTCCCTTCTCACTCAGCTCCATAGGTAAGCTCCTAGCTTTCACCTCCACTGTTTTACTTGACAGTTCTTGTCCTGGAGACTCTGGCCACAGCACCTTTGTTCAGTGGAATGAGAAACGGTGCAATTAGCCATTCTGGGTTGATAATCAATCCTGACCAACTGGTCAAAGTTCAAAAAGGGACAAAAAGGGCAAAGTGCTCACGATCTTCTGCATATTCGGCATCTTCAGCAAGATAACAAAATGCTTTGAGAAAGGGCGGTCCTCCTGGGAAGTAAATCCTATTGCTGGTACCAGCTGAGCACAGTTATGTTTACTCTTGCTCTCTCCATACTTCTCTTCCCTTTGACAGCAGAGGGAAAGTCAGGTTTTACCAGTATGAGATCTAGTAAATATGCAGCTTTCCAGACTGGTCATAGTCTCCCCTGCCCGAAGCAGTCTGAATATGGGTAATTTGAACACAGACAGCAAGAGAATGAAGTATTGGCAACCACTGGCCCAAATGCAACAACATAAACTAAGAAGAAAAGAGTCAAAAGCTGATTGTGCATCTTTTTCACAGTTTAACTCACCTGCCCCAGCCCACCCCCAACTCCTAAGCACTGTCAACTGCTGTGGTACATACCGATCCTGCGACTCACAGCCGGGTACATGGAGTGGACTGCTACACCCAGAGCCAGCCCGGGGGCAGGACAGGATACTCTGCACAGGCACAAGCAAAACTCAAGAGAAAAACCCACTGCCCACTATTAAAACCCATCCCCCCATTAAAAGAAAAAAAGAAAAAAGAAAATTTAAAAAAATAATAATAAAAGGGGGAAAAATGCATATAAAAACTTTCTCTTCTCCCTCTTTCCCCCCTTTCCTACTACTCTAGGCAGGAAAAAGTACTGCCCAAAGTCTGCACAAATGTGCACATCTGTACACATCTGTGTGCCCTAAGCCTCAAGTGCCTAAAGTCAGCATCAAGATATCCCTTTCCACCAGTAGCCCCTGCCCAGCATGCCAAAGGACACACAAAGCAATACAGATTTGCCAAGGAGCTGCCTTATCACCTGTAAAAGTTAACTCCTACCTCTGACCATAGGGTCAGGGTCCTAAGGAAACTCTTGGACAGTGCAGTGGAGACAAGGTTGGGTTGTGACTCAAACGAAGTGTTTATTATGTTTGCCTCAAGCCATGAAGGAAGTTTATAAACTACAGACTGTAAAAAGTCCAGCATGCAATATTCAAATTACTCAAAAAAGTGTTATTTCTTCAGTAGCTGAGCTAAAAACAGGTATTTGATGCTGACAGATTTAATCCTTCCTCTTCCTAGCAGCAGTGCCTGGCAGCATCCTCAGCTTGTGCAGCGTCAGGCAGCTGTGGGGGCATCCGAGATAACAGCTGTAGTGTCAGTGCCTGTAATTCAGCAGTGCCAGGAGATCCAGAAGTGGGAAATTATTTTACACCGGTTCACTCCCATTTAATGACTCTACAGTCTTAAAATTGATAAAAATAGGTTAGAAACTTGTAAAATAGTCGATAGATCGTTAAGCATGTACTGCTAGTTTGGTTATTATATTGTAAAAGGGGTTAAAAGGGTAGCTACAAGAAAGATGGTGCTCAACGTACCATGATACACCTAAGTAAAGTGCACCACCCCCCAGGCGAAACCAGCCAACCTGGACAGAACTGTAATGGGCCAATCAAGAGCCTTAAACCTTCATGCAAATGAAGGATTCAAAAAGAAACCAATCCAAAGGGACAAAAAACAGGACAAAAAGGGGACCCACTGAACCCACTGAAGCATGACCCACTGAAGTCGTGCAGCTCCATCTGGGACATGGCTGCTGAAGAAGACCCAGCGCTGGCGTTGCAGCATCCTCGATGGGAACGCTCCTGCTCCTCAGCCTGTGGGCCCCCATGCTTTAGGCCTTTCTTTTTCTTATAATAAAAGCTGAAATCACTTTAGTACCAGGAGCCTGCTCTCGTTTTTGTCAACATCATCATATCAGTAAGCTGCAAAAGTTTCCAGACAGGCACTGTGCACTCAGGGCGTACACTTGTACTCAACACAATGCCAGTGACTCCTCACTCCATTTCAATTGTTTCATTTCAACATCTGAACTTGTAATGAAAGTAGAAAATGTGCAAATACAGAAATGGTTTTAGACTGCATGAAATACACTTCAAGAGCTGGTACTCCTCAGCTTGCTTCCCCCACTCCCCCCCCAAACTCAGAGGTTTAAAAGCATAAGTATTTTCCTGCATATACAAAAGCTCCCTCAGTCAGCCAAGCACAGCAAAGCAGGTCACAGGCAAGAGCAAATGATGGCCAAAACAGAGTCATCTGGCATAGGTGCATGGGTTTCACAAGCCAAGGAGACTCAGGACAGTCAGGTGTAGAGTATTACACCCACCAGTACTGCTGGAATCAAAAAGAGGAAACGAGTTCCAAGTATTTCAGCTCCCTCCCATCTCTTCTTTAAGCCAGTAAACTCTCTGATGATTATTGCCTGCATGGACAAGTTAATTTGATCTAAGGACACAAGTAGCTTACCCTTGACACACATAGTTTTACAACTGATAAAGGCCAATTTAGTATCTCACTAGCCAGAAGCTGCCACTGCTCTCTGTATACGCGGTTGGGAATCCTTTCCTTTCCCCTTATTCGAGCATCTTGCGGGAGCAGCCCGCTCTGGGAATCCCGCTGTGCCAAAGCCGGGCCTTCAAAAGAGCCCCTCATGTCCTAATGTAATCCCCAAGTAACATTAAAGGCTTATTTATACCTTAAGTAGGGCAGATCGTGTCTTAATTGCCAAGCGTCTGGCTGAAAAGGGGAGGATTATAGTGCTGCGGTAGATAAACGCAGCAGGCAGGAGGCGAGGCCATGGATAGATGAATCCAGATGAATCCACGCCCGCCATCTCCGCTGGCAGCAGGACACGCAAAGATCCAGCGGTACAATCACCGTGAGGGTGAAACACAAGCCATGCCGGACATTGCCGAGTGGCAGTGCTGGTGAGCACAGCGTCTGCAGAATCGGGCTGAGCGGCATCACAGCCACGCTGCAGGCGCGTCTCGCACCAACTGCGCCCTGCCCGAGAAGAGCTGAAGCGCAAGCAGGTACCGGCGGAACACAGGTACACTTAGGGTAGACACCTGGGCCTCTAATCCTAAAAATTCCCTTAGAAAGCTTGGAGAAAATATAAAGCCAAGGAGCTTAAAATAGGTCTGGATGATCAACTACCACAGACCCAGGAGAACGAACACAAGAATCTAGTATTGTCTCCTGTATGATTTTCCTCACAGACTAAAAATAAAACCACACAGGTATTTTGTTGTTATTACAGACCTATTTTTTTTTCCTCTCCTCATCCTGAGGAGTTGCTTGCCTTAAAATTATTTGATAAAGGAGTAACATAAACTTCATCTTAGAAAGGCAGATCACCAACAATTCCCACTGAGCTTTAACTTTTTCCTTTTAAAACATATTTTATGTATGCGGGCATTATGCATCTGGCTTGCTCTCAAGCAATTCTGAAATAGTTCCCTCCTGAGCTATTTTACAGTTTAGCAGGAGTAACTAGCCAGTGTAACTGTGTTAGCAGAATCCACTGAAAGGCATTAAGTAGTAAAGAAAACACTTCATATTCTGTGCCAGTTACTCTGTTTACCTCGGGGTTAGGTAGGGAAACAAAACCAATCTGTATGTGGGCAGTAATAGCTGCTATCTCCACACAGATTGCCATGGTTATTTCTGTAAAGATGGAGGGGTTAATTTTCACAAGTATTTCTTATATATAATTATTTAGATGCACTGACTGACTTAGTCATCTACTGTTTGATGCTCTACAAATGCCAAGTAGCTTGCCAGTTCCTCAATACCACACATATTATGCCAAAAACCATGCAGAGGGGTGATTATGCACCCCAATGTGCTAAGTGTAGGAAGACATTTATTGTTAAAAAGTTCTCTTGCTTTATGCTTTTTCCTTAAAAGGTTTGTTGCCACTGGAACTCTTCTGACATAATGCACTCTAAATATAACCCCATTATTTACAGAATCAGGGCCAGATTTACAGGTATGTAAAAAACGCAGACACCTCAGCAGCTCCCACAAGACTGATGGATAATCTGACCTTTAAAGCTACCTTTCACTCAGCACTAAGAAAATCCTCCCTTGACCCGGAGGGCAGCTGCCAAGAGAGAGAAGGTCTAGGGGAACAAGTTTCTGACACAGTATCTTTTACCATGAGCATGCCTGAAGTTTCTGCCATCAGCCTGAAGTCCTGGGGGTGGCAAAACGTAATTGCACAGGACACCTGTGACAGGGTTTGGTGGGGGTTTTGTTACTTTTTAATACTCTTAGTCCACTAATGGACAATGTGATTAAAGGTCCATGTCATTATATATGCGGTAATTAGCTAGTGCTTGGCTCAGGGGGCATTTCAGGGGTAGGTTTCAGGGGAAGCAGGCACCCAGCCCCTGCCCCCCCGCGGCTGATCTGCAAGGCTGGCCTCTTCCACTATTTTCGCTGAAAACAATTATCCACTAATTCCTGCTGTTATCATAGCTGCAAGAACAAGAACATGCAGCACTGACTCCTGGATGCTTCTCCCCCAGAGGGTCAAACACTACACAATCCACAGAAAAACAAACTTGGGGTTTGTTGCCTCTCCAGGAGGCAGCTCACTCACATTAACTGTGCTCATTTCAATTTACACTCTTCCCTTTGTGGCATTCATTTCTGTCCTAGAGGATGACAACTTCCAAAGGATTTTCTTTTCCAACCTACTCCTCAAATCCTTTCCCAGCAAGAGACCCAGACCTTGCTCTTCCCTTTGTATGAGCTGGAGAGGTTCAGCATGGTATTAAATCATGGCAGACTGTTGAAGTTTGGATGGCTGTAACTCATGAGTGACCTTGTGTTACTGAAACATCCCTGAAGTGGGAGATCTGCAGTACAAACAGCACAGCCAGGCAGCCCAAAAGGAAGCCAAGGAGAAGCTCAAAAAAATAAAATGGCATTGCACTACATCACCACCACATCCATCCTTCGGGTTACCAAAAAGACAGCACCCCACAAGCTGCATCTGCCTTTGGCAAGGCTTATCTCTGAGAACAATTTAAATCCACTGAACAGGAATCTGAGGAGCAGGTTTTGGTCTGCTGAGCACAAAGCACTTCCTCTTGTGGAAGGATGGATGTATTGGGAGGCGCTGTCAGGCAACAGCTGTCACTACATGAGCACACCTACTGCCGTACTATACAGATGTACAGCTTTTCACAGTGCCTCAGCTTCCCCACCTGCAGGAATTACACACACAGTATCACAAATATATATGGTACTCCATATAAATTTACTCCTTTTCCCTTGTCTGTCTCGGTGCATCAAGATAGGCCTACCTGCAAACAATTTGCCTTTTCACAAGTATTAAGTCAGTGGCAGGTATTTCACAATGAAATGTACTCAGGTTGTGCTCCTGTGAATAATTTCCTTCTGGAAGAGCTCAGTTCATATCAAACATCTCCAGTCTGTAAAGAAAGCTTCACTCTCCAGTACTGAACTGCACCCCAAGGTTCTTACAATGGCTGCCTCTGGCCAACAGTTCATGGACTCCACACCAGACCATTAACAGTCCAGCTGCAGTAATGGTGTCAAAATCAGTGTGAGCACTGGAAGTGAAACCAAAGAGCTGAAAGCACACATTCTGTAAAAAAGCCCCAAACCAACAAAAATCCTATTCTTCAATTCAGGACCTAGCATGCTGCGCAGCAGCAGCTGGCACATGGGTCTATACGCAGGGAAGGGGCTCTCTGACCAGCACAGACTAGACCTCTGTATCAAGAAAACATTCCACAACTACAAGCATTTTCCAGATACACCATTCAGTGTGGACACAGCTAGCAGAACCTCACCTTAATTTCATATTCACCTGAATGTACAACAACTGATACTGAAGACAATTTTTACTTCCTGTGAGTAAAAAGAACCGCTAAAACTCTAAGTACTACCCTCTTAAACACTGCCTAAAACAAGTTTTGTTTTGGAACTGTCTGGCATTCCAGCCACGTGGGTGAAAGCACTGCTTGGTGCAAGGTGAAGAAAAGCATCACCTGCAGCAAATGCCAGTCTTTCCATTTTGAACTTCATGAGTCCATGGAACTGTGTGGGCTCTTCAGTGCCAGATCTCACATTGCTTATCTGCACAAAATAGCTCTGGCACCTCTCTTGTTTATGCTGGTGAACCAGAGACAAACAATTCCACATCCTGCAAGCACTCACACAGTGCATTTAAATGCCCACTCCATTCTCTCCACTCTAACAGAGAAGAAACTCAGTATCACACACACCCAGTCCCCCCTCCCAGAATAACTGAAGTACATTTCTGCTCTTCATTCCACATATATTGAGGCAGTCTCTCACAGCTCTCACGCTGCTAGCTCTGCTGTGCTCTTTGGGAGTCTATTGTACCAAGTACTGGGGAGCAGTGCAAACTGGTTTTATTCTGAGTGGATGCCCTGCTTGCATTTTAAAGACAGATCTTTCAAATATTTGAATACTGCAGGCTGAACTGGAAGACAGCTGCATAACATCTTCAAGTCAGTGATAACACAACACCCGTTTGGTACATATTTTTCTCCTTTCCCTTCATTTAATAAAAAATATTTAATGCAGTTCAAAGCATAGGGGCTACTAAGATCGTATGAGCAGTCACATCTTAAAGCTGTAACTTTGTTGGGTTTTGCTGGGTTTTGGGATTTTTTTAAGTTCACAGAAATAGCACTTGAAACATGGCAACAGCATGTAAAGGAGTTGCTCAATTACTCCCATCCTTGGACCTCTGGTTATTTTTAATTATTGAATGTGAAGTTAAATGCAGTAACTGTAATCTCTGAAGCAGCAGCATGGAACTTCCTACATATTTTTAAGGTAAGGACAAGTAGGAATGAAGAGATGAATGTAAAATACATTTCACCATTTTAAGACTTCACAGCCAGCATAACATAAAAAGTACTAAGAGACAGAAATTCTTGTAAAGCACCACACTTCCAAACACCTTGACACTGTTTGTGATGGCAGTGTATTTCCAAAAACTATCTTCTTCCAAAATAAATGCAGATTTATTGGAGCTGAAAAAAAAAATTTGATTTAATTTTATACATTTTCTGCTCCCAGAGCTGAAGTATTATTATTTAAAATACACTAGGAAAACATATCAGCTTTACATACCCAGGTCAAAATCCTTCTTGTACCATTAAAATTAGATGCATTTATGAAAATGACCACTGGATAGAGGATTAAAAAAAAATCCCCTCACATCATCCAGTTTCCCCTAATAACAACAAGTTAAATAATGTAAATTATTTGAAAATTAGGCAGGCATCCAGCATTTTGCATCTGAGTAACCTGCCAAACAAAATAAAACCAATATTCACAGAATTAATTTGATGGGAATGGTGTTAAGAAGCTTCCGTACAAAAATAATGGGAAATATCTCTTCATTAATGCAATTTAAATATGCATTTTACTTCAAAGTTAAAATGCATTTACTTCAAAGTTTCCAACTAACTTCTAAATGTAAGATATTTACTAATCTACATGTTCACTCCCCAAAGAAGTAGCTAAAATACATCAGTATAGAATGGTGTATTTTCACCACAGTTTCTCTTTTTGCACATTTTTTTAAAAAGACTATTCAGGGATTTTTTTTTTTTTCCAGAAAATGTAAGTCTTGCAAGGAATGTAACATACACAAATATTTTTAGGTTCTCTTTGTCAGACCTGGATGCTAACTTCCAACAGTAAGGTTTTATCTCACAAGAGAGAATTTTCCTTCTATGAATTTCTGCCCAGTTTCTTTTACTTAAGCAGCTCTTTCAAAATGATAAAGGCAGAACATATTTGGTCCTTTTCTGACAGAACCTTGCACGGAAGCTCTCTGAACAATATTTGTTCAAAAATATCCTGTATCTACCAAACATATTCCAAAAGCCACCTGAAAAAGGCCATAAAAATCAGTATTTCTGATTCTATTTAAAGATCAGAGAAACTTCCAATACCACCATCATACTTCCAACAGCATCATTCATGAGACCTCCCCATCAGGAGTCTCATGAATCTCATTCCAGCTTTTTAAAGGTCAAGGACAGGGTCCTTACAACACTAAACACTACTGGACCATAGACCAAACTTGACCAAAACTCACCTTAGATTCCAAAAGTCTGAGAAAACAGAAAAACAGGGTCAGAGTTATTTCTGAAGCAGGAAAAATTATACCAAACGAGATTGTTTGAATTAGTTGCCACAAGCCTTTAGAATGTGTATTCATTCCTACTACAGTGTTTTTCATCCTTTACTGGGAAGGATAACTGCTTTCAAAGAAAGATTACCCAACTGATGGAAAATGTCCATTTTTTTCTCCTGTCAGCCCATTCCCATGACCTGAACCCTTATCAGTCTCTGTTAGGTTTAAAAGCAGGTGCTGACTCAATCATTAGTTGATGATTCAGCCACTAATCACAGCAACCACTAATCAGCACAGCAAGGACTTTTTCCTCTGAAAAGTCACAGTCACGCTGCACAGAGACAAATAAGGAAATAAGGAAAGCCAAGAATCAGAAGGAAGATCTCAGTAATCCCAGTCAGTCTTTAAATCCAGACATCACAGCAAAGGAGAACTTTAAGATTTTTGAAGACAGAAATGTAAAGTCTTTGGGAGAACATAACCTTTGAGAGATACAAAGAGCTAAGCACAGAAGCACTGGTAAGTGACACAGTGAATGACGGAAATGAGAGATGAGCACCAACCCTGAGCTGAACACAAACAGGAGGCACAGCCATACTAAAATGCAAAAGTTGCTCATGTTTTGATCAACAGAGAAGCAGCCAGGTACGAACATGAAATAGCACAAAGCAAAAAGAGCTCAGTCAGGTCTGTAAAGCAACAGCCCAAACAGAGACAGGACAAGTTCAGATTGGCACACAGAGAAAACAGGTTACAAAGACATGAGAGGTGGAGCCTCAGCTGCATTAACTGCATACTTACCTGGATTAGACTGCATAAATTCAGTGGCTTTGGGTCCTTCCTTGTGGTTTTGTCAAATTGCCTTCATCTCTGGGAGTATCCCATGGAGTTGCTTACCTGCACCAGTGCAGCTCCCTCCAACTTCATTTCCAGTTTAGAGCTGAAAAAGAACTACAAAGAGCCAAAAGCAACAAGCCTTCAGACAATCCTCAAGCCAACAAACTGCAAATTAGTTGACAATTCAAAACTGCTTAGCATTGTGCCCTTTTTTTTTTGCCATTGTAGGCCTATACCTAATGATAGGCAGCATTGCTTTTAGCTTCTTCATCTTCCAGAGGTAAAAGTTGCCTACTACACTTTGGTTCAATGCTGTAACTAATCTGGAGTTCCTATTGTTTTTGATTTCCACTCAAAGTACCAAAGAAAAATGACTGGTTTTCTGGGGCTAATTTTACTATTTAAAGATTTAAGCTAGTGATTATGGCTGATAATATACAAAAGTTCAGAGATTAAATGGCTGACTGAACTCCACTTTACATGATACCAAGAAACTACTTAACCACTAATAGCCAGCCTCTGATGTGCTAAAAGAATCAACAACTTAACAGTTTGGTTTTGTGGTTTTGGATTTTTTTTTTGTTGTTGCTTTTGTGTTTTGTTTTGTTTTAAACCACCCAAATAGCAAAATCAGCATCAGATTCACATTTAGGGCCATGAAAAATATGGATATTTTGGCCAAGTCTTGCAAAGGTTTGCATGCAGGCTCGAATAATCACATGAAGATCCAGCCTATTAAGAGGAGACTGTCATAGTAGTTAAGCCCTAATGTGAGACGTCTGAGGTCAGAGTGACATCTTTTATATTTACATCTACTTCATTACCCCCTATTCCATTTAAGACGTTAATGAGGAGCAGTTAAAACAGATCTTTATTCTTCAGATCTGAGAACTGACATGGACTACTTTGCCTCTGTTATAGGAGATCATAAAAATGAAATCAAGCCCAACTTGATACAACAGGAAGACTCCAGATGGAAGAGGTACTTCCCACTCTCAGTATTCTACATAATTATCTTTGTGTTAGTTGCCAGGTGGCAACAAAATTAAGACAATGTAATTTTAATATGTTGACAAGCTATGGCAAATAGATGAACAAATTTCATCATTCATTCAGATTTCTCACACTAAGAATACAAAGTCAACAAGCTAAGTTTTTCCCAGGCTGCTGAAATCTACATAGTATTTGGATGAAACTAAAAACATGACTAGAATTCATAACCAAGTGGATGCATGAATGCCAAGCAGTGATAATTTAGGGGAAAAAAAGCTGTCTTGATTTACATTTTGATGTAGCTGTGCAAGCCATCATCCTTCTCTTTGAAAAACCTGTGTGTATGCTGCACTTCGATACGAGGAAGCATAAACCCTTGTACTTGAGGGAGATTATCCACTTAATGTAAAGAAATCTACACAAATAAGTGTTCATGGGACTGGAGCCCGTGGAATACCAGAAGTCTCACCAGTGGAACAAGGCATTAAAACTGTAGCTCATGAAGAAAGCATGCAGGGATGTTATGCTGTACAAGCAAATCCAGCAAGAAAGTTCAAAGAAGTTACAGATTTGTAGACTCAAAAATCTTCAGGTTGTTTGTAAAGATGTCTGTGCAACACTAAGACGAACTATTCAGGCAGGTTATTACCCTGCAGTATCAATATCATGGAGGATTCCGTTCTCCTTTTCCATTCAGCTAAAAAACTACCTAAGTTGGAAAAAAAAATCTGTACAAGCTCTAACATGAAAACATTAACATCAGAGAAATTTCTATTCAAAACTGTGCAACAGTGAAATGTCATAGGTTTAAGCTCAGATCTTTAAGAAACATCAAGAAATTAGGTGACCAAAAAGTCTAGTTTAATCTGAATTTTTAGTCTTTAAATGAATACTATCCCATAGCTAGACTAAAACTCCTGCTAAACTTGGGATGGGGATTTGCCCTAGAAGCACTAAATGTTGTTTGCCCTTTCCTTACTCCCACAGAGAAGCCCACTTTGAGACTTGTGCTTTTCTGGGACGAAGGGGCACATCTGCTACAGAGCAACCAAAACATCCATCAAGTAAGAGACCTCATAAATCTTACAGGGTTATCTTCTCATATGGAACACTTGCATCCTCTTAGTAAGTCCTTCCCAAGAAAATAGAAAGCGTGTCACACTGTTTTAGCAATCCTTTATTGAAGATAACAAGTTGGTTATGTTCACTGTATTGTATGAAACATCACAATATCATACTGGGAAGGTACTATCAGTACAGGGTTGGACCAGAGCGGACAGTCTGAACAATAAACCATTTTGCATTCTTCATTCCCTATCTTTTAACAACCCCAAAAAAACCAGTAAAGGGACAAATACCTGTTAACATCATCATTTAAAACACTTTAACTTACAAGGCTAAAATCTAATGAATAAATAAAATATACTGTGGCAATAATCCTCTCTAGACCAAAAAAAAAAATAATAAATCAGATACACAGTGAATCAAAATGACTGGAAAAGCTGGCCTTCGGCATCAGTATGAAAGAGCGTGTGGTTTTTACAGACTCACCATGGGGATAAAGTTACAGAAAAATACCATGAATTTAATTTCACACAAAACCAGTTGATGACTGTCATTAGCTTAAAACTACACACAAGGGCAATTACATCCTCGCTGAAACACAGTTTAAACAAATAGGAAAATGTTTACAAGGCATCCACAGCATGTAAATCATGTACAGATGGATACATTCATTGTTTCCCCTCCCCAATAGCTTTTATTTTAGATAAATACTTTACTCTTCCCCATTTTCAGCATTTACTGGACTCATTACATGCACAACTCAAAGAAGTCAGAAAAAAAGTCAAGGTTATTGCAAAAATAGAATTAAACTAAGAATCTTCAAGTACCTTACATGACAGCCACTCTGTACCATGCCCATTGCTTATAAAATGAAAGGTCATTGAACCCATGAAAATATCTCTAATATTTTCTTAATTTAAAATAGATAATTTTAAGTGTATTTATAGTAATCTCAAAGTGATAATTTGAACTTCGAAAATAATGCAAACAATTAAAAATTATACCCATATTACACAAGACTTCTGTCTGTATCTTAAGCTGAAAAAAAATCAAAAAACTATAGAAAACCACATATAGAACAAAAAAATAATCACAATTTACATTATAATAAAGGCAAATTTTCAGCATTTTTAAAAAAACCTGCAGCTGTGAGAGATGTCAAAGCAAGTCACTACTAACTATAAATTCACCAGTTTGTTTTTTTTCAAAAAGATTTTCTCTAGCAAGAGTTGAAGGGTGTGTTGTACACATGCGTAAAATTCTTACTGGTTTTAGATGCCTAGATTCTTCATATATTATTGCCAAATACACTTATCTTCAAGCAAGCAGTAGGCAACGTATCACAATTTGGACACCGCAGGGAAACCTAACGGTCTGGTAATACAGGTAAAACTGGAAAATTAAAAAAAAAAAAAATACACATCTGATAGCGTATTGCCCAATTGAAATTACTTCCAAGCCACAGAGCTGCAAAGCCTTCCAACTTGGTAAAGTGAAATAATAAACGTCTCAAACAATTACTTGTACTCTCTCTCAAGCTTGTGTGCTGCACATTTCATTTAGCCACAGTGTATCTTCAGAGTACGCCTACAATCCTGTGCACCTCAGGTACACACACCGATGTGCTGAGAGAATATTCCTTCCTTCCTTCTTTTTTAGGGCCAAAGTTCATTACAGATGTAATCAGTATGCCTGAGGCTGGTAAAAATACTGTAGTACAGGCAATGCTAAGAGTGGCAATATCAGAAAACACAAAAATGAACAAATGATGGAAAATTCTAATATCTTTCTGCCCATTTCACAAAATGTTGGAAATCCACCAGAAATTTTCCCTTGTATTGAAGAAATCAGATTTAAAAGTTTTTTCCCCCTTTCAGAATCAAAAGCATTTTAGCAGATTTGTAAGGCTACCACGGATCTTCTAGATCTCCAGAACCCTACAGGAAAAGAAGAGGAGAAACATTACTACTCACCAATACAAATGAAAACATTTTGTTGCACTTTGGATTTCAGTGGCATAATTAAGAAGAATACTAGCATAAGACAGAAAACATTTTCCTTGTTTTCCATATCTGCCCGCTTCCACACACAAATATTTCCTGTTTGTCAACATCATGATGGAATTTACTTGTAAAAAACATGAATCGAGTAAAGCTCTTATAGCAGAATGACTTAAAACCAAGATTTACGTTACTAAATCACTACTATCAATACATATTATACCTGTGGACTACACCCCCAAAAAAAAGGTCTACAAAATACTATGGAACTCAGCTTCTCGGGTATTCCTGGTCCAAAAGAAATTCCTGCAGGGTCATTTTCATTAAGGCAGTGAAATTTGTACCTATTTTGAACAATTATATTTTTGTGCATGTGTTATGTTATGAACTAACAACTGACACAAGACTTCTAGATTTTACTTATTAGCAGATGAGCTACCACTACTGCACAGTCCCAGTATTATCAATGACCTACCCAAATGGACATACGTGTATGTGCTGTATCCCAAGAGACAAGGAAAAGATTTGGCAGAAGGCAAACTTTAGAAGAATAATTTATTCATTTATATGGCTGATGTTTGGCTTGAACCTGAGAAATGTTGCCCAAATACAGTGGGCAATACAAATGCTCCAAACTCAAAATCACTCAAAGCTTTATAGAAACTAATGAACACCGAGAGTTCAGATCAGAAGTTATGAACAGTTTCAAGTCATGTCAGAGGGATAACTCTTCAAACAAAGTTTATTACTCACTTAAAAGAGTCAATATTCATACAGATGTTATTCCACAGCATATTCTTTATTTTCACTTGTTCACAAGTTATTGTAACTTGACACTAGGTACTAAATTTAAGTACATTATAATTTCTGGATATATGCTATGCTAAAACCTGAGAAGTAATAATACCATTGTCTAGAAAATCAGTAATTATGATGAACACTGGATACAATCTAAACTAAAAAGAAAAAAAAAATCAAACATTTTATAAGTGACAACCTAAAATGTGACAGCTTTTGTAATTTAGCTGTAACAGAAACTATATACAAACCAAACACAAACATGCAGTACATGATGCTGGGTTAAAAAAAACCTGAATAATTTGTAAAATTCAATTAAATTGCACAAAAGATACAACCAAGATGTAAATTACTTTACAATGAGCAAACATATACCATCAAAACTATTACTTAATAATGTTCTCAAAAGAAAAAGTTTTGAAATGCCTTTTTGCATATCATGTTAGATTCCTGTTGTTGGTGACACAGGATTTGAAAAAAAGAAGATCAAAATCTCAAACGGGAAGTTAAACTACAAACTTAGTATGCAATTACTGTAATAAACCACAGTAGCTGAACTTGTAAGGAAGTAAGAGCTCCGTATAAACAATCTGTACACATAACTAGGGTAAAGCCGAACAAGTCTTCCGGGCTCGCAGCGCCCCAGGTTGCGATCTAAGCAGAGGAAGCCGCGGCGGTGAAGCGCAGCGCCAGCTCGCTGCGAGTGTCAGGAGTGCTGCTCGCCGCTCTGCTCGCTGCCCGCGGCCGGTGGCGGGGCCGGTGCGGGGCCGGCGCGGGGCGGGGGCGGCGCGGCGGCCGCGGAGTCCTCGGGCGGGCCCGGGCCCTGCAGCTGCGCCAGGCGGTACCCGGCCAGCATCTCCTCCAGCAGGTGGCGGTAGTTGCCCCTATGATTAATCCGCATCTGCCTCAGCGCCTCCACCAACCTCCCCTGCGGTCCGCCTTCCTCGGCCGCGCCGGGCTCCTTCGGTTGAGATTCAACACCCCAAAAAGATCAGTAGTTAAACTAAAAGTTTTTCTAACCACATTAAAAATTAAAAAAAAAAAAAGCAAACCGAAAAACCAATCTTTTTTTCAAACTGAGAAAGTAACTAACTCTCTATTTGAATGTAAAACAGCTTATTAGCAACATAAGACTCACAACAAAGTATTTCATGTTCATCCTTTTAAACAACATAATTTAAGAAATGGTAACTATGAAACCAGATTTTGTGTATCATTTTGAGCCAGTCAAAGTACTTCCTCCCAATTCACTCCATCTTTATTTCAAATGTCTTTGATAAATACAGATACGCCCCCACAACTTTGGTCATTTATCAGTGGAAGATTTTGAAAATTTAAGCTTCTTTAGCCACCAGGTCACTATATTTAATTGTGAATTTCTGTGCAGCCAGTAGCAGCACAGTTCTGTGAAAAACTCAGGGAATAGATAACTCTACTGATAGTAGTTTAGTTGAAGCATCACAACCAAATAAATGCTCAGTGTTTTAGTGAACACTCTCTGATCTCTGCATGCATGACGCTGCCAGGAAAGCAAGCAGCTACCCACGAGCATGGGGAATGCAGGTATTTGAACAACATAAGACACACCTTTGGGCAGATTGTGTATTGCCTGGAAAAATTAGCAGGCAGAGCAGTTATTTAATATCAAACCTAAGAACCTACAATAAAAAATCTTATCATTGAGTGCTGATTAAGGAATGGCACTCTTGTAAGCAAATGACCTGCTTGGTTACAAGCCTTCAGTTGACAAAAATGCTGTGTTTTTTGGTGATAGACTTACAGTGTTTTGACACCGACACTAGGTATTTTCACTTTCACGTGCTAAAGCAGTACTGTTGCTTTAAGGGAACAGTACATGTTAAATTATTAATATCTAGCAACTTATCAATCTAGACAAATCAAACTATCTCTGGAAGCTGGCTGATTTTCAAGACATTAGAAGCACAATCCAGACTGCCTTGTTTTCATGCTGACCTCAATTTTATTGTCATGCAGTCCAAAAGCTTCCTAACTACAAGTACTACTGTCATTCATTTAAAAGCTTAATAGCAGTATTGGGAAAATACCTTGGGATCAGTATGATTCTGCATGCTCTATGTAATGTTGCTGGAATAAAAGCCCCAAGACTGATCAACGCAGTCCAAGTTAAAATGGGGACTATTTTACCACAAAAAGGAGTATTACTGCATATAATGGCATCCCTCTAAGTTTAATTTGTTCAGGAAAAAAAGAGACATACTTTCACAGTGGTTAGCTGGTCTTAGTTTGAGATGTTTTGACTCCCATGTACTAGCGTTTTCACATTCAAATATGAAAATATTCAAGAGAATATTCAAAAATTCAATACTCTCTTGTCTTCAAGAGCACAGAGAGGAGAAGCAAGATAAAGGAAATAGTTTTACTGTATGAAATGGAACTGCTTTAATACCTTCCAAGCACAATGTCAGTGAAAACCCAGGGCACCAAGAAGAGGCTACAGATGTATCCTGTTTCTTGGTTTGACAAAGAAAAAAAACCTGAGTTATGTATATACCTAGCTAATATGAAACAGGGCAACATAGCTGAAGACTTCCAGTTTTTAAAATTCAGGGAACATTTAAATTCTGTATTTCGTCTACTCCAGCAGTTTTGCTCTGATGTTGACATTAGCACACATACACCCTGAAATTTCCACATTTCACAATACCGAGATCTTTAAAAATTCCTTTGGCAGACTGAAGTGAATAATTTTGCTCCATGCAACACCGAAGAGTAAAAGCAATAAGCAATATAATAGCAGCCCTGAGGCTCCTAAGCAATTCAAATGCTGGTAGGAGTTGAATTAGCAATGCTGTTAGCGTTTGATATTCAAACTCACATCCTCAATCCATGGCATCGCACCCTATTTTACAGCAGGCTATTTCGTGCTTCCCTTGTGTCCCTCAGTGCTAACAGACAAGAAACCTCACAGACAGTAGGATAGAAATTGCCTCTTTTATATACTATATGCTATATAGACAGAGATTTCTCTCTAATGATGTGTGGCTAGAACGGGTCCCTGAAAACTATGGTTATTGTGCAAGGTACCATTTGCCTTCCTTCACATTTCAATTCAACCAAAGTGCTACTGACCATAAAATCAAGAATAAATTTGTGCTAGCTATATTCAACATAAGCATTCACAATTTTTACACAAGCTTTGTGCTATTAAATTATGTGTATGAAAAGGGCTGCTACATATTAAAGACTGGATTTACAATGTTGTGAGAATGGTGTAAGAGTTGTGTGCATTTACATTTTTTCATGTGTAGCAGCCCTTAATGGCATATGTTTTGGTTCAGCAAACTGCCAGAGTGTATTATTAGTAAAAACAAGACAGAAATGTGATTGATTTCAAGCAAGATGCTCAAAGGCAGCTTTAAGCAAATGCCACTGAAACTCTTAACACAGCCACTGCAATTTTAACATTCTTTCTTCTGTTTAAGGATATACAATAGTGAAGTAGTCTAATTGGACAGTAGTTTCCTAGTCTTAGGAGCACAAAAAAATTAAAATGGTCAGAGTAAAGTCACAGAGAAAGAGCAGTACTTTAGCACAGGAAGTAGAACAATTGGTTAGTGGTATTGTAACATCACGGTGCTAACAATTATTTAGCTATGAAAACATTCTTTTAAATTCCCTTTAAAGATCTGAAAGCATCAGGCCCTAACAGACAACAGACAGAAGTCTGTCTTTTCACTCATATTTGTAAAGGCACAAGGCACCACATTTATAGCAGAAGTCTCTGCTCAAACAATGGTGAAGTTGTCCACTGAGACCACAGTGCAGGGCTCTCTCCAGCCCTGGATTTATAAAATACTTGTAATCTGCTGAGATTCCTAGCAGAAAAAACTTAGGACTGCTATACCCTCAAGCCAGACTAGTGATCTCTGGATACTGCTGTAAATAAGTATTCTTTTATCTCTCAGATTCTTGCTCTGCATGACATCTCCTTACTTAGGCTCTATGTTAAGGTTTCTCAGAAAACGCATGTGTGAAGACTAAAAGTCTACTACAACTAGTTTGGATAACCAAAACACAAAATCCAAGGGCAAAACTACCTGAAATGTTTACAGTGCTGAGTAAAACAAAGCTAAACTAGAAACAGATAAAACCAAGGTTTTAATTTATATACTAAGAACTAACTTGCAAAGCTATTATGATCCAGTTCCCATGAACTCATGGTAAATATTTGGAAATTGTTTGACACTAAAATGCACAGTCTTTAGAAGGAAGCCATATTCTCAAATGCACAAGTTAATCTGACTGTTTGGGTTGTTGCTTGTGTGGTCTGAGAGGTTTTTTTTAGTCATTTGCATTAATATTTTAGCAACTAACAACAGTACTATTTTGCCATGATAAAAATTGCTCTAGTACTTATATACAACCATAAGATGGAAGATCGCCACAGGCAGAGTTTCCAGTCAGTAACAGAAGTGTTCTGCACAACACCCACTCTCAGCAGACACGGGTGCACTTCTAACCACACACAGGGAAGGATGCTCAGGCGCAAGTCAAGTGCGCCTTTGTGCTCTGCAGACTCAGCATCCATGTCTCTAGCACCTCATTTTTCATATGAACATCTGCTCTTGCCTCATGCCAGTTTAAACAGGAGCATCATTGGCCAGATTTCAATCTCACTTAGCAATGTCATCATTGGGGTATACTGTATGTTTCCTTCCTGCCTAAATGTGAGATGTGTAGCAACATTATCACCGTGCGTAGACATTCTGAAGAGCCTGATGTTGAATAACTGAACAGCCTTACATTCCTTTACATCTCTGGACACTACAGTATCCAGTTCAGAAGGCTACAAGATCACCACACATACACCTGAAACTGAGTAAGACCAGCAAGGTAGTCATGTTTTCATTGCCTCAGATGAGGCACACCAGATTCATCCACTTCAAGGACATTAAGATAACTTGTTGGGAAGATACAAACAGGAATTGTATCCTTCACCAATGGGGAGTTTATCCTCTCAAACTGCTCTGGGCCAGTACCACTCAGAGGAAAAGAACAAAGGTGCTGACTGTCAAATGACATGCTTTCACAAGCTCTAACTAGAATTTAAACCGCTCTATTTAAAACACATATCTGAGATTTGCACTTCTATATCAACATAAGAAAAATTTAGGAAGCAGACTGCAGTCTACTGTTCAAATCTCTTTTTAAAGAAACCAAATTAAAAGCTAAACCAGCTACTCAGGGATTTTAATGGCAAGAAAGGTCAAAGCTGTTAATGGTATATTCTCTTATGAGCAAAATGCATATTTAGGTTAGCTACCTCATTTTATTAAATTAAAATGGATGATGCACAAACATTTCCTGAAAGGAGCCAATAGACAAACAGATGCTGTACTACGTATTAGGACTTTCAGCAAACTTGCACAGCTATTGAGAAGTAAATCTAGACTTAGACCAGGTGCATCATAAATGCAACTATGGCATATAACATTTCTAAATATAACCATTAGACAGACATTCAGGGTTTTTTCTCAAAATATCGATTAATTTGTAAAACCTATGCTGTTTTATTTTTATTTAATTTTTAAAGAAGCCAAATATACCAGAAACATTTCCCCAAAAAGCAGGGGAAGTTCTGGCTAAATATAAAAAGTAGTAGCAGGCTGACAGAGGTGCAGAGTTTCCTGAAGGACTAAAGAAGCTGAAAAGAGGAAAATTTTGTGTATCTTGGTTTGGGGTACTGTTGCACAATTTCTTGAAAGTGAAACGAAAAAAGTAAATCCCATGACTTTCAAACTAGACAAAGGAACAAATCCTAAAAAAATACTAAGTTAAAAGATTTCTTCTCCGTTTGTACACTAACAGAATAGTGGCCCCTTCCACCCACACAAGCCTTCTGACTGAAGATAATAAATCAAATCTAGGCAGTTAAGAGAAGAGGACAGTGGGAAAGACACAGTAACAATTGTGGTGAGACTGCATATTTACTATCTCAAGGTGTGCAATTAATAATTTCAAGGTATTTCAAGTGCAACATCATTCACTGTAATAAGTGCCTAACGGAGGGCCTTGTAGCCACCTCCAAAGAAAAAATATTACAAAGGATTGACTAGAATAGGAATGGTACTTCCACAAAACAGTTCACATAAACTGTACAGGAAATGACAATGTGTACAAGCACTCATGTTTTTTATCAGTTCTTCAGTTTTCCATGTTTTTTAAACAAATTTAACCACAATTGATGAAAAAAACCAGTTATTACTTACACTAATATTAAGAGCTACCTAATAATCAGGTTTAGAGGTACAATAAACCAGATTTCAACATATTATTTAAAATTCAGCTTCGTAGGAAATGGGAAGAAGAATGTAAACCATTTTAGAAACCATAACTGAAGTAATCTAAAATTACTTTTCCTTAAACCAGTAGAGATGGGACATGGAAAGATAGCGTAAATGCTATGAAAATAGTCAACATTAGTTTTGTAGTCTTTTATAGTCAGTGTACTGAGGCCTTCTTACAGAAGACAGCAGGAACTGTATTTGCCCCCTCTTGTACTACATTTCTGGACAGTAGACATAACAGCTAGTTTGGTAATGGATTTGCTGACTACTAATTTTTTACAGTTATAAACCATAGTTTAGAAAAACCCTACACAGTTGCCTCATAGGTTTGACTGAGAAAGTGGCAGTCATTTAGATGTTTAAAAAGTCTTTCAGAATTGGATGTCAGTTTTCTATCTCTTAGAGGATGAAGTTCTATATCAAATCCATCCAAAGCAAGGTAAAAATCAGAGGTGTGTTACAACATGTATCTTGTATTTCTAATATTTTATTCCCAGTGACAAACACTTTTGCTTAATGTATGACAACTTCGATGTTCACATTAATAAAGAGCAATCAAAATGGGAACTTACCCCCTCATTGTCTCTGTGTGGATTCAGCCTAGTATACACATTTTCAATAATATTACGCCTAAAAAGAGAAGTTTTTAAAAAAATTAAGCAAAACAAAAAATTTCAAAGCATTGAGAAAAGTTTGATCAGAGTAGGCATTGTGAAGTGTTTAAGGTATTTTTCTTTCCATCTGCCTTTTAAAAAGATGAAACCCACTCTGTGTCTTTACTCACTTTCAGTAAGAATTTGGGGATCTAGCAACTGGTTAAGATTTGCAAGGACTGAGCAAAGTAAAACCATTTTCTTACCTTACCCTCTCCATGATCCACCTCTTTTTAAAGCTGCATACTCAGATTTTGTCAAAAGTAACATTTAAATCTATAGTTTGCTTGTTATAAAAATTCTTCAAGTTTGCTGGTTTTCTTGCCTTATTTCTGGATGTGGAACTTGAAGACAGTTCAGTTTTCCCCCATCTTTATTACATACGCAGTTAAAACCTGTCTACAAAATTCTGAAGTGTGGTATGCAGAGTATATGACCCCTGAGATGTTTGCTATTGTCTAGTCAGACTGTAGAAATTAAAATACAAAAGCCACTAGCTAGACTTTTTTTGTAGCAGTGCCATTTAAGGCCACACTTTCACAGGCAGTCAAAATAAGCACAAAGAACTTCACAAAAAATAAAATCCATCATATAAACAGACTTCTGATGCCAAAAAGGTAATGTACTCACATCTTCAAAGTTAAAACTGGCAAACATTCAGACAGCTATAATAAATATGATCAAAGTTATTGACAGCTTCAACAAAAAAGAACTGCTATGCAGACTAAGATTCTTAAGTCTGGAAGTGACCAAGATCTCTAAAAATTGTGTCTTACAGAATGAGGGGCACCAACTGTTGATTCTTCTAAAGAACACAAAGGCATCAGATGTCAAAGCAGCAGCAAATGTCTCAAATACACTCAAATGGCTCTCAATGCAACAGAACTTTTTGTCCCGGAATACTGAGGATGCTACAAGTTTGATGAGGCTCATTCTGAACATACTTAAGAAATCTGGAAAGGCTGCATATTTGAGGCAGTATGGGATCCATTGGAATTGATGGGAGATCTTCCTAGAGAAAAGAAACTGAATCTTTTTGCCAATGCTAGAGGAAAGGGTTCTCTCCATTCAGTTCCACAGTTAGTGACAGAGGAATGGCACAATTCTGACTCAAGGTCTGCACTGCATAAAGCAAAGGCACCTCCAATGTAATAGAAAACACCTGGACAATCCAAGCAAGACTGCTACATGGGCTAGCAAAAGACATGAAAATAAGCTCCTTAAGAATTATCCAGTCTTTTAAATTCACTTTTCTTTCTTTCACCAGTGTATTTCTCCATGCTTTTCTTTGATGGGAAAACTCAGGAGAGCAAGATTTTGAGTGGCAAGACACAGGTGCCAGAGCAGCTCAGGGCTTTTGTTTACTTTGTTTACTTCAGCAACAAACCTCCATTCTTGAGGCAGCATTTGAAATCACAAGGGGATTGGAGTCAATCCAGAAAACAGTCTTTGGAGAGTAAGATTTTCTAGGATAAAACAGCACCAGCAGCCAACCCATATATCTCCTGTCTCAAAGAGTGGGCCAGCAGGGGCTTCTACCTAAGTGAGAAGCTTAAAGGAAGAAATTATAAAGTGCCAATATAAATGGAGCTATTAAGGGATTCCTAAGGTTTGCAAACATACTCTAGTCATAGCAACACTGAATTGCAATTCTCCAGCTCAGACATACTAAAAATTAGGAGCAACTTTCACTGGTGCTAAAACCGTGAATTACAGCCACAGACAAGATCTTTTTGCAACCTGTTTGAGCAAGGTCTTGGAGTTCAAACACAAGGACAAAGTGTAACTTCTTTGTGACCTGGTAACATCACAGGATAAGGACCTCAAGAAAAAGAATATTCTCTTGTTAGGACAAAAGTTTTAAGTTACACAGTATATTGATTTGGGTTGTGCAGTAGTATTTTTTCCTAATACTTCCATTAATTTCCTGCAAGTAAAATGAACTTATATATGTCACTGCCTTTGTCCCAAGTTCGGAGGCCAAGAACAAGTTACCTAATACTGTATAACATTCTCTTGAAAGAAACTGCAGGCACACCACTGAAGCTAGGGGACTTTAAAAGTCAAGATGAGAAAGACACCAAAATGCAAATTCTGAACCAAATCCATGAAAAATGCAACTGGGTTCACGACAAAACAGAATTTACATGTCAGGGGTCCAGAATAGTGCAGCAGTACATGATGTAGTTATTAATGAGCAAAACAACAAAACACAGTAGTTGGGAGGAACCAAGAAGAACAGGCACACCAAAACTTCTCTGAATGCCTGGAATGCACTCAAGTGGAGAAAAAGACCCAGAATGTACAGATACTTTCAAGGCCAGAGAGATATAATCATAGCAAACGGTGCTCATTAACAAGTACATGCAATGAAAACAGATGTACACACACACAAATGCACAGAGGGCAGGACTCGGTATTTTGTAAAACACGAATATTCCAGAAACAACATGCTTTATATGCCAGGGAACAATAATCAGTCCTACTGTCTGGGGAATTCCAGATGAACAATTGTTTATGCAACCCTAAATTCTTTTCATTAAAATCCGTAAGTTATAGGTTGCTAGAATTACACCATTGGGCTCTCCCGAAAGCCAATGTAGTTTCTGAAGGTTTATTCCTGTTAAGTTTTAAGACGCATACTCTATTTCAATATTCTCTGTTATTTACCAGTTTCACATTAAACAAATAAAAACAATTTTCTCATCAGAATGTTTGCTGAGCAAATAAGTACTGTTCCAAACTTATAATGGACGTTAAGTGGTTGGGAAAACATGACATCAGGAAAACTGATCTCCTGGCATTTTTTATATTCATTTTGATATGTTTGATAGCTGTCAACAAATGTAGTAAAGCAGTAAAAAGACAAGAATACTTTTTTTTTAAATGGCCACATGGATATAATAAATTAATATGTTATGTACCAGAATATGATTATGTGTTTCCTCTTTACCATTCTGGAATGGGAACAATGACACAAATGTCTATATACTGCAAAAGGTAAAATAAATTCAAAAACAAAAAACTTGATTTGAGTATAGCTATTACAATAAGAAAACTTTAAAACATTAAAGGAAAGAGTGTCAGTGAATATAACAGTTCAAGAAATTCTAGTACTGTACTCACTTGCCAGCTAAACCACCTCCTGGCGGTAAATTAGGGATATTCTCTGCAGTTAAAATACGAATAACATGAGCAAGATCAGGCATTCCTTCTTCACCTGCTTTCTCCATAATTTCTAATTTAAAAACACAAGAAATCCTGAATTAATACCACCCCTTGGCTAAGACACTGAAATATAATATATTATCACTTTTTAACAGATGCATTATGAAAAAGTTACATGTAAACAGGAAAACATTGTTTGCATTTTAGGTTAACAGTTTTTGCATGATAGAACAGAGCTTAAATTCATAGTCTGTCATTCCAGTATGCATCAAGCCTTACTCTCTAAGAGAAATTCAGAAGCAGACTGTGAACTGAATGAAATACCCTGGAGATAGCAGCCTGTTCTCTCTGAAAAAGACAGCAGCTGGGAGTCTGTTTCAGTTAGCTTCCCTTTGCAGTGCAACATGGTACATGCCATAAAGCCAATGCTTCCCAGGATTCTGGCACGCTTCCTTGTGAGAAACACCTTGTATCCTCAAAGGCTGAATCTCCAGTGTGCAAACACTTTGACCACCAAGCAATGAAAAGGATGCATAATGGATAGATAATATTAGCACTCAAGTGGCCAAAACAGAATATGGAACTGATGAGGAATAATGAAAAATACTTATTTTAATAATAATTTAAAATTATATTCCATTTTCAAAGCTGACATACAAATCAAGTCAAGTCCAGTGGTTCTAACGTTTAAGTTCTTCTAGCTTGGAAAAGAACTGCCTGAACTGAAGTAAAACTTCACGTACTCTCTTTCATCAGGGTTGCTGTTAAGATGAATGTATAATATCTGTGTACACACTCACACAGGTGTAATGCTATCAGCTTCCATCATCGGCCTCTACTCATTCAACCATGGCATAAAAAGGTTTGGAGTTGTATGCACAAGTCTTCTACTTTTAAGAGAGAATATTTTTTCTGAAAATCAACTAAATTAAGGAATGGAGTGCTATTTCCTGTAGATACTTTTCTAGATAAAATTCTCTTTAAGAAGAATTAAGAATTAACCCTCTCAAGTATCATCCTAAAAAAACTTCAGTCATTCTGTATCTTGGCTACTATCCAAAGATACGGAACAAATAATTTAATTTTCATACAATTGATTATATTCTGGATGACTGACATGGAGCCTGCAGTTTATGAGTTTCTTAAGTTAGCAGAAAAGCACACCACCTACCTACCTACCTCAAACCCTTCATCCCAATTTTCCTAGTATTTAAACCCTTCTTGATGTCTATCACTTTCCTAAGAAGCAAGTGACATTCAGGCTTCTCTTAGGACTACCAAGATGAACCAAGTGCTTGGCAAAGTACTCACCCACTTTTATGAGGCACATCTGTAACCCCTCAAAGCAATCACTTGTAGAATATTATACTACCTTGTAACAAATAAGGCACTATTACACTTCTAAGTCCCAATTTTAAGCCAGCACCATACAATCTTTGCAAAGAATAAGATACCTACACTACAAGTGATTACAATTAAAGACTGTTTCATGAAACTTGGATGTGTATTATCATCCATCCATCCATTAAGGATAAATCATGGCTAGCAAAGGAAATGACAGCTGAGTAAGTATGCCTGAATCTTAGGATTTTGATCACTTCTTCCACAACACACAAATCAGCCACAACTCCTCTTATAAATTGCATCCTTTTGTTCAGTTCTACTTAGTTAGAAGTAATTGTACTGCTGTAATATAATTTTGCTGAGATATATTTGACAGGAACCATTTCTTAAGAAAATATACTTTTTATAGCAAAAGCACATCTGGTTCTATACACAGGATAAGTAGACAAACAGCAAGAATTAGTAATAAGAAAAACTACAAATGCAAGAAATTTCTAAATATTTATTGCAAGTGTAAGGGCTTCATATCTTCTTAAAAAGGAATGAAAGCAATCACAGTTTAAGATTGGTGTATGTTTCTTGGTACTAGAAACATATACATTTATACTGCATAATAACTTCTCAGGGAGGGCAGAACTGAACCATAAGCATCTTCTCTCCATTTCTAGAAGGTGGCAAACCAAGAATTCTGGATGAAGTAATCATTATCTTTTTATTTTCCTGGTACTAGAGTGAGTAACTTTATCCAGAACTTGTTCCCTCTCTCAACAAAAAAAAGCTTCCTAACAGAAAATCGAGAATAAAGCAAATGAGCATGCATGACCCACTGTCATTACACATCAGTTAGCAGATACACACCATGGATGTGCTTGACAAAGGCCACCAGAGAAAGAAACCAAATGTTCTCAGAAACAAATTTATGGGCATTTACAAAGTTTTCAGCTTAAGCTCTGTGATGTTAAGAATAACCCTACAGTTAGCTTTGCATTGCTAATATAATTCAGACACTTAAAGAATACTTCCTGCTGTTATTATCTATGTATGTTCATGAAAGTCCACGTCAAAGTCTACTACTTCATCGCTGAAACACTTTTCACTAAAAGCCTAATACTTCACTCACAGATAGGCATTTTGAAAATTCAGGTAACATTTAACTTCTATTTTATATAATGAAGATCCCCAATCAGACAGCATTACAAGTCCTCCATGTTCCAGCACCTCCTTTCATGCCCAGCTATCAGATTATGACAAATGAGTTTTATATACAGTATATATTTCACATATGTAAAACACATCATCCAAACAGGATTAACTGAGTATTTACCAGTAAGACTTAAAGCCTACACAGATCATGTGCCCCCACTTATGATTTGTGGGGTTAGTGGTTTTTTGGGGTTTTGTGGAGTTCTGTGGTTTGTCTGTTATTAACTGCAATTCTGATACACCCTTTCAAATAAACTGAAACATATCAAAGAACTAACTGGCTTCTGTACCTAGTTTTCACTTTGTGGGACCAAACTTTGGATCTCTGAAAAACAGAGAGCTGAAAGTATTTGCAAGGGGCAGTAAGAAAAAGTGACCTAGCATAACCTCACTACTGCCAAAAACACCTGTGGAAGCACCCTATCCATGGCAAGGGTACTGGAACTAGATGATCTTTAAGGTTCCTTTCAACCCAAACTAGTCTGTAATTCTGTGATTGTGCTTTGGAGATGGATCAATTAAATGACTCAAATGAGAAGCAGGGCTGTGCTCAGAGTCATAAATGACTCAGGCACAAGCTTAACCTCATTAAGTATTTCAGTATACTCTACAAGTGGCAGCTTTGGAATGCAGTTATTCACATTCCATCAACCTCAAAACCCAGACTAGCAACAGAGCATGGGTATATATTTCTTCCACTGGAAATCTCTGTAAACAATGACTTGCTGAGTTTATTTTTAATCAATCTGTTAAAATAAATAAGTATCTCTAGGTATTAAGACAATAATTCTCTTTTAAGAACTCTGGAAATATCTTGGGCAGCTACTAACTCAACTCATTATACAAATACACAAAATCTCAGCATTGCACTTAGGAATGTACAAAGACGGACTACAAATGTCACATGTGCAAGTATTAAACTGCTTTTCAACTTGTTTTATTTTTTACTTTTTTAAATCTAACAAAAGCATGCCTTAAACACTGCTATTCTCCTTGAGCCACAGCTTAAAATGCCCAAGTATAGTATTGAAAAAAACCCATTGCCTAAAAGGTTGATGGCTTTGTACAGTCAGCTTGAAATTTAAGGTCCACAAGAGAACAGAAACAGAACAGTGTGTATTCACAAAGAACAAACACCAGTGATCAAATGAAAATTGCTTCAGAGAGTCCCAGAGGACTTTATACTAAGTTCTAATGTTGCCTTGACTTATATTAGTCCCTTAGTGAAAGTGGAGGGTATCCAAGAGAACTCATAGTTTACATTTTTGACAACACCTATCTTTGCAGCTTGGTAGTTCCAAGACAACCTTATTTTTTTCAGAATGTTTTTACTACAGGTATAAATATAATTGTTACTGGTTATCAGCCAACTGCATATAACTTGTGAGCTGTTAACTCATTAATACATTTTTTGAAATGTTCTTCTTGTTAATTTGTGTTCAAACACCATTATTTGCTTTTTGAAAGGAATAGTCAGCCTCTAGAAAGGCATTTTAAACAAATCCATATTATCAGTGTCACAACATATCTATCAGGCTTTATGTTTTTGAGTTGCAGACAGTTTAAACCTTTCAGGCACTACTCCTTTATGCACTGTTTTCTACATTAAGTTAAAAGATGACTATAAAACTGATTAAGGCAATTGTCTTAACCAAAAAGAAACTCCACCTTCCAAAATTTTTACCAACTCCAACACTTGAGATGATACTCATGGGGTTTTTTAAAGTCAAAAGTATTCCTGCTCAATACTTAAACCTTTAAATCAGATACTATTTTTAAAAATTCCAACATTTTTCTAAGCAATTTTCCTCATGCTGCTTAGTGGTTTGAAACATTTTGCTAAGGCCTTTATCCTTCCTGAACTAATAATATTCAAGGCACATGTGTAAGGTAAACTGCAGTCCCACAACTATTTTTTTCCTTTTAATTAAGGAGACTGTTTCAAAATTACAACTTCATAGAATGTATGAACACAAAAATTTGTTAAAAATCAGATAGATATTTTTCAAATTCTTCTGAAGTCTGTTTCATTTACTTTCTCCACTCCTTGTCAGATTTTCTCTAATATGCTGTCATTTCTTGCTAAATACTTGCCTTTTAAAGGCCTTGAACTCTGTCCAATTAGCAAAACACAGAATGACACAGGAAACTCAAGCAGGGAAAAAAATTAAGAGCTGAAGCAACAGAAGTTCAAGCTTTGAAGCAATTAGTTTCTCTGAAGCACTTAAGCTAAACAACCATTTTGAGTTATATTTGAAATGACTCCACATCAGTTTGGACTACAAACTCTCAACTATTTTTTGTATATATATTATTTAGTGAAATGTGATAACAGAGCTAAAAATAATCAGTTAAAGACTAGTTAATCCAGACACTCTGATCACAAGTTATTTTACAGCTTTTCTATTAATCTTAACATTCACTTATAAAAGCAATCAAATCCACTGCAGTTCCATATATTTTTCACCTATTTGCTAACAGAGAGCAGCCACCAAGAAGCTGGGAACACTAACCTGTAACCACTGGGCACACCTGACTGCTGCCAGTGAAGGCAACTGCTCCTGGCTCTCTCCCAGAGCCTATTAACAGCTCATGTACTCTACTCTGACACAGAAGATAACAGGTATTTATCTTAACTAGTGTCATCTAGGAAACCTGGGATGTAAGCCAAATTCCAAGAAACAGGCTAGAGTTAGCATTTGAAGTGACCACTAGCACTCTCTAACCTCAACAGAAATTACAAATATACAGCCCAGTTCAATTTAGATCCCATTTAAAGAAGAGGAAAAGACACCACACACAACAGCTGTGTGCTCAGAGATAACTCATACCTGAAGACCATCATGCATATATATTAAAATTTAGGGTGGCTACACCAACTATCTGATTACTGGGACATAGACACAAAAACCAAGTACATTGACACAAAAACCAAGTACAGCTTTTTCTTTCTGTCAAAAACTTGCACAGAAAAAGGGAAGTAGTACAAACAGTACATCACTTCTAATATTTCATAAGCTGGACAATAGCAGGATCACAATTTACCGAGTTGATACAACACTCTGCAAGGTCAGTAGTTGCATTTTCACCTATGAAGACAGCACTAAAAACTTAGAGCTCACATTGAGAAAATGTTTGCGGAATACCAGGATAAACTAAGCACATGGCCTAAAGCATTCTTCCTGACATACAAAAGTTCACAGTTACAACCAGGCCTGAATTTAACCTAACATAAAAGTGGCACAATGTCTTTCATGGCTTTTGTTTTCATGCCCAAGACAGTTATGACACTACTGTGCTCACAATCATAATCAAACTGTGATTTGTTCACTATCTAGTGAACTAAGCAGATTTCTTACCTTCAACCCGTGATTCCAAGTATTTATCCAACTCGGCATCTTTTTTGACTGCCTCCTCTGAGACCTTAGGAGCATTTGAAAAACAAACTAATACAATACTCATGTTATCACGACTCCCCTATGTGACAAAAAAGAAAGAGAAGTTAGTATCTTCAGTCTTATTCTTCATCTTTCTACTCTAATCACATTTGTACTTTCCAAATACAAATACAAAAAAAAAGAAACCTTGAAAAAATCCTGTATTTTCATCCATAAGAACCTCTCAGTGTCCCAACTACACCTCTCATTAGAATTAATTTGACTGATTTTGACTGTATATACTTAGTATTGAAGTCTAAACAATTAATGGACATGTCAACATTTAAAAGTAGTATCAATAAAACAGGTCAGAAATTAGATTGTTGTGTAATGCTACCTTAAGCCAAATTGTAAAACAACTCCTGTTGCAAAATGAAATGCAGAATACTCCCCTATACTATCAGAATAGCTTAGCTCAAGCAACTAATTCTTAGTTGCAGGGTATTCATGTAAGCCATTACATGCATTACAAGTCTGTTTATCAGAATGCACCTGTGTCACACAGCACCTTGAAGCAAGTATAAAATACAAATGTTTCGTATGGCCAAGCTGACCTGACAGACTATCATGTGCTCAGAAGTATCACCCAATGGCTTTTTTAGATACTAATTTTAATGCCAGTTCTTTACTAGCACACTGATACCATTTTCCTGCTCATATTTAATTTTCAAAATTGTAATTCACAGCCAAATTTAAAAACACAATTCTAAGTCTCTTACAAGGGCATCTAGCAGAATCATAATTTGAGATTTGATTTTCAAAAGAGTGGTTTAACTTCACTTTTTTTGGTGCAGAATATTAAGTGTCATAAGTGGCATGTGGTCAGCACTCAGTTTTACTGAAAGAATTTGAGAGTGACCATCCTTTAACAAGGCTTGTTGAGTTCTTGGTCAGAAAAGCAATTTAAACCAATTGAAATGGCATTTAAACCAATCACACACTGTATGGTATATGCTGGAATATAACCCTATTTCTGGAAAAAACACACAACTTACCCTTCAGAGTTACAATTGTAAATTTCAGTATATTCCTCAAAACTGCATGTTTAGTCTGTGGCCTAACAAAGGAACTCTGTTTGTACTAGCAGGAGTTGCGTTTTTCACAGAATGTTGGAAATGAAGTACCTATTTAACATACTTAGACCAACCAGTAGTTGCTCCAAACAAACTAAATTTGAGGAGTGGAAGCAAGCTCGGATGCAAAGGTGGTGTTACTCCATCTGAGCCACAATGAGCTGAGGGCACAGGTGACAGACAAACAACACCTTGAAGAGGAGATGGTGCCAACACTGGTTTTATGCAAAGGGTACGAACACTACCCATCTTCAAAGAACAAAAAAACCCACAAAGTATCTTGCTCAGAATAGATAAGTTTTACAAATTTTGTATTTAGAATCAATGTTTAGAGCTGGTACTATGTGCAAGCATTACTTGGGGGGAAAAAACCAGCCTTTATTTTTGCAATTGCTATCACTTTTCCAAGCATATAGGGTGAGGCTGTATATTCTTCTATACAGTCAAATGGGTACAGAACTTTGAAGAAAAGAAGTCAGAGAAGGGGAACAGTAGGCCAGGAACAGCTGTTAACACTGTATCCATCTAACCAGAAGATAATTTTAGACAGCTGTTTGGAGAAAACACTTACATACCTTATGTAAACAAGTGTCCACTACCCAATTGCACACTGTTTCCAGGTCATCTGATACTTCAAGTCTAGACTTTACATATTCACAGAGCTCTTCATTGCTCATTACATCCCAGATGCCATCACAAGCCAGGATGATAAACTCATCTTCTTCTGCCCTTAAAATTTCACACACCTCAGGCTCTGGAGAAACAAGTTGTTCTGTAGGGCCTTTACCATCAACACATTTGTAGTCATAGTCCCCCAGAGCTCGAGAAACTGCCAATGAGCCATTAACACGCTGAATCATTACACTGCCTCCTGCATTCTGGATTCGCTCTTTCTCCCTTGGGTTGCAAGGTTTGTGATCCTGTGTTGAAAAACAGACTTGTCCATTCCTATAGAGAACAGCACGTGAATCACCGCAGTTGATAAAGTACACATGCTCAGGTGAAATCATAACTCCCACTGCTGTTGAGCCACTTCTGTCCATGCCATTTCTGAGGTCTGCGAAATTGCGCATATACTCATCAATTTTCAAAAAGCCAGTTCTGATCCCACTCTTGACATTTTCCACTGAAGGTTCAAGAGTAGATCCAGGTTTTTCTGTCGCCCTAAAGTCTTCATTGTTAGTGATGTGTTCTAATAAGTGCGTGGAGCAGTAATTTGCAACACGAGATCCCGCGTGACCATCATAGACAGCAAAAAAGGACCAGTCCTCTAAGCCATGGGGAATCCCTACAACAGCTGTGTGAGCATCTTCCATTTCCACTCTCCATCCCTGCATACTGCTGAGGCCGTAACGCAAGCCATTCCCTGCACCATGAGCATTATGTTTTTCAGTTTTTGGTTTATCCAAAAATGCACCCATGTTTATGCAATATTGAATCTGGAAAACAGAGAGAAGAAGTCTTATTTATTAAACCACCACTCCACATGAGCTTTGTTGTCTGCTTCCTGTGTTTCTTCTTTATAAAACAAGTGATAAAGCATGCACGCATGCAAAAGTCAACTACATTGGAGGGGAAAAAAACCAATACATAACATGAATGAAGTGTGAATTTACAAACCTCCGTACACATTTTTAGTATTTTTTTGTTGGGGTGCTGTCTTTTTGAAGGCTACTTCATAAAAATTAAACCATCTCCATGCGAAGGCAGAGTAGTTCACGTACCTTTGCAGCCCTGTTCATTTTGTCATCCTCTGTGGAGACAAATTTATGATGGAAAAACAACAACTGTATCACCCCTACTTTCTTTCTGGATTTACTGTGGCATGAAGAAAATCAATTCATGTTCATAAATCAGAATGGACTGGTCTCGCTAGCTTTGCATGTACCATGCTACTTCTGTATTCTTGTAAGGCATGGCAAAAGTGACCGTAGGGGAACACAGACCATCTGCCAAAGGAACCGAGGCAGTAATTCCCACTTAAATACAAGAAAACCTCTCACAGGAATCTTTTAACAAATTAACAACGTATAACAACATTTCAATATTTACTATAGAATCATAGAATGGTTTGGACTGGAAAAAACTTTAAAGATCATCTTCTTCCAGCCCTTCCTGCCACAGGCAGGGACACCTTCCACTAGAGCAGACTGCACAAAGGTCCTTCCAACCTGGCCTTGAACACTTCCAGGGATGGGGCATCCACAGCTTCTCTGGGCAACATCTTCCAATGTCTCACTTGCACGGTAAAGAATTTCTTTCTTATCTCAAGTCCAAACCTACCCTCTTACAGTTTGAAGCCATTTCCCTCATCCTATCACTACACTTGGCCAACAGTCCCTCTCCAGCCTTCTTGTATGCTATCTTTAGGTACTTAAAGGCCTCAATAAGATCTCCCCAGGCTTCTCCAGGCTGAACAACCTCAACTCTCAGCCATCCCTGAAAGACTTTCATGTGCTTACATGGGATTTTAAGTTCAGAATTTATTCCAATAAACCTAAATTCATAAATTTTATAAATTACAAAATTTATTCAATTACAAGAGATATGAGCTAAGGGAAGTAAATAACTTGCAGAAAGTTAGAAGCTCTTCAGTATTTGGAGACTATCTCCAGAATGCAAGATCACAGGTAAAATGTGAATAATCTACATTGAAGCTTTAGAAGACTTCTGATTTCCTCTCCTGTACTAGACTCAAGTGTCCTACATAGACCTGAAAAATTACCTTGCCCTTTACAAAGTCAGTAGAGAATACATTCCTTAATCCACAGATCTCAGAAACTCACATATCACAACTTCAGACCACGCTGAAAGTCATCACCCTATGGAATCCTTAAATGTGAAAACTACAGCAAATTTCATCCAAAAAAGAATTGGCAAGAATTCTGCCATGACTGATCCTGAGTAATCACTCGTCTCTGACACAGTAGTACCCATCTCCAGAATCTACAGAGTCATGATAATCTAATTCCAGTGTAAGAATTCGTTGCCAGGCCAGGAAGAGATTAATTAATCCTTACTCCCGCCATTCCCCTCACCTAAACAAGTATACAGGGGACTACACACAGATAAACCAAACTTCACACTACCTCTCTGCGACTATGATCTCCATGCAGTGCTGAAGATCCCAACAGGTTGCTCAGCAGTTTTTTGTAACACTGTGAATCGACGGAAAGGACACACAAAGTGTATCCATCACTGCAATACCTAGTCAAAACTTTGCACAACCTCTTCTCTCAAAACACCTGATTTGCTTTGAAAACAGACAAAATTAATCTGTGTCAGAGGGTAAGCAAAACAGTGCAACATACCACCACAAAACAGAGTTCTCAGCAACCAATGTTTGCGGTTAAGAGCTGAACAAGTTCCATATAATTTAATAGTGCAACTAACATCAGTAAAAGAGACTTGTGAACGGATGCTTGTATCTCACAATCACTTATTCACAAATTACACACAATATGAAACTATTTTAAAAGCACCAAAATCATTCTTACCAGTAAAACTGTCACACAGGAGTGAAATGTTGCCAAAATGCCAAATACCCTCCAATACTTCATACCTTCTATGAAATTCCTTTAATTAAGTATGTCATTACATTCTTAAAATCAAAAATGTGGAAGACAATGTGACTGAGTGAGGAAGAAGATCAAAACCTATGTAATTACAAAGGCCTGTGAGCTCAGTATTGTGTTGTGTTTTATATCCGTAAAACAAAACACAATTTAATAAAAAACAACCATCAAAGGCATGTGTCACACCTTAGTTTTATTTGCTTCATAAGTAGGTTCACTTTTTTACAACTTACAACAAACTGGAAAATAAGAAAACAACACTACTCAAGATCATGTTCTTAATATTCTAAATATCCCATTTAATATTGCAAATAAAGGATGCAGATATTGACTTGCTATCAGTAAGTCTGGGAATCAACTTGTGTCCTTTGCTTCACAGGCTTTCACCACACATCTCCTGGAGGAACACAGCATTACCTTCTCTATCCCTCCCATAACAGCGTTGGAAGACAGCTTGGCCTTTCCTCCTCCACACTGAAGAAACTCCTATCTTCCCCTCCTCACACATCATGGGCTCTGGCCCCTCAGTAACAGAGTGCTTCTCCATGTCTGTGCCTTTCTTGTACTGGGAGGTGAGCAGTCCACACTGCATTCCCAATGCAGCCTCACGAGCTCCAAACAGGAAAACCATCACTTCATCCCAGAATGCTGGATACACCTTTTCTGATAGGTGCCAAACTTTCCCCCCTTCAGACACACTGCTGTCTAATGTTCAACACATTTGTCCTGGTTCTCCATCAGGACCCACCCCTGGGCTCTCTTTGGCAAAGCTCATTCCTCAACAGTCATCAGCCAGGCTGTATAGAGGGACAAGGCGACTTTATTCCAGATACTGGATTATACCTCCTGTGGTTACCATCAAGACACTGGTCCAGCCTACCAGGATCTATCTACTGCTAAGGCCTGCCCTTGGGCTAACTGATCACTCACTCCTATCATGTATTTTAAGCACGTACACCCTTCCACTGTTCAAGTTTTTAACAAAGACTTCATCGTATTTCCTCTTAGTCAAACCATCTCAACATTTCTTGAAGGAGTAAAGGCATTAAGCCCCAAACATCTTTGTAGAGAAACATTTAGTCTCAAGATAAAACACAGTCAGCAGAAGAACAGATGAAGCACCCACCTGCAAACCAGTAATTCAGTCATGGCTTTAATCAGCATAAACTCAAAAATTCAGAACCCTTCAGTCTTGAGATTTATTTTCCAAATATCTCATTTTTGTATGAAATTTAATTGAATAACAGATTAGTTTGAGAAAATATTAATTTCCTTGTGGTGAAAATATTTACTCCACATAAAATTATTAGTTGAAACTTTCAAAATCAGGAAGACCCTGTCTATTGTAATTCCCAAAATTTTCTTGAAAATGGAGAAGGCCTTAGTTCTTGCCCATGCTCCACAGACCATTCTTTAAAACACTATATATAACTCAGACCAAAAATGAAACCCTAGAATTCTCTTCTCCTTTCAGTCTTTCCAACCCTGGAAAAGGTTGGAAAAAAAAGAAAACAATAATAATCTATTTTTTTTAATCTACTGCCTGGAAGGACTAATAATCATCAAGGCTCAAAGGCTTTTGGAATGCCTTTACAGAGGAGAAATTACTTTATAGGAAGAAATTACTGGCCTTTGCCCCTCTCTGCCAATGAAGAAGTTGAATCTGAGCAATACACTACCAAAGCAGAGACTCCAACTATATCTCTAGTGGACATTGTTCATCTCTAGTCTTACATCAATAGCTGAGTCATTTCCAAGAGTTCGGGGCAACAAGTCTCCAACCAAAGCTGACATCCCAGAGCAAAAATCTAACCCAAGACTCACTTCCCTGAAGTTCCAACCTGTATTTTTCTCTAATGTTTTCTACCAGAGTGAAATCCTACTTGAGGTCCTTATCTCATATATAGGCAACACAGGCAACAATTCAGACTCAGGAAACCAAAAACATCTAGCCTTTTGAGGTATTGAGGAATAAAGGCAAAAGTCATGTCCTCTGACATGCAAGAAAAATTAATGATCTATATCCTTTCTGCCCCAGCTACGCAGTGAAGACTCTTCGGTATTAGATCAGCCATATAGGAAAGAGCCTTAAAATTAGCTGTGCGCAAGCTTGTGTTTGCATTTAAAAGACAAACAACCCCAACTGCTGATTTCCTCCAAAGATCTACTTAAAAATTGACAAATACTTCTTGCTCAGGTATAGATATTCATTATTTTGTACTATATCATAAAGGGGAAATGGGCAGCTACTTTAGGTGAAAAGCATGCTTCTCTCAATTTAGATTTATATTTAACAGGCAGAAATATTTACTTAATGACTGTCACAAAAGCCAGAGCTGTCCTGACTTGAGCTGGGATAGAGTTAATTGTCTTCCTAGTAGCTAGTTCAGCGTTGTGGTTTGGATACAGTATGAGAATAATGTTGATAACACAGTGAGGTTTTTAGCTGTTGCTAAGTACTGTTAGCTATACTAAGTCAAGGACTTGACAGCTCTCATACCCTGCCAGGAGGTGGGAGGGGAACAAGAAGTCGTGAGGGACACAGTCAGGACAGCTGGCCTAAACTAGCCAAAGGGATATTCCATACTATATGACATCATGCTTAATATATAAACTGGAAGGAAAGCTGGCCAGGGCTGCCACTTGGGAACTGGCTGGACATTGGTCAGTGAGCAACGAGCACCTGCACTGTGCCTCATTTCTTTTTAATCCTTTCATTATTATGATTTTCTTCCTTTTCTGTCCCTTTGAATTGTCTTTATCACAACCCACAAGTTTTCTCACTTTTATTCTTCTGATTCTCTCCTCCATCTGATTGGGTCAGGGTAGTGAGTGAGCAGCTGTGTGGCACACAGTTGCTGGATGGAGTTAAACCATGACAGACATTTTTGGTGCCCAACACAGAGCACAACAGGTTTGATAATGACAAATCTGACTAGAATGTATCAGAAGAAATTTCTCATAAGTACTCATTCTATTAGTCACTGGTCATAGTGGTGATGTATTTGCTCCCCAAGTTGGTGTGGCGTCCCTGCTTGTAAAAGCTGCCTTATAAAATACTTGACTTGTAAATATTGCCCCCTGAGCTGTTTGTCACCCATGGGAACGGGGCTAAGGTTATGTTGTACTCTGTAACACTGTCTCATAATATGACAGAACTGTCGCTCGTGAAACTGATCTGGTATTTGTACTCGGCACTGCCCACATCTCCATACTTTGGGAGCCATCTATAGGAAACTACTAATAATTACAACTTTTACCTCTTCTCAGAGACTCAATCCGTGAGGGAGACTGGTATCTATCTCCCTTCGTCTTCCCTTTCTTCTCTAGGCCAATTAAAACAGCACTTGGGAATTTTTAATATCCTTGGGATGTTCAAACCAGCATTCCTATTGCTGTGTCTTCTGAATGTGTTCAAGACCTTATTTTAGGATCAACAATTCTTTCAGAATGCCACCCACAGGGATTTGCCCTGAGGCTGGATAGTGGCAGGGTGTGGGGGATAGTATGGGCAAGTGCCTAGGACAGTGGGCACCTCCAGTGCTTTGGAACATCAGCCCTGAACAAGTGCAAAATCTGGAAAGATTAGTTAAATATTTGGAGAAACTATGCTGCCACCCTGGAAATTCCAGAGAGGCAAAACCCACAGTAACATGCTGTGGCCTGGCCCAGGCCTACTGAGCCATGCGCAGAACTGTACAGTACCCCTAAAGGAAAGAAGGCCTCTGGATGTGATGGGAAAATGATGGGCACAGGGGCTACTCCAACCCCAGTGACAGGCACTGTGGTTGAATGAACCAAAGCACCAACTCGTGCCTGTATCAGCCCCTCCTACACATAAGAAGAGAGACATGCAAAGGTGAGCTCATTTAGTGAGGGATAAAGCAGCAGAGCTATAATGAGAAGAGGTGGGGGAAGAGGCAGAACAAATAAAATCTACAGTTAATCATCTGATCCCTATCCTTGAGTGAGCTGTGACATATGCAAAAAGATTCCAACCTTCATCCAGGCAAGGGCATCACCTGGTTGCTCTGATGCTGGAATAACAGGCCCAGTAACCTGGAATTAAGAGGACAGAGAAGCCAAAAGCTGGCATCCCATTCTACAGAGGTGGGCATTAACCAAGAAACTGGAAAATGGGCACAAGCCCTCAGCCTCTGGAAGTGACTCCATCTATGAAGGAAAGGTATTCCTTCAAGGAACATGTTATGCCACCCGGGCAAGTGGATCATCGTGGATAGAGGCACCCAGTATCTGAGGCAATTAGCCATGCTGGAGGAGATTTATGATGATGTGGATGATAACAACAAGCAGTTATTCAAAGACCCAGATGAAGATAAGTGTACACGACCCACGTGGTGGAATGGCATGCACCATTATCATACACCAACTCATTGGCAGTCATGACCTGGAAAGATTGAGAGGGACAAATGGTGGACAAACTGGCAAACTCCCATAATACAAACAAAATGCCTCTTCTTCACTACAGGCCTGTAGCTTGGCTGTTGACAAGGAAGGCTTATGCATCCTTTCTCCCATCTGTATGGACCAGTGTCCCGGCTATGAGAAGTAAGCACAAACAGCACAGGCCACCCTGTGTGACCACAGAGAGGACATGAGGAAGTGGGATGGAAAAATCTACCTTGACCCTAGAGGCATGAGTAGAGAAATAGCAAGGAAAATCACAAGAGAGGGTTATTGCAGGATTTTGCTGCTCCAGTCTCTAGTGGGCAGTTCCCCAGACAGAGCAGAGGGGCTACGCTTACTCCTGATCTTCAAGGGACTCTGATTTACATTTACAAGAAGTGAATAAATACTGAATACACAGAATCACACTGAATCACTGGGTTGGAAGAGACCTTTAACATCACAGAGTCTACCCCAGACCCTAACACCTCAACTAGACCACGGCACCGAGTGCCACATCCAATCTTTTTTTAAACACATCCAGGGATGGCAACTCTACCATCTCCCCTGGCAGATCACTCCAGTACTTGATCACCTTTTCTGTAAAAAACTTTTTTCTAATATCCAACTTATATTTCCCTTGGCACAGCTTAAGGCTGTGTCCTCTCATTCTGAGTTGCTGCCTGGAGAAAGAGACCAACCCCCACCTGACTACAACCACCTTTCAGGAAGTTGTAGAGAGTGATAAGGTCACCTCTGAGTCTCCTTTTCTCCAGGCTAAACAACCCCAGCTCCCTCAGTCATTACTCTTAGGGCTTGTGTTCCAAACCACTCACCAGCCTTGTTGCCCTCCACTGGACGCGCTCAAGCATCTCAACGTCCTTCCCAAACTGAAGGCCCACAATTGAATACTACAGCCAGGACTAGAGGGGCCCTGCCTCCAGCTAGGTGGAGGAAAGAAACAGCTGGGTTTAGTGGACTGTGTGGATTGGATGACCTCGCACAGCAGACCCACAGGAGTCAAAAGCTCTAGCAACCACTGCTGCACAGGGGCAGGCACCATCTCTGTTTCTGGAGTGGCAGGGCAATCCCAACAGCTAACTCCGTTGGAGGCAGAGTTAAAAGTGAGCCTGACAGGGAATGAGGGGCAAAAGCACTCCATTGGGATTGGCCCTGAGACTCCAGTGCATCCTTTGCCTAGACTGCCTCACGAGGTTGTACTTCCAAGGACTCAAAAAAGTACTGCTGGGCTTTTGCTATAGCTGCCTTGGAGACAGTAGAGATGAAATATCTATCTACCTCACCCCATCTCCTGGAGGACACTTCTGGTGTGGTCAAAGAACAACAGGTGCCATCACAAAGGTGCATTGGCCAGGGAATCGCACCAACCAAGACACCCTGACACCATCCATAAGTTGATTTGTCATATGGAGAGCCAAGGAGTGATCAGCAGGAACGAATCACTCCATCTCTAACAGTCCCATATGGCCAGTGCAGACTAACAGTACACTGTCACGGCCGGAACGAAGTCATGCCACCTCTGAGTCCCGCTGTGCCAGACCTGCTGGAACTTCAACACAAACTGGAGGCAAGCCAAGCAGTATGCCACAATTGATACTGCTAGTGCAGTTTTCTCAAGCCACCGGCAAGAGAGTGCAGGCCCATCCAGTACCCCAGCAATCGACTATTCCAGGGGTAGAAACACAGACCTACTATTAGCCATGGACTGATCTAAACAGTACTGAAACAAAGCAAAGCTCTAGAACATTTAATGTGTTCTAGAACACATTGATGGCAATATTGTGTGAGGCAATTCAATAACAGAAGTTTTTGAGAGAGTGAAAAGTAGTTAAAATCCTTCTGTAAATTGGTTTTGCCATAGAATAAAAAAGGTAAAGAACCTGAACAGGAGACCCAGCGATCATCCACAAGATTGCATTTGCTCAGGGAACTGGGTGCACTAGGTGGGTAACACAGAAGGATGGGGAAGTCCGACGTATACTTCAAGGGGGATTTGATTCTGGGTAAGAACAGCGAATGATTTGAACTGTATTACGTTGTTTGCTATAAAATATTGCAGGTCATCACTTCTACGGTTGTTGAATGCCATATCAAGGGTATTGTAATAGAATTACCCAGCCTAATGAAGAATGGAATGTTGATGACAGAACCAGACATGCATAGCAGTGATGGAACTAGCGCTGGCTTCAGCATAAAACAATCCAACACTACACACATTCTCTCCTGTCCTGAAGAACTACTACAACAGACAAAGCCAAAAGCCATGGACTAAAACTCAACAAACATTTTGAAGGGATAGCCCATTTAGTATGGGAATGGTATCTCTGTGTATATATCAAAATACAGGAAAGGTGATAGTGATTACTTGGGTGTATTGGAAAGTGTGGGACTTGGTAGGATGCAAATGGATATAGCCCTGCTTTCGGGCGGGATAGAGTATATTAATTGTCTTCCTCAAAGCTGGTAGAGAGTTGTGGTTTGGATACAGTTGAGAATAAAGCTGTAGCAACAACTAAAAATATCAGTGTGTTATGTAGTGTTTATACTAAGTCAAGGACTTTCTTGCTTCTCATAACCTGCCAATGAAGAAGGCCAGAGAGGCACAAGTAGTTGGGAGGAGATACAGCCATGACAGCTGGCCCAAACTGGCCAGAGATACTCCAAAATCTATGACATCATGCTCAATGTATAAACAGGGGGAAAAGCTGGCCGGGGGCTACTGCTCACACTGGTCGGCAAGTGGTAAGCAATTGCATTGTGAATCACTTGTTTTGCACATTTTAATTATTATTCTTTCCTTCCCTGTCCTATTAAAAAGCCTGTGTCTCAACCTATGAATTTTCTGATTTTTATGATTCTCTTTCCCATCCCACTGGGGAGGGAGGAGGTGGAGTGAATAAGCAGCTGTGCAGTGCTTAGTTGCTGGCTAGGGTTAAACCACGACAGCAACCAACACATAATTAGATTACAGAGGTCTAAAAGCCATAATCAAAGTTTTTGCAGATACTATAAAACAATTTTCACATCACATGTCAGTTTCATAAAAAACATCAGAACTAAACTAATACCACCTTGATGGCTAACAGTCCCAAAGGCAATACTGTATCTTTCCATAATATGAGAATGGTCCAACATAAATCTTTTGGGCTTAGGTCATAAAAGTGTACTGTAAAATGTCTCTTCCTCAGAAGGATTTACTCAACAGGCTAGTCATTTCTAATAAGTCAGTGATGTGGAAAAGAAACAGTGCCAGAGTTTCCTGTTACAAAGCACATGTGCTCCACTATAAAAAAAGAATGACATTTCAAAAGAAAAAATGCTGCACTAGATATTAAAGATGTAAATGACATATAAATAATCAAAGTATCCATGACAAACAATTTCAAAACTTATGGAAAGTGCAGGAAATAACTTCTCTGGTTTAAGTAAAAAAAAAAAAAAATAATCAAAGTTTACTCTTGGTAGAAAGCTCCTCTGTATCCACCCTGCAGTCTCTCTCTAGCATGTGTTATGTGCACATATAGACTTCACACAGTAGATCTGTCTACACACACAGCAGATAGTTTTGATTTTTGATCCCAGAAAACTTGGTCTTGCTTCTAACTTACTGACCTTAAAAACACTGGCACTACATGAATTCACATTAGGCCAATAGTTATTGGAGATTGGCTGTAACAGCTACTCTAACCATGTAGTTACAAATACTGCCAAACAAATTACTGCAACCTAAGAATAAGATCTGGATATTTTATTTTCACTTAAAAATGAACTACACATAAGAACAGTTATTACCATTCCTGGGTTTTATTCCTAGGATTTATTTGGAGGATTTGGGCTTGGTTTTAGGTAATCTGTGGCCATGGGTGTTGGCTTTAGGAAAGATGTCAGCTGACCAAAGACACTGATATAAAGAAAATAACTATCAACATATAATGCCAATACAGAGCCTCCTACCAAAAACTTTTCCTGCCAGGATGTTGAGAAAGAAGCCAAAGAGACTTCTAAACCAGGAATTCAAAGAAATTTTGCAAGCCACCCCTACTACCAGGTAGCATACATGCCTAGGAGCTACAACTGCAATTTTTAAATTAAATTGAGCATAACATTGTTACAACAGTTGGGGAAAAGAACAAACAACAAAGATAAACCAAACAATGTTCCCCCACCACACTACTTTTAAACCAGCAAGTTACAAAGGAGATGAAGATTTCAGAATGAACTTCAGCCACATCAAATTGGTCTGGAGACACAAAACAATCACAGGCGTAATTTAACGCTGTATATTCATGCCTATTTTCAATGTCAGTAGCAGTACCTGAAAACAAGAACGCTTCTGCTCTGCCTCAGCTACCCATCACTACATTGTGCCAGCAATTTCTTTTCTTTCCGAACTGTTGGCTGAGATGTTTTTGCCCTTACTCTTTGAACTGTTTCACTGAAGAAGTGCAAAGTTAGCTGAAGTATTTTGAAACTATGTGACTTTGACTGCAGTGGGTTTGGAAGGCAGCAGCTTAGACAGCAGATCCAAGGGGGCTGTAACCTTCAACAGAAAAGACAAAGAAACAGAGAGGAGCACCAGGAGCTAGGTTAAGGTCTATAACCTTTCTAGCTATGTTAACACAAGAAAAACATGCTTGTGGTCCTTTCAGAGATTAGCTGTATAGTCTGCTTTCTTGCACTTTACTAAAATATGGATGATGCTACTTAACTACAGATTTTTCAGCTCAGCTTATGTGGTAACCATCTGTCTCCCATGGGCAAACTGCATACTTGATGCTGAGGCTTCTTATTTTTCTGGAATGCAGCTCAACAGCTACCAAGTTAGAGATCATACCTCAGATAGTCAAGATGAACTTCACAGAAACCTTTCTAGGTTTCTAATACTAGCTTTCTAATTACTGCACTTAGTACAAGGTCATCAGTACCCAGGTTGCTGTATTTTTTTAGTCACAGAACCTTTACATTGCAGCTTCCTTTTTATTCAAGTTGCAGAAGTCAATTTCACACAGTTCCGTGGCCAAATGAAAAGTTTAAGAAACATGAAAAGTTTAAAAAACATTTTCTTAGTAACACAGAATTCCATGTTTGCCAGTGTGACTTATGATTATCAGCAGCCCTTAGCTCAGATTAGCACCACTGCCAGGGACTTAAATGAAGAAGTATGCAGTGTCATTCTCAGTAAGAAAGAGACTACTCTTGTCAATGTCTTAATGTCACTTATCTTAGGTTTTCAGGCAACATATTCACCTATTCTTTACCAAGACTTCCTCCAAACACTAAGAAGACTGGGAAATTCAGTCCCATTTGTTACCTGCAAATGGTTTATCTGAGGTACAGAGTAACTACACAAAAAGTAATACGTAACAATAGGCAAATAGCCAGGCTGGTTCACCAAATACAACAAGGCTGGGCTCAGGCAAGTGCAAAGCAGACTACTGCTGCCAGCACCTGCCCAGGAACAGGATGGAGGCTAAAGCCTTAGAAGTAAAGACAGCTCAGCCTAAGTCAGCATTCATGCTCTTGTACCATTTTCTTGGAATAGAAATTTGGTGCACTAGCACTTGAATGAAATAGGCCTACCTGGTTAATTCAGATACTACTGGTCCAGATTTGTTTTCCTTGAAATCACGTATTATCCTTAACTCAAACCCTGCAACTCAGTGTGGCTTCATTATACCACATGGAAGTCTGCACTGTACTGCTGCCTATCCCTACTGACCATACTATGACAAGACTCATATCCTATGATATTTGTTGAAATTCCTTGTCCATACCTGCTCATATTTCCTGTAGCCAATAGGCATGTTCTCACTTTATGCACTGTTCAAAACGGATGCACAGGTGGCACTTGGATACTACAAAACATTAACTAAGCATAGAAGTGATCCTTCACAAATAAAGATTTTAATTATTTCTCTGCAGAACTGCTGTTTTGGTTCTCTAAATTCAATAAAGGACCAAGTATTTTGAGATAAATTTAGTTTGCTCCTTTTCGATCAATCTAACAAACAGCAGCCAGGTTTTTACTACAGAAACAGCACCTCAGATTTAGAAGAAAAAGAACCAAAATTTATCCACTACACTACTAGTATTAAAACTGAAGAATTTTACATGTGTAAATGTGTCATTAGCATGACACATTATGTCACTGGGAGTGAGTTCTTCCCTGCTCTAAATTTAGGCATTTAAGATAACTTTTCTTACCTTTTGCAAAGTCTGTTTACAAAAAGTTTCAGACACACTTTTGTGAGAACAGGGCAGCATTAAATCACTTATTCATATCATCTGTGAATTATTCCTAAACAGGTCTGAAACACCAGAATAAGTGTTCTGCAGCAGGTCTGCAAAACCACAGTAAAGCAATACACCTTTATTTACATAATTGAGGGCTGGTTTCTTGATTCACACACAAATCTGAAGAAGCCAGACACAAGGGTTGGGCTGGATGAGTGCTAAAGGTCCATTCAAATAAAGTGTGACTTCCACAGTATAAAAGGTTCTGCCTTTTTTTCAACATGTTACATCACTGCAAAATAAAACATTTCAATCAACACAACACTAACAAAAACCCTCAAAACAAACCACATTGGAACCCTTCTTTCATTTTAGCAGCAGAAAAACCAACACCACCTCCTTGGCACAAACCTGATTGCTGATTTACAACCTATCCATTACTGAACTTCAGAGTAAAGACAGACAGGACTGCTTCAGACCAACAGTCTGGACTCCTGCCTGCCACTACTGAAAAGAGGCAACTCATCCTGTCAAAACACTAAAAGATGTAATCAAGACTCAAAAAAGTCATTTGATCACCATTCTGAAGACAGATGCATGCAATAAACCCATTTCAAAGACAGTCTTCAAAACAAATAGTCCCAGTTTAAAAACAGAACTAAACCTTCCAGAAACATACAACTCAAAATATGCAATCTCTATCACAGGTATTTGTGTTGATACTGGATTTTTCCCATTACTATGGTCTTACAGCATTGTATTTAACCTTTTTTTCAAAAGGATTCAAAGAACATTGACTCTTAGTTCCCTATACACAAGATCAGAAGAAGGTGACAATGTGTGACAAGAGTTCTCAGTCATCGTCAGATAAAGTTAATGACAGAAAACCAGCAGCCAAAACATTTTCATTGACCTGGAAAAAGCCATCAACCTTTACCCTTGAAAAGGTGGTTCAAAAGCTGAAGCTTCAGGGAACCTTGTAAGGGAAATTCAGAGATTTTCTGTAACTGATTAAGATGGGTAATTTAAGTAGCACTGCTGCTGTTAGTACATTTAAGGAAATACAGACCTTGTAGGGAAAAAAGCCACATGCAGACAGTAAACTGATCTTAGCACATAGTGGGCAAAACACTTCATGACTTTTACTGACACTGCACAGTCTTCAATGTGAGAACATAATTTCTCCAAAATCTGGTCAGCAGACATTTTAGGTGGTGAAAAATTACATTTCCCTGTCCCCCATTTATTAACAGTGCTACGCATTGTAACAGAAAGAAGCTGTATTTGAAATTATATTTCCTCCCTATTAAAAAACAACAATAAGCAAAATTCAAATATATTTAAAGAAGAAAAAACATCACTTTACCCAATCTGTTCAGAAATTTCCATTAAATCCATGGTCAATTACAAATTGCAAGTTAAAAACACAGTCAAAGGAATAACATCTTCCCATAAATTTCCAAGTGGCAGAATTCGTTCTTACCTGTAATTTTAACCTTGTCAAGGTTCTAGTTCAGTGCTGAAAGAATTAGTTTACATTCCTGCTGCCAAGAAGCACGTAACAGAATGACTTGCAAAACCTTGAGATAACAGTACAGGACACAACATCTGCTTTATTTTGGTATTTCCTAGAAAGAAACAAAGGAAGTAGTTAGCTACTCCAGATGGCATACAACAGATTTGTACATTAATTTTTTCATGAATACAACTTTTTCCCAAGTAGAAGCGTTTGATCCAAAGCTGCGCCTGGATGTGCAAAGACCTTTCAGCAAACTCTAAACGCCATATTCCAGATTTATGCTAACAAAGTATCAGATTAATATTTTTCTTTATTTCCCTCACCAACACTGACAAGCACTTCAAAAGTCATCAGCCTATTACCTGCCATTCAAGTCCCTAAATTCAGTAACAGAAGGAACAGCTTTTGCATGCCTGGTAGCATCACTGTGCTGCCTTAATTTTATTCACCTACTCAGATGACAGAGTACACTCCTTGAGTGTTTGACATGACTTAAACCCACCATGTGCAGCATGTGTAATTTGTGAGCTCTTTATTCTGCTTCCTTAGGTGAAAAAATGCACAAGAGTTTAAAACAAAGGCAATAAGCTTCAACTGTAAAAGTATTTCAGACCCTCTGTAATACGAATAATTACATTTCTTTAAAAATAGTTTCTATAAAATTAACTAGAAATTCACCTTAAAATGCACAAGTAGTGAATAAGCAACAATTCAGATATGTGGATCAATGACAGCATCTACCCATTATTTTGAACAGGTGATGCAAACAGCCAAAATCCTTCATGGATCAGGGACTACATATTTACTCTTATAAACCACTGCATCTTACAGTACCTGTCTTAAGAATACACTGGTAGAAGGAACTATCATGGGAAAAATTCTGGATAACAGCTAGCTTTCTCTGGGACAGGAGGGAAATAGAAATTTTATTGTGACAGTGAAGATTTTAAACTGATAACAGCACTCTGGATGAACTGAGTGATGAAGGAGACTTACTGCTGATCTTGACTTTAGGCCCACTGATGAAGGAATGAAGCTATGACAATATTTCACTATGGCTCACCTCTTCCAAACACTCAGCAGTGCTTTTCAACTACTAAAAAGTGTCATAAGCACAAAATTGCTCAAAAGGACTACTTTACCATGTTCTGAAGAATTGCAGGAGTTTCATGCCTATAGCTCTACACTGTCGCAAAGCCCTGAGTTTTCCCCAGAACTCTCTTCTTACACACCACAGTAGGATGGAATGTCCAAGGAACCAAACTAATCCAGAAAAAGTCTATTATTTCCTGTCACTTGAGGTCTCCAAACCAGCTTAGGAAATGCCAGATCAGACAAGTGCCAGCAACAGAAATGCAGAACTGGGAGCTGCTGCCAATTCATATTTGTTGCAAGTATTTCATAACTACATCTTAAGCAGCATCCACTAAATCATTAATGAACTCTGAAAAAGTATCCTAAATCATTGTACTGAACTTCAAGGCAAAAGCCCTCCCCAGAAGGTAAAAAAGCTTCAGTAAAAAAGTTGGTTCCACATCAAGGAACTTCAGGGAGTAAAATGAAACACACCCAGTGCAAATTCACAAAGTTGTAAAAAACAGCTCTTCTTCAACACACAAGGTTTTAGGGCACAGACACAAAACACATGGCCAGAACACGGCTCCCTCCATGCACTGTCTTCCACCTTCAGAACATCCCCCCAGCCAGGAGCATTACAAGGTTCTTGCACCAAGTGCTCAGGAGCCTCAGTGCTTCTGTGGCCAGAGGCCTTTAAAAGCATCAAACTCACAAAAGCAGCCCTGGAAGATGAGCATTCTGCTTTTCAGAAACAAGAGCCTTGAGCCCTCCCAGATTCTACTCTACAGAGGATGTGAGAGCATTCCTCAGACCAGGATGACTTTTAGCCAGGAGGTTGCTTACAGTAGGGCAGATTCAAAAATGGATATTTTGGGCTAAGAGTATTTTACCTGAAAGTATGATTGCATTTACACAAATTCTATGTACACTATCTCACTTCTCAGAAGTGAGGAATACAGTATTCAGCGTCCCAAAACACAAAAGCACCTTAAGATTTAGCCTCCACCACTGAATATGGCACAATGAAGAAGGGACACTACTTCTACTTCATTTGCAGAGTAGTGACTCTTACCTCTCCAAGTAAGCTGGCATGGGTTGTTTCCTCTCAGTATGAAAAGACATTTAGATTCATGATACAGCTTTGGGATAACAAACCATTATATCCAGCTCTTAACAATTTGAATGCCAAAAATGCTCACAGTACACAAATGTAAATGTCTTGTCCAGATTGCTCATCATGAATTACATCCCAAGAATAAAGCTGAATGCTTCCTATTAAAGGCTTAACAAAATTACAAGATGAATTAAGCATTTTATTTGAGCTGCTTAAGGCTTTGTACTACATAGATGTGTCATGTTTTAGTACGACTAAGTTAGTTCAGTAAACTTTTTTGCTACAAAGACACCTGTACCATACAGTAGCATTGTTTTTAATTGAGAAATACTTAAATATTCCTGGGCTAATAAAGCATTTGAATTTGACCATGTTTACAGGATTTTCTTCAGAAGGTAAGACCAAACAAAGACATCATAAGTAATTCACTGCTAAAGAACTAAACTCACTATTCGAAAATAAGAATCATTAAGAAAAAAAAACGATGCCGTCCAGAGAAATTTGAAGAACCCTATCATGTTATTTTACAGAGTGTAGGCACCAAATGCTGGTTTTCCTGATGATTAAATACATACTTAATAATGCTGGTCGCAAAGCACTAATGTTCTTCAGGCTGAATCCTAATGTTTGAAACAAACAAAGCCACTACAACACCCAGTCCCTAGCAAGTTTCCAAACCCTGGCCAGAGAAGTACCAGAAAAACACTGTGTTTATTCTGCCTCATAACCAGCTAGACCTGGACTCTGACCTTTCATTGATAACCAAATCACAGCTGCTTTAAAATAAGCAAACAAACAAACCAACTCATTGACTGAGCATCAACAGAAGGAGCTATAATCTGATGTGCCCTGATCCACCCTACGACAGCACAATACCACCACTGCCAATATTGTCCCCCAGAACTGTAAGCTGGGTCCTACACATGGGAAGATTTTGCAGAAGTAAGAGACAGAAGGAGGGAGAAAGAAAAGAGCAGCAGTGTATGCCACAGGCTAGCTAGTAAACTGCAACCTACCAAAGGCATGTTTCCAACATACAGTAAACCCAAGGTAACATCCCTTTCTTGAAAGAAGCATTCATTTGGAGACTTGACTTTCTGGGGAAAGTGAGAGCACAAGGGAATGCACTAGTGCTGCAAATTCATGCAGTAACTCTTCCTTATTGTACCTACATGACAAAGCCAAAACTAAACAAGGAGTTCTTTTCTGCTTCTTACTTGATAAAATGCACAACTTCCATCCTATAGAGAGAGTTGTTTATCTATTGTAACAAAAGATTCTCTCTACATTTGCTAAGTGGTTCTTCATTCTATGCAGAACCAAGACTGAACAAAGTCTTGATTTGTGGATTTGCAGGTGTGGGAGGTTTTGGTGAAATCTTCTTCTGCCTTTTCAAACATGGAAGCTGCACAGAAATATTCATATTAATCAGTTAAAGCAAGGAGAACTAACTAAAGTTCAAAATAAAGAACTCGATGAAGCAATTTAGGTGCCTTATCCTCTTTGAAGCACTTAATATAATATTTACAGTTTTGAAAAATCTGCAAAAATATCCTTCCACTGTGTTTTACAAGTAAAACCCAGAACTTCCTGAAAAGCTAAATGCCTTGAAATCAATTTGCTTGGGGTTCCAGTCAAAGTTGAGTTAAGCAAGTTGAAGTTTGCAGTTAAAAGTTCTATAGCCAATTAGTAATTTAAACCATCAAATGATGAATTTCCAACAGGAGTATGTTGTTAGACCAGTATTTCCCACTCACCTAAAAGCTTGATAATACCATGGGCTTAGCATTCTAATTAGGTCCATACTTTTAAACATCACCTCACAAATGATGGACAAAAGTTACAGCATGAGAAAGCTGCTTTTTGATACATCTTAGAGAAGATAGTCTGAACCTTCATCCTGCAGACCTGTCTTTAATACATATTTGCACTTTCGTAATTCCTAAATTCTCTGTGACTCATCTTCAGGTAAGCTTTAGATGAGTAAATTCGTATTATGGCTGTGTGGGTATCTTGGCAGCAGTGGTAGCTTAAGGGATATTTGCTCTCAGCAGCCTGTTCCTGTTCCATGCTCTGTGGCTGAGCACACATACAGACAGCTACGCTGGTACAAGTGAATGCCTGAAGCAGAGACTGCTCATCTGACTGATGAGGAAATCAAACTTTGTTGAATTATACAAGCAGAAGATGAAGGAAGACCAAAAGCCAGCCTTACTGGAATTCAGAATGTGTGTATGCAATCTGCATTTGCCTACTGGGAGATCCCTGGCAAGCACTTACTTCTCTATGCTTCTGTAACAGATCAGAGTTATGCTCAGCACAAGTCAAGCAGAGAAATGTGGAATCATCTCTCCATCAGTTATGCTGGGCAGCTTTGCAAACAGCCAGTTTTAGGAAGAGAGGAGGCTGAAGTGCACAGCCATCTAACACGCTTCAACAAAAACACCCAAGCACAAAATTCTTTCATTTTCAGTTATTTGATCTTTAGCTGAACTAAAGAGAAGGAAGTACCTTCAACAGTTAAAATACATTCCATGTATATGTAAGTTTTCTTCAAAAAAAAAACAAACCCTCAACTGAAACAACAAAGCATTGTAAACAGAGGACTTTTACTCTGAACAAACACATTTATTAGGGCTGCTAGGACTTTCTAGAGAAAAGCTTGCAAAAGTTTCTAACTAGCTTTTATCTTACCTTACACAATAGCTGTAGTGAGAGTAAACTTCTAGATACATATTACACCTTCCACAGCAATCCAGGAGTCACAGATTGACAAAGATGTGTTTGTATTCTGTATGGGTTTGTGGTTTTCCTTGATGCAAAGGGCAGAAGAGTCTATAATCATTCATCTCCCTGATGGGGACTCAAAATTCCACCTCAGACACATTGAAGTGATACGCATGGGCAACCTAAGTTCATATTTACTATTACTGCAGTGCCTATCATTTGAGCACATTTTTACACTGCTTCTCCATGAGGCAAATTTAATATCACATAACTAGCTAAATACCCAGGTAGCAGTACCAAAAGTGTCAGTTTGAAAATATCTGTCCATTTGCTGTCTTTGTTAACATCTGGCCTTCAAACTGATGTTTGAACCACTACTAGTAGATTATTTAGCTTTTGCAGATGTTCACAAAACCAGCCTGAGAGCACTGGTCAGGTGTTCTGAGAAAGAATCCACCACACTTTCACCTAATAAAATTACAATTTATTAATAATAATATTAATTTTTCTGAAGTCCTCTGGGACAAAACATCATGTCCCTAAACCACACCTCAGTCTCATCCGTTCTATATGCTGTAGCACTTACTAATGAGCATCCAAAGTCTGTCACTCCTTTGCCCAGAAAAGTATTAGTAAACTGCAGTATTATTCAAACCCAGAAGAAATCTTGAAAATAAAAACTCTCTGTTGATTATGCAATACAAAAAGATTAGCCCTTTCTAGTTAAGCCGTTCAAAGAAGGCATCTTAAGCATAAAATCATAAAAAACTGAGAGCAAGATTTGTCAGCAAAATCAGAGAAAGCAACAGAGTTCAGATCAGTTAATTTGGTAGCAAGTACATGCTTTTAGATAATAAAGTCCATTATTACAAACCTCATTGCACGGTAGGATACATAATTAAGAAAACTGACAGAATTTCCCTATTAAGACAGCAAAGGTCTGACTTAGCTACAAAATTTTAAGATGCTTTAGCTGTAGGTTACAGTCCAAGTCTGATAGTTTTCAAAAGATTAATATTCTTATGAGTGTCTTGTATGAAATGTTCAGAAGAAGAAAGAACAGGTTATCTACAGATGGCTACCTTGACAAATTCCTCTGTGACCCGTATTCAGTGATTTTTAAGCCAGAGTCCTCAAAAATTAATATTTATCTGCATAGAGAACTCTGCCCTAGCTCCTACTGGCTACCAATGCATTTAGAACAGGTCAGCTTTTAAATCATGTCTTGCAACTATCATTGAAGCCAATTAGGAATTTTTCATCCTCAATACCGTATCTTAAATTTCTGTTGTTTCTGGCACTAAAAAAAAAACAACAACCAAAAAGGAAAAAAAAAAAACAACAAACAAACAAACAAACAAAAAAAAAAACCCAAAACCAAAAACCAAACAAACCAAAACAACTAAAAAAAAACCCACAAAAAAAACCAAAAAAAAAACCCACAAAAAACCCCACCAAACTACAAAAAACCCTTAAATCTGGCTTATACATGTCTGTCTGTACAGATCCTGTATTTAGGACTAATATCCCACAAAGGATTCTCAAAGGCACAACAGCATCACATTTTGTCTATTAGAATGATCACATTTATCCCTATCTTACAAATATAACACAACCCTAAGTGTGGCCACGAGTATATTCAAACTTTAGAAGGAATTTAAACTCCACAAAGTAGGGTGAAAAACAAAAAGTATCAAAATAACACTACTTCAGTTAGGACCAGGTACAAAAAACACAGTAAGAATTCACTAATGCTGGTATGTTTGACATTGACAGAAATCCAGATGTATCAAATTTAAAAGGGATAATAAGAATGGGGATTTATTGCTTTATATATGATACCAATGACCAGAGGAAGGACTTCTCTCTCAAATAAGGCTCCTCTTCAACTTCTCATGTAAGTCTCCAGGTAAAAATGCACTAAAACTGAGCCATCAGAGCACATAAAAAAAACAACCAACAAAACAGCTTGGCCACTACTGATGTGCAGACAGTTACAGAAGGCATAAATTCTCTGCCACACTACTTAGACACTTGGATCTATTTGCAGCTTTTTTTAGCCATGTTACCACTTGCTAAATTTATATACATCAGGAGTTAAATTAAATGCAAGAAAAGTCATTCAACACCACAATAAAATCACCATCAAGTTTAAATTGGTAACGCAAGAAAACCAGTAGTGCGAGCTGCCAAATATTAAGAGCTACGATGTTATAGGCAGTTTAATGTTTACTGCAAAGCATGCAGCTTGCAAAGAGAAATTCAGGCATCTGTTATGTCAACTCACAACCTACACACACAGTCTTTCAAAAGAAGTAATTTAAGTAATACAGGAACTGAAGGCTCCAAACAGGAACTGCTAAAAGACATAGTTATTATTATATCTCAATTTCAGTTTTAGAACATTCTTTCCCTTTGTCTTGTCCAGATTAAGATGCTTCTTCTAATTACTAGCAAAGTTACTTCTGTAACAACACTGTATTAGTATTAACAGAATCAGCACATAGAAATGTAAAGGCAATTAAAATTTTTAAGAGGGTCCACTTGTTTAGAAAGTAATTTCCTTATTGCTAACAAATTTATCACATTCCTAAATCAGCCTGATTTGATTCATTTCAGATAAGGCATATCTCAAAGCATTTTTAAGGCAGTTATAACCAATGTGGAAGAGAAGCAGCTGATCCTACTCAATATATAATTATGTACTCCCATACTGTAACAGAATCAATACACCTGTAGTCAAATGATATTCAATCCATAACATGGTATGGAAAGTCATGTTTCAGAACACCGATGACTTCTCCAGACTATTTCAGAAAACACACTACTCTCCTTTTACAGGATGCTCTACTTCTCCATCAGGTTAGAGAAACTTTTTAAGAGCAAGTCCAGTTAAAAGAATTACTATCTCTAGGAGCTGCAGAGTGAAGCAAACTTCCATTACCTTTTTTTTTTTTGGCACAGGCTCCAATATCATTGCCTGGACACATGGAATCTTTCACAGGTGTCTGCATTGAGGCTATCTGAACTGTTTCACTTGTCATCTACACAAGAGCACTTGGCAACTTGTAAGCATAAAAAGTCAAAGTTTTTATGTCCAACTCATTCTGCAAATTCAAGTCTAAAATAAGTCACTTGGACTCACTTTTAATCAATAGTTTAACTTCTCAATTTGCAATATATATTTCAATGCTGAACTTTCAGATATCTCTACTGAGTAAAAACTGTTTTGATTTTACCACTATACCAGTATCACAATACATGTTGAACTACACCTGCAAAAACTGAAAGGAGAATTTCCATCAGTAAGAATGTTAAAACTAACATACAAGCAGATCATGCCAATTTTCAAGAAATCAATTATTAGAGAAGGTGCTTAAGGGCATGACAGGCAGTCAGTGCCATGATGATAGACATGACAGCCAAAATTATTCCAGGAAAGTTAGCACCTTAATAATCCAACATTCACTTTACGCTACTCATAATTTCAGACATCAGCAAATTTGGATAACACAAATTAAGACACCATCTCCAGCTCCACCAAAGGTTACTACTGCTCCTGTACACTGCTGGCTGCAAGATATGCCCTTGCTGGACTGAACAGTGATGGAAACATCTTAGCACAAAGACACACTTAAAAAAACACATTAATTGTAGCAAGGGGGCAAACACCATATTCTGGCATCCCATTTATACAGCAACTTGTCAAGATATTTTAAAATTATTTCTATATTCCAAAGCTCACATATCAGCCTTACCACTTTACTATCATAAAGCTTAACCTGAATGTATTGTATACTAGTGTAACAAACCATCAGGATCAAACTAGGAATCCATAAAATAATCATGGCACACAAAGGAATACTCTTAAATATTCCGGCATTTGCAGAATGACAACTGAAAGAATCAGATGAATTTAGCAGTTTAAAAGAAAAGCAGACAATTAGCTTGGGGATTACACAAATAATTCAGTAAAACCTACTACATAAAAAGCAGACCCCCAGTCACAAAAAATCAGAAATAGGTATGTGAATAGAAGACTGCTGATCTGAGCTTTCAAACAGATGCTGAACACAGCACAACAAGTGCCAATTTCAGCAGGTTTCCACGCCTCTGAAACTGAAGAGCTGGCATTAGGCAGCCAGCTGCCTATAAAAAGTGCTACTTACACATTAGTCCCCAAAACATCTCCCACATCCTTCTGAGTGCATCCAACAACACTTTAATGACTGGAGACCATGGCTTTGTATTCTCTCGTCTATGCAAATACCTGCTCTGTAAAGCAGTAACTATGTGCTTCTCAAATCTTCAAAGAGTGGTTTGGGTTGAAAACGACATTAAAGACAACCACGTTCCATCCCACCTGACACAAGCAGGGACACCTCTTACTGGACCAAGCTGCTCAAAGCTCCATCCAACCCGGCCTTGGACACTACAAGAGACAGGACATGCACAATTTCTCTGGGCAACTGATTCCAGTGCCTCACTACCCTCACAGTAAGAATTTCTTCCCAATATTCAATCTAAACCTACCCTCTTGCAGTTTAAAGCCATTATCCCTTGTCCCATTAAAGCAAACCCCTGTCAAAAGTCCCACTCCAGTTTTCTTGTAGGCACCCCTTAGGTATTGGAAGGCTGCTTTAAGGTCTCAACAGAGACCTTTTCCTCAGACCTCTTCCTCAGCCTGAACAGCCTCAACTCTATCAGCTTTTCCACACAGGAGAGGTGCTCCAGCCCTCTAATCAGCTTCACAGCCCCATATGTTTATATATATATATATATACACTCCACTTTCCCCTGGGAGTGGTGTCGGAATGAAACAACAAACATTATTAACATTTTGTTAAACTATGCATGTAAACTGAAGGCAATGGCATCACTGCTGAACTGTGCTAATGGCTCCTACTACTTGATTGTGCTCTAACTTGCAGAAAGGCGACAACGGTGCAGGTGCTTGAAGCTATGGCTTTATTAAAAGAAATGCATCTGCCATTTCCTCCAAAATGCAGCAAACCTGCTCTATTTCCTGATATTTTGAAAGTGACTGAAATGTTACTCAAAAGTGTGTTCACACTCTGCATTCACAGAGAATTACAGTAATAACTGCAAAAAGCTCAGCACAGGACCACAAAGTAAACAAGAGTTACTAAAACACTACCAATTTAGTACAACATTCCACATCTATACTACCCAAAAGACAGAGATGCAATAAACATCAGCTACAAGTAGCAACCTACTAGACTATTTTAGTTAAGGAACACAAAAACAGTTAGTTTATATACCTCTGATCATTAGTGCATTTCAACAGAAATATGCAGAAGTATTTAATAGTTAGTAAAGAGTGATAACATTCTGCAGGAATAGTATAATATGCAAGCCAAGAACTCAGAAACAGTACCATTTTGCCAAGTCTCAGTATTCATGCTTTGTGTCATCTGATCATGGACAATTTCCAAAATCTTACCTTCAACGCAGTACAAAAATAAAATTTCTTCCAGATCTTGGTCTTTCTGATTAAGATTCACTTTAGAGACTCTTCCTCATATATTGGGGTGAATAAAGCAAAAGAGTCTGTGAGTCTGAAAGTAGTAATATAGAAGAATTGACCAACTTCTCTCCTAGTTTACTACAAGTCAATAAAATTTCCAACTCAAACACTTAAGAGTAACAGCTGAACTGAAACTAATAAACTCTTGTGAACCACTGGAATTGGTTAACTACTTGTCTATGGCAATGCTGCCAAACATCAAGTGACTGGTCTTCACTTGTTAAAGATGAAAGTATGAAGTCATCTAAGATACCAACCATTCAATGGCCATTACTTTGCAAAAAACTTCCACTTTCAATACATACCACCTTCACAGATTCACATAAGCAAATCCATTTCCAAGCCAGGAATACCTAAACCATACAACAGGAGAACCTTGCATACAATCACGTGTACATACGCGCATTTAAGTGCGGAGAGAACGGAGAAGTCTGGCATACTAATGCAATTGTTTACAGTAATACATCCACATCCTGGATGCAAAATAAAAGAAAGACTAAAAGCTGAGATTCTGACTTATCTTAAAGCACAGAAACCACGACAAAGAAGTCTGTTACTGGCCAGTACAGATTTCTTTAAAAACACAAGCAGAAACACACCTCAGCTCTCTTGGTTACAAGAAAGAAACAAAGTTGCATTTTCCCCAAACCATGAGAAGGGCTATCACAATTAAACCCACCACACCTTCACAGACCAGAATACTGTTTCTGCAGCAAGAATCTGCCTCAAGCATTGTCTGTTCTGGAGATTGTCTACATCTAGCGTCCAAGATGACAGTTCACTTCCCTCTTTACCCAGGCTTGTGAAAAGATACTAGTCTCAGAAAAGCTGAGATTTAGTTTCACTACCCAGCATCCTGCTTAGCCCTCCCTTCCCAGTAACGTCAAAAGCTCTACAAATCGCTTTGTTTTTCCTCAAGGTTCAGAATAACGAAGGCAAGTGAGAGACAAGACATATTGATAACTCTATTGTTCTAAAACTTCATTTTTGACACCAAAAAAGAGTATTTTCCCTTTCTTAGATTAAATGTTTATTCAATGAACATACCTTGCTTATTCCAAGCCCACTCAATAGGCAGATTCCAATTAACTACTGCTAAATACCAAAAACAGTCAAGAAGAGTGATTATTTAAAACTATTTGGGGAGCTCTAGTTGTGACTGCTGTTCGGAAAGAGTATGAACGAACCATTGACCAGCCACGCTTTAAAATTACTCCTCAACCAGTTTTCATTTGTCTAGTCATCCTCCCATTGAGACTGTAAATAGAAGTATGCTGAGAAGCACCAAAGCATCTTGCTAAGGTTAAAATAAAAAAAAAATCCCTAAAGCTCTATCCTCAGCTGAAGACCTGGTAATTTGACAGAAGGCAGTCAGGTCAGTGAAGCACAACTGACCACCAGTAAAGTCAGGCAGACTGAAAATAATGACCTTTTTCAAAAATGTTTTACTACAGACTTATATAAACTACTTATTGATAGTGCTATCCAAATAAAGCAGTATTTAACATTTTTATTAAGTAAAATGGAAAGCTTTCTTTATTATATAACATAGCAAGGATGCCTGAAACTGCTGAAACTGTGAACAGGAACCATCTCTATATGCTTCAACAATTTGCAGAATTCCAATGTTCCAAAGCCTAGATACAAGAACTCTGCGCATTACAAAAAAAAAAAAAAAAAACCAAAACCAAAAAAACAAACCCAAAAAAAAAAAAAAAAAAACCAAAAAAAAACCAAAACCAAAAAAAACCCAAAAAAACCCAAAAAAACCCAAAAAAACCCAAAAAAACAAAAAACAAAAAACAAAACAAACAAAAAAAAACAAAAACAAAACAACCCAGGTCTCAACATGTGAAACACAGACATCAAACAATTCAGTTTCTGGCTACTTTTCAAGCTATCTGGCTGCAAGACAGTAAACAGCAGAGGTTATAAAGGAAAAACTTGGTCTTTGTAACAGTATGTAAAATTTATTACAGAAAGGGATGGCTGAGAAAGAGAAGAGCAAGAAGTGGGAAAGAACAGCAAATGACCAAGAAAATTCAAACATGTTTCATTATGAACATTGTAAAGGATTTCTAGAATTCGGACTGCTTCCATCTTTTCAGACAGCTTGAATTTCTTCCCAACCTTATTGCAAGAGACCTCCAAAACTGAACAAATACAGAAACTCCTGGACACAGAATCAGCCAGTGCCTGACAAACAACTGCAAACTCTATTCTTTACTAGTGATGACATTACTCATGTTTCACCCAAAATAGTTCAGTCCCTCTGCAGTTCATCAAAACCTAGGCTTGCAACAGGCAGTGGGTAAGATACTCTAACCGCACAATAAGTGATGACAAACACCACAGTGGATGAGCTGAGGCAGTCCTCCTACCCCTAAGGAAATCTGCAAATGTGACAAAAAGCACAGAAAAACAGCTTGACTCGCTCAGAAACTTTCTGACAAATTCCTTATCATGACCTTTGCTATGCAAAGTTTTGGTTTCTGCTGCTTTCTCATGTACCTACAGATATTCTTGTCAGCAAGTGCTCGTATTTAATTAAACCGGAATGACTACTATGAAGGGAGTCATATAAACATCTGCTGCAGGCTATGCATTTGGAGAAAAACCAAAAGAGGGGATGGACCTTTTTAATTTAGTTATAATAGATTTTTTTAATGTCAACATTTAATTCCATGCTCCTTTATTTTAGGACTGTGACATGACTGGTGACACTGCTAACACAGTCACAGTTATGTAACTCCTCTATGGTCTTCATCAGCAGTAACATCCTAAGTAAACACAGAATTTCTATTCACAAGATAGGTCATCAGGTATCAAAACCACCAGTGTCAAGAACCAATGTTAGTAACTACACAAGAACCTCATTTGAAACACCTCAGCACGCAGTCTTACAGTAAGTGAGGCTATGCTGAACTTATAACTGCTGTAAGCCCACCTCCTGTCACGGGTAGTTTCATACCCAGCTTTGGCACCAGTAGTTGCTCTCACATCCTCACGCAGCAAGCTGATTCAAGAAGATAAACCAGAAGAAAATTCATCTCAGCAATATGTACGCAAATATGCCCATTACCCAACTCTTACCATGAGATGAGACACAGCCAACAATATCAACTCAAGAAGGAAGAGGATCCTGCACACAGTCAGAAGCAGAAAACTGCAGAAATACAACAGCACTAACATACTTAGGTACATATGCAAGAACTTCTTCCTTAATGAAAGTCAGGATTATGAGTGGGTTCCAGAAGCAAATGCCTGAGAGCGTGCAAAGGCCTAGCAAAAACTCTTTTCTGTACTGTATAAACACTGAAAAGTGGTGAAAAACAAACTATTCTAATGATCTTTCTTTCACCTTTTAAAAGAGGAATACCAGATACTCACAAATTGGGCACCATGCAGCAAAAATCTGTTTGGGTAGAGGGTACGAACTCCCCATAACAGGAGACAAAACCAAAGCTGCATTATGTACAGTAAGTGACTCAGCTTCCAAGGTGCTATACCCATTGTTTTTTAACAGCTTCAAAAACGTAACAGCAGTGCCCGGCTGACAAAAAGTGGATGTATCTACTGCCCAGCACTCTCACCAAGGTAGCATAAAATTTAATGACTAGAAACCAACACAGAAGTTAAGCTTCAGCTAAATTACATGCTAGCTACATGAACTCTGTCTACAGAATTCTGAAGACACTACCTTTTGGCAGATGGACCTAATAAGCTTTACTGCCTTTTTGCCTCTTAATGTAAAAATTAATCTGGGGTCATATCAGCTCACTCTTCCTTTCCTTCTCTGAACAAAGCAGTTCAAAGTACATCTTCTCAGTCATCCAATGACCTTAAAAGAATCTTTGCTCCTTCAGCAACAGTGACACAAGTCTACCAATTCCATGACACCTTAAATCCCTAAAGCACTAAGTTTTCCACTAACTGAAGAACTTCTTACACAATTCAGGGTGAATAAACCCAGTAACTTGCACATTTCAGGAAAAAGCATTGTACACTAAATCTTCTCTAATTATACCCAGTCCTTCTCAAAAGTAGATTCAACAGGAGAAAATGAGCCCTAAGAAACCAAACAGAAGCAAAAGTAAGGACAGAGAAAGAAGACTAATAGCAAAAAGCTCCTCCCCATCTCACCCAGCAATGTCAGTGGTAAATTTTTACTTGTTGGGTTTTATTCATGGCAGTATCAAAAAGAGACAGGATACTGCTGAAAGGCAAGCGGCAGGCAGCAGAACTTGGTAATAAAAGGCAGTGCAGTGTATGTGCTGATAAAAATCTTTAAAATAAGGTACAGACAAACGAACAAAAACCAGATCCCCACGAGGAGAGCAAGAAGGAATACTCCTCGATGAATTCTGTGTTCTGCCTACTCAAGTATTCTCTGGATTAGCTGAAGTTATCAGTGAATTTATGCTAGAAGTTCTTCAGAAAGCACTGCAGTTTTCTTCCATACTAAGAACACTACTTTTCATGTCCTCTCCTCACTTTTTTCAGTTTCTCCCTTGCAGTAACAGCATCAGACTTCGACTCAGGGAAAGGAGAGGATAAACACTGACTGGAAAAAAACCAACTTGAACACATGAACTGTGCAGAAGAAAGGCTGCTCACAGGTAGACCCGGTTCACCACTTATTGCACTAATAGTAGCTTAAGATGCCGACTACTAAAAAAAAAATAAATAGCAGAAAAGGATGATGGAGTTTCCAATACAGTGTTCTAGGACCATTACTTGACTTTAGGAAAAGGCTTTAAGCAGAAATCTGAAAACTCATGACAGATCTAAGCTGTCACATGTGCTTTGTATGCAAGAGTTTGTTTTAATCGGTGCTCCAATAAGCAAACAAACAAGACCTTTGGAAGAAGGGACAATAGGGAGAGACCTATTAACAAGTTTTCCGCATTAGCTTCCTGTTCTTTGTCAAGCTCGACAACATAATCAGGTCTCAAATCTCAACAAACCTTAAGACACCTTTCCAAAAAATTAGTTACTTCAGTTAATGACATTGCTACCCCAAGTTTTTGTTTATACAAAACACATCTGAATCTGCTAAGCCTGAACAAAACAGAACAGTGAAAAAAGATGAATAACAGCAGTAACTGAGCCCTACATTCCCTCTCTACATATGCAGAAATACAGAAAACTTCAGACTGAAAACACAGTGGTTGTTAACAACATCTGTGAATATATGGTATTTTTCAAGGAATTGTTTTTTCCAAATATGAATTAATAAAGTATAATTGCAGAGTACCTTCCATAGTGACATTTTTCTAACCATGTTAAATTCTGTTTCCTGCTATTGGCAACAGCAGCACACAAGCTAATTTCAAGAATCCTGAACTATACTGGAATTGTATTTCTTCCCCTCTGACTCCAGAAGTACAGCACTTCATGTTTCACTTTACCTTAAAAATCATGAAAAACTGTTTCAACTATTTGTAACCTTATCCCCTTCCCTCCAAAAGTCAGATATGCTAAGTCGACAGCATTCCTTTTTTTCCTTTAAATTAAAATAATACTGTAACAATAGTCAAAATCACAAAATAAGCTGTTTTGTCTAACAGCTACTATATTTGAGTCTATTAAATATTTTAGAGAAGTTCTCTGGCCTAGAATTCCTTGTATTTTGTGTGTTCTAGTTAAGATAATTGAGATGTCATCCAATTTGATTTAATGTTACAAACTAGCTATCGATCTCCAACAACACTTAACCTCCATTATTTTCACACTCAAATACTGTAAGAAGACATAATAGTACAGACATGGTCCAGCATAAGACAAACTAAAAGCCAAACAAAAGCAAAATAAATTTAATGTTTACTATGCTACAAAAGCAGGATATGAAACACCGTTGGCACTACAGCAGAGTCCTAACTATCCTTTCCTTCCACATCACAAGCCTAATTAATTTTTCAATATTAAAACATAGGAAAATGCTAAACTATCACTTCTATCACTTATGGAAAAATAGATGAGCTCTTAAGGCCTGACTGCAGAGGAGACTATTTGACTCAAGCAGCTATTTGACTCTAGCAAACACTGTGAAACAACTCTTTCCAAAGTAATCATCCACAAAAGTGGTATGCTTGTCTTTTCCCTGATCCCACAAATTGCTTGTAAGAGACAGACACATTGAACTGCTTCCAGTTTCTTTACACTGCAAGAAATGCACAGAATCTAAAAGAGGGCTGGTTGGAAAACCTCACGCAAAGCAAACAACTCCTATTATTAATGCATTTTTTTAAAGGGCTGAATGCTTATGAACTGGAGGTTATCTTTTGAACAGCAGTTCGAATTGCAGTGCACTTACAGAGGATTTACAGAACAGGTTTCATGCTCCCCTCTTCCTCCCAGCTCTAGCTATTGTTTTCACAACATTGTTTTCATCTTGTTTATGTATACAACATCTATTATTTGAAGTCCTGTGCACAACCTGCTACCTGTTTAGATTACTGCTCCTCAGAGTAACATAATCAGACACGACCTAGTCTTTGGATGAGTCCAATAAGTTCATCCACCAGGGTCAGCAATCAGCAAAGAAAAGAGCAGGAAAGACATTATCTCAGAGAAAAGGAAAAGTGAAACCAAAAAGCTCTTGCTGTAATATGTCTCCTGGAAAAGTGATAAAGGCACAGAAAACACGACAAGCTAGCAAATGGATAAACATCCCATCTGAGGACTGCATTTGATACACATACAGACAGTAGTCCCACAATTACTGAATAACACTCATTGAGCGTAAATCCCACCTGTAATTAGACATTGTTAATAACCTCCTTAGAGGCGTCACTTCAGTTCTTACTGACAACACCCAAAGTGAGGCATTTGTAAACCATAACAGCCTGTACTGAGCACTGGGGCTCTCTTGAGCTAGATGGAGCTGCTTTACTTTCCAAGATGAGGGACTGAACATTAGCTGGGGGAGTCAATGGACTACCTCTGCTAGGTCTGAATTCAAGTTCTGCAACAGCTGAAATAAAAAAAGAACTTCATGCTTCCTTCGAACATGAACACTCAAAAAAACCAGGAACACTTTTTACACTTTTAGTAAAAAGCCAGCTATAAGCAATTTTTATCAAATGTTCCAGAGAACCAAGCTTCATGTCAGACACGAGAAACCAGTGCCTGCAACTAGTACCGTATCTGAAGAGAGGTCTTATGCACAGGCTGGTATGCAGAGTACCTTTTGACCAAGGTAAGATTTTCCCGTTGGGAACCAGAACAAGTAGTACAGACATATTTTACTACTATACTAGGTAAAGGGTGCAGGAGAAGAAAGGACACAGAAAAAACCCTGAGTAATATCTGTGCTACGTTCACCTTTCACACCTTTACAGCTCTCTGAAGGCAGTGCTTTGAGTACAGACCCACTTGAACAGAAGCAAAAGGAACAATTTCTTCAGCTTTATACACTGAAGACAGAACTCTCAAAACAGCCCTCAGTACCGCATAGTTTCAGTACGGTACTTCTCATCTGAAAAGTTTCAAAGCACATGACAGTTTGAGCAGTTTTTCAAGGTCACAAGGGCAACCACAAATACAAGTCCCTGCCCCCTCCAACTGCTAATCCACCACCGTCTAAATCCAGTCTAGCTGTACTCCAGAGACTTATGCAATGTGAAAACCCTCATTCACTTCTCTCCTAGAATCATGGTCCAAAACTACTGTATGTGGTACCATATACACTGCTGCAATATACAAAGGCAACTTTACAACTGTCAGTATTTATTTGGATGTGGTTTAACAAGCATGTTGAATACTCTAAAGAATTTTATCTAACTTATGAAGAAAAGATTGACAGCATCCCTTAAGAAGCTGCTATGAAGAACACAATTTCCTACTTCTAGATATATTCCCTGAAATGTTGAGGGGAATATACTTTTAACTCTTTTGGAAGAAACTTCAAACAGTGGTAATTATTAAAAAAAAAAAAAAACAAAAACAAAAAACATACAACCAACCACACACACAAACAGTAAAACAAGAAAAAAAATTAGTGGAAAATAAAACAAAACCCCGTCAAGCCAAGCTACAGTGCGTGTTGTCGGTGTCCCCACAGTTTCACTGAAATACAACTCAAAAGTTTACAAAAGAGTAAATATTTCACAAATAATAAGGTCCTATGAGTTCTGTGGAAATAAACAGTCACATCAAGGAGAGACATCCAAACTAGTACCCCTTGAGGACAAGTGCAGCAGAAGCTCAGCTGCATTACCAAAACCATCATCCCATACAGGACAAACAAATGAGCCCCAAACAAATGAGAATGCGTACAGAACTCACAGTACCCTATACCCAACCACAAGACACAAAGCCACAGGAAGTCAGGCTTCATAACTTGCTGCTCACACAGATAGTTTCATTCTTGATTAACTGAAATAAAATCATGAAACAACTACTCTCCAAAATTTGTTGTGGTTTTAACAGCAGTCATTTTCACACAAAATTTCAAAATTAGGGACAATAATTTGGGAAAAGATATTTAGTTACCAGCCACGATAAACAAGCAATCCTTAGAGAGCAGCAGGACAATTTCCACAGGCCTGGCAACACTTAGGAAGCAGCAGAGGGTAGAACCCAGTCCCCCTGCATAGCTCAGCACCCTCTGCAGTGCTCTAACGTGCTTTTTAGCGGGCACAGCTGTACTGACATGTCAGTTTGAATGAGGAGCAGGCTCTTGAAGTCAATCTGTCACCCACTTCCTGTATTTTAGCTCACAGCTCATAGAAGTTTCTGAACAAATGATCTGAACATCTCCAAGACTGACCTACGTCAAAACTCTGGGAAAGCTTAGAACATACTCAGTCCACAGAACCAGACTACAATCAGTCTGAAATAACCCCATGAAGTACACACACTGGGGACATCGAGTTTACCTAACTGACAGCTTCACTCTACAACCTTCTTCAGCTGCAGCATACTGGTTGCTAATGTAAATATAATCAATGTGGCAGGTACTGTCCATTCACTTATGAGAGCCTCAAGCAGCAGGAAGTAAACCCACATACTTAACACTGCCAACATGCACCTTAAAAGCCCTAGAAAGGAGGCCTGCACAGGCTGCTCCTTTTCCTGATGTAATGATAGCAGCAGTGTACCACCACTCATCCACTTTTGTTTCCACCTCTTTACAGGTGAGGAGTTTCAAAAGCTAGTGGGATATTCTAGAAAAGCTTTTTGAATAAAGAAAAAAACCAGCCCACCAAAGATCTACATACTTCATGCATCACCTACAATTACTGTTTTACAAAACTTTTCAAACAACCTTGAAAGGACAACTCAATCAATGGTTGCATTGGAGGTGGCGATAGGAAAGGAAGAGCAGCACATACTCAATAATGCTTTTTATGACTTGCATATCAGCTTAACCAACAAAGCCACCCAGAACAGAGGGGTTTTTTCTTTTTGAATAAGCTGACCAACATAATATTCATTATTCCACCTGAATCAAAACATCAGTTCTTTGCAAATAGTTCCATCATTGAGATGTTCTCTCCTGTTACCAATTTTTCTTTTTCTATAAAATTTTAAATAGAAGATCATCATTAGAGTTTCAAACATATACCTGCCTTTAGCAGGACCCACAAACTGCTGAGAACAGACTGAAGCAGTACTGCATGAAAAACTTACAATAAGATGCTACCTCCTCTGCTCAACAAATCCTTATAATCTTACTTCACTGCCTCCTTGATAAAAACAATTAATTCATATGCTAACAATGCAGAGCCATGTTTGCTCTGCATTCAGTAAAGGTCAAGTTCCTATATTGGGGTGCAGGCACAAAAGTAGGATTATTGAAGATGACATTTTCTGTTAACACACTAATCCCATGAAAACTGAAAGAACTACTAACACCTTCCTTTGTAATTTAACTGGAAGTTTGTGGTTCTTGACGTGTCATTACCATACTCACTAAAAAGCCATTTTAAATTCTCCAGCAGCCCAGACTGAAGCATCCTTCAGCAATGTTTTTCTCATCTGTTTCATGTTAACTCCTGTGAAAACAGACTTAAGCACCTAGTTGTACTACTTGTTTGAAAGAAAACTCAATTAATAAAGTTACTTCCCATGAAAGGTGAAGAGAATCTACACCAGGAGATTAGTAACGTAGTGACATCATAAAATGACACACTGAAGTAATGTTAATGAGAAACTAATGGTGCACAGGGAAAAAAAGAATTGTGGATAACATTTTCATAGCAGAACAAAAATACCTGGGCCTGAGTAATTTCCTTCAAAGTTATAAGAAAGGCTGCTGTCTGCTGAGACACTGTGTTTTCCCTTCTGCCATCATTCTCTACATTAAAACATCTTTGTGCTTTCCCTCTCAACACAGGGTTTTCCAAGAGCCAGAAGACTAATTTAACCCGCACTCACTGGCAACCCTTATGTTTCAACATGCCAATGATGTCTCAAGAAACTGAGATGAGCTGAAATGCTCATCTCTAGAAACTAGAGATGAGCTACTCCAGATCAGTATTTCTTACCATCTCATGAAGATTTTCAGACCAGTTTTCTTCCGGAGTGACACTCATAAATTCTTCCAAATATTTATCTGACTTTATCATATGATACAAATATAAATTTCTACAAGCCTTGAGCAAATTATAAGCAGTTTGAACAAAGTTTCCCACACTAGACATCCGTCTAAGGCTGAAAAACATCCAAACAGCAAAGGAGTTTGCAAAGTTGTCTGTTAAGTAAAAGCGGTACTGATAATCTTTCCGGAAACTCTGCATCCTTTTTCTTACATCAGAGATCATCTTTCGATTTCTCCTTTCTCAGCTTGTCCAGTCAGAGGTCATTCTATTTGGGTAGCTTGTTTTTTATTGAGAAGCTGCAATTACTAGTCCAGATTTCGACATTAAATTCCCTGAACATTTTATGTATACCTGATATGCTGGAGCTTGGGGCTAAACCTGACTCCTCTAAGATGCGCGAAACATTTATGCTGCATTCACACTGCTAACAGACAGTGAGAAAGAAAAAGGTACAATTCACACCTTTACAGCTACAAGCCAAATCATGAAGACCATCAAGTATAAACTGAAGCACAGAATTAAAAAAGTAATACATAGAAAGGAACCCAGGCAGCAGCAGTTTTGATTTCAACTGTTTTCCAAAGAAATTACCACTGCTCTCCTCCAATTTACTGAGAGAAACAATACTCAGATTGAATCACTTCAGTTGCTAAAAGGCCCAAGATCTGAAGAATGCTTCTTTTTTACAGGGCAGGGAAGTACAGCACTGAATTCAGAGAGATCAGTGGACGAGTGACAAGAACTACAAAAATCAAACCCCAAACAAAATAGAGCATATTTGATTAAGGTAGTGGGCAGAAAGAATCAATACTAGGGAAAGAAAAAAACCCTTCTATGGACACAAAGATATGCATGGCCTGTCACATTAAACACTCTCCACAGTCAAAACATGGAGTCTGGAGCTTGGATTCTTTTCACCAAGGCTTTCCCATTCACCTGGAAGAGACCATGCTTGTAAAAACCAATGGTTAGCTAATTATATTCCAGCGCTGACCGGAAAAGAACAACCATTTCCCACTTCCTAAGCTACAGCAGTAAACCTAACAGCACTCCTACTGGACTGATGATGCAAGGCACTACCAAATGATCAATTTTCATTTTCAGTGGTTTTTTTGAAAAGAAACAAAAAATAACAAACTACCAAGACCAAACCAAGCCACAGAAACCACACTGACAAGCCAAGCCCATCTCTGTCCCACTGAACACTGTGGCAGCATTCAGCAAGGTGCGCTGCAGCCTGCTCCGTTCAAGGAGGACATTCAATACCCACTGAACACTGCTCTACGCACACCCCCATCCCTTGCTGCAGTCTAAATAAGCCCTGCTCCAAAGAGTAATACAAATACTTCATAAACACAGATTTTTATATCCACTACTAAGAGCAGATTTTAGTGTGTTTTCCTTTTGTAATATGGAAGCAACACATTCATGTAAAAATACTCTCTACTCTCCATTGGACCTCTGAGAGCAGTAGTTTATGACCGTGAGCACGTGAAACGATTGTTCAACACACATTTCACAGGCTTGAATTTCAACTGTAACAGGTTTTTATTTCTTGAGACAAGCTAACTAAGTCAGAAGCACACATAAGCGATTATCATTAGAAAAGTTTAAGAGAGCAATGCACACCAGAGACGAGAACTGGATGGTCCAGGATAACTACAAGACTATTCATTTCTTTCTCTGGTTCCTTACATTACTAACTGATCACCTCATGGCTACCACTATAAAAGAATAATGAGTTCTCAGCACCCTCTATGCAGCCCGCTCCGTACTATGTTAATTACATTTCCCTCATCCTGATGTTGTGTGCTTTAATTAAATCACTGCCCTATGTAACAGCCTCCTCTAAATATCTGCAGAACAACAGGTGAGGGCCTTTGCAAATAAAGAGAACATACAATCCCAAACTTCAGAACATGAGATACGCACGTAATTAGTCCTCATTTCCAACTGATCCAAGCAGCTTTCCATTCTAAATGGATCATCTCTTCACAAATCTCTGACCCTCAAGTGTTGATGCACACTCTCAAACACAAGTCCAGTGTAGAAGAGTTCATATACTCTGGATATGCAAACTCAGTTAAGTGTTAAGGTACAGAAAATGCACGTAATAAATACATATAATGGATGCACTGGAGCCCGAGCCCACACATACACACGGGAGCTTGTCTACACCACATTAAGTGCTTTTAGTTAGCTGCTGACCTGTCAACACCAGGATGAGTGCTAGTTTCAGCAAAAGTTTATCTTTAAAGTTAATGGTCAATTTATCCAGTGAAACAAACAGAACAAAATAAACAAACAAAAAAAGCACTTTACCAGAAACCCCTTGACTGTCCTGTAACCTCCTTTAATCCAGTAGTATTCATAACAGTACTAAACTGCCTCATCATCTTTATTCACTTTTTTCATTTTCACCAGGTGTCATAACTATAAAGTCCTTCTCTCCACACAATGAGCAGCAAAGAATCCCCATAGCCTCCAACCTGTACAGGACCCTGAAGCCTGCTCATCATCCCTTCCCCACACCATTTCAACTTTTCACAGCCTCAGCCAAAAACGCCTGCCTCCTCTCTCTATACACAGACTAACTAACTCAGCAATACGAAAACTCCAGTTTCCCTTTTGCACAAATACCATTCCCCTGATACACACATGTATACATATCCTAACATAATCTTCACCCTGTGTACAAATTCATCCTTCCCCCCATTTTGTACCATACCCAAACATCCACCCAAGCCCCCTCACCTTCCTATAGTCCACAGTCATCCTTGAAAATTTACCTACAAGAAGACAGCATTGATGACCTAACAGGCAGAAATTTAGAGTGTTTGATGCCTGTCAAAAACATATATAACTACAGTTCTACAGCTCCCCAGCACACGTGCAGACTTTTCTTGAAAAAGTAGTATCATGATCCCAACGGACATTTGCTACATGTTTTCCCGTTTGTATTCCACGAACCAAACAACAAATATCCAGCCTTTCCATTTCATTACAGGTGAAATATCAACTCACAGATCCTCTCAAGTTTCCAGGACACAGACCACGTTGCTTTCTGCTCTAGCCCATCTCCACACACAGAAAGAGAACTCTCTGAGCTGGTGACAGCAGGGCATCTCTCTCAGCTCCCAGTGTGAGCAGCAGACAAACCAAAGCACAGCAGTAGGAACACGCATGACTTGCTGTCCACATACCAGCTCGTATTACACACGAAGGTCTCGCACATTAAGTCTAACCACAGTGGCCACGAAACAAAACAAGTCCAGAACCTTGTAGCAACCTGTTACCACTGTGCCTGTAACTTGTACACAGGCTTCCCTACCACCCAAAGCCTCCCTCCTCCATAGCCTTTAGACTCCTGCCAACTTACCACCTTAATTCTCACAACACACAGAAGCCTGTTTAGCTATTACTCCTAAATTCACAGGCCTTCCTGTACCACTACTCCCAAACACGTGTGGTTTCACCCACCACCTGCATCCCCACGGTATAAACACATCCCTCAACCTACCGCAGTACACAAAATGAGACAAGTACAGATTTTACTAGCTGCCTCCAACTAAATTCATCAAAATGACGCCCTCCTTCCGAGAGAGGTATTATTGTAAATTATAGTAGAAGTATATCCACTGGGGTCGCAGAGCCAGCAAGCTCCAAACTACGAGTAAGAACTGCCTTCAACTCCTTTCGCCTAAAGGCTCCCAGACACTGCCCATCCGCCTGTGATTTCACCCCCAGCTCATCGCAAGCACCCAGCCGTCACGGCAGCTTCTCCCCCGACACCGGGGCCGTGTCCGCCGCTAGCCGCCGGCCCCCACCGGCACGGCCCGTCGGGAACACGGGCCCGGCCCGACGCTCCCCGGGGCCCGGCCAATGCACGTGCTCGAGCCCGGCCCGCCGGCCGCCCCCCGGCCCGGCTCCGGCCGCAGCCGCCGGCACATGCCGGACACCTCCGGCGCCTTCCCCGGTGCCACCCACGCGAGGCCGGGCCTGCCGGCTCCCCAGCCCCAGGGCCGTGCGGGGCCTGGGCCGTGTCAGCGCGGCCCCGGCCCTCTCTTCTCCCGCGGCGGGAGGAAGGCGGCGGCCGGGCCTCGCGGCGCCCGCTCGCTCGCCGGGAGCGCACCCGCCACACGCCGTGTTCGCTGCCTCCCCCGGCGCCGCAGCCCCAGCCCCGGCCCGCCCGCTCAGCCCCGGTCACTCTCTCTACCTGTGTGCCCCGCGTCCCCCGGCGCCCGGCGGCGCTGCGGGGCCCGGCGCGGGTGCGGGCGGTGCTGGCTCGGGCTCAGGTGCGCGCCGCCCCGCGCTGGCCGCCGCCGGCCGCCGCCGCCGCCCGGTCGCGCACTCGGAGCGCCGCCAGCAGCGCGGACATGTTGGAGCCGCCGTCCCCCCCGCCCGCGTCACCGCGCTCGGGAGAGCTGGGCGGGGCCAGGCTCACCCCGCCCGCCCCATCCCGCCGGCCATTGGCCGCCGGCCCCGTCGGCACAGCCCTTCCTCGCTGTCATTGGTAGATGCGTTCGCCGCTCACGCGCAGGCCCCGCCCAAAAGCTTTTCTCTGATTGGGTCTCCCCCGTCTGCTTTGGTAACTATTGGCCGCGGCTCTCGTCAGTCAAGACGACGGCGCACGGACTCCGTCTGTCTCCGCACTTTTTTTTTCCGGCCTCGCAGCCTCGGGCAGGACTGACGGAAGCGGCTGTCGGCGAGCGCCCTCGCCCCTCCCAGCCTCCCTCCCGCCGCCACATCCCCTCCCTCCCGGCGGCGCGGTTTGCCTGCAGGCCATTGGCTCCCAGCGCCGCCACTCCCGCAGCCTCTCTCGCCCCGGCCGCCGCTTCGCCCAGGGGGCGTGAACCGACCCGCGGGTGCCTTTTTCTGATTGGCCGCTGTTCCTGCCAATCAAGTGCGGCCCGCGGGGCAGCGGAGCGCGGTCCGACCCGCGCGCCGAGCCGCTCCGCACGGCGATTGGTCGCGGGGCGGGCGAGAGGCGCGCGACCTCCCCCGCGCCCCACGGGGGGCAGTGGGGAGTACCCGTATGTGCGCGCGATTACATCACCAGCAGCCAATCAGGGCGCGCGGGGCAGGTGTCCCGCCCGAGGGGGGCGGGGCCTGGCGCCCCAGGCGGGACCCGCTGCACCTCGCACGGCCCGTGAGGCGGGAGCCGCGGCTGCCGCCGGCGCCGGTCGGGGTTGCTGGTTACCGCACCGAAGAGCCAGGCTGGAGGTGTCTCGCTCCTCTGCCTTCCCATCTGCCCGCGGGGCTCGAGTGCCGTGTCCCGGCTCACGGGACAGAGGGGCTGCATCCCCGCTCCGGTGTCCGAGTGGGCGTCTCGGGGTCGCCCCTGGTACCCCACCGAGCCTGCTGACACCGGGGCCGCCTGAAGAGTAGAATCACTGAGTCACAGAATCGATCGGGTTGGACAAGACTCCTGAGTTCAGCGAGTCCAACCCGTGACTGATCACCACCATGTAACTAGACCGTGGCGCCGAGTGCCACATCCAGTGTTCCCTTAAACACCTCCAGGGATGGTGACTCCACCACCTCCCTGGGTAGCCCACTCCAATGTCTAATCTCCCTTTCTGTGAAGAAATTCTTCCTGATGCCCAGCCTAAACCTCCCCTGGCAAAGCTTGCGGCTAATCCCTCTCGTCCTGTCACTGCTTGCCCGGGAGAAGAGGCCGACCCCCACAACCTCCTTTCGGTGCTCGTAGAAGGTGATTAGGTCACCCCTAAGCCTCCTCTCAGCCCGGAGTCGCGGCAGGTGGGAAGCGCAGGAATGGGCAGCCGCTCCCGCCGCCGGCCGCTCCGGCTGCAGCGACAGCCCCGCCGCGGGAGGCCGTAATGAACACCCAGCGTGGGCTCGCCTGCCCTTCGGCTTCTTTCTTGCCCCAAAGCAAAACTGTTTATTCAGGAAAGAACATGAAAATCTGTCTGATCCCTCGTAATCCCGTGCTATTCCCACCTTTCTCAGTCAACGGCTGGCTGAAGCCAGCTGCGGTTCTCCTCGCTGGAGAGCGACCCACTCCTGCCCCTACAGCTCCGTCCGGCGGTCCAGCTGCTGCAGTCATACCCTATAGGCTTTCCTGGAAAGCTGGAACAGGGCGATATCCTTGCCTTACATTCCCGAGAACCCAAACTTTAATATGCTGGACTTGAGACCACGGCTCACAACACTGTTCGTATAGCATTTTTATTTATTCTTCTATTCATTTTCTGGAGTGTTTGCTAAAGGAACTGACCCTGAAAAAGATAGGAGCTTTTCTATCTGGAGCTGAAATTCTCTCTCAGTCTTCCACACAGGAACATGATGGGATTGTTTTCCCAGGGCCTCCAGAGTTATGTCCACAGTGCAGAAAACACTGTGCAGCTTTTGCCTCCAAGGTCATGGGCACCGCCACTCATGTTAGAAAATCCTTGCAGAGAGCTCTGAGGGCGCTTTTTCGCTCAGGTGACTGATGCAGCTGCGGCTCTAAGAGCCCGTGCTTTGCTCTCTGGGGGTTCAAATGCATCGACTCCACACCGAGAAGATAGGATAGCTCACCCCTGTGTGCCAGGGCTGCTTCCCAGAGCTCCCTACCAGTTGATAGAGCTGAATGAGAATGAAACCTAGATTGCCTCAGCACAGGCACTCGTGAGCCAGTTCAGAAAGAGCCAGAATGCTGAGACTGCGGTTCCCCTTCTGTTATAGAGAACTTGCTCACAGACAAGCTAATTTGAGTGCCCAGACCCAGCTGCCAATCAACCTAGTTAACTTTGCAGTGTCCACATGATCTGGGACTGAAGATACTTTTATATAGCTAGGGATCTTTTTTCTTTTTTTTTTTTTCTTTTTCCCCTTCCTCAGGCCTATATCTCATAGTCATTTAAATATAATTCATGTATTATTAAAGCAATGACAAATCTGCCTAAAAATTGCTATATCTTAGGGTTGATTAATGCAAAATTTATTTAGCCTAGATATTTCTTGGATTTTTGAAACTGTTTTTATTTCAACAGATTCACCAGGAGTTTTTTGAGAGCTTGAGACTTTCTAAAGTAATGGTATATCCTGCACAGATTTCAGCAGGTATGAAACCGGGCTGTAATTTTATCAGGTCCCTGTTTGCATCCTCTACTTTGCTTCTTGGGTACCTGCCAGAGAGATACCCTGGGTAGCATTGATAATTTTGCTCAGCTTGTACATTGTATACTCAGCTACTACTCTTCTCTCTGATTTACTGTAGCAGCCACTCTTCCCCTAGTGACAACTAAAACAAAAATCTACAGAAATACTGCAAAAAATCACAAATTAGGCTTTTAGTTGTCATTCAAACCTTCTGACCCTGCCTTTCTTCTTGCTTCTAGGTTTTACAGGGGTTCTGATCCCCTTCCTTTCACCTACAGCTCTAATTTCATGTATGGCTTTATAACAAATTTAGAAAAAGTAAAATACTTCCTTTCTGTATCATCTCAGTAGCTGTACAACCTTTACAATTCTTTGGGAAGAATGGACTTCCCAAAATAATAAATATTACCCTGCATTTTCACTAAAGTAATAAGTGATATCCCCTACTGCTTTTCAAACATGACCTGCTTAAATGTTAGAGATTAACTGAAAACCTACACTGTGCACACGAGTCTGTAACCCAGTGTAAACAGCACATTCCTAATCAGTAGAAATGTGCATATCTGGCTGGTTTCTGTGGGCTAAAACTCAACGCTGGCATTGCTCAAGACGTGTGTGTGGCAAGAAGCAAGCAGCAGTGACAGGCAGCAGGGGCGGGCTGTGAAGTAATAAGTAGGTGAAATAATGGTTCGTATGTGGCAATGTGGAGTTAATGGCTAATCCAGGGATTTTGTGCCATTTCATGGCTGGCTCCAGTTATGCTTTGTTTAAGATTACCAAGGCAGGATATTTGTGGGAATACTTGTGTGTTGGATCAACGGTGATGTGTGCATGCCTGAAAGAGTCAGCATTTTTTAATACATGCAGTGTCCATTTTATTCTTAGTTGTGATGAAAATAACTATGCACTACAGAAATGGTAATAAATAGGAAATAGATAGTATTGGATAAAGGTAATTTGCAAACAGCTTTGATACTGTACTAAAGAGGAATGAAGGTGAGTTCTTCTACAGGGTTTTTAAAAGTCCCATTTTTGAATGTTCTGTTGTTATTGGTGAGGTGATTCGTCCTTTTAGCAGTAGCTGTTGACAAATCTGAATAATTACATTTGTTTAATGTTCAAATTAATGAGCTATAAATCAGGTCCTGCCAAAAATCAGTATCTTTGGGAAGCTACTTGATCTGACAGTGTTTTCATGTAATTTTCTCACCTTTTACCTCTGTTTTTAAAAAAAGTTAGCTGGCTGCCTGAAGCATGTATACATCTAGTGTTTTAGCTGGCCTTCCTATTAGTTTGACAAATGGTGGCTGATCTGGTTTCACAAGAAGGCATTCTCAGACACTGACAATGTTTATGGTACATGGTTACTTTTTTATCTGCAAAGCAAACAATCTCTTTCATTTTCAGCAGAGTAAACTTCCCATGGAAACTAATTCACTAAACAACAGTAGTTAGTTCTTCATCACTTGCCTGTGTACCCCTTCTAGATTACACCATCTGTGAAGAAAGGAAGGAAATCACCGCAGATAATAAGGTCATCCTCACATTAAGAAATGAAGAGGGAAAATTTTGAAAGTTTCATGTAATATTTTGCCTTGATTTTGCTCAACAAGAGGAAGACTAAATGTTAATACAGCAATGGGGAATAGAAAGAATGTAGGATGGGTAGCAAAGAAAAAAGGACATATACAGACAAAGACAAAAAAGTAATGTTACTGTGTCAAAATGAAACAATTGAAAAGTGGATATACTATCTCCAGTACTTTGGGGGAAAAAAAATGGAGGAATTTTAGAAAACAGTTCAGGACACCCTTCTTGTGATAAAAGAACACTCAGTTCCTGACCAGAACATGTGGTTTAAAGGGAATTTGTGGTTGAGCAAACACAGAAGTCAAAATAAAAGTGTGTTGTAATATTCTATGTCAAAGAAGTGATGTTTTGCAAATAAAAGGTAAATAATAAAGCAACTCAAAATTCAATTCTGATATGTTTTTGGAAAAGATGGTTGCAGATGATTTTACTGAGAGAAGAGAGCCCTAGGATCATTCCAGACTCCAGGTGGAAAGTTTGGTGTTAGTTAGAAAACTCCATATTGCTGAAGAGATGGTACTGCTTGGTTCAAAGAAACAGGCAGTGAGATTTCAAATTAACATTTAATAATTTGGAGAATACATGCTACTCATAGTTGGGGCCAGACATTCTGGACTGTGGTAGTGAATTAAATTCTCTGTCACTGAGCCTGTAAATAGTATTGCTTTTAGGTGGTTCAGGAATATGCCCTCAAAGGCCTGATGGTAAGTAATAACCCTGGAGTCAGTGATCACAACTTGTGTGATGAAAGGTAAGGGTGAAAGAAAAATAGAACATTCTCAACTTCAGAAAGGGAAACTGTGATAAGTGAAGAGACCTGGCAACAAAATCATCTTGTATAATGAAAACTTGAACATGGAAGAAACCTTAGGTACCTTAAAACCAAATGATTGGGATCCTGTATCTCACAGAAGGCAAAATGGTTTTGAGGTAGAAGCCTCAAGCATAAGTAGGAAAGAAGTGGCATCAAGAGAGGGGTAAGAATTACAAGTGGAGAGCATTAAACAGAATAAAGGTCTGGTTCGGGAAGAATCTCAAACATCAATAAGTGGGAGAATGAAGGGAGAATTTATCTGGAAAAGCAGGTTGATTTATGGTATATTGCATCTGAAAAGGCAGCAAGATATTATCCAGCTGTGACATAATAGTGTAAGAAGGAAGTGATGTTGCTTTCCGTTGAGGAAGAAGTGGGGTTTAGAAATGGTCTACATCTGATTCTAAAATGAAATGCGTATTTTTTGCCACAATTTTCAGTAAAGATGGTGATCTTGAACATGGGGTTGGAGGGCAGGATGGCTAATAGCTAGGAGGAAAAGGAAATTGCTAGTATTATATGTAAGATGAAAGTAAAACACAGTCTACAGCTTGTGGGCAGAAAGAACAGATAATGCCTGTTCCAGAAGTCAGAAAATTGTGTCAAATGAAATCACTTGTCTGGTAGTAAACTTTTTAAAGTAAGTATATCAGGAAATGAGAAAGTGTAATGTTTGTTTACTAAAGGTGAGCCTTACCAGATTAACCTAAGATCTTCCTTTGATAATATCATTCAACTTCTAGATAAAGGAGGAGATGACAGGAATTAGCAGAGCAGTACCAGAGACTAATGCAGGTGATGGAGTATCCATAGAGGATAAAGCAAAATCTAATGATCAGAAATCAGGTGTCTGAGTAAAGGTGGTTCTTTTTTCTTCCTACCATCACAACCCGCCACACTCCCCCAGCGCCCAGGATAAGTTTTGGTCTTAAACCTGTTAGATATTTTCTTTAATAATGCTGATACACGAAAGTGGTGGGGGATAAATTTGTAAATGACCCAGTGCTTAGGGGTACCAACAGTAAGGAAAACTAGGAAACCACATACATTTAAACTGATGGAGAAATAGAAATGCAGTTAACTTGAAGAGTATAAAAGCAAGACCTTAGTATAAGAACTTTTCTCTAGCTGCTGGGGGTTCATCACTTCAAAAAGATGACAAAGAAGGACAGAATATGGTAGTTTATCACAGCATGATATGAAATGTCATTCAGCTTCAGCATTAGAATGACAAATGCAGTCTTAAGCGTGGCTGGGCAACAGGTTAAGTGCCTTCACACAGGCCCTTAATTGGCAGTATGGAAGTACTTATTCGGAGATGCACACAAGCGGCCATGAGCTGGCTTTGAGATGTAACAAACTGAAGGGGTTGTTGTGCCATGATTATTTCTGTTGCCTTCACTTCAGCTTTGTTCATGTTGTTAAATTGGGTAGGGACAGACAGCCACAAGCTGTCAAGCCAGTTTGTAATTAAGCCATGACTTAGCATGGCTTAATAAGTTACTCCGCCACAGACAAGCTGTAATAGCTGCCTCTGTGTGTGCTCCCAGCTCACCCAGCTGCCAAAGGAAAATGTGTTCATTTCAGCTATGACAGGCTGCCGTAGCATCCTAGCTGATAAGGAATAATTTGCCTGGCTAACTCAGTAACTTCTGAGCGTGTGTTCACACTTTTCTGCCACTGGGAAGCTCAGAACTCAGTGCAACATTCTAGGTAGCGCAGGACACAGATCAGAAGTGTTAGTTTTGTTAACTTCTTGCTGAGATGTCTCCTGCTCCAGTCTAAAATATTGCTAAACATTTTTCTTTGGTGTTAGAATACCACCTTTTGCTTAGACTACTCTCATCCACCATGCCTAATGTGTCTTCATCTTTATTACTACCCTAGTTTGTTCTTCACTGACTATCTGAACTTTAGATTAATCTTTTCTACCTTTGACTGAAGTATTTTAAGAGCTTAGTATGTTTTGAGATAGTCCAAAAGCTTAAGTATGTCAGTTGTAAAATATTTATGTTCTTATCGTCTTTTAAGCTTATGTTATTGAAGAAGTCAATCGAGTTTCCCTAACGAGCTTGCTTTTAAGCTCCATAAAATAGATGAATTCTGGTAACAATATCCTCTCAATTTTCAAACATCTTTCAAATGCTGCATAGACACGAAGTTTTATAGCTGAGACCATTCTAATGAAAATTCAAAAGTAAGCCTGGGAGCAAAAATAAAAATAAGCCCGAAGAGTTTATCATTGACATATGTAGATATTAACAGAGATCTCTTACTGTCAATGCAATTCCATTGCTATTTTTTGCTGCCCACTTACACTTCTGTCCTAACCATAATCTCTAATAGTAATCTAATGACAAGTTAACAGCTTCCTATATAATCTTTGTGATATTTCCTAATTCATTTGGAATTATCATTACTGTTAATTCAATTAATTTATTACTGTTAATTATCAATACTGTTAATATTTTACCTTTCCTTACAGTAACTATGGTAAGTAATTACCTGGGAGAGTGGCAAAGGTTGCTTCATAAAATCACTGACATTTTAAAAATATCTTCCCACATAAAATCAGTGACACTTTAAAAATACCTTCCCACATTTCCATTCACTGTCATCTCTCTTTATCCCCATTGCTGAGGAAGAATAACAGCTTGAGGACCCCAGTTAGAGCGGGGGCTTGTAGCACACACTGTTCTCATGGGTAAGTGAAGCTGCCTGGAATGGGGCAACACATCAGGCTGAGGCAATCTGATCTATGTGAATGGTCTGTATTATTCAAGGATGTTTCTGCTGAGGGCATTCTGTTAAGATCAGAGGAGCTGTTAAACTGGAATAGATGTGACTCACCATCCTTCTGAGGGGAAAAACACCAGCAACCAAACTGTGTAGTGTGAAGGGCAGCCCTAATACACATTTGAAACATTAACAATGAACAAAGCAGGTCCTGAGGAGGTTTCTTTTTCACAAGACAAAGGGGAAAAAAAGGTCTTCTGACAGAAACTTCATGCATGTCCAGTAGAGCACTGAACTTTTTCCTGAAGTTTCTGCTGAACTGCAGCACGGGCTGTTGAGTAATTTATACATGCATGCAACTGATGAATAGCCATTTAAGTAGAAAGGAAAAGTGGCCGGAAATCAATCAAACTAAGGAAATTCAGCTCATGGCAAGGGAAGGGCCCCTTTCTCTTAATTCTCGTAATGGCTGAGTAGTGCTGTTGGTATCCATGCCAGTGGTGCACAACCCCAGAAGAAGTGGCCCAGCACGCCAGAGCTGCAGATGGGACTGTTGCGAACTCGCTAATGGAAACACTTGGTGGTGACTCAGCTAAAGAGCTGCCAACAGCCAACTCCTCCAGTGAGATCAACAGGCTGTACACCAGCTTGGGACGTAAAGGTAGTCAGTAGGATTGACAGGAAGGGTAACACTGACTCCAAATGAAGCCCCTCATACAAGGAAAAAAAGAGTTAATGATTCCCTTTCTGCATTTTTGTCTGGTAGTTCGATGTATGCTGTCCCTGACCATCAAAGCTGCCCATGTCAGACACTGTCACATTACAGCTATTTCAATTCTAAGCTCTGAGCAAAGAGCTTTGCTTTCCACATGCAACATCCAGGTACGTCCATGTTGTCTTGCACAGTTCATTAACAGTTCTAATTTTAAAACACAGAAGCATATAATGAATCTTCACAAAGAAAAGCAAAACAATGTAGGCAAGGTTCCATGTTGTTGCTTATTACCCCTTTTTTCAATTAATGGTGTTTGGTTTTTTTTTCCAACAATACACCAAAAAAAACCAACTGTTTTAAGATTTTAAAAGTATTGTTCAATCCTTTGTCTAGGTATTAAATCCCTCCAAAAAAAGAAAATGTGTGTATTTCTTGCTAGCATATCTGCATGAATATAATTCATGACAAGGGTAATAGTTTATATAAGCTATTCTGAATTCTAGAAATTATATTAGTGTCTGGACAGGGAAAAAAACCCAACACTCAGATACATTCTCACCATGGTGACCTACGAGAGAACTGTCACAACAGAAGCTGCTGTTGCCACTACAATTTCCAGAGCTCCTGCTGTTCTTGTTGCTGCCGAAGAGAAAATCCACTGCCCTTCGCTGCACTTAAAGCTCAGTAAGATCAGATTGCAGCTCAAAGATAATGTTCACACTTTACTGTACATCAGTATCAAAGAGAAAATGAGATGATCAAAATATGCCAGCCATAATAATAGTGTCACCATGAAGTGTGCTGTTTATTTCCTTTGAGGTACCGAGTGCTCTGACTCCCTCCTGTTACAGCAAAGACAAACCAGCATCACGATCACAGCCTTTGGGGTCAGCTCTGCTCAGGCCAGAGGGCCGCCAGTCTTGGCAGGAATACAAGCCAGGTAAAAAGTAGAGGACTGATTCCCCTCAAAGGAAAAAACAATCTCATTATGTTTTTGAAACACAAAAAATAAACTGTTAGTACTTACAGTTAAATGAGAGAAAATATAAAATAAGAACAGTCTTGTTGACTCTCTGCACAACGAAGGTTACAAACTCTGATCCCACACTCCACCAAAGGACTGTCAGTTATTATAAGCATGTTGGGAAAGCCCTTTTTGCCAGCTAGAGAACTACTAGGTCAGAGAAATGTGTAAAGCACACCTTTTTAACAGGCTACCTATCCCCCAACTAAATAAGCGTATTTCAAATTATTAGACAATATTTTCTAATTTTGAGGATTATCAAAAGCTAGTGACAAGGGGACATCAGAATTTAAATGTGAATGTTCCACTTTGCGGAAATGAGCAGTTTCATGAATTTTATACTCTGCAGTACAAAAAATGAAACAAAACCAAAAAAGCCTTGATGATAGGACTTGACATTTTAAAAGCAGTATTTCTGAAAGTGAAAGGGCCCCCAGAAGACCTCTGATTAGCCAGCTCATGATCAAGAAACTCTGGAATAAATAACTCTGCAACTGCCAGGATATCTATAATTAACTATGGCTAAGGGAATTAGAGTTGGAAGTTACTGTGATAGTTGCGAAGTTTCTGATATAATAAAGTGAGGAAGTAAGAGGAATTAAATTATTTGAGAAAATGCTCCAGACCCTAAACTGATCATCATTATTAGTGGCATCTCATGTCTGAACCTTATGAATAAAGCAATACATTATTCACAAGCTACGAGGTTAGATTCTGATGTACAGTTGATAGGTTTATTATATGTAATTTAGGAGATCTTAAAAAGGCATGAAAAAAAAGTTCATGAAAGAAGTTGCACTGCCTGCAAAATGGAGACCCAAATCAAGTTATAATTCAACTGACTTTCCAAGCAGGAAGGTAAACCTACATTTGGAAATCACATGTCAAAGGATCACTGCATCTCAGAGATTATTCCATTTGAGGCAAGAGGAAACAGATTTCATTTGCATTCACCTATACTACTCTGGTTGGTCAAAACTGCCATTTGGAATTGCCTCTAAATTGAAGGAATATATTGGAATATATTATTCCAATTATATATTGGAATGGCCTCTAAATTGAAGGAAGCAAGGGAAGGGCAATGGTCCAAAAAAAATGTTCTGACGTTTAGCCTCTCTTACAGTTGGGAATTCCCTCATGCTTTGGGCAGGGGCAGGAAAAACCCAGCAGAGAAGTAGATCCTGATCCTGATCCTGATCCTGATCCTGATCCTGATCCTGATCCTGATCCTGATCCTGATTCTGATCCTGTACTGGCTCCTTGATTCCCAGAGGCAAGCTGTGAGCAACTGCCAGAACAATGTAGGTATTGAAATTGGATTTTCTTGTTTCTCTGCTTTTTGTTTGTGTGTTTGTTTCCATGTTTTAATCAGAACCTTAACCCTTGCTTTACTAGTATAGCTTTTCCCCCCTTATTTAGCTTAACTTTATTATAACAGTGATTTCAAGTAAGAGTGGCAAGCACAAGGAGTGTTATTTCTAAAGAAGCATCATGTCCAAATAAATGACTTGGCTCACAAACCTTTAGGATACCCTTAACCTGAGAGAAATTTGAAAAATCAAGGTGTTTCTTAACAAATAGCAAGCCAGTGTTACAGTATGGGAAAAGTCTTTCCAGTGGGGCATTTATTGAACACATGAGATTGTTACAGTATGGGAGAAGTCTTTCCAGTGGGGCATTTATTGAACACATGAGATTGTTACAGTATGGGAGAAGTCTTTCCAGTGGGGCATTTATTGAACACATGAGATTGTTACAGTATGGGAGAAGTCTTTCCAGTGGGGCATTTATCGAACACATGAGATTGCACAATTGCAGGTGCTCCACTGAGATTAAATCTTTTGGAAGTTACACAGTGCTGTAGCTCTGCCATGGATGCAACAAATCACAGGGAAGGAGGGGGAAAGCAGAAGAACAGGTGGAACTCCAAGACAGTCAAATGAGAGTGCTACAGGGAACCGCAGAGTGTACAACTGCCAGGAGAAGCCAAGTGAGTATCTTACATGTCTAAAAAGATTCAAAAAATGTAAACATTACAGTCCATTTCAAAAGGGGCTAATAACAGCAAAATTCTGAAAGCTGGAAAAGAAAGAATAACAACATAATAACCGGAGAGCACTACTGCACAAAGCTCTGACATGTTAATAAGGTCAGCTTTTTCATAAAGTGTTTGAAATAAAAATAATTAAGAGAGGCTCCACAGCTGAAGCGTAATAAGCACAGAGGTAAGTACATAGTGGACACTGCCAAACACACTGCTGGCACTTCCATATCACAGTATGGTACTTAGGACTAGCTAGTGCTAGCAGGGCATAAGCTACAGAGGTACAGAAAAATCTCAGTGCTCATTTATTCGGCTAGAGAGGGACCTTTGGATACAGGCTTTGCAATCTTGTATATTTACCTAAGATAGGCCAGTATTAGGTTAAACACCATAAACTGCTCATTTGCAGTTATTTCTAGAGGGGGCTTTGGAATTTTCACTCCTTGAAAAAAATGTTGCTTTTTTTAATTACCAGCACATCACTTTCACACCGTCATTATATTTTTCGCAAATCAGGAGTAAAAGAGGAAGATACAGTATTTGTGGAGACATCAAATAGAGCTGGAGCATCCAGTGGCTATGACCCCTAGGTTTGTTTATTCTCTGTGCTCTCTGGAACAGCCTGTAGGCAAGATAACTTGCCCTGGTACTGGCAATAGCCTATTTCTTACACCATTCTTTCTAGAAGCCCTTTCCTTCCCAGCAATAAAACATAAGAAGGACCAGAGCCCCTTGAGAAAGAGGGCTTTTAGAAATGAGCTACTGTCAGAGCAATTAATCTAGTAATCACTCTTTTCTCCTCACAGGTCTGTAGCATTGCTTGGAAAGCAGGAGACCAGCAGTGAGATGACTGAATTACTTGGAGATATTAATCTACTTTCAGCTGCTATATTTCTTGGGCATTCATCTCTTCAATGTGGGGAACTTGCTGCAAGCAACCTGATGGATATATTCAGTAATTATGGCACTTTCAGGAAATTGCTGTGTCCTGCAGCAAAGGATGGAGTGCAGTATTTGGGCCTCTCCGTTCTTTTGAGAACATTGTAGCATGTCAAAAGTGGGCAGCTCTACTACAGAGCATCCCTCTCACAGGAGTACAGCAGAGCTGAGTCTTTTGTGCTTGTTTCGTAGAAATCGTGGATGGTCTCAGACCGAATGAGACTGTGAGCAGCAGTGCAACAGCAAGAGAAGGAATGTTAATGACCAGAACATGTGGGGACTCAGGGAGAAATATTTCAACTTCTATTCAAACCTTGTCATACAGCTGTGGGGCTCTCCTTGTATCATGCTCCATTACATACAGAATCTTAATGATCACTGAAGTTTGAAGTAACAAAAAGAAGTTATAGTCTATTTTCAAGCACATTTAACTCAAAGAGAAAACCCAACAGCTTCTGAAGTCTAGTGACAGAATTACAAGAAAGCCCAGTGTGAACAATGATGCAGGCAGGAAGGTATGACTAAAGACAAAGTCTGGGGGTTTTGTTCTCCAAAAGCAGAACAAAGGACTGTACACTCAAAGTACAAGGGAGTCAGCGAAGCCGAAACCACTGGGGATGAAGTGTCCACTCATCCAGCATTTTCAGATTTAGAGGACCGGGCAATTTAGTAAACCCCAGAGATGAGAAGACAGAATCATAGATGAATTCTTGCAGATTAGGAATCATGCCTGGCTGACTGCAGGAGCAAGAGAAGTAAAACACACAGCCCCAAAACACTGTCAAAGCTGACATACTTTAGAGAAGTGACATAAAATCCCAGAGAAAGAGGGAAGGGTATGTGGCTTGGGGCATCAACTGTTCTTTCAGAATATTGGAAAGGTGGAGAAAAGTCTAGAGACCTCAATCAACTTACTGAAGCATTTGATAACTTTTATTTTGGGGAAGGATACATGCATCTCATTTTCTGTTGCTTGAACATTCATTAGTCATTTGTCAGAAGAGTTTAAAAAGCAAATTATGCAGAAGCAGTCCAAGAAAAATATTTTTTCATCTCCCTTAGCTTGTGTGGTGGGTAAAGAATCCTGGAGTCAGAATGAGACTATCTTAAATCCTGATTTAACAAAATATAGGAGTTTTCATCAAAGAGTATGCGATTGAAGAGAAGCTTTTATTTGGTTCCAAGAGAGAATCTCAATGGGGTGGTTGTCTCCTCAGTCACTACAGCCTGTACTGTAATAACAGGAATTACTTTTCAGGCTGCTACACCACAGCAGATTTTGACCAGAATTTGGAGAGAGACAAATAATGGGACTGGTCATGTTCCCATTAAAATCTTCCATATAATTTCTACTATTTCAGAAAAAGTAAAATCACTCTGAAGACATCTGTAGTAGCATTTAAAGAATTCCTTTCACACCTAGTTCTATACCATTTAGTTCTGTTGATTGCAGTGGGGCAGTATAAGTGTTTCAGTCTTAAAAACAAAAACAGAATCAGGTCAACTTGTCTTTTTAAATTAATTATTCATTGCCTTTGCCTAGGGACTTACCATAGTTGAGGCCCACAAGCACTGCTGCTAACACCACAGCAGAGAGGCAGTGATTATGTATTGGGCCTTTAGGTCCATGGCGTCAGTAGATTATCAATGCTTCCACCTCCAGTGCTTTCAGACAAACCTTCATCTCTGGAAAGCACAGTTGCACTTATCCACATTATTTTCAAAATTGATTTCAAAGGATTCTGCAAAACATAATCTGAACACACGTTTAATAAGACATAAAAACAAATTAAGGCAACTATTGAAGAAGCGTATCTGTCTCTGTAGTTAAAGCCTACTAAATTAAATTTTAAAGAATTCACTCAGACTGGAAATCATATCACTGTGTGTGGGCACAGAAGAAGGCTCAGTAAATTCTGGCTCAGTGGGTGAGTCAGCATGAGTCATCAGCAGACATACCATCCTATGGTTATATGAATCCACAAGGTACATTTAGAAACATGTCACAGTAACAAAATAACACCATCCTCCTGCTTTTTGTCTAGATGACAACAATGACAGCCCCGACTTTCCTAAAATATTGTAGGAGTTCTCCGCTCAACATGTGGGGTTAGAAAAAAAAAAAAATCCCTCTGTTTAGCTATTTTCATTAAGCAAAGCTAACACAGATATGGTAAGCTGGTAGGAAAGCCTCAGGTTGTAAATAAAATAATTTAGGTAGTTGCATTACACTGACAAACAACTGAGCAACATCTGCTTATCAGGTGGATTTCGCATCACTTGATTGAAACATGAGGAGTTTTTTTTTTGCTCTTCCAATCTTAATTGTTTCCATCACTCAGAATTTCAAGTGGGTAATAGGATGCTATGACAAATGAAGTTATGTAGCTGACATCACCATCTGTGTAATAAGGAAAATCGTGTCAATTTTGTTCTGAAGGAGTTTTTAATTGTGGCATTTATTGAAAGACTCTGAATGCAAACTAGATGAGCATTTATAAGACTGAAACTATTGCTGTTTTCTTGTCTTCTACTTTTCTTAATTTCCAGGGAAAAGTTAAATTGTATACTCTATATTTCATTTTCCTCTGAAACAGATTTCATTTTCTTCCAGCCTGTCATTTCATATAGGATATATAATTACCCAAAATACCCCAACTTGTACAGCAATACAGGAAAAGCACATTTCATTCCTTCTCATATGAATTTTTAGAGAAATTTTTAGCTTTAATATATAGATTGTCTTTAACTTTGCTAAAGATTAGGGAAATTTCATCAGTCCTATGTCTGCACTTGGGATGCAGAGAATGGACTAAGAATTACTCATGAGTATACCTACACACAGCTATTTGACTGCCTGACCACCTCACAGCCCAGCCTGGAAACCCAATTCCCTGCCACGATTAGTCATCCACTTGAATCCCACTTACTGCAGTGATGCCACACAGATGCAGCCAGATTCACATCAGCTAATCTAGTTACAAAACAGAGGCCCTGGTTCTATCAGATATGTTAAAATCTGTGTAAACAGAAATGGCTTAACCTCTTCGTTTAAGCTGCAGACCCTTGTTTCTTGCTCTCCCAACAGCGTGGCAAATGCATTCTGAATTTGTTCTTTCATTATTCTGAAGTGAAGGATGTTTCCTGGATTTATTCCTGTTATGTTTTGGTTCACCAACTAACTCCTTTTCAGGGTTCTAGTTGTCTCTCCATCATGTACTTACTATTTCAGGCAATTAGTGCTGCTCTGCATTTGCTATTGCTGTGTTCTAGTAGGCTTAGTAAAAACTTGGGTTTGTTTGGACTTTTTTTAATTCTGTGAATTACAAATTAACTCCATACACTGCATAAAGAAGGGTACCCTTGGCAGTGCTGCTGACTCTGCCTGTTTTTATGAGGCTTCAGCCACAGCTGGAACTTTTCTGCTGGGGCCTTGGGCCCTGCTGAATGGAGCAGTGAACTTTAGTGTCGTTAGAACAGGTAACCTTTAGGCACACCTTGCAAAAGAATGCAGGCCCCTTGAAGGTTTTGCAAGAAGCTCCGAGGGCAGAGTGGTTTTTGAGTCTCAAAGGCACCATAATGTTGGACTTGGCCTTCCAGGCTGTAAGTACAACCACAAGGACAAAGTCAGAGTCCCATTTACCAAACATCAGTGCTGTTTACTCACTGGGCAGGCAGGGCTGACAAATCCCCACGCACAGCCCAAAGATTTCAGCACTTAACCCAGGCTGTAAATGAGATCGGTTAGCAACATATCTGTTAATAATGTCGAGCATGTCACAAAGAAATCTCACAAGGAAAATTAGAAATACTTTTATTCAAGTATGGTCACTCAATAATGCTATTTAGTAATAGCTTTACTACAAACATTTTAGTCAAAATCAAATCTTGCAGGACATTGCTGCTTTTTGACTGTAAACAGGGGAGAGTGGAAAACTGTTTCTCCCATGAAACTCATTATTGTACATATATATATATATATATATATATATATATATATATATATATATATATGCAATATACCTTTATGCACATGCATATACATACCTTTTTGGAACATATTCTCAGCACGTAGTCTTTCCACAGAGAGCAAATATTCAATATGCTTCATATATTTTAAGCTGTATTTTATACAAAAGTGTAAAGTAGTGTCTATTTTAGTAAACTCATTATCAAATGCTGCTGGAAGCAACACTCCATCTTCTGATAGCTTGCTCTTTCTTCAGTTTTCCTTACAGTTAAAGTGGGTTGATAAACACTAGATTAAATTATCAAAAATGAGGCAAAATCCTCATTTCCTTATGCTTTCTATCAGCTATTAAAACTAACATATTCTGTGATTTTGGGGGAGTTTATTTCCAAACTTGCTATGAGTAGGAGAACTCCTCTTTGGTAACCATACAACAGATTCAGAACAAAGGATTTTTCAAAGATTATTTCATATTTAACTGCAGGAGATTACATAAGAAACACTAATTCTTGAGTTACCTTTGAAAAAGGATCTCTCTGCCAGCACAGGCCACCAGAACCTAGAAGGAGGCACATGGAATTTCCTTTTCTTTCACCACAAGCTATCCCAGGAGAAACATCAAAACTGGAGTTCACAGGCTCACGCCTAAAAACGTCCAGTCACACCTCCAGAGAGAGAGCCCTTGTGAGTGAGTAATCCAGTGAGTAGGCCTACAAGAGGGAAAACCACAGGTTTATTTATCCCCTTTCTGCCCTTCTGGTGCATTTAAGAGCAAATCCCTGGGCTACATGGAACAGCCACTGTCCCAGCTCAGCATCTCACCTGCCTGGGCAGTGGAGACCCCCAAGTGCTCTGACAATCTCTGCTCACTCCCATTGAGGCTGCCTGGAATGGTGGGATGGCTTCATGTCCAGGTTTTTGGTATGTCCTGGGGTAAGAGCTGCTCCTCACTTCAGCTCCACGGCCATGGAATGTATCTGGCCTGAAAAAGCATCTCAGGACCTCAGTCCCCTTGAGACCACACACAGGGATCTGAACAGGGAAACTCCAGCTGCTGTGACCGACTAGCAGCATGACAGTGGAGGTGTTCAAGACGGCCTGCTTGGAGGTGTTCAAGAAGGCCTGCTTCAAGGCCTTCTTAAAATTTTCTTAAAATTCTTTATATCCTGTGTAGTGTTTTTCTGATTAAGTAACCCCTAAAGGCACTTCTGATGTCACTCTCTGTCTAAATAGACAGTGGATGAATTCAGCTAAGGAAATGCGTGCTTGTTCTGTATCCTTGTATTCTGTGTTCTTGCTGGAAAGGGACTAGTAAAGGCTTTTTCTATTCTAGCAACAGGCAGATTTCCTAAAATGAAACTGCTGAGTAATCTTGGTAATTTTCCAGTACATGCTACTTCATTTAATATAGTTTAGGACATCTTTTTTTTTTCATGGCTGTAGCATTTAGGTAACCATTAGCTAAGAGTTACTAATAGCATCAAACACTGTGAGCTCTGCCACGCAGACTACTGATACATTTGATAAATTGGATGTCAAGATCAGGCACAAATGCTGGTATTTCAAGTAAAAAAGACGGAAAGAGGGAACAAATGGAAGAAGGAAAGAAAGGAAAGAAGCAAGTGCCAGAGAAAATGATTGGACTAAAGTGTTTCATTAATCACTTTGTTACCTACAATGGCTTTTAACAAACACAGAAATATGTTAAATTGTTTTTCAGCATTCTTTAATTTTCCTTCTTTGTTGATAAAAAAGAAAATAAAATTTCTAAAAATAAAGCTGAAGTGTGACAGAATCAAATTATGTTTGTTCATTGACAGTGACCCACATACTCTGGCAATGTTCAGTGCTACTTCAAATTCTTTGCACAAATATATTGAGAATCTGACTCTCTTATAGCTCTCTATATAATTTGTTGACTATATGCATGTTTATGTAATATTTATTTCTATTCATATATTACATATTTATGTAATTGTGATGAAAATAAAAATCACAGATTTGAATTTAAACCAGTCAATGTTACTTGAGTTCATTTTTATGCATACTTTTCCCCCTTAAACCCGTGGAAGTAGTCACTGCTTAGCTCAGGCGGCTGCAGCTGCAGGCTGAGAGTGTAGAGGGCTGGAGTTGTCAGGGCACCGGAGATTCGGACGTGAGACAGAAGTGCGTGGGAGATGATGAGTCCCACAGCTCTGCAAGCCAAAAATAGCTAAATAAATGCCAGTTGTTTCATTTTCTCTTTCTGCACACAATATATAGACTGACTGTGGGCAGTGCTACTATCTGAAAAAAAAACGTTTGCAAGTGGCTGAGCTAGCTTTTATTGGGCAGAAAAGTGGGAGGCAGTGAGGAGGCAGCAGTAGAAATTGTGGATTTTCCATGCTTTGGAAAAAAAACATATAAAATGTGTGTGTGAAAGCTGCTGGGTGACACAGTGCATAGTGCTGAGGCAACATTGTTCTGCTTTCTGAACTGATTGATGAGCAGATTTGATATCTAGCAGTGGCGGCCATGGAACATGGTGAGCAACTTTGGAACAAAAAAAAATCCAGTGGGGGCAGGGGAAGAGGGAATACTGGCTACTCAGCATGGTCAGGATAAGCCTCTGGCTCAGTCAAAGACACAACTCTGTTCTTCTCCCAGTGAGAGTCTGACAGGGAATTGCTCTGTGGTGTAAGCACCGTCCTTCCTTAGATGTTACTAATGGTGCAAGCCAGCTAATGAAAGACCAGTGTGTGCTGCAATTGTTGCTTGGAAAGTGCAAGGGCACGGGGAAAAAAGAGGAAGAGGATATCTGTGAGGCTTGTGACAATGGTCACATTGGGACAATGAGGTGCGTGGGGTGGCAGAATTGCTTGCAGGACTGTCCTGCACTGCGCTGCTGGAGTTGAGTAGCCCTGAGACTTTCTCTGAGTGTGCCAATGCAAAGGATCTACCACTGAGGGCTTGGAAGCCAGGAGAGGTGGGCAGCTATGGAGCAGAGCTAGGGACAAGGACTCTTACAGAGTTGCTGCCAAACGACAGTGCGGTGGAAACCAATGCATGTAAAACTGCTTAATTATACAGTGCTTAATTATATATATTATACCTAAAAGTAGAGAACAATGAGTAGGAGTAGCCCATATGAGTTGGTTGCCTGCAAAGTAAAAAATTCCCTAGGTACTGTAGTTGGGTAAGAGAATTTCATCTTAGTTGTTTGTTTCTTCTTTTTCTTTTTTTGGAAACCTGAAAAGCTTCTCTGGTGAATTTGCATAGCCGTCAACTTGCTGAGGGTAATGCTACTAACTATGCTGCCAAGAGAAGTCCTCCCAAAAGACTAAAACCTGTGGGCTTTCTTTCTTTTCACATTACTGATTCATCGCTTGCTCTCCTCCCTCAAGACTTAGAGTACGTCACGACCTGACTGGAGGAGCTGCCTGTCATACTTCCAGTTAATCAATGACCTACTTTGTCATTGCAGTTCAAGCATGGGCTCAAAGAGAGGCTTTCTGCATCGAGTGAAGACCTGATCAATAACGGATATGAAGGACACGGCAGGGAACAGGATTGTGGGAGAGTGAATAATTTTTGCCAAATGCCATTTCATAGTACCTCCTCTTGCTAGTCTTTTCTATTTTAGGTACAACTGGATGTCATCATCCAGTTTTTTTTTTTGCAAATACAGATGTACAGATTGTGGAAATATACTATGCACTGAAATAGGAGACTTTCAAACAAATAGCACATCAGAAGGAAACACAACAAATTCTATTTCACTCCACGACATTTAATTGTGTGCATCTTTTTTGAGATAATGGCAAGGACAATGCAACCTGGCTGGCCTCAGAAACCCAAGAGGAAGAGTGAGCTGAAAAAAACTTTTCCTACTGGACTAACAAACGACAAGCCTTTTATGAAACTGTTTGGTAAGATTGTGATCACTTTTGGAAACAGACCTATTCATTTGTGTATTCTGTATCACAAACATGTAACTTCATTACAGAAAATACCACTTGTTACTTTTTAAGCACCTCTGCAAAACTGCCAAGAATAGAAGAGAAATTAATTGGGTTCTGCTTTGTCTCATCGCTAAGGGGATTACTATTATGCATCTATTACTTATATTATGCATAACATTAGATGATAGATAGATACATAGATAGATAGATAGATAGATAGAGTGATCTATGTTTCTAAAACCTTATTTAGCCAGTAGACCTTGGAATCTCACCAAAGACCATAACCACCCTTGCACAGGCACAGCTGAAGAACAATTTGACAGAGTTTCTGTTGTCGCTGTCAGGACAAGGGTTGAAAAGATCTTGAGTTTGAAATCTGGGCTGAATTTGGATGTTTCATAACTGAATAATGTCTTAGGTCTTAATTCATCTCACCTGGATGTAGGCAAATATCTGAATTGATAGAAGGGTAAACAGTAACCCTGAAGTCCGCATAAGGTTAGTCACAAGAGATGGACTGAGTCAGTGCAGCAAAGAAGATGTACTTCCTGAAGTATTTTTCCTAATATCAACCATCTTTCTGCTAATATCCATATTTAGGCAGGGTAACATGCAGTGCTGTCACAGGTGTCAGAAAAATACCGGTAATACCTGTAAAACAATGCATCAAAAGTTTTATATATTAAGACAAATGCTAATACCTTAGGCTAAGATCCTAAATGAGCATCTCAGTTTCAAGTTCTTGCCAGCAATGGGACATTTCGCAGAGTAATATTTCACAAAGAATGTATTGGTATATAAGTAGGGTATGCTTTTAAAATGCTACATTTTAAGTGATAACAGGAAAACATAGCAGTACAGTAGTGGAGTGGTTAGAAGGGGTTGCTACTATGTTACAAGGACGACTGAGATTGTTCCAAAAGAGTGGCTCCTCTCAAAACATTAAGCACGAAGTTGGGCTGAAGAGTTAAATGCAGATAAATTAGATGTTAGCTACATGGCTCTCTGGTGTGACAGAAGTTGATGTATTTTAACTGTTGTAGCTCAAAGGGCTCCAAAGATCAGACAGGCCAAGGATGCTGATTATAATTCAATTTATAAGATAAGACTATGCTGAAAGAAAGCCTATTTATTTAGTTGCAAACTGAATAATTAGATATGGAAATTAGTAGCCATGGGTCACATAACACCATCATTTTGAGAATAACCTCATTAAAAGAGCTGATCTGAACTAAAAAACACAAGGAACTGCTGAACAGAACATAACAGATTTAAGAAATAAAATTATATTGAAACGACCACATTCTGGGGAAATTAAAATCTGCTCCCACACTGTCTTTGTTCAGACTCTTATAAACTAAATCTCCCTGATTTTTCCTGGACATTTAAGATAGTTGAACTTCCACATTGCTAGCCTTTCTTCTCTCACTGCTGCATAGAGCAGAGCTACTGATGGCCTGCTTCATTCACCCTGAGTGTGGAAAGACTTGCAGGAATGGAATACACAGTTCATTCCAAAGAAAGAAAACCTATTACTTGGTTCCTTAGTTAACTGCAACCTAGTGGGCCTTTTTGCCCCCATTTTTACCTACCTTCAAACAACTGTCCTGTTATGTAAATGAGGTGTTTTGCACCAAAGTCATGCAACCACCAAAAAGCAATGTCCTGTTTCCTGTTCCTATTCCCTGTCTCAGTGGGACACAGACTCCGCAACCCCCAAGCACCTCTGAAGCCTTTCAGTCTGGTGATGGTGTCCCTAGTATCCACCTCCTCCCTCTTGCACTTCTTATTCTTCAAATGATTCTCACCCCTACAAGCAAAAGAAGGACATGTGCCTGAAAAGTCCTGTGTTAGCAACCAAACCTTCAAGTTTCTAACAGATCCTAAAGTGCTGAATATCCTGAGCACTCACTGGAAATGGAAGCTCCTCTGCATTTCTACAGCCAGCACCTATGAGCACTATAGGGAACCGAGATCCATGCCTCAGTGTACCCGTGGGGAAGAGGGAGGAACGGAACTGCCTTCTGCATTGTTGGTGGCTGGGGATGGCATTACTGAGCTTTCTCAGACCCAAATTGCTCTCCCTGTACCAAAAGCCTCCATGACCAGCTCAGAACAGGGATTGTGCAGCAGTGGGGAAAACATTCAGCCAATGAGGAGTATGAAGTGCTTCTGGGACTGCTGTCCTCATGCTTGGGGTGTCTCACAGTACTTGCCAGTGCTTTTCTGGACCATGGCATCCAGAATCCCACACCAGAGATGTGGCCACATCTGACCTAGTTCAAGTTGAAAAACCTGACAAAAATTTAGTAGACATCACCTTTTCTTGGTGCTTGTGTCAGATTCTGCATGAGCCAAGGGCTGAACCTCCACCATGAGGATTTGCCTCCATTTTCCATGGCAATGATGTTAATGCAAATGGTTACTTGGATTCACACAAAGCTGCTGAGTTACTCTGTTGTAATGTTAAGCAAAAAGATCCACTGGAAATGCACCAATAAAAATTACAACAAAGGACAATTAGGTTTTTTCTTCTCTTATTCACACAAAGAACATCTTAAAAGGTGAATTGCTGACTGAGGCACCACTCCAGCTGGGATGAGGATAATTTGGGGTTGGTAGCTGTAATAGCTTCTAAGAGAAATTCATTTGCTGCCAGTAGGGCAGCTCTAACTGATTTTCATCTGCACTTTTATTAAAGCAATTACAAAACAACATAGTCTCTGGTATGTGAAAGCATTCAAAGCTGGGACAGGAGTTCAGAACATAACAAGGCAAGGTACCTAGGGTTTGGATAAAATCCAAAGGTCCCAGGATTGGAAATGTTAAGGGCTTGTCTTACATGTAACTGGCTGGGTATACCAGTGGGCACAGTGGCCTGCCACAAAGCCCACCCTGCACCTGAGTCACTCCAGAGCCTGGGAGCCAGCTCTACCTCATGCCCAGGTCTTCAGAGCACTGCCAATGCTTTTACAGAAGTGCCAGAAGTAGGACTGCTGCAGCCATTTCCCGGTGTTGTAGCTCACCAAAAAGAGTAGGGTTGTGATGAGGGAAATCTTTTGCTGTTGACAGGATTTAGTCGTTCAAGACTAGATCTAACATTTGAGCTGAGACTCCCAGCGTCTCAGAAAGGCTGAAAAATCTGATTGCTGCTGAGGTGAAATGGGAATAGATTTTGAATAGCTTTGCAGATGTCAGGAATGTTTTGTTGATCAGAAAGAGCTACTTCAGCCATCCATAATTCCCTAAAGGATAGTAACTTATAAGGAATAAAAATAGGTTATAAAGTAGGCATAAATGAATTGGGAAAATTCGGGAAATTTCTTTTGTCAATAAACATTTCTGGAGAGATCTTTGCTTCTAATAAACTGAAGATCTTGGAATACCCTTACACTATGTCAAAATGTGCATTATAGTGCAACAGAAGCACAGAATGGTTTGGGTTGAAAGAGACCTTAAAGATCCCCTTTTTCCAACCCCCCTGCCATGGGCAGGGACACCTATTACACCAGGCTGCTCAAAGTCCCCTCCAACCTGAAACACTTCCAGGGATAGGGCAGCTTCTCTGTGCAGGGTGTTCCAGTGCCTCACCATCCTCACAACAAAGAATTTCTTCCTAAATATAGAATATCTAATCTAAACCTTCCCTCTGTCAGTTTAAAGCCATTTCCTCTCATCCTATCACTACCTGCCCATGTAAAAAGCCCCTCTCCACATCTCTTGTAGCCTCCTTTAGGTACTGGAAGGTGTCTTAAGGTCTTCCTGGAGCCTTCTCTTCTCCAGGCTGAACAAACCCAACTCTCTCAGCCTGTCTTCATAGTAAAAGCACTCCAATATTGAGAAATTTTGCTGTGCTATAGAGTACGCATTTGTACAAGCATCCTACTTGCATTATGCAAAATTTTCAGCTAAACACATTGGGTTTTGCAGAGCATTTAAAATACTTGAATGTCAGTGAGTCAGAAGTGAAGACCATTTGGTGTTAGTTATATCCTCTGTTCTTTCTCTACATATTTTAGTCATGTAATATACATGTAAAAGAATAAAATTACTGGCATTGCTTTCCTTCAGACAAGAAAGTCCTCTTTCCAGCAGCTCTCAATCTGGCCCTGCAGCTTTGGCTGTCTGCCAGACAAGTTAGTGCTGGTATCATGTAGGCTAATGTAACTCTTGACTCACTCGACTATATTTAGATGCTTGTCTCAGAATTGTCTCCAAACATTTAAATAGACCTCACAAAGATGCTTTTCAGGTTTTGTGGGGTTTTGTTTTTTAAATCAGGCACACGTTTTAATTTGGCTTTTAAAATGTCTTCAGTAAAACTGAATTAATATTTATAGTTACTCATGCAAAAAAAAAAAAAAAATTAATTCTAAGGAATGCTTTCCTAGCATGGTGTGCATTCAGCAATGTAGATGTTTGAGTGCCTGGGTGCAGGAGCAACATGCAGAGCCACTGGTTCTGGCAGCCCCCAGCAGAAACACGCACAGCAAAAACTGTGCATCTCAGCATTATATAACCCCAAACACAATGGCTGTGGAGGTATTGTCTCTTCAGGGCACACGTCCAGAGCTACTCATTAGGAAAGGGACTTCAGACCAGAGAGAAATCAAAGGCACCCATCTGGGTTATCTTCTCGCTATCCTTCCCTCCCTCAAGGTGAAGGACGTGTGGGAAGTAGGAAGAGTCCAGCAAAGCAGGTTTGCAGTCAGGTCTCACCACCCTTTTCAATGACCCCACACTTGGTGTTTGAGCTGCCTTTCTGAGTAGTTGATGGTATGGTTGTGTTATGGTTGTGTTATGTGTTATGTGATGAGCTATAACTGTGGACAAGTCAGCCCTGAGGAGTTGATCCCTGTCAGAAATGTGCCAATTCACTTTTAGGTGGCAGTCAGGTCCAGTGACACATCTGACAAGCAGAGATTGAAGCTTGATTGGCACAACCCACTCACTGTTGGGAAACGATAGGCTCACAGAAAGTCCAAAAGACTCACAAGAAATACCAGGGAAAGGATATGACTCCAAGGTATTTCTGAGCCTCTAGGAAGGAAATCTCATTTTCTTAGCTGAATCCCACACCAGTGATTTTTCTTTAAAGGATATTGAAAGAAAGCTGTCCAACAGAGGGCAAGCTCATGGATGTTTTGGAGTTCATTATACACTGTAAATATTGGTATCTGATTGTCAGCGTGTAGAAACTCCCCTGCTGCAGAGCTTCAGAAACTGAAAGCAAAGGCTATAACTGGTGTGTTTGAGAAACACCACAGAGAAGAATTGGGTAAGCAACCAGTCGAACAAGATTTATGAGAATATATATGAACACTTCAGTTGTAAACAGCTGAGACAAACAACCCCACAGTTTAATTAGTGTCAGGGATGTGCAGTCCCTGCTGCCATACTGAAGAAAATTATGTGTTTGTGTGAGAAGCAGAAAGTTTGGAGTGAGCTGGAGACTGTGTTGACCTCCTCACACTCCATACATCACTCGGGGTGGTAACAGCTGACTCCACTCATGTTTTGTCCTCTTACAATGGATGGTTAATATTCACTCAGTAACTGTGGCAGCTAAGTTTGGTTTATTCTATATAATTAATGAGTTTTTTCCAGAAATACATGCTGTAGCATCCTTTAAATTTTTCTCTGAAGCATCTGATATTGGCCAGGGTCAGATCCTAGATTATTTTGGATCAGCTTGGAAATTCTTCCTTGTTTTATTAAACAAAGTCATAACATTTTCCTTGCATATGGCAAATAGCCACATTTGAAGCTTAGAAAACAGTATACTAGCAGCATCTACTCCAAAAGAATCTGAACAAGCTGGATCATATAGTTCTACATATACATACAGATGTCTATGTATATAAATATATAACTATGTATATAAATATATATCTCAATATGTGCATAAACATATATCTACAGGAAACACTGTCTGAAATACTGCATGAGATCCCTAAGGAAAAGCATAGCAGTTGTCTGGTGCTGAACTCACTCCATAGCAGCAGAAGGAAGGGGAATTTTGACAAGCTGCTAAAAAACAGAGTTCCCATTGGTAGCTCCCATGCACAGCATCTCCCCTGCATCAGGCTTCAGCTGAGAGTGGGCAGCACTCCACAGTGCAGCGCTCCTAAGTGAGTGCCTTTGAGTTGAGAAGGACTGAATTTGCACCTGAAGACTGAAGTGTTCATTCGTAGCTAGAAGACACAGAAAGTTTGCAGCCATCCAGTGGAAGATGTAGCTAGAGAAGCAAGGAATTGCTGAGTCCAAAAGGACAAAACTAAGCCCAGAGTTGTCTGAGAAACAGATGTCTCAAATCTGCTGATGTCCATCAGTGCAATGCCTGGGCTTTCTGGGTGCTGACAAAGTCTCAGTGACGTGGCATGTTCAGGGAAAGGGAGGTGAAATGGGCTGCTCAGGATAAAGCACTGGGTTTGACAGTGACCAGAGCACTCAGGCACCTTGTGCGAAAACAGGCAGAACTCCAAAGAGAGTTACTGTCAGTGGCCGTCTCTGTTTAACTCTATTAATTCTTTAATTACATAATTCACTATCTTCCTTCTTTCAGGAAGGGAGGGCATTTAGCTATAGTTGAAAGTGAACTTGCACATAATTTTGAAAACTTATTTTACCAAAAAATGTTAACTTCAGTTTGGATCTCAATTTTACTTCTTCTCACTCTAGCATTTAAAAGTATTTATCTGGAAGAAAGTCCTTCACATTTGGGAATGTTTACCTATGTATCTGAATTTAAAACCAAAGCTGATGTGAACCCATAGTCTAGATATACACCAAACGATTGCACTTTCAGAGAGATGAAGACTTTCATTTCCCCATGTGGCCTGTGCCCAAGACTACAGCAAAATATTTTCCACATGCCAGAACTAAATCGTCAGCTTTAATAGTAATTTCACTAGCAAAATCATCACATGGGCCAATGTCATTCATGGTTACTTTTTACCATGACATTCTGTCTCAGATTGAAGTTGATTACCTCTAGCTTTGTCAACAAAGGGAAAAAAAACCCCACTCTTAGGTAATACTGCAATCTAAATGCTTGCTGAAACACAGTCTTTTTTTGTTCTTCCTGTAAAGTCCATCTCTTTCAGTACCATAAATATCCTTATAGCATGGTTTGAGATTATCTGTATCAGCCAAAGTCACTATTGAAATTAGCCTTTATTCAGTTGGTGTCAGGGGGCATTCAATTCTAATTTTAATATCCTTCATCTTTATGCCACAGAGATAGCCAAAGGAGTGCAAAGAATGACCTAAAAACCCTTGTTTCAGAGGTGAGAAGGATTCCTGCTGAGCAGGAACTGGAGGGACTACTGTAGGTGTTGTTTGGTGACCTTTCACAAAGCCAGTGGTAGAAGGCATAGAATTGCACTGCTGATGATTGGAGACAGGCATATTACTCTAATTAAGCTGCTTTGCTGGCAGTAGCCCAAAGTTAAGAGGGCATAAAGTTGGAATTCCTGCAAAACAAGGTAGAAATGTGACAAAAAATCCTTTATGATACACTTACCCTTTAAGAACAATTGCAATTAACTAAAGATGAGAGCAAGAGATTAGACATATTCTTTAAATTTGAGTGCATCTCCTCACATTATTTTTTATTGAACTTCATTCTCCACTACTCATAAGCCAGGAAAGTGTTCTCCTCACAGACCTTTCTTTGTATCAGTTTCCAGGGATTGGCTCAGCCCATGAGCTATTATTCCACTCTGCACTGCCATTTGCTGTCCTTTCCTTGAAGATTAGTCAAAACACTTGCCCGAGCAGTTAGAATTACCTGACTTTGGAAGATACTGCTGTGTACACAGCATCAAGTTCCCCCTTTGGAGAGCACATTGAGAATGAAAAACTCACTATCTCACTTGCAGAATATGATGCACAGGCCAGTTATTGTTGGTGAAGAGATCTCACAATTTTTCTTTTCAATGGCAGAGTGTTTTAAGGGAAGATTGAAAGAGATGAATGGTCCTTACAATCTGCAAAGGAGCGGCCTGTTCTCAGCAGAAGTGTGATATGAAAAGAAGTGCAAGTCACAAGTGGGAGAAGATGACAAAAGAAGTAGGCAGCAGAAAATGCATGGAACAGGGCAGGACTGACTCACAGCTTTCAAGTCTGTGTATTTCTTTGGAGGACTACTAGAAATCTACTTGCCTCATGGACAATTGCTGCACACAGCCTTGCTTTCTGGTTTTCTGCCATTCTGTAGGCATAAACCTCCTTCCCCATATGCAAGCTCTATAGAACAAGCTGGGAATGTGAGGGGAAGGAAAAGGGTATTTTGTTACTTCCCTGATCTGCAGGAAATTGGAATCAATCACTCCATCCTTGTACTTCTCTGTCCTTTAACCGTATTGATATGAGTGTTCTCCTCATCTTTCCAGTATTTATTTGCTGCTGAGAATGAAGTCCCTAGAGCACCCAGAGCTGGCTGGATCCATGTAAAAGAAGCAGGGAAATGACAATCCTCTGCATTTTAGAGCCTTTCAGGGACAACCTCTCATCAAACACATGCTGGAAAACCAGATATCTTAGATGCCTCTAAGATACCACATGGAGAAAGTGTGGGTAGAGTTCAGGACTTAGGTAGCCAAAAGCAAAAAGAGCTTTCAGGAGAGCACTTAGACTAAACTTTTTACAGCCTGGAAACTTTGACATCTGCAGAATGCAATGCTTAGTTATTCAGCCTCTGTTTACATCTCCTTCAGATCAAGCCATCTGCTACACTTCAGCTGTTGTGTTTTGATGCCAACCTCTCTGTAAGCAGGCTTGCATTGATTAGATTCCATCTAGCACTGGAGCTGCTTCTCTGAGAAAGCCTAGATAGTAGTGCCTTTTTTACTTCAGCTTGGACATGAGACTATTGCTTTCTCATCGGAATCAAGCTGACATATCATACATCTACTAGTTGCCCACATCCATTCTTGCAAGTCCATTCATTCACCAGAAATTCCTATGATGTTACTTCACATTGCACTGCTGCAGAGGATGAAAGTAGAGGCATTCCATACGTGAATGGATATGACAGATTTAGGAGTTAGATGTTCACTTTCTTGCACCTTCCAATGGCAGCTATCACATCCTAAGCAAAAGGAACTGTTCAATATATTAAGAGTGGGTCATTTTTAGAGGCTGAGTTGGCTGAGATGCAAGGATTTACTTACACCTTATTTTCTTCTCTGTTTTTATACTATTTCTTCCACTGCTTTTTTTACTTTTTGTTACCCTTAAGTCTGGGAATAATTTTAAGAAATATTTACCAAATGCGTGGATAGTAGAGGAACCATTCAGTAAGCTACTAAATCATAGCCATGCAATGGAGTCTGAGGAGTGGGAAGAGAAAGGATAGAAAACCCAAAAACACCTGAGACAAATATAATAGGTATAGATCAGTGGGAGTGAAAATTTTGTCATTCTAAGACAGTAATGATGCCTTCAAAAAGTAATTTTTTAAGGTGAGGTTCTGAGTTTCTTACTGCATACCTAGAAACTATTATTCTTTCATCCAGTCAGAAACATTCTGCAATTGTTTCCCTGTCTGCCAGAGCAAAAAGAAAAGCAGGTATTGGAAAATTAGAAGTGTGTCTAGCTTTATTTTCACATTTTATCTGCCTTCCTCCCTTACCCTTCATCCCCCCCTTTCATACTTTTTCCAACTATCACACTTTGTAGAAGGGGCTGTGCCTTCTAAGGACAGCATTTAGTACATTGTGAGCACACAAGTAACATCAGCAATCAATAATAATTCTACCATTGAGCAGTCAATCAGCAAAGTATGTCCAGCAGCTCAGCCATAGTAGACATAAAATCTTAATTCTGAAAATATTTCCACAAAGTTGTTTTACATAAATCAGTCAGAAGTTCCATGTTGTGAATGCAGCACATGAATATGGGCTTAATTTGGGATTAAGACCCATGAAGCAACAGAAATTTTTCATAGAAGGAGAAAGACAAAAGGATTATTCAGGTGATTTCCTTTACAAAAATTTATATTGTGCATTTTTAACATTGTGATTGGAGTCTGGGATTTTGTTATAAAGCAAATGTAGTTCAATATACACTTCTTCCTCCATCTTCCAAAAAAGCTTGGTAGATGTACCAATCAATCAAACTTTCTGTTAAACATACAATGGATAATACCCAAGTAACTTCACCAGATTGTGAAAATACCATTTTTTATTAGGTAGAGAGTGAAACCCCAATGGTAGTAATTTGGGGATTTTAGTAATGCTCAGTGATTCTCAGTGAGTTCAGAATTTAACCCACCAGCATCCTGGGTAGCAATCCCTTCTCATGGATTCCCTCAGTATCATTGTTCAAGGCAGAGGTCCTGCATGCTGTCTTTGTTTTACTTCCCTCAACTGTTCTGTCACAGCTCATGCTAAATTATTATTTTTCAGCATGACACCATTTGCAGAAATATCCAGTGTTGTCTAAGGAACCTTTATTTAAATTGGACTTTTTCAGCTCAGGGTATGCTAGGCAAAATTTTCCCCTGGTTACCTGCAGTTTTGGCCATCTCTTTTGCAACACCACATGCAGACAGGAAGCTCCTCTCACAGTAATTTGAGATCTCTGCAATTGCACCTTTGAGAAGGCAACATTTTTGAGTAGAGGTGACATACTTTATCAAATCAAGTAGACCAGGTTTTGGTCCCACAGTGTTTGATCCCAGAAGTCTCCTATTGATAGAATAAATTTTGTGCTAAACATAGATTAAGCTCTATCAGTGCCATGTAACAGGGAGGGCACACACAGATTTGTACGTTTCTCGCAGATTGTGACAGCTGAAAAAAAAAAAAAAGAAAAAAAATCTAATAATTTTTTAATGCATAAAAACCCAGATTTCCTCTACATGGAGAAGACATTTAAGAGTTACAAAACACAAGATATTTTGAACTGAATATGTGCTCATGATGCTACCCATCTTTCAGTGTAAAGCCTTTTTCCTAGTTCTGTGTTATTCAGATTGTTTCACATCATTCAGAGGTACACAGATGAGGTTTTGCTATGATGAATCAGCTACTCAAGGCAGAGCATAGTTTTGGCATAGCATAGCCAGGTTCTGTGGTCCTGTAATGAGGATAATTTCATTTAATCTTCTACAACACTTGAATGAAGTATAACCAGATTCTTTCCTGTGGTTTGCCAATGCAAATGATATTATCTCAGTTTCTTCTTACAGTTCATTGATAGTCTCAGTTTCTTTCTACAGTTCATTGATACAGATCAGTGAAGTGTTCCTTGATGTTTTCTCCCAAAAGATATAGAAATTCTCTGGAGAACTCCCTACAGAAAAATATTTCTTTACAACATTGTCAAGAAAAGCTGACCTCTCAGAGAGAAGGATTTTGAGGACAACCGTGGAAAGTCAGAAAAGGAAACAGCAAGGAAGGCATCTATTTTCTACAGACGGCCTCTGATGATCATAGTCCAGAATTTCTTTGCAATGAAGGTTCCAGTCTGGAAGACTGTGTGGATATGCAAAGGTCAGGACAGCAAGTGGAAGGTTTGAGGTGTGTTTCTCACCAACTTTATGATCAGAGAAGAATAATGACATTGGTCCAGGCCTTTCACATCTAGATGCTGTATGACCTCTGACTTCTACACTTTCAGGATACTCTAATAGGGTGATGGAAAGGCAAGTTTTCCTCCTTATGAGTGGTGCTAGATAGAAGTGTGCAGGGACTCGGGACTCTCTCTATTTGCAACTTCTGGAAAAATAAATCCTTTGCATTCTCACCCTTACTTTGTACTGACCTTCTCAATTCGCATGTTAAGGCAAAGATCCAGAGCCTCCACCAACAGGAGAAGAGTCCTGTAAATCTCATGTACACAAATCTGTGTAGCAAATTTCAGAGTGGTCCATGGTTTCTAAGGCAGATCAAAAAGTATAATTCTGCCTGTTTTTTACCAAGTATTCCCTGACTACAAGTCTATTGACACAGCCTGCAAAAAATACTGCCTTTAAATCTCTGTGCTTAGACAAAACGGAGGCGTTTTGCCAAAATCAAAATGAAAATCATTGGCCGAATTAGCATCGTGTGATCTTAGCTTGAAAATGACCCTGATGTTGTATAAACAAGATTACATAAGGGTTCAGAGGTATGTGAAGCAGTTCAGTAGTGCCATCTTGAGGGGAGCTCCTTGATGTTGTGTATAATTCCAGGTCTCAGATCATCAGCATTTGCCTGTGTTTTATTAGTTGGAAATAAGTTAATGAACTATCTCAGAAGGATGAAGTATGGTAGATTCACAAATGCATTAACACATGCCCCTATTAGCAAAAGAGAAGTCAAAGCCAGTACTAATGCATTTCTATTGCTGCAGAAAATTATAGTCTGGGAAATAGAATTGCAATGTTTTCCACTTTTAGCTGTTTATTGCAAAGCCACTTAGTAATATGAATAAAGCCCAGCAAAACATTAACACTAATTTAGACCATAAATACCTTTGTGTCAGAAGGGAACCAGCGGAAGCAAGGAGTTGATGCCAGAGTCTCACAGAATTCTGTTTATTTTTTTAATCATTATTTTCATCTGGGATGCAGACCAGCATCTGTTTATTCTAGTCTGACTTTATCAGTAGAGTTAGAACCATACATCGGAAATACGATTGATTAATTTATGAAGTGGCAAATGGTCAGAATTATAAAAGAGGATGCTTACAATTACGATCTGCTTTGTTTTCCATCCATTCCTATCTTCCCCATCACATTGGTCTGGAAGTGCCATGCACCATCTGGTAGCATAAAATCAGTAAATGTCAAAAGTGATTTTCATTTTTCAGATCTGTCAGCTGGTGACAAGTAGGGCAGTTTAGAGATCATGCAGATTTTTCTTTTTCTTTCACTTGTGAGGGATTTGTTCTTATCCATAAACATTTTGCTTTTCCTGATCTAAGTCAGCAATAGCAGAAAATGATGGAATTTCTCTACCTCCCCCCCACCCCCCATTTCCTTCTTTTAGCAAGAGCAGATTTCCACCACAAAAGCAATGCACCATCTTTAAGAGCTTAGATGCTGATGAATTGTTTGTTACTTGACATGCACCATCACCAGAGCTGACATATGATTTATTGATTACCTATGAAAGGACAGACAGCTGTGAACTTTGAAGCTTCTGGAAATATCACCATCACTCCAGTGTGAATGCATGCAGTGTGTGATCTTAACAGCCACACACAATTCCTCTGGGACCTCCGTGTGGAACTAAACACAGAAATACAAGTCACTTCTTCGTGAGACCCAAGCACATTCATTTATTGGTGAGTTTACCAGGATCAAGGGTATATTGTGACTTTAGGAAGCTCTGCCAAGTCCAAGACTGTAGTTGGAAGAAGCAGGAAGGCACAGGGAAAGAAGACAGCTTCCCTTCAAGGAAAAAATTAAAAGGAGAAGTGAACATCCCCTTGAATGAAGAGTAGATGACTTCAAAAAATCTGACTTCCTGGTATACTAGGATGATATTCATTTCACAAAAGAGGCTCTTTGAATAAAGAATAAAACTTGTAATGTCATCATATTGTACTGGTAAGACAACATGCTGTGACTTTTTGGTATCTTGTATTTCTTTTAGAGTTGGCAGAATACTCAGTCCCTGTATGATACCAAATGCTATGATGTTTCACCCACATTCTGGTGTTAAGCATGCAAAACACTGACCTTGAATAGTGTGGCCAGCAGGACCAGGGCAAAGGTTGTCCCTCTGTGCTTGACACTGGTGAGGCCACACCTCAAACACTATGTTCAGTTTTGGGCCTCCCCACTACAAGAAACACACAGAGGTGCTGGAATGAGACCAGAGAAGGGCAATGGAGCTGCTGAACTGTTTGGAGCACAAGTCCTGTGAGGAGCGGCTGAAGAAGCTGCAGTTGTTCACCCTGGAGAAAAGGAGGCTCAGGGGTGACCTTGTCACTCTCTCTTGAAAGGAGGTTGTGGCAGTCACCCTCTTCTACCAGGCAACCAGAGGCAGGAAAAGAGGACAGCCTTAAGCTGTGCCAGGGGAGATTCAAGTTGGACATCAGGAGGAATTTCTTCACAGAAAGGGTATTGAGCATTGAAATGGACTGCCCAAGGCAGGTGGTGGTGGAGTCACCATCCCTGGAGGTGCTCAGGAAATGACTGAACATAAGCAGGTACTTAGACTGCTACGGTCTAGTTGGCATGGTGGTGATAGGTCAAAGGTTGGACTCAATAATCTTAGAGGTCTTTTCCAATTGAAATGATTCTGTGATTCTGCAAGCAAATCGTTAATCAGCTGAAAAATAACAAATACAGAGAAAACAATTGTTCATAAGTCTCCTTGAATAAATTCTGAATAAAAAGTGCTGAAGAATACTTTTGCATGTATCCTTTTGTAGTGCAATTTGCTTGAAAGATGCAGAAAATACATATTTTTGCTTAAATGGGAACTATATATTGACTGTGTAGGCCCAGGGTATATGCCTTCTTTTTTTTTTTTTTTGTTTTTGTTTTTTTTTTTTTTTTTTTTTTGTTTTGTTTCTTTTGAATGTCTTACATCCTTTTTTTGCTCTTCACCTGTGTCATAGTCTTAGCAATAAAATTGAGTTCTACAGTCATTTATGAAGGTGAAGGTCTGGCTTCTGGCTTCATTGTCTTTTATGTATTTTCCATCAATACAGGATGCAGATAAACAATTACTCAAATTATGATTTAATGTTACTTTTTCACCTGGTCCTCACTATAACTAAAAACTCTACCTAATCCTGCCCTAGGAAGAAGGTTTAATTTTATACATACACACATTCACATGAAGGAAGCAAACTTAAAGGGAAGGCTGTCTTGAGAATACATGAAGATTAACATTTTTTTACTTATCCTTTCCATAGAAATCACCACAAATACCCAAAGTTTGGACAGTGGAGAATGCACTGAATGCAACAAAAACCCTTTTATGAAAAATACACAGAAGAAAGAAGTAATTTTTCTTCCCTTAAGTGTTTTATGGGTATTTCTCACTGCACTTACCAGCATATGCTATCCAAACAGACTGCTACAACATTGATATTGGCAAAGTATTTATATCATCTTAGTTTCCTTTAGAATTTTCTTTCTGTTCTCTTTCCAAATAACTGATTTGCAATTTTGCAGTTTAATTTAACTCTATTTCTTAACCTCACCATCCAAGTTAGTAAGTGAAATGATTTTTATAAAGTACAAAACAAAAAGTCCCAGTTGCAAGGAGTTCCCTTGATGCTTCTCTTGCCATTTATTTTTAATTTTAAATGTCCACCCTCAAAGGAATGGGGTGAAGGATGAACATGCCAATGTGTTGCCCTGACCTCCAGTCCAACATCACTGCCTGAAAACTGAGAACCATCTGCTTCATAGTGTTAGTTGCTCCTACCAGAGCACTGTTTCCCAAAAGCAAATTTTGTTAACAGGTTTGCTGTTTCAAGCATGGTAGGTGTGTTACTGCATCAGTCAAATACAAATCTAGACAAAAATTAAGCTTGCACAGTATTCCTGGGAAAACCATTCTGCAATAGTAAATAAATGTAGGAAAAACTTTTCTAGATGGATCTGTGCTACTGAATTTGAAGGTTTGCACTCTTCTACAGGTTTCCTGTAGAACTTGAGGCACAGCCCATGAGAAAAACAAATCCCAGCCTTTTTTCAATTTTTGCTTTAACTATCAGGACTTTCAAACCCCCCCAAAAAACCTAACCCACAGCAGACTGTCATTTCATCTTACTCATACATTTATGCTCCAATCAGAGATTCATATATGTGGTGGTGATAGCTATTTCATTGGTATTTAAGTATGACTTTCTCTTGCAGTGAAGAAGCTATTTCCTCTATTCCAGCAAATTTACTGTGCCAGTATGGTGCTTTGCAGCCATCCAGAAAAGTTGCTGAACAATGGGAGAAGGTAGGGAGAAAACTCACTAAAAAGAAAATACTGAGAGCCTATTTTAAAAGTACAGTATGATAAACACTCCGTTTTTCATGGTGAAATATAAAGATTTTTCAATACCTCAGAAAATTCCGTAGGATTTTGTTTATATCTGACAATATATCTGCAACACATAAAGTTCAAGATTTCTTTAACCAAATGGCAAGATAACAAACAGGCATCTTGGTTCACTGCAGGGAACAGTCTACAAGGCTGTACATATTTCTGAACAACAAAATTGCACATGTTTAAATGAAGACTTAATTAGACATAATATTTTAACTGTCTCCATGAAATACTGTATTTGATTTGCGATTGTGTTTTAACATCAGTTATTTCTGACTCTATGTACATCAAAGCCCAATTCATCCATGACTGGTTGCAAACAATAATCTGATAAACATCAGCTTTAACCCCTTGCATGACAGCCTAAGAAAATAAGACCCTGATCTTAACTAAGGTCTTAGTAAGCTATAGTAAGATAAAATGATACAAGTTCCTCCTGTAATTTCTGTCAGAGGTCATCAATCTGTACTCAACAAAACCATTATTGATATTTGATGCCGATGAGCTCCTAGTTCAGTGGCTGAAAAAAAACACATGACACATTAAGCCCATTCTTTTTCTTATGTGAGACCCATAATTAATGGGGCCAAATCATTCTCCACAGATAATTAATTCTCATATTATTCCCCAGGGTGACTGACATTTCATGTAAATACTTCTTTGGATAGGAGAATGCAAAGAAAAAGGGTTTAACTGCTGAACACAGAGAGCTACAACCACACACGTTTCTCTGTTGTGTCCTCCCTCAGTCCCCTTGCAAATGGCTGGAGAACACTGTGTAATTTGAAGGAGGAAAGGGATTGACAATGCTGAAAGAACCCCAAGGACCAAAAGCCAAGATTATGGCAATTTTGAAAGCATATCACCAAGTGTAATGTCTGTGTAACCCTCCTGTGGTGACAACATCTCAACACAGTATTTTGGTGTTTTTAAGCAAGATGGCTGAGTCAACCCTATACAGTACAGCAGTGCTATCAAAGTGTTCAGTCCTATTCCTTCTTCTTCATCTTTGGAGGAGGCTCTTTACTGAGCTGACACAAGACTCCATCCACCAAACCTATAAAAATTTCAAAAGCCACCTAAAATCCATATTAATCAGTTAAAACAGCCCAGTGCAGGAGTAAAGGAGCACTAGAGTTTGCCACAGAAATGGCCAGTGTGAAGAGAAGGGGACAAGGGCTTCCCCTACTACCAGCCATGACCTGGCTGCAGAGCTCACCTCCTGCAGACCTGTCCACCAGAGTCTAACACCCAGAGAACACCCTGACAACCTCATTTCCCAGCTAAAGAGAAAGAAAAGGAGGGCAAGGAGGACTAAAAGCACTCACATGCTTTCTTGTCCCATCTATCTTCAGAAGCAGATGGCAGCACTTTGCACACCCTCACAGAGCAGGCAGCTGTGCAATTAAGCAGCTGCTTTTTCCACACAACAGCTTGAAGATGGAATCCTAAAAACTTCAGGAACATACCTTGTGAGGAAGTTTGTGTTGGCTACTCTTGCAGGGGGGAGAGAAAGATACTTCACCTCATGTCCTGGGGACAGACACCTCGCAGATTCAGATTCCTTTAGGACGAGCAGGAAGGATTTTGTGCTGCAACGAAGCCAGCACATAAAAGCTGAGGATCCAAACCCATTTTAGCCTGTTGTCATGGTTTGGCGCTGGCGCAATGCCAGTGCCCCCATGAAAACACACTCTCCCCGGTATCTGCTGTGAGATGTGATCAGAAACAGAGCAAAGCAAGCCTCAATTTGGGAACAAAGGAGGAAAAAAACTTTATTAACTTACAACTATATGAACACACACAGCAAAATGGAAAACCTTTCAAAAACATTTCTCCTCCCCCCATTCAATTTCCCCACAGCATAAAATAAAACCTTAGATTTTCATCTGGTCACCACCCTTCAGATAATCAATTCTCAGTCCATCAAGGAGAGAGGAGTCCCTCTTGCACCACAGGCTTCCCCTGGGAACACAGTTGAAACCTCTTGTGTTTCCATGTCACTCATGGCACTGCCCAGAGAACATTTGCCTTTGTGACCTCTTCTTTCCATGTCCAGTGCTCTCACCACTGCACAGGGACCAGAGCTGCTTCTAGGGTTCCCCTTTCAAGGGTGCTTTGCCCAGTTCCATAAAAAAGCGACAGTCTCTCACTTTCGGGACACCAGTCACCCCCAAATTCACCCCCTGGGGCCAAGGGGTCTTGAGAACAAAGATCGTCCTCTATACTGAAGATCGAGGGCACCACCACCCTCCTCACCCATCATCTCTGTTCACAACACTCCTTCACTGCTCTCTCTTGGCTCCAAGCTACCGCCTCCCCCTAAATGCAGTCTCTGTATTACAGGAAAAATGGTTCTGCCCATGGCTATACGAGAAAAGTCCAGCCAAAGGCCACTCCATCATCTCCTCCCACCTAGGATTCTTCTCAACTTCTCTCGGTCATCCTTCACTCGTACAACTTTACATCACACTTGTCCATTTCCTCCCATTTCATCCCTATCTCTCTTCTCATTCAGCTCCAGGAGGATCAGCATTTGCAAGGTTTCCACCCCAGGAAAGAGTTAAAATCACAGGCTCTGCCTGTCCAGAACTCCCACGCTGGCCCTGCCGGGCACTTTCTTGCCACCCCCCCCTCTCCTTCTCTGCCAGGCCAGTGCTATCACATTTCAAGGTGGCACAGGCACGCTCTCTGTCTCTCTCCCTCCTGGGGTGGCGGGGGGAGGGCTGCCCAATGTCTCTCAGTGCTCCTCCACCCTTCCATCCTGCACGGTCTTCACCTCCCTTCTCTGTCCAAGGGCTCTGGCCTACGTCACCCAGGCCGCATGGCTTCCCCTCCTCCGCCCAGCCCACAGCTGGCCAGGGGAGGTCTGACCTCTCCACCGACCAGAACCAAGTGAGAGTGGCCCTGGCAGTCCTCTGCTTTTAACCCCTGTGTGCTCAGAGGCATTTCCATATCCTCAGTGGCCACACCATGTGCCAATATTCACATCTGAGCACCCATTGGTTTGACCACTGCCTCCCAAAAAACTCACTTCCTCTTCAAACCACGACACCTGCTCTGACGGAACAATGCTGACTGGCAACATCATGCAGTTTGTGTGCCTGCCGGTCTGTCTCTACTTCTTATTACTATTTTAATCATTTCCAATGACACTTGGACAAGGTACAGAGGTCTCAGGGAGGTAAAGTTCTTCTGGCTATCAAGAAGAAACTGTGTGGGTATTGACCAAAGGAAGGGCTGGAGCAAACTGACTGTTTGGGTGAGGCCATGTGAAAGCTCAACTTCAACATACAAATGTAAAATCAAGGGTTTGCTTTGACCCCACAGAAACATCGTAAGACTTGATAGAGGCTGATTATATAAGGCTAACTGCAATATCAGTCATCTTTTCAGCTCTGGAGACCAAATAGTTTAGTTCCCTGCTCTTGGGAAAACAGAAAAACAAACTAATAAATTATAACATTTTATGTCTTTGCAGACATAGTCTTTCTTGTCCCATAAGATACATGAAGAAAATGCCTCACAGATAAAACACAAAGCCTTTATCTCAATTGTATTTTTATAGAGGCCCAAGGATTCATGCAAAATTATAGGAAAATCCATGTGTAAATCACAGCTTTTTTGATAATGCTACCTGCTACTTAATGTAAGGATTTTTGGGGAAAAAGAATGCTGGATTTAGCACCATGCTACTCAATACAGGGCTTTGCAGTTTTAACAAGTTTTACAGTAAGTTTTACTTTTTGCCTTTTGGAAACTATTTAAAAATTGATGTGAAGGCATGGGAATAAAAATATAAAAATACAACAGATCTGTTAGGTCACCAAATCCATCTATGTGCCAGACCAGAACAGTTCTCTGTGACAAATTCCAGCTGAGTTTAGCAGTCTTAGGCAATTGGACAACCAACACTTTCCCTCAGATTATAATTTTTTCAGACCGTATGTTGTGTGCTCCATTTCATTAATTCAACCATATTTTTTTCCTCTTCCTTTTAAATAAAGATTGCAGCACTCACATGTCAAGCTGAAGAAGACATTATTCTAACAGTAACATCTAACATCTGTTTTTGGCAGCCACTATGGGCAGTTGGCAGCAGCTCTGCGGTTCCCTCCTTATGTAAATGATCATGTGCTGGTGGCTGTCTAAGATAACATTGCTGGAAGACAAAGGAAGCAAAAGTCCTTTTCCTTTTACTTGATGCTTACTGCTAGCTAGAACATAAGGACTTTTGCATGTTGAGCAGACAGCCTCATTTTCACTGTATGTGGGCCAGATCTGGCTTCAGGGGAACCGAAGAGAGCCCTGTGCAAGCAGGAAAATTCACTAAAATATTTATCAAAGGGAAATGATTTTTAGGGTCTTATTTATGCACAGAGCTATTTACTGTAAAAAAGGAATGCCAGGGAATGCTGTCTGATACAGAAGCAGCAAAGAAATTAAGATGTGCACCCTCCAGTCCACACAGTAGATGTCAAAATCTTTCCAAGACTGAAGTACGTTTGCAAAAGGTAGGTTTGTTGGATGCAAGTGATTGTTAAGACCTTTTGAATATTCTTGTGAAAGACAGCAAATACAGAGTCCCACTAAATGGGAAAATCTGGCCTTTGCTGGGCATCACATAGAAAGCATATTATGTATAAGTCTGCCTCTCTGTCTATGCATTGACTGATGTATGCAATAAACCCAGGATAACTGGGGAAATTCTGCTCTTGTGTTGTACAAGACACAAACCAGAGGGTCCTTTCTCCTTATCTGTATAGATCACTGACATGCAGCTTGTGAAATCTCAGCATTTTTAGCTCTTGCAGATATACAGCTTCCAAAGATATCACTTCTCTGAGGTGTTTTGGAGATTCTCAAATTGCCTCTCCTCCCAGACGGTGTGACAATACTGCCCAGCCCTAATTCAACTGAAACACTAAACAATGGATGCAGCGAGAGCATGAGCAGACCTATGGGACTATCATGCCGGCGCAGTGAAGTTCTTGATGAGGCCTTCAGCTCCAAAATGCAGGTGTTGGCCTGAGACCAGCTTCATATTAATTCCCAAGGTGTTCTGAGATGCATCCTGCCACTTTGTATTTCTGTACCTGTACTATGGGTTTTTTAAACTGTGGCAGGTAGTTTACATGGCCAAACACTGATTCTACAAGAAACAGGGGCTCTACTGCCATTTTAGCCACTCACACTTGCCTCAGAGCTGCATTGTGCCCTGCTGATGCTGCTCACACGTACTGAGGAATACACTTTGCAGTTTCGGACTCTGGATAAATAACTCAGCACTGTCTGCACCATCAGCTACAGGTGTTTTTCCCCAGCTCTCAGAACAGAGTATTACCATCACAAAAAGGCCTCAAAGCTGTTAGAACCATGGCAATGGGTAGCTATGTTTAAATGCTGTCATGCAGTTTAGCCAATGGTTTCAAACAAAATTAAATAACCTTAGTGTTTGGTATCTGAGTGACATAAACATCAGTATGAGAAACCAGTTGTGATACCGTGTGGCAGTAAGAGCACCAAAGAAAGAACTGACCACAGAATTTGAAGCAGTGGATGAAGATCAGTTTAGATTAGATCCTTCCTATGATCCTGCTCTTGGTAAAAAGCAAATCAAGACATTTCACAGTTTGGCAAAGATCATGCTTCACCATGTTCATACACAGAAATTTTTAGAAAGATAAATTTGATGTAGCTTTAGAGTTGAGGTCTGGGTTCTGTTTTGGCCCAATTCTAATCTTTAGGTTAATTTTCAACCCCAAGTATTCTATACAGCAGGAAACAGTTTCTTTGGTTAAGTGGTCAAATTTAAGAGATAGAGCTGCTGAGTATGCTCTGTTCCCTCAACCTGCACTGGAATAGTAAGAATGCCCAATGACTTGCAGCACTGGGCTTCAAGCTTCTGCAGCAGTTAGTTTGCCACATTAGTAAAATGCTGCTAATTTCTCCATTTTCTTCAGGGACATCAGGAAGCTGCTGCTCTGTGTGTGCACTGGAGAGGCCTAGACATTTCACTGGCAGCTTCTTCTGCATGTCTATACCAATCTTTCTATCTAAATGCCATCTTAAACTATGCAGTACAATGCTGTGCATGCTGCTGAGAGAAAAGATAAAAGAATGAGCAGAAGGACAGTAGGAAGCTGAATGGTGTGTGAAAACGAGAATATGACTAAGTGACTTACCATTCCAATTGCCTTTCACCAAATGTGTGTCATCAATACTAGTGAGGTAGGGATGGTTAACATTACAAAAGCTCTAATTGTGGATTTGTCCAATATTGTCTTTCCCAAGAAGTAACCTCAGATGCCTAATAAGCATATTATTTATATTCCAGATTTTAGGTGTCCCTGCCACAGGGATTTTCTTCTTAGGGAGCAAGTAACTTCTCAGTACTTGTAATACTATGACTACATATTTGACTGAAGACTGCACTTTGCAGCCCCTGAAATTACAGTACTAAAAGATTTTTATATATTTTATTGTATTTGAGTTTTATACAGAAGGTAAAAAAATAACAATCACAATTATGCCTCACAGGAAAATAAAACTGTACGTGGAAAAGTCACCATGAAAATGACCTCTTGCTCTCCAAGCGAATTCATGTGCTCTGAAAGGACAAAACCCGAAAACTTTGGATTTTTTAGTAAATAGGTAAATTCCAGGTTGCACTAAAAATGATAACCCAAACATTTGTGGCCTTTATATTCAATTTAACAGGTCTAGAAGATCTATGAGATTGTCACCAGAACTAATCTAAAATCCATTAATCTAAAATCCATTAAATCTGTAACTTTTATTCATTCATAATTTTAAAGCTATGAAATTTCCCTTCTGTGGAACTTCGTGCTTCTTCAGAAAGCCAATTCTCCATTCATTATTTCAGCAGAGAAATTCCCACCAGCCCTAATTCAGATCCAGAAATCACAAACCTGTCCTGAGTCTCTAAAATAGGATGCCTTCTGAGTAATTTCTCATTAAATGTATTTGCATTGAACTGGAATACCAGAGAAAAAAGCCTTGGGGCCGTTCAATCAGTCCTGGCTTGTTCCAAGTGAAGATCTATATGAGCCTTCAGTTTGCATATAAAATAGTCTGTAGAAATTAAAGGTGTTAAGAAAATGTGCTAATTTTCTGAAAAACTGAAATACAGAGGCTCTGAGCATTGACCAGATATAGGTATTTGAAAACAATCTAAAACAATTCCTTTGACATTAATTGAATTTCTATCTATTACGCTGCAAGTAACATCAGAACTTGGCCTAATTTCTGAAGTTGCTTGCAGTACTCATTGCAGAGGGAAAAATCTGTCATTAGAGTTGTGTTAAATGAGTTCAATATCATTACATCACAACCTTAATAGCATGTGTCTCAATAATTTTCAAGATTAGTGAAAAACATGGGCACAAAAAAGAAACCTGAGCTTTCTTATGTAATGCTTCTATTGCCATTTTTTCTATTGTCATACGGATCTTCTTTTCCTCCGTGCACTACAAAAGAAACCTCTTTAGACAGCTTTCTGCTGACTTCTTCTTTTATCTGTAAATGCTTTCAGTGACTAGTTCACATATCTATTTTTTTTCTCTAAGCAAAATAGTCCTCTATAGCCTCAATGAACCTGACAGTGAAAAGCACTAAAGTTGGACTGCACAGGGTCATATCACAGCTTACTGAGAAACGTGGGGCCACCAAAAGGAGATAACTGTAGCCAGCACAGGGGGCCAGGATAGCTCCTGCTTCAGTCCTGCCTCAAGGTAGCATCTCATGAGTGCCCACTTTCCATTTCAGTAATCCATCTTTGTATAATGCACTCATTGTTCGTGGCCATCAAGTAAGGCAGGCAGCCCTCATCCCATTACTCTTTTAGCTCCAGGGTGAGGCTTATTTTTCTTATCTGCAAAGAGGATATTAAGGAGTGGAATACATACACATAGTTCTCCTTAGGTTTATTGTGTTCAGCCTACTACCCTGCCAATCATGCCATTTTTGTTTTGTTATCACTTTTCTTAGTTTAGTGCCATAACCTCAGGCTCTGATCTCATCAGATCTCACAAACTAAATAGGGTCAGGCCAGGTCAGTACTCAGACAGGAAACTTCCAAGAAAACTCAAACGTTTGCAGGAAGGAGTACCCTTCCACCCATGCTGTATTTTTCAGCCTCAGTCAGTACCTGACATTACTGAACCAACACCTGTGAATGATTTTTGAAGTTGACAGACTTCATGTCTGAAGTGAAACTCATCTTGAGCACACTGAAAACAACAACAACATTTATTTCAGTGGGATCTTTCATTTTTCAGCTGTCCTACAAGTCCATGGTTGCCTTCACTGCCTGTTTGCAGATCTTTCTGTCAATACTGTATTTTTCCCTTCATTGATAATGGCCGCTGAGAGCTCCTAGCTCAGACTTCCTTCTTCTCTAGGCCTACCACAACTCATAATGCCACAGGATCAGGTTCCAATCATCGACGACTGCCTCCCTCACAGGACATGGGCATTTCACTGCACTGAGAAAGCTTGTGCAACTCAGTGTGTTCCCCACAATGTAGTGGACGAGTCAGTTGGCATTTTGGTGATTTATTTGAAACTTAAAGCCATTGCTGATAATGCGGAAAACATGTACCAACTTTATTCACTAAAGATATTACTGTCTTCTACATGGGAGCCATGGGAATATTGAATAAAACATATTTAAATATATTTAAATAAGAATCATAGAACCTGTGCTTCTGATGCCATGACCTTATGCTAGTTATAGATTAGTTATAACTATATATAGTTATGCTAGTTATATTATTCTCAGCTTGTCTTTTCAGAGCATAAAAAGGTGCATGAGAAGTTTATTTTTATTGTTCAAATGCTGTTTTCACTAAAGTTATAAGGCCGGAGGAAACATGCTCTCATAACCACGACTGTAAAATGAGAATTGGGATATTTGGGTAGTATTTTGCCACAGTCATCACTGTTATCTTGAACAAATCACCATTTCAGACCATGATTTCCATGTTTCAGAGCTTCACAAATAGTCATAAAGCTGGGGAAAGAAACAGACTCAGGGGCACATCAGCCTCAGCCAACATCTTCACAACCTTCCTTTGGTTATATTTAGACCATCACAAGAAAAGTTAGGTAGTGGCATCATCTGCCCACAGTTTTTATGTCACTCAGTGCCCCATTTATAAAACGAGGCTAAATATACCAGACACATATACCCTGGAAAATTTTTTGTGTACCTTAAATAAACAATTCTGTGTAAAGACATAATATATCCCTCACAGATATAATGTGTCCATGTGCTTATTAGCATGTTCCTCTTTGGAAAGCAGTACTGACTAAAAGTAAGAGTGGAGGCAAGTACAGAGCAAAGTGCTTCTTAAGTGGGTCTGAATTTGGATCTCAGGGGTTAAACAATTTGCTAAGGATTGTAAATAATTTTTAGAAAAGAAGCAGGACTGCATTATTTTTTTCTAAAGTTCATTCTTTTTTTGATATAGATTCTTTCTTTTGAGTAAACAGTAAAACTATGACATTAAAATGTTACATAAATGTAGAAATTTATGGAGTTTAAAACAATGAATTGTGAATCTCTAATTTGAAAACAAAGGAGGAAAATGGACAAAGTACAAAAAAGCTTTTTTGCATTGACACTATGCACCATGTGCCTTAAAGAAGCTGCCTGTGATTTGTTTTCTTATTTCACATTTTCTCAGTGTATAAATCCTGCTAGAGAGCTTATTGCTTGTTTACATCAAACTTTTGACCTCGTAATGAAACTTCACACAATGCCACAAACAGAAATAATATTGAAAGGCGTGAAAAGAACCGGTCCATTGGGATTGCTATTTATTTTAAACTGTTCTCTATGCCAACATCCATTTAAAGTTACCTGTCTTTATCCATTAATAACCACTAACTGTTAAAATGTGTCCCAGATTCTGCTGGCTTCCGCACTACAAACACGCTGCCTTCTTTGTCAAGAACCACTTTTAGATAAGGGCATGTGGCAGATTACTGTTTCTACTGTTCCTTCCTCGCCATTATGAATCTCAGCATGTTGTCCTCATGCTTTACAGAATTGCACAAGATACTCTATGTGATGCAAAATTTTCACTTTACATGGACTAAAGTACCCCACGACAATTCCCAAGGGACAAACCCTCATCAACTGACAACACTTAAATGTGAGATACAGAATGGAGAAAACTAATACAGCTCCCATCTTATTTTCACAGCTGGACTCTTATGAATTTTTGACCCCAGCGTGTTAGACATTAACAGGACTGATTTTTGATTCAGCATTTAAGCTTCACTTTGACTTTTTATTCCCACTGCCAGATGATTGCTATCTCTGATCCCACTATGAAAGTTTACCAGTCACAAATCCCTATAATGTGTAACCTTTATACTGCCTTGATTTACGTTAATCTGATCTACCAACAAATGGACACATCTGTTTCATTCTGACAAAGTTGATTTATGTTGACATGTTGACTTTTGTACTTTCCAATGCTGCATTCCCTTTATTAGGTTTCTGGCATTGTGTCAGCTAGACAGGGCTGGCTTTTCTGCATTTTTTTATCCAGCTGGGAGATATTTCAGTGCTTGTAAAAATTAGGATGCTGAACTCTTAAAATCAATGCATTTGTTACTAATGTGGACAGTTAAATAAGATTCTTTTTCACTTCCTAAGATTTCTATGCTTTGATTTCCTTCCTACTTTGGTTGATGTAAATCATTAACAATGCAGCTAAAATTAGGTAAATTACACTGGTGGAAAGGCAGAAATTTAGATGTAATTGATGCCTAATTATTTTAAAACATTTAGAGCAAACTTTGGTACCAAGAGGTACTAGAGTGCAAAAAATATCTCTGCACTGCATTTGCCAGGTCAGGACGCCCATCTTCTGACAGAAAGCTGTGCTTTGTTTCCAGCCTTTCAGCAAAAAGAAACATCTGAACCCAGGCTCTCACTGGGGAGCTCATACTCTAGTAATCCCAATTGAGAAGAGAACAGAACAGCAGAAATCTGTCCTTGGATATCAACAATGCAGCATCAGGACTGTGTGTCCAGGCCACCTACAATAGAAAAGGATGGGGCAGAAATATCAGAGATATATGCATTTTCACATAAAACAGAGGTAAAGAACAGCTAAGAATACTTTAGTGAGACAAGGGCTTTAGGAAAGCTTCTATTCCCAGCAGCTAGGTGAAATGCCTTTTTCCACAGTTCAGTGATAGAGAGAAGTACAGAGAAACTCAGCTGTCTGCACACTGAGCTGATGGCATCAAAAGATATATTTTCATTCTTAAGAACTTCTGAGAACTATACATGAAAAGGGCAGTATATGTTTTTGGTATAACCAAACCAGGTTTTAAAGGAGATTTTGTAATACCACAGAAAGCTCTGTCTCAAGAGATCACAGAATCATAAAACAGTTTGGGTTGGAAAAGACCTTGAAGATCACTGAGTCCCACCATTAACCCAGCACTGCCGAGCATCACTAAACCATGTCCCTCAGCACCACATCAGCACGTATTTTAAATATGTCTGGGAATGGTGACTCCACTGCTTCCCAGGGCAGTCTGTTTCAGTGCTTGACAACTCTTTCCATTAAGAATTTTTTTCCTAATATCCAATCTAAACCTCCCCTGGCACAGCTTGAGACCATTTCCTCTCAGACCCCCAGCTGGGTACGCCCTCCTTTCAAGTAGTTGAAGAGAGCAATAAGGTCTCCCCTGAGCCTCCTTTTCTCTAGACTAAACACTCCCAGCTCCCTCACTTGATCCTCATAAGACTTGTGTCCCAGACCCTCCACCAGCTCTGTTGCCCTTTTCTGAAGCCTTTCTACCTCAATTGTCTTTCTTGTAATGAGAGGCCCAAAACTGAACACTTGAGGTGTGGCCTCACCAATGCTGAGTACAGACAGTTGGTCAAGCTCTTTCCTGGTCCCACTGGACCACATTATTGCTCACCCAAACCAGGATGCCATTGGCCTTCTTGGCCACCTGGACACACTGGCTCTTGTTCATCAGGCTGTTGACCAGCACCCCCTGGTTCTTTTCCATCAGGTAGCTTTCCAAACTCTGCTCCCAGCCTGCGGTGTTGTGGGGTTGTGACACAAGGGCAGGACCCAGCACCGAGCCTTGTTGAACCTCTTTTACCTTTGTCCTCAGCCCATCTATACAGCCTGTCCAAGGTGCTCCAGCAGATCAACACTCCCATCCAGCCTGGTGTTGACTCCAAACTGACTGAGGGGGCACTTAATTACCTTACCCAGGTTGTTGATAAAAATATTAAACAGGATCTACCCCTATTTTGAGCCTTGGGGAACCCCACTTGTGAACCCCACTCCATCCACCACCACTCTCTGAGTCGGGCCATCCAGCCAGTTTTTCACCCCGCAGAGTGCACTTGTCCAAGCCATCAGCAGTCAGCTTCTCCAGGAGAATGCTGTGAGGAACAGTGTCCAAGGCTTTACTGGTGTCTAGACAGACAACATCCACAGCTTTTTCCTCATCCTCTAAGCAGGTTACCTTGCACAGAAGGAGAGTTAGTCAGGCAAGACTTGCCCTTCATAAACCCATGTTGGCCGAATCTGATCCTCTGGTTGTCCTGCACATGCAAGTGATGCCACTCAGGATGATCTGATCCATGCACCTTTTCTAGCACTGAGGTCAGACTGACAAACTTGCAGTTCCTTGGCTCCTCCTTCTCACCCTTCTCATAGGTGTCATACTGGCTAATTTCCAGTCAACTGCAACCTCCTTGGTTAGCTGGGACTGCTGGGAAATGATGGAGAGTGGCTTCACCAGCACTTCCACCAGCTCCCTCAGTACCCTTGAGTGAATGCTGCCTGGCTGCACCAATTTCTGTGTGTCTAAGTGGTGCAGCAGGTCCCTGACCATTTTGCCTTGGAATATAGGGGCTTCTTTCTTCTCCCCACCACTGCTTTCCAGCTCAGGGGGCTGGGTGCATGAAGAACAACATTAAAGAACAATTATTATATGCCTTACTATTAAAGACTAAGGCAAAGAAGGCAATAAGTACCTCAGTCTTTTCCTCATCCTTTGTGGCAATGTTTTACCCCACATCAAATAAAGGATAGAGATTTTCCTTAGTCTTCCTTTTGTTGACAATGTATTTATAGAGATGTTTTTATTGTCTTTCACGGCAGTAGTCAAATGAAGTTCTAGCTGGTCTTTGGCCAACACCAAGGCCAATGCAATTACACCAGAGATCAAGCTCCAAAGCCTCCCCTGATGTATGGGAATCCAGCCCACAGGACCAGATTAGAGCCGAAGTAACTTCCCTGAATCTCATTTTGTGTGAACATTGAATCCTTAGATCCATCCACTTTGCTCTTTAATCCCAATCCCATTATGTCCCACTAGTTCCTGACACAGGCAGAAGCTAAGTGTATCACTTTGGTTTAGAGGCATTGAAAATGTGGATTTTTTGGTTCAGTGATCAAATAAAGAATTGTAACAAAATTAATTTTTGGCTTGGATCAAATTGACATGAAGCAATTTATTTTAAAATTAATTTAATTTTTTAAAATTAATTTTTAAATTTTTAATCTGCCAGCATAAGAATAATAGATGATGGGGATGGAATAGAGGAGGGGAAAAACAGTGAAAATAGTTTTGCATCCCCTTTTTCTTTTTCCTTAGGACTTACTAAAAAACTTTACTATTTGCACTCCAGTTTTTCCTATTTCCTCTCCATATTCAGGGATTTTTAAATTTCTCTTTCAAAATCTGGAGAATGAAGCAACTTGGAGAAGAACACACAACAGAGGATTCAAAATTCCTCTACTAGAGTTGCCCAGCTGTACCCTGAAACTTCATGGACATTTCTTATTAGAAACTGGAAAAGAGACCAAAGCGGGAAAGTGCTTGGCTGATGCAAGGACAGGCACAAGTGGCTGTGATCTTGAGGCCAAGCGTGCCATCTAGTGTTGGATAGTGTTTGTCAAAGGGAAAGTGTCTGTTCATCTCCACAAGGTTCTCAATATCCGTGATCTATCTTTCATCATTTACTGGACAGGCTACTGCTATTAAATGTAAGGCTCAACAATAATAACAACAACTTTTCACCCTCGTGACCTTTGGGCAGTATGTGTGAATAATTTGTGAACACTTTTTATTTGGAAGATGCTGATCAATATCTGGTGAGCACATCCAAAAAGTAATGAGACTTGTGCTGAGACAGAGGTGCACAACATTATAATAAAATACTTTGAATAGACTGTGACCTTTTTGATGATCACTTATTTCAGGAAACTGCGGGAAATGATAGCCCATGTGATGTGGAAGAGATTGTAACAACATACTCTTCCTGAAACTCCAGTAAGGAGGACAATGACCCAATTATCACCCTCATATGATGGAAAAATGGGTACAGAAAGTTGAAGACAGCAGGCTGCCATTGTTTGTTCTTTTGGCTTTTGTCAGCTACTCCATATTCAGTTGTGAAGTATGAGCATCAAGACAGGTATCAGTCAAATCCACAGCACCACTGTCATTTCAGCAGTTCTCTTAGCACAAATACTCTGCTACCACTGAGGAGCACAGACTTCTAACATATGTTACCATGGAGTTCTCCTAAACAATTGCCAAAACCTCTCATGACACAAAAAAGACGTGTGAACACCTGAAATTTGGTGCATTCCCATAAATACAAAAGTGTAAATTCTTTGGGGTAAGGTGTCTTTGTTTCTTCACTTCTTCCATTTCAGGCCCCCCAAGCAGAAATTCCAGGAAACATTGGGGATGAGCTGGATTGGAGGCAAGAAGTTGTGTTTCAGACATAGAGATGAAGAAAAGACTGCCTGTGAAAGTCTGTGGAAACACTCATTTCAAGCATCTCTCATCTTCTTGATGTACTGCTAGAATTAGGGCTGACGTGAATGCAGGCACTACAGAGGTGGGCAGAGTAAGGGGAGAAAAAGGAGGGTAATTAAGAGTTATTGAGTCACATTTCCCCTGTTTGTTTAGCATAATAAAACAGCACCACTATTAACTGCAAAGTGGCTTGATGATACACCTTATCTTGTGTAAGTTTAACTGATGGCCAAAAAGTCACTCCCTTGCCCTCCTGTGCTGCTGTGCTCCCACCACTTTCCTCATGTCGAGTCAAGTGATCCTGTAGCATCAGATTTTGCCAGGTCAGTGGCTGATCCAACTGAAAACCAACTGGGGGTAGAAAAAGTTTTCTATCAGGTAGCCACCAAAAATTATGTCCTTCAGCAGAAGCTGGGGCAGAAAAACCAGCCTAATCCTTCAAGGAAAATTAGCCCTTTTAGCAGCAGCCCTTTTAGCAGTGGCTAGTTTAAGAATAAATGAAAACATGCCCAAGAGAGTAGTACAGACTGAATCAATACTAAAATTAGAATTCTTTATAGTACAGACAGAGTGATATTTTAAAAATTTTGACCTGTATCTTTGAAGACAAAAATTTTGCTTCTTTACATTAAGATCACATCAAAAGTCAAAATGTTTTTCTTCTCAACAGTTTTTGATTTCATTATGTGCCTAAAGGTTTCCTTGATTGCAAAAATGCATAGAATATTGTAAAGAGAAGCAATTAGAAGAATTCTTCAGTGAAAGCCATTAGATGTTTTCTTCAGTTCAATGTTGTTCATAATCATTCAAGACTCTGAAGCTGAAAGCAAGCAGGAACACTGGGAGACACCATGTTTGTAGCAATCTTCTTGGATTTAAAGAAAACATGCCTCTATACAGCTAGGAGAGCACCCACACTAGCAAAAGCCCTAATTCATCTTCAGGAGCAGGCTTGAAGCTCAAACCACTCACTGAGTAGGCTAGAAGTTTCCATGTATCCTTTTCCCAGCAGTGATCCAGTTTGGAGTTACTACTTGTGGGGAGTCTGCATGCTGAGGTCAAGTAGGTAATGCATAGCAATTTGCAGTGTTCCTCCCAGCAACTATTTTTGAAGCATGTTACAGCAGGACAGCTCTTGAGAGCAGCACATCTCCTGTAGGAAGACTATTGATGTGCAGCAAAGATATAGGAGAAATATAATTTCCTTTCTCAATTTCAGCACCAATGATCACAGTAGTAATTCAAAGACCAAACCGAGGACTCATTTGCACTGAATATTAATGCAGGTGTAATAGATAAAAAAACTGGCAGGAGTAGTTTTCAGAACAATGCATCTGTCAGCCAAGATCTTTGAAACAAATCCAAGTTTAACAGAGCAGCTTCTTTCCCTTTCTTTAAAAAGGGATTCAATATGATCAGCTACATCTTCTCAAAAGAAAACATTTAGACTCTTTGCTTTTACAGACTTTGATCCAACGTCAGAATGGCGCTGATTTCAGTGGAGGCAAGATCTTAAATAAGGTTGGGGCATTTAGCTGTCTTTGAAGCTACGTGTTCATTTTTGTCACAGGACTTACTTGACAGCCTAAAGACGAAAGCCTCTTTTCATGCCAAAAATAGAATAAATGCACCATTTCAGAAAACTGCTCACACAGTCCTGCCAGCTTGCCTTGACATTTTGGTGCAGGAATCACCTTGAGCTTCACAGAGGAGCTATTTCCCAGGTAGTTTGTCTCATCACCTCTGCCAAAAAGTCTAGTTCAGGTGCTTAAATTATAGTAGTGGTGGGGAGCTGCTTCAGATCCAAGTGTCTGCTGGACAGAAAACAGGCAAGTGAGCCATTTGTTAAATATCACCAGTCACTACTGGTTTATACCCAGATCCTGCACAGGTGAAACTCCACTGAAGTAAATGGAGTTCTGCAAGCAGAACACTTGACCAGAAGACTGATTTTATCAGTGAGTATAAAGTAGTCTGGTATTGGCAGCCATTCAATCTGCTTGCAAAAAACAGCTTTTAACCCAAAGAAACTAAAGAACTAAACCTGCTTGCAACTTCAATTTTCACATGAAGGTACATTTCAAATGCTACAATGATAAAATGTGCAATTTTCATAATAAAATAGTGAAAATTAAATGGCCACTTTTATGCATGGATCCTTTAAGAGAACGTTTCTGGCAAAACAAGACACCTTTTCCTGTCAATATCCTGAAGTACACTTTCTCCCTCCTGTTATACTTTGATGAAAGAATACTTCATGTCATCTCCATTACTTTCATGCTTAATGGCATTGCAATGAAAGAAATGACACCTTAAAGAATTAGGACCCAGACTAGCATCCCTTGGAGGCTGAGTTTCAGATCATTATTTCTGCTGACACTGTGCAGCTGTTACAGAGGGGTTTTTTTTCCTAGGAGCAACTTTCGGTGTTTTGTTTTGGTTTTTTTTTTCTTTTTTTTCTCCACAGAAATCTTTAGCAGGAAGAGGAAGGCACGGCTTGTTGGATCAGTGATGTAACACCAGATGACAGGTGGGTTTCAGGGAACTCTCTGGGGCCATGGCCTCTTTAGTGGTTTTACCACTCTAAACTCAATTACAGTGGAGTTTCACGCTCCACAGCAAACTCCAGTCCTTTTTTGATAAAAACTCTACAAAGTAAATAAGTCATGATGATGATATGGGTCTGCCATTTAATATTCATTGAAGTACATATGTTTGAAAATTGGAAGCAGAGTTTAATCCATTTTCATATTTATATCAACATGCAGCTTTAAAAAGGATATATTTCCTTTTCTCAGAGAATCTTGACAATTTCTGGTCTGACAAGATAAATAAAGATGTAAGAAACTGACTTAGAATATAAGGAGGAGACCCAAGGAGATTTAAAATGCAAATCTTAAAATACATATCCTAGGTCTACTCACTTTCAAGGGGGAGCACACCTCCCTTCCACATTACTTTTGGTTTGATTGAAATGATACAAAATAGTTTCAAGGATCCATAATTCTTGATGATATATGCAAAATTTGATCACTATTTACTCCTTATTGTACAGTTCACTGACAGTATAACAGGTAATATATTTTATAAAGGGACTTTTACATGTATGATCAATTTCTTCCCTCATTTAAATATTAGCTTGATGTCACTTTTCTGTCTTTGACATAATTAAGTCACAGTAATATTCAGAATTTGGTTGTGCATAGCTGTGACAGTTAAATCAAAACGCACAAGGAGTAGTCTCTGTGAGAACCACACATAAAACTGACAAAATAAACAATACATTGCTCTTAAATAACTAAAAAAATCTAATTTGCAAAATCTCACTGCATATAGCACTAAGTTTAATCATTATTTTGTAACATCAGACATGTTTTCCTGCCCACATTTACAGATCTTCAGAAGAAATGAAAACAAAGACATAGTAAATTTTCCCTTGTCTTGGTGTTTTATTTTAGATGACTGAACGACAAATGAAGCTGGTGAAAAAAGAGTTAACCTAATGATGTCGTCTTTTATTTGAGTGAATGTTTAAGCATGGTGCTACGGCTGATGGCACCTTGTTTAATAATGCAGTACAGAGCTTCCTAAGGGGACAGGGCTTGATCTGAAAACTGAATATGGTGCACTCTAAATTCTCTTCCCTGAGGAAGGCTGACTAACTGATAAGTGCCATGAGCTAGCGCAGGGACTGATTCTGTCAAATCAAGCTCAAATGGAAGGCACAATGTAGACTCTTCTCAAGTCTTAGTGAAGTAATTTGAGCAGACATTTGTGACATTAGACAGTGCATCAACTATGGAATGCTGTAAAAGTTCACTGTCTTACTACAAGGTGGTCTTTAGATGACAGGATAAAGAAATCAGTGCAAATTTGTTAATGTAACAACTTGGAAAAGCATGCTAAAAATGTCACTCTATTGGGATATGTGATAAAATGTATAGGAAAGTGACTGCCAGTTGGGTTTCCTTGTGAATCCTTTATTAGAACTCATGTAAAAGGCATAAAAATAGGGAAAGACAAAAAGCACAAAATTTGTATTAGGTTCTATCAGCTAAACTTCAATTCTTCCAGAACTAAAAAATTCCCAATTGACAACTGAAGCAAGAAAATCCACCATTCAACTGTTTGTTTCTTGCTTTGGGATCATCTAGTCATTCAATTCCAACTTCCCCCACTGAAGTCCTTGAATATCTTTACTAAATGGGAACTGAAAACAACAATCTTTAAAGTCAGGAAGAAAATTGTACAGGTTGAGAAGGAGATAAAACCTGTTAATCAGACATGAATAACATGCTAGCACACAAGGAATAACTTTGAGCATATCAGCAAGAAAGACTGGAAACAAATGGAAATTCCTCAATAAATAGAAGGGAAAATAGCAGGAAAAAAAAGAATTTTTCACTACTAATTCACATTTGTCTAAGCTTATTATTTTCTTCAAGTAAATAATAGTTCCCAGTTACAAGAAATTAGCAAAATGTCTCCCAGCTTTCCAATGAAAAATTTGACAAATTGCTACCTGTGAAAATTGAAGATTAAATTAATAAAGGAAAATCTGGTACGTAAGGAACTGATCTAAGAGGATATGAGAGCAAATAATGTTGAAAATAAGCACTTCAAGTTGGAGAGATTTATTGGTGGGTATATTCCAGGATAATTTAAAAAAAAATTTCAAAAGCTCTGTGACCTTTATAGAAAAATGCCAGTGCACTGATGGGATGAGCTGACACTGCTCAGCTAAGAGGTAGAGCAGTACACAGTGAGGCAGCATTTCTCAGAGAAAGACCTGATGGCTGGAATAATAAACCTATGAAGAAATGGTTTATGATACAGCACAAGATGGTGCATTTGGAGACTAATAACAAAATCTATGTTGCAAGGTGGGAATCCATCAGCTGAGTAAGGAGCAAGATTCTAGTGTAATGAGTGATGACAGAAGAAGTTGCAGATGGCAATCTGCTGACAGCATGAGAAAGGCAAATGATGCCAAACTGGTACCAGACGAGACTTTTTCTGTTGAAGATCTACTAATGTCAATGTACAACACAGCTGGAAAGACCCTTTAGGTGACGTGTTACTAAGAAATGTCAGTTCAGGAAAGAACTCCTCAAACCAGAATGGTTCTGCAAGAAGATGCTCTCTGATGGGATAATATGAGAAGATAGTTTCTTCTCCAAGAAGAAAATAAAATTTTCTTTTATGAAATATAAGGGATAAGAATTTCCATTTACTCACCATGACTTCCTATCTTTATGGAGGCCAAGGAGCTAGTGCAGGAGGCTCCTGTGGAGCTTCTGGAAAGCAGCTTTTCATCTGAGCAGTGAAACCAAAAAGGCTGGTCCTCAGACAATGATTTTTGACAGGGTCAGGAAAAAGGTTATATGATGTAGTATGTATTGTCATGTTTGGTGTGAAGATCTAGAAGGTCCTCTGCTTATGTTATTGTGGGCTGCATGGAGCTCTCTAACTGACACTGGTATGCTCAAAGGTACAATTTAGGCCAGTGTCTGAGACGTGTCCTCAGCTCAAAGTGCTATACAAGTAAATATATTAATAACCTTGTATTAATGGACCACGGGGAGAATTTTCAAAGCCCTGTAGAACTTTACAACCAGTGATGTTAATGGCATTAAATGAAAAAAAAAATTGAAAGAGGGATACCCTTGTCACCTTGAAGAACAAGTTACCTTGTTCTTCAGTGATTAAGTAAAGATCCAAGCAGTCTTCCAGTGCAGGTAGCACTGACAACTATGAGCAACAAACTCATATTCAAGCTATAAATAGTACATCTCTGGTACACAAAAATGTCTGATTTTCACCAGACCTTAATGATTTGCATAGAATCACCAGGTGATTAGACCTTACTACAGAGGTCAAACTCTCTTGCTCAGTTTTTACTTTAATGCCTCCCTCTTTTCAGACCAACAACTCAGTGGAAATGAGTCCTGTCCAGCCAGAATGGAGGATACTCACCAGTAGCTTACTTAGGAAGATACAGGAGAAAAAACCACAAGGAGTTTTCTGGTTAAGTAGGAAAAAAAAAAAAAAAAACCCACAAAATTTTTATACTCTCCAATCATGGGAACAAGGGTGAAAAAAGACATTCTGATTTTTCAGAAACTGAGGTGGTCTCTCTGTGAAGCAATATGAGTCAGCTAGCTGTTATTCCACTTCTTGAAGTTCTGAAGCAGGATTCACTAGAACTGATATCACTGCTTCATGGGTAAAATCTGTTTGGCAAGCCCCAATAGCATTACAGCATGCTCCCAATAACAAACAATAAAATAGTCCTTAGAGATCTAATATTTAATCTAGCAAGATTTCCTACCCCAAAAAGCTGACAGAGCAACTAAGTACATTCACACAGAGCTACATTTAGGAACATTGATAGAGAAAAGAGTCAAATAAATCAGAATTGGTTGTACACAGAACTCTGCTTTATATTTTCTTTTACTCATTTACTTATTTAATTCTGTTAATCCTTTGAGACATAGTATATCAGTGGTAGTGCTCAACTCAAAAGTAAATGTTCAATTTCAAGTTGACCATTCTGACTTTCATCTCTGGTAAGTCCTGCAAAAACAACTGTAAATTCACTCTGTTTCCAGTGTCAGGATTTCTGAGATGGTTGTATTTGGAAGTACCTACATGGCATTTGATATTAGCTAGGGTCCCATTTTGCAGTCTGATATTATCATTCTACAGCCAAGTAATTTATTTAACTTCGAAAAAAATATGAAGTATCTGAAGTAAGGATTAACCATATAACAATACTGCAAAGTATGAAACAACACTAATTCCTAGATGATGAAATAAGCACATGATGAAGAAGAATTATATATTTGTAAAGAACAGTTTCTCAAGTTTGATGTAATAAATGAATAATTTATACATGTAATTTTCCTTTGTTATTTTTTGCAAAGGAGGGTGTCCTATGGAGCACAAGCAGAATTCTAAAGATGTAAGTCTATAAACACTAAGTGATGAAACCTGAATTCTTCTAAAATAAGGACATAAGGCAGGGTTCCTTTTACAAACAAAGTGTTAATTTTCCACTGGTACATAACTGATACTTTCACTAGGAGTTGCCTTCAGTCCTGACTGGTTTTGTTACCCATTCTTACACCTTCATGTCAGATCTTCTGGTACATAGAATTGCAGCAGCTTTGTGCTACTGTCAACAAACTCCATCAAGAATTTCTTCCACAGCTAATAGAAGTAGAAGCCACAAAAATCAAGACGGTTAGTATCATAAAGTTATAGACATACCAATCCTTTTAAAGCCAAAGGAGCTTTCCATTATTGTAAAGACCCAGCAGTTTTCATTAGCTCGTATTTGTGGAGCAGAGTGTAGATCAAATATTGGCTGCACCTATGGGCTACTGTCATAATGGAGTCCAGTGTGTGGTGCTAATTGCTTATTATTCATCAAGACTGCAAGATGTTTTAGCATTTCATGCCATGCCTCTTCCTTGTCTTTTTATGACTTTTCCTATTGCATGAGCAAAACTGAATATCTGCAGCAATGGAGAGAATTCTTCTACACCTTTCTGTTTGTAATACCACATGGGAGGTATAAGGATATTGACATTTTGAAATATTTCTCTGCCCATTTAAGATAAATATTTTTAAATGCATGTCTAGAAAATCTGGAATCGATTTATCCTCAAAACATAAAATGTTCATAATATATTTTAGAAAGTCATCTAGAAGTCATGTTCACATACAATTGTACATTATTACAAGTTGTAAGGGTCACAGTATTTAATGCACTGCAAAAGATCTGATGATGTTCACAATAGCTCTTTCTTTCGAGATAATCTGATTTTCTTTGCAACCACGAACATTATTCTAGACTACTGCTCATTTGCCAAGGACAAATTGTGCAGAAGTGATGACAGCATCACAAAACTTTTTCTTCACACTTTCGCCAATTTGATAATGTATTGTTTGACAATGTAGTGTCATTTTTTTCACTGAGAGAGAATGGAAGCATCTCAAAGTAATGTCAGGGGCTACCCTTGAGGCATTTGCTTAAATATCTCTATGCCTCAGTTTTCCTATTTTAAAAAAGATTCATAATATTCATTCACACCAGCAGGGTGTTGTAAAGCAAAATTTATTATTGTTTGTTAGATGCTTTTAGAGCATCCAACTGGAAGAATGATAGATATGCAAAACAGAACCTGATGTAGCTATTATTCTCAGACAATTTCTGTTGAATTTATATAAAAGGAATACTGATTATTCCCAGACAATTATTCTCAAAAAATGTATATTGAATTTGTATAAAATTGAATGCTATTTTTGAACAATATAAATAAACTTGACCATTACTCATAATTTTTTTTTGCAAATAACCAATAATAAATTACATTGAAAATACATCCAATCACTCAGCTTCTGCTAAGATGCACTGATCATCTATGTCATACAGACATGTTACATGAACACAGGCCCTCAGTCATCCTTGCCTCTTCTTGTCAGTAAAACATGTACAAAGCTTCCTAAGTGTGTGTTTGCTTCCGATGAGCAACTCCCAGGTAAGGAGAAATACAAGACACTGCTTACTAGTTTTTATTTCTGTAATTAATCCTGCCAAATTCACACTTTTAAAGGAGCTTCTCAGCAGTTTTCAGAGTATGATCATAACTCATTCCTGTCATACCCAAACCAAATAAAAGCAGGCAAGGGGTGCTCTTTTATACAAAAGTAGAAGTCAAACCAAGACTGTGCTTAGCACTGCAATCCATTAACTTTTCAACTTCAGTCACAAAACTCTGAATTTTCATTCCTGTGACCATAAATTTACTGCTGCAGCTCCCATAAGGCAGCTCAATCTCCTTCCATTCAAAAAAGACTCCATTCCTCTCCTCAGATTTTGATATTGACATTACTGTGAATTAGCCAACACCTGAGCTCTGCTTTTTAATGCTTTCACCATCCACTCTTACCACTTCCAATTCTTCAAAGAATGGCTACAATTTGATCAAAATTGGAATTTAATTGGAAGTTTTTAGTTCATTGTAGGCCAATGTGTAAGCAGGTCAGACAAACATACAACACAAAATATTACTAACATTCAGAGTAACACGTGAGTTTCGGTAACTCAGAGCTACTTGCTACTATAACACACTAACCAAGGAAATGGCCAGAATGAATATACACACTCCCAATATTATGAATAAAAGTTATTAATCAAAGGAAAGCATGTTACTCAGGACCAGAATAAGGAGTTGTGACATTTTCAAGAAATCTGAGTTTAGAAAAATCTGAATAGCCTTATATTTACCAGTGAATGTGATCATTAATGTAAAAATAAATTGGTGAACTGAAGAGGTATTTATTACTGATACACCACCGTCTCACTACCTACATCTCTGAAGACTTGGCTCAGCTTTGTCCAAACCACAACTCTTCTGGGACTCTTCATATATTTCATGAGCCAGAAATTCTGTCCTATAAAGCACCAAATCCCCTGGGAAGCAGCAATTAGAACGTGATCCAGGATTATCCTTTCCGTTCAAGCTCTCACACTAAGCCCTCCCCTGGCTAGGTACAAGATGGCAAATATGTGTGGGTGGGCACATGTGCACAGATGTCCCTTCCCACTGTTTTCTAACAGACCTGTGGTCTGTGCAGGTGACAGGAATGGGCAGGAGCCTGCCTGTGCCAGAGACACTCTCTCAGTTTACAGATGAGACACTAATCCCTGGCAGACTTCTTCATAAACAAGGGAGGAACAAATAAAGAATCAGGAGAAAGCTAAAAGAGAAACTCTATCTCTTTGTCCTCAGTCCTTTTATTTGTTGACATGGTGGGGACAGGTCATGTGGGCTGTGAAACCTTGAGATCTGACCCCAGGCTGTATTGGCTTGGCACCACACTACCTCATTTTCCCCAAGACCAAATGAAATGCCTAAAAATGTCAAGGCTTGCCAAAACATTTATGTTTTTAGCTTCGCTCGGTTGTCTTCACATTCAGACCACTTTTCTTCTTCTGCCATACCCCTCTGATTAGATTACATTCCTCTTAGCTGTGGGAGCTGGGATTATGCCTGAGCTGAGAACTGGAGGGAATACAGTGAAGCAGTCTAAAGGGGAAGGGGGAATATTTCTGACATTCCTCCCAGTGAAAGCGAGCAGCAATTGACCAAACACGCTGTACATCCACACTCGGCACTTACACACTGGGTGAAAGGGTCAGCCCTTGATCTCTGTGTTGCCTTATTGCATTTCCCACAAGGCATTACCTTTGTTGACAGATTCCACCCTTCTCATCCATGAGGACTGTCATCTGGTCCCTCAGGCTATGCTCATGACTACTTCAATTGATCCTTCAGTTTGCCTTTATTTCTGGCTGCCATTGTTATCACTCTTGCTGGGATTTTAAATGTGCAACTGAGTATTATTGTTATTCTAAATCATAGCTCCTCAATTTTAAAAATAATTAAAATAAAAGAGGATATCCAAATTCCTCTAGCTTTTCTTTTGATTGTGTTTAATGTTTCTGAACCTTAACATTCCTCTTTCTCTTCATTACCCCCAAGTTAAACAGCTCTGAAAGACTTTCAACCTCACTGCCAACTACTGCAAAAAGAATAAATCAGGTAGCAACTGGTTTCAGCCAAAGCCTACAGTGATTCTTACTGGCATTGCAAAGCTTACTTGAATTCACAAGGGGCTTAAAAAGCACTGAGATGGCAGAGATTGTTGTGGCAGAAGCAACTGGAAAATGTCCTGAGATTGAAACACAGACATATTAACATCACCCTTGTGGACGCTAATGACTTGCACTTTAAAATGCCAGAGGCTCATACTGCCAGCTAAAACAAAGAAAAAACCACATTTTTAGTCTCCAAAGACTTTAGATCTTTCCAAACTCTGAGGGCAAATTCAGCCATAATGTATTTTTGCAGTAGAGCAGGGCAGCTCATGCATGCCACTGGGGGAATCATTGCCTGGAGTTGCTGTAGGCAGTGTAGTCAGTATAGCTAAATAAAACAGCAGCTGAAAACCTCTGAGAGGTTAGACCAGTAATGAAGCATTCTATAATGCAATGCAATCAAACCTAAACAGTCTGAAGGCATATCTTGCTGACACTCACAGCCCTTGCCTTTCTCACTGGAATGCATTTAAGGAAAAAAACACCAAAACCAAGGATTTCTACAAGAGCTTTACAATTTAAATTGGCACATAATTTGGAAAAAAAAACTTAAATCTTTTGATGAAGTAGCAATGTCCTACTTAGACACTTCTAGATGAGGAGGTCCTTGAAGCATTTACTAAGTAATGGCAGATTGGAAACTTTCTGAAATTGTTAATGTTAAAAGAGCTCTACTCCAAGAAATGGAAAGGTAACAGGAAAGGAAGAAAGATGCTGACAATAAGGAGAAGGCTAGGAAAAGGCTTAGAAGCAAATATTTGTAATAAAAAGTAAAAAACCAAACTGGCTTGAGTGGGAAAATATCTGTAGGATAGGAAGAATACAGAAGCCAAAGTCATCTCCAGTAGAAATCTAATAATGATCCAAGCCCAAGAAACTTTAAATGGACTGGGAAAAGGTTTTTTGGTTTTTTTTTTCATTCTTCTTGATACTCTTTAATATGTAAAAGAAAAGAATTCCAAGTGTTCTTTGCTTACATTAGAAATGTAAGCCACATGCACTTTCTTCTTCACAGATTCCATGGATGGCTAAACAAAGAGCAGGGTAAGATTTTTGTGCTATATGGATTGCATTTAACCTGAATGACTGAGAAAGTAATTTATACTTTGCCTAACTGAACATACATCTTCTGCTTAAGGATAAAAAATTCAAAGTAGTGTTACATTGCTTTCTTGGTGACCTACTGCTACCTGCAAAATTTAAACAAAACATCTAATTTAAAAATTTTTATAAAAATCAGAAGAATTAAAGTAAAAGTCTTACTTTAATTTTCAAATTATATTTTAAATAATTCTTAAAATAGAATGAATCTGATAAGAGAATGCTTTGTGAAAGTTGAGGGAATATGAGTTGTAAAAGAGGTGAAAAGGCAAAAAGATTTTGAAGAAAAACTTCTACACCCCACAATTCTTTAGGCACAGCTCTTTCCTCACATATCCCTCAGTAAAGACATGCCACAAGCATATTTAGGCCCATTTATGGCTAGCATTGTCAAGGGAGTTGTTAAAAAGATAAAAGTAAATGTGAAATTTTGACGTTTGCAGGCAGAAATTAAAGTTAAAACAAAACTCAGACAAAAGCAATTAAATTCCTCCCAAAAAAGTGGAAATAAAAGCAACACATGCACACAACTAAAAAACAGAAGAAAACATTTAAATTCTGAAGGCCAAATTGAGAAAAAAAATGTACTTGCCAAGACCCTCTGTGTAAGACACACCCAACATTCTTCCTTTGACTTATCTCATGAATAGGCTGAACTCTTCCTATTGCAGTCCCAATGCATTCCAGGTAATTACTATGTATCTTCTAAATTCAAATTTTGATGTAAAAGTGTTGGAAGTGGGTTTATAGTGGTTGAGATTCTATTTGTTCTTGTAAAAATGTTTTCTAAAAGTTTTAGCTTGAATTTTTTCATGTACAAATAACTTATATTAAAAATCTGGGAAGATGGAGAGCTCAGATAATGAGAATTAAATGTAAATGAACCTACATGAAAGTGGGTGTGCTTAAGAATGAGCAAATTATAAAAGATTCAAACACAACTTGGCCAGAAAAAATGTGCAGCAGTACTGAATTTGAGCAAGTGAAGCAATTTAAACTAATATAATTGTTATTAAGCTTATCCATAAATCCTTGCACACTCTAAAATGCCATTGATGAAGTCCTTACATTGAAGTTCCACAAGAGCTAGAAACACAGCTTTGGGCTGTGACTGTACAGATTTCTCTGTACATTTACCTTTTTTGGGGTGGGGCGGGACACAGAATGTAAATTTAGAGCGTCTGTATCAGGCATATTTTTGTGCCAATTTAATTTTCATATACTTAAAAAAGTTCTTCCACTACAATAAAAATTTAAACTTGTTGATAAATCACATCAAACTTACCTCCAGAATTGCATTCAATCCCAAAAGAAGCCAAGAAGGACTATTACTGAAGATCATTCTGGGAAGCCAGGAAATATCTAATACAGGAACCTAGGGTATGGATAGCTAACAGTTATCACCAGGATCCTCCTCCTAGCTTCCACTTCCACTCCCTAGCTAAATAAGGAAAAAATGCTGCTTGGCTTGACTTCAGTTACAGCACTGTATCGCATTGGAACCTGACAGCAGCATTAGAACCAATTCAGTTGTAGTCTACTAAATTTTTCACTTAAATAAGGCCTAATAACTCACTACATTGCATTTTAAAAATTGAAAGGATACTTACAGGTAAAATAGCATCAACACTAAAAAAAGACAGGCACCATCAGTCTCTCAGCTGCCCATTTCTGCACAGGCCCAGTCCTTGTGATCAGCTTGTGTTGGCACAGTCAGAGGACAGACACAAGGATGACCAGAGGGCTGGAACACCTCTCTTACGCAGACAGGCTGAGAGAGTTGGGGTTGTTCAGCTTGTGGAAGAGAAGGTTCCAGGGAGACCCTATAAAACTTACCGGTTCCAAAAGGGGAAGGGGGCCTACAAGAGAGCTGGAGGGGGACTTTGGGAAGGGCATGTAGTGATAGGACAAGGGGGAATGGCTTTAAACTGAAAGAGGGTAGGTTTAGATTAGACATTAGAAAGAAATTCTTCACTGTGAGGCTGGTAAGGCACTGGAACAGGTTGCCCAAAGAAGTTGTGGATGCTTCATCCTTGGCAGTGCTCAAAGCTGAGTTGGACAGGGCTTTGAGCAACTTGGTCTAGAAGATAGGGAGTTGGATCTTGATGGTCTTTGAGGTCCCTTCCAACACAAACTGTTCTATGATTTGTGCGGTTGTGCATTGTAAAAGGCCAGGGAGATGATCTGGGTTGAAACTAATCCAGACTGATACATCCATGTGGTTCATCAAGAAACTCTATGAACACTTGCTGCCAGAACAAAAGGATAATGCAAGGTGAAGATTCAGAGATAAAATACAGATTGAAGGAAATATTTTTAGTATATCCTTCTTGCTACTTATCTCAGAGTGTTTCTCAGCTCCTGATGACAGATTGATTCCCCCACAGACATCAGACTGTGCTCACACAACAGTCTCACACTTCGACACATAATCCACTGCTTCAAAGAGAGCAACTACTTTTCAGCGTATAAAGGTTAAGCTTATTTATTTGAAAAATCAAAATTGTTTCAAACTTTTACATATTTCCCTAGTGCTGCCCTGACCCACACAAAAGACATTCACAGGCAGGCCCCATGTAGGTAATGATGCATCTTCAGGGAGCTTCCCTTTCCAGTAAAGTCCTCTTGAGCACTCATTCTAACACATCTGAACTTACATGTGCTGAAATAACCTGGTTATTATTCATCTGTACTACCTGACAATGCAAATAATTTTGTCTAAGTGAACCATTTCCATCACTTGGAATAAAAAGTAAAAAACCAAACTGGCTTGAGTGGGAAAATATCTGTGCTCCATGACTTTTCTCACTAATTCAAATAGTGACTTTTCTTTTAGGTTTCAAGTAAAATACTAAGCTAAGAACTATCTCCATATAACCTCACTAGATTGCAATTTATTTTGCTAACCTTTCCTAGCAAATGCAATTTGTGTGCTAGTAGTTAACCCCTGCTGAATTTACCTGCTCATTGTTGAAGAGCAGTGATTTTTTAATTTGTGTGCCTAAGTCAAATGCTTTCTAGAAGTGTGTCAGCACAGCTGTCACCTGTATCAAGCAGACTTGTAGTCCTTCAAAAGAGTAACAATCTCATTTGACAAGACCTAATTTCTATGAAATCATGTTGGTTAACATTAGGTGCATTCTCAGCATTAAAATCTCTGTTGAAGTCCATTATCAGCTGACCTGTTACTTTCTTGAGGCTCTATGCTTAAATAGCTGTCTGATATTACATTTCCGAAATCCCGTGTCTCACCTGCTACAGCAGGAGCAGATCATACTCCCAATTCTCTGGAATTTCTCAGATTTTCATTCGAAATCAACATCTTGGTACAGACAGATTTGCAAAGAAACTCTTGGGATGACCTGTTTCAACCTGCTTACATAAAAATCACAGAATCAGACAAGGGTTTGGTTTGGAAGGGACCTTAAAGACCACCTGCTTCCAATCCCCCTGCTGTAGATAGGGACATCTTCCACTTAGACCAGGTTTCCCAGGGCCCCATACAACTCAGCCTTCCAAGAATGGGGCATCCACCTGTTTTAGTGCCTTACTACCCTCACAGTAAAGAATTTCTCCCTAACATCTGTTTCTTCCTTGCGTTGGTTTATTTTTTTTTTTTTTGCAAATGTTGACTACAGAGTTCCTGTATAACAACAGGACATTATATCAGATAGGGGGGCACCAAAAAATTCTGAATACCCGAAGATTATAAAGTGCCTAAGCTTCAAACAGGACTCAAGACAACATAGCATGGTTTTCACTGATGCTGCAAGCCCAGCACGCTGCATGTTGGAGACATCTGGTATCTTGGATGGAAGAGAAGTTCTCCAGGCATTCAGATGTAGCCAGAAGATCCTTTGCATAAAGCAGAAGAGAAGGAAGAATCCTTCAATCTCAGTTTGTCCTGCAAGTTTCTAAACCTACCCATACCATTTAAGAACTGGGGTTTTTTTTTGGTGTGTTGGGTTTTTTTCCCTTGCTAATATTTATTCAGCTCAAATATGACAAATACATTGGAAAAAATTCTCACTGTGAAAGATATAATATGCTCTTCCTTCTGAAAATAAGCAGGTCTTACTGGTACTTTCCAAAGAACAGCAGCAATCAAGAAACAAAATGAACAGGGACAAAGCTGTTCTTTAAATTTCATTTTAAGACAATATTCAGTGTACAAAATCAGACTTAGTGGAGCACGAAATTCTTGTCCGAGTCACTGATTTAGGAAAATAATCAAAAAGTGTTTCATGGCTTCATCAAAATATATATTTTCCAATAATAAGCAGAGGATTTTGCAGGGTGAATCCACATTTGAAAAATTTCTTTCTGCACTAAAAATACCATCTATTTTGCATGCTTTTCATTAATGCCTTTAAAACATAAGTTTACAGAAACACACAAATACCTTTATGCCAAAGTCATATATTTAAAATAATTATTTAGATACAACAAGGAAAACTAAACCAGATTTTTTTTTCATAGGAGATATGCTTAAAATGCTAATAATTTCTTCTTCCTTCACAGAGGTAATTTGTGCTGCACCTTGGATAGCCCAATATATTCAACTGTTATTTTATCTTAATTTATCCAGACAGTGTCTGCCCCAAGGGAAATATTTGAACTTTTCAGCCATCACATATTGCAGCAATGGGAAAATATTAGCAATACAACCTATGCTGCTGAAACAGGTTACTCTCTCCAGTTAAATGATACCCATTCCAGTCATCCTAACTGAGTTTTATGGAAAAAAAAAAGTTTGATAGAGTTTGCAGTATTTAATGATAAATGCTTGAGTAGTATAAAAGCTAATTAGTTAGAAAAATATAAAGTACTCACAAACCACAAGGGAATTGAAGCTGTTTGTTAAGCAAATTTGGAATTCACCCTTGAATTCGACTTTCTTTAACTGAAATTTTATTTCAATTGAGCTGACATTTTGTCCCCAGCTCACTGGATGCATACACAGGCCTAGCTAGAAAGATGTTTCACTACAAATGTGCACTTCTTGTGGGTAAAAACCCCACCCCCACCATATTTTGTTTTTATGATACAACATGAAAAGAGTATAAAACCCATTCAAGGGCCTAAAGCCTAAAGTAACATGGAAAAGACCACCACTGAATACTGTTTACTGTAAGTATATCTGTATGAATTTTAAGTTTTTTAATTCTGGAGTTCAGAAAGAAACACCTTCCAAAGAAAAAACAAAAAACCAAAAACCAGAAAATCCAAACTAGGGAAACGAAATAAATTTTCGACACAACTAACTGACACTTGAGTTCAAAGTTTTGTTTTGTAAGACGATCAGTATTTGCACTGAAAAAAAGAGATAAAATAGAATTTTTTCTACCCTGTCTTCACAATTGGAAACATTACTCCTCAGTTAGAGCACAGCCATATAAACATTTGATTTGGCATTTAACTTAACCAGTGGGGCAGAAATATCCAACAGCGATGATGGAAAAATTAGCAAGAGAATAAAAAAAATTTTTGAAGTAGATCAGCTGCCAAAAAAAAGTAAAAACTTTTTCCAGCAGTGACTGATCTGTTTTAAGAGATTGTTGGTCTCTGCCCTTCAAAATGCTTGCTTACACCTCTCTGGATATTTCTGTCTTTTTGGTCACTCGGGTTGTCAACCTACAAGAGAAATAAACGGAATTCTTCAACACAATGAAAGCTAATCTGATTATTGTTCATACAGAGAACAGTCCAAGAGCCATTTTAGACAGCCCCCTCATATTTGAAGGACCTGAATGGAACTAAATTGCTACTCAGGTAAATGAGCCATACAAAGAAGCAGCATGCTGTATCTGCCCCTGGTGTGTGTGCCAGTGAGGCAGACGTGTGAGGTACGCACAATCTGCATGTGATTTAACATTTCTTTTAATGTTACTGGATCAGGTTTGCAGAGTATAAGCGACCTTTGGATTAACCCTTCTACATCTTGTATCATTAACTGCCCAAGTCCTAAACTATATCCAGCAACTATTAGGATAAATCAGAACATTTGGGAGAAAATCTCAAGCACTTCAAACTAAAGCAGATGTCTAGAGTTTAGATGTTATTTACTTCATCTGTAAATAACAGATGTTATCTGGATATCTGTTATATCCAGAATAAAGTAAACATGAAAGCTTAATAATGCTTTATTATAATTTCCCAGTCCAGCTAGTAAGCTGTAAGATCTCAAAGTCATTCTACTTCTGTTTCCAACCAAAAGTTAAACTATGCATCAAAATCTGAAAATGTTTTATTACATACTGGAGCTACAGGCAGCTGAAATTCAGTTTTACTATTCCTGAAACTTGTTTTACTGTTTTCTCCAATACTCATAGCAGCCAAACCCTGGGACATGATATTCTTTGTAGTATAGTATGCTCCCAGTTTAACATGTAAAACAAAGGTAATGACAGAAGAAATACAGTGTGTGACACTTATGTGTGTGTGTATGTACATATAGATATGAATTCTTACTTTCTTGTTGTTTCAATGCGGAAGGTTTAAGATACTGAAGGGCTAGTAATTGGTCACAGATTTATGACTGGTTTGCAGTTTTCAGTAACAGTACAATATGCAAATTTCTGAGCTGTATGAGTCACTACAGCTCGAAGAATATACCTTCTGACAAAAGCAGCTACCTCAACTTCTCATTTTATGCAGCTTATAGAAAAATTTCAGATGTGACCCAGTTATGTCATAACCATTTTCATATTGTGATCTTCTGAAAAGTAACTCTACAAAAAAAGCACCTTCTTACTCATCAGATCTACTCCCTGTAGATAGTCAGGACAAGATCTGCTGACTTGGTTACAAACATAAAGGCACTACTACTTATTAAAATTTCTACTAACCTTGCAAAACTAACATAGCTGAGGAGCCAAGGGAGATAAATTCTTTTGCAATTTCAGTGGAAATAATTATTTTACAGAGCAGTACAGCTCTAAAAGAGCTCATCAAAGATTTTGAGTGGGATCAAATAAGAGCAAACGCATAGTTTTGCCTGCAGAAACATTTTAACTAACAGATACATACAATAAGACATAAATTTAGCATTTTGTTAGGGATTAGGTCACCATTGCCCATTGGAAAGGAATTGTTTTACATGAAAACCAAGCATATAGAAATCAACAGAACTCTGAAGAAGTAATTTTCCATTCAAATTGTCTATTATTCATCTTTCTCTACTTCTCAGGTTTGCCTTCTGGCTTGTAATTTCAACAAGACACTTGGATACTATTCTACAAATCCTAAAACATAGCCCTTTGATTTTTACTTGCTACTGCTAGTTCCTGTTCCAGTTCCTTGGTTTGATTTTACCAAGACTCCGAGCACAGCAAACCAATATGCCAAACCAAACCAATATGCCAACACCATCAAAACTGTGCTGTCGGATCTCCATAAAATCTGAGATTGGTTTAAACGTAAGAAAATTTACAGCAGGGATAGGAGAACTTACTTTGCGGGAAAAGTGGAAACAATTGACACTTGAAAGGTAAACAGGCCCCAAAAGCATCTGAGCAGCAAAGTGTAAACTAAAAGTCCAGGAAAAAAAAAAAAATCTTCTCACCATCTTTCTGAAAGTGAGGTGTGCTTACTTTCACCTTGTTTCTGCATGTCAACCACAATCCCTTTTTGTCATGGTCTAATCCCAGCTGCCAACTAAGCACCATACATTCAGCAGCTTGCTTTACTCCCAGCAGGATGGGGAAGAGAACTGGGAGGGTAAATGTGAGCAAACTCATGGGCTGAGAACACTCATGGGGTTTTATTGTGATGAAAAGAAAAACAACACAGAGAAATAAAATCCAAAAGAGGCAAGTGATGCAAATTAAAGCAATTGCTCACCACCATCCAACCAACCAGTGGTCCTGCAGCCAGCTTTGCCCCTGGTTTTAGTGCTGGGCATGATGATGCTGTATGGTGTGGGATGTCCCTTTAGTCAGTGGGGTTCAACCCACTGTGCAACCCCAGCCTCCTTGCTGGTGGGGCAGTGTGAGGAGCAGAGAAGGCCTTGACTTACTGTAAGTGCTGCTCATCAATGCTGAATGCATCCCTGTTTCCTGCACAAATCCAAAACCCAGTCCCATACTAGTGAAAATTAACTCTGTCCCAGCAAAAACCAACACACTTTTCCATCCAGCAAGCTTACCAACGACTCAGTTATTCCCATCTCACATTTGTCCTTCCTTTCTGTCAAACTATTCTGTCACATTTCCCCAGTTTTCTTCTGAACGTGTATGCTTCTACCACCTCTACCTCACTTCTGTAGCTCTTGAATATCTCACTTCATTTTTGTCCTCTCAAAATAAAACCCAACTGGTGCAAAAATCTTGGTGACTTCAATCTCATTTGCAACTAGAGATTTTTCATGGAGCGCCTGCTTTGTTATGTAACACCAGCTACATTGCAAGACCAGAAAGACACTGAAGTAATAAAAGGAGGGAATCTGCAAACCTGGAAAATATCCCAAACAAGGAAATCACATTATTGCTAGCATTAAGCAACTCTGAAAAACATAAATTTGTTTAAAAAACCCCACTCTTTTAACATGTTTTTTTTTTCCTCTAAATTCATCAGACATCCTCAGTTTGCACTTTTTTTTTCTTTTTTTTTTTTTTTTGCAAATGAAGCTGGAATATTAATTTTCTCAAGATATGAGAAATATTAGGAATTCAACTGGAAAAAGTGAGTTTGAAGCAACAGGTGTGCAAGTCCTTTAAGCTGCTTCTACTTTGTCGTAGAACAAAATGGAAATGAGATGTTAAAAGTGTACAAAAACCTTGGCAAGCATGAATTTCACTTAGATTTTATTTGCTGTCAGAAGGGTATCTGTATATTATCTGAATATAGAGCTATCTAAATCTGTATATAAATATACCAAACATCACAGAGAAACACATTTATCATTATTCTTTGATCTTGAGCTGGCTTGAGAGTCACCTCCTCCAGAGGTGCATGCCTGAGATTAGGCAAGAGGCTTAAGCCAACACTTTCAGTCAGGTTTAGTAAACAAGCCATGGGGAAAGATCATGTTCCCTCCAGAAATATTAAGGATGCATATTCTTCACACCAGAAGCTCTTAAATAACAAATTGTCTGAAATCTAACCTTATTCAGCCATCAGAAATAAAACCAGTATTGATACTAACATTACATAGTATCTCACCACCCTCTCAATTCCATGGCCTACCTTCCCCCAGAGTCTCAGGTAAAGGCTGCAAATTATCCTCTCCATGGCAAACCTTCCTGATAGTGCACTTCTCAAGAGGAATGCAGCCACAAAATGAGTGCTGGGAACCGTGTTCCACCATGCTCCCTCTCCCCATTGTGTAACGTGGATCATGCCCCACCTTGAATTAGGACCTTGGTGGGAAATGGATATCGAACTGCGCTGGTGACATCTGCACACAGCTGCCTCTAGATGAGGCCATTTGAATCTAGGGAATGGGATACAACAAGCAAAAGTATGGGGAGGTTAGGAGCACAGCATCTTCCCTACACAACACAGGATGCCTCGTCCTCACCTGAAAACTTCCTGCCTTGAAACATCTAGACAGGAGTCCCACCTTTCCAGCAGGGACTTGATGGCTCCACCACACAGCTCAAGTACCAGTAGAGGACAAGCTGAGACTGCTGAAGGACCCCAGAAATTCACCCACACCCCACAGCCTATGTCTGACTTTTTCAATGGTCAACCTCTCAGAAACCTCCTATATGAGAGAAGTCAAACAGCCACATCCCCTGCTACCATCTATGCTCTGACACACAGCAGCCACATCCAAACTGCCTACAGGCAACACTGATTCTCTTCTGCATGTCCTCTTATGTTTCCCTCACTTTGACGTGACTTGGATCATTCACTCCAAAAGTTTTACACCAAGATTCGGGGGATGCATTTATAGCATCATTTTAACTTTGGATTTTCCAAGTTTCCAAAGTCAACTGTGGTATAAGCTAGTTTTTTCAGATGTTTTGCATGTACAGGGTTTTATTTAAAAGACAGGACAGTGAATGAGGAAAACTAATTACCCATGTCATTATAACTCTTGTTTTGCAAATTTCTATGACACATTTCAACTAAGTTTTAAAAGCTAATAATAAGTGCTGATGATAAATTCTCAATGGAATTAGCAGAAACCTTGAGAGAATTTATGAGTTCCAGTAGAGGTAGTATGCAGACAACTGAAAGAATTTGGCCAGAATTCTTGCTTTTAAATCCTCCCACTCTCCAGCATAGCATGGCCATCTCCAAACCACCTACTGCCAATGGTCCCAAGCTGATTGATGCTAATTCCTCAAACTTTGCCAGGCAATTGTCTGGCACAGGCTGAAACTGTTGTAGAGAATAGGAATTTAATACCAGAGACATAGTTCCAGAGCTCAGGAACTGGGATGACAATTAAACCTGGCACTGTTTAATTATTATCCCCAGGGGTAATTATCTTAATGATGGGAATAAACTCCTTGAGCAGAGTGAATCAAGCCAAGATTTTTAGACTATGTGGTCTATAGTATGTGTCTGCAGGGAGAAAAACTTCTCAACAACTACTAGTGACACAGTGTTTTCTCTGTATTTTTGCATAGAAAGGCAAATATTTTCCCTCCACAAATAACATACCTAATTACACAACTCATCTTCTTCATCCAAAGAGCTAAAACTCTCACCTAGACTCCATAAACATTATGTCTCAATTTACTAATTGAAAATTTTCTCATTTTCACATCTTGATAAATGTGATCTGCACCCTCTCATCCAGAGAACTTCAGGAAATATAATTTCCTAAGTCTACTGTTTCAGCTAAATTATATTTTGCATTAATTTCCCAGGACCTCTCTTCCTTCTCACATCAACCAAGCAGTTGTGTTTACCTGTGAAGAAGAGCCATGTCTGTGGCTTCTCAGTCAGCAGTGAAAAGACAGACTGTCTCTGAGCAGCCTTTTGTTTCAGATCCAGTTATCCACTAACTGGATTATCAGACAAAGAGTTCTGCTTTTTCTTCATCCTTTGGAGGAATATTTGGTCAGTATCTGTCCCAGTGTTCTCCTTCTAAAACACTTCTTAAGATGTTCTTTACTGAGTCAGAAGCAGTGAAGTCTCAGTGACCAGAACTTACTATTATGCTAACCAATGTTGCCTCATTTTTTCTCTTTCTATCTTCCAGTCTGTTGGGGTTAGGGCTTCCCCTTTTGTTTATTTCTCCCAGGGGATTTTCTCCCATATGTTGCTAAAAGACAATAACTTCTAATACTTAAGAGAGACAAAAGAAGTTGTCTCAGGAAGGATGCAGCCAGCTACTCTTTTAGCTGCGGGGGGTTTCTCTTGGAGGGGCAGATACCCAGATTTGGGCTAGAAGGAAAGGGGCTGGAGAAGCTCCTGGCGCTCTTGCTCTCTTGGCATTTGGAGGGGACACAGGCTGAGTCGCTGTGGGGAAGATTACACCACCACTGCTGGGTTCCACCTCCTGCTGCCTTCTTCTACCGGGAGCGAAGCTCCGCATGTGGCAGCGGTCATTGCATTGGGACCTTATTAACACCCTACCTCACTGAAAAAGGACCTTTCCCCCATCTGCTCGGGTGCCTCAGGGGAAACCCCGGCACCACAAACCCTCTCAACCCCCAAGGAAGCCTCTCCTGGCCCAGTCCGGGAGCTGGGCTGCCGCTGCCCAGCCCTGCTGTTTCTCTGCCACTGCTCCGGGGGTTTTTGCTACACTGTAGCCACACACCCCTCTGCGTGCTGCGACACCCCAGGGCTCCTGGGCTCCTGGCACAGCTGCTGAGTTTCTGCAGCACGGTGTGAGCCCGCCCTGCCGTCCCAGCCGCCCTAGCGAGGTTCCAGCCGCAGCCCGTTCGTGCCGCCCAGCCCGTCCCGCCACCGCCTGAGGGAGACGCGGCCGGGCTGGCGCCGCAGCGCCCCCTGCAGGCGGGGCAAGCACCGCACCTGCCCGGCCCGGCCCAGGGCCGCCAGCGCCCCTGCCGGCTTGTGGGGTCTCAGCCCCGGATTGGGGTGACCCCGAAAGATGGAAAAGTCTCTGCTCCAACCCGTGCCTTCAAAGAAAGACTCAGCAGTCTTCTGTTGTCCGGTCTCAAGGTAGTTTATTGTTGGTTATCTAAAAGATTCTTCTCCTGAACTGCTGTGGCCCGTTCAGCAGGTCAGACAAAGGCACACTGCCCTCCCAGGGGGCTGGTGCCATCTTTTATATCATACATTACGTGTTACATGTTTATACTTTTTCCCCAATACCTACTATCTATATTGAATGGTGACTTTCTACTCTAAACCAATCTGTGAGTGCCAACATCACCAAAGCCATGGAGGCTAGGAAGGAGAAAGAAAGAGGACAGGGCACACCCAAATCCCTCCATCTTAGAACTCCTGACCCCCATGTACAAAACTTGGACCCCTGCGTACAAGGCTTAAAACCCCCTTGTACAGCACTCAAAAATCCTTCCTTTCACTTTGTGCTTATCTCTACTATACTACCTAAACTTTTGTGTTGCTTGTAATTCTTCATACAGAGTTAGTAATTTGCTCCATGGGCTAAAATCGAAACCCCACGTGTGTCTTTGGCTGCATGCCAGGGTCTCAGAGCCCCCTGCCAGCGGCTCTGGCCATCCAGGGCACCCAGAGGGATGTCCTGGGTTCTCACACCGGCTGTGGCCGGAACTGCACCGAAGGGGAGAGCGCTTGAAGAGCAGGAGGAGACTTCAGTGGCTGTCTGCTCTTGGTTGTTGTTGCTGTTTATCTGCCTTGTTGTATGTACACAAACTAGCAAAGAACTGCAATTCTTCATCCCATATCTTTCCCTGAAAGCCCCTTAATTTCAAAGTTATAATAATTTGGAGGGAAGGGGGTCATATTCTCCATTCCAAGGGAGGTTCTCACCTTTCTTAGCAGACACACGTCTTTCAAACCTAGACACAGTCCTTCGCTGTATCATTTCTGGTCCTTATTGTAAACAATGTTGGCATTTTTTTATTGTTTCACTGAAGTGAGCTCTCAGGGGCTCTACCACAAGGTTTTGGAGGGCACAGCCTCCTTTTATCCTAACTCCCGGCTGCATGTTGCCCTCTTCCTTTCCCCACTGGCTGAGGTACTAGGAAAGAATAGCCTTCCCAAACTGCCTGCCATGTATTTCCCCCTTTAACCTACTGTTTTACCCCAAAATTCAGAAGTTCAGGCTTGTGCAGACCCTTGTCTGTTTCAGGAGACAAGCTGTCTGGGCTCAGCAACAAACCTGCTGTCCAAAGTTAGTAGAGACATTAAAAACCTATTTCAAAGATGTTAATGCCTATAGCTTCACCCAAATTACTTGTAAAGTCATCAGCTTTCCTCTCAAGACTGAACCCTATATTCCATAAAATGCTGTAACACTGATACAGCAGAAACCAGGATAAGCAGTAACATTGCAAATATTGTCTTACAAGCTGTCTTACTCATTCCTCAGTGAGCAATGTTGAACTTTGATAACTTACAAAATTGACTGTACATAACATTTAAAAACCGAGCATTTTGCATCTTGATGATGAGACAACTCTTTCCAAGTAAAGTGTAATTGGAAATGGCTGGTCATAGACGATCTGCCTTTAGAGTAATTATTTGCAAGTTACAGCAAAAATAATGACATGGGATTTTTTTTGCGTGAAAATATGCATTTAATTTCTAGGTATCTGTTAATGTTTAATGTCATAGCAACCTGGTTGACTTGGACGCTAAAACGGACATCAATTCAGGTGGCATCTCAGTAAATATATGCAAGCTCAGGCAGAAATTTACTATTGATATTCGGTTTAATGACGTTCTTTCCTTTGCCCGCCACTCCCAGGCGATGTGGACTCCAGCGACAAGGCTGACAGCGACCAGCAGCTTTCCCAGCCCAGCTCCCCACGGCTCCCCTGGCGCGCACGCCGGCCCGCTACGCTTTCGGCAGGCTCTGGAATCCCTCAGGAGCAGCAAAGAAGCGGCGGCCACCGCCGGGCTGCAGGGAAGCAGTACTTGGGTGGGCAGGCCGGGAGAACCAGGCGGGCAGGGCCAGCAGGCCCCGCGGACCGGCGCCGAAGAGCTCCCGGGAGCGTCCGCCGGGCACCGCAGCGCTTCCCAGCGCTTCCCGCCGCTTCCTCCCGCGCGCCCGCCTTCCGCCGGGGCCGCTCCCGGTTGGCTGCCGGGCGACCCAGCACGGGCCTGCGTGGAACGGCCCATCGGCGGCACGGGGTGGAAATGAGCAGCGCTCTGGCTCCTGAGCGGGCCCTTTCCGAAGCCCGGCTCAGCGCCTCCCCCCTGAGCGGAATGGTTCGCCCCCGTCACGTGGGGCCGGCGGCGGCGCAGCGCCGGCGCGCGCCTCACGTGCTGCGGGCGGTCATGGCCGCGCTGCTGAGCTCCGCCGGGCGCCTCCGGGCGCTGCGCCCGCGCCTCCCGCCGCTGCTCCCGCCGCGCCTCCGCCCGTCCGCAGCCCCCGCCCCGCCGCCCGGCCCCGCCAGGTGAGATCCCGCGCCGCCGCGCTGCCTGGTAGCGTTGGCGGGGCCGGCTGAGGCTGCGCTCCGCACGCCCAAGGGCACTGCCGGCCATGCCGCCGGGCCCTGCGGCGCCGCCCGCCGTGGCTGCCCCGGGGGCTCTGAGGCAGCGCTCGGCCCGGGCCGGCCCGGCGGCCTCACCGCGTGTGCGCGGCCCCGGGGTGAGCGCAGGGCAAAGGCCGCGCGGGAGCCCCGCTGCCCTCAGGCTGGGCGGCCCGGGTTGGCCGCGCTTTCCGGCGCGCTGCGCTCAGAGCAGAGCCCTGACCGCCGGGGACACGGCTGGGGGGACACGCCGTGGGGAGGGGGCGTCGAGGAAGAGGGGAAGACTAGAGGAGATAAGTAGTGATGGAGCTGAGTTACTGTCCCTTGAGGCGTTCAGGAAACGACTGGACGTGGCACTTGGTGTTCTGCTTATAGCTGACAAGGTGGTGATCGGTCACAGGTCGGACTTGATGGTCTTGGAGGTCTTTTGCAACCTAAATGAGTCGGTGATTCTGTGACCGACTCTGGGTACCTGCGCAGTTGGAATCTGGGCTTCCTCTTCGTGCCCTCAGACTCTGCTGTGTCTCCTGTGAGGAAACACGGCAAAATTTCTTTGCCATGGTTTTCCCTCCCTTCTGTCAGGTAGGGTGGAAAACAGCCTGTCCTGACTGTGTGCATCCCTGCTGCAGTTTTGACAACACTCAAACAGACGTGGTTAGTGCCCTGCAAGAAGCTTAGAGACACAAGCCTTCATTAGCACAGCTTCAGACACAAACAGTTTTATGAGCTGATATAAGGGCTTAGTCCTACCCAAGTTGTTCTGTCTCTTTTGTCATGTTTTATTTCTGGTGCTCCCTCTAAGTCAATGTAGCTTAATTCCTGGTAAAAAACTGCAACAGTGTTCTGCCATTCTAAGTAGATAAATATGTTCAGTAAAGGACTTGGTGAATTCCAGAGCTCTGTCAGAAGAAGGGATGGGAAAAGACAGGAATCAGAAATGGAGAACTCCTAGAGAGAAGTCTCACTGTCAAAATAGACATTGTTGCTAATTTCCCTACTTTTAGTGCTTATTAGTCTTATTTTGGAGCTGTTTTATTGGTAGCCTGGCCAAAATCTTACTTTAAAAAAGATAGTTTTCTGTGGTCTTTAATCACTGAAGCATGTCAGCTGCCAGCAAATGCTAAAGTTGGCGTGAGGGTTGGAATAGGCCAGTTGGGGAAGGACCAGGAATCAGGAATGTCCATTTATGGTTGGCAACAGTAGCACACATTTAGTTATCTACAAATTATCAATAAACCTTTCTTCTTTCTAGTAACTAATTTTTGTTTTACTCAACTAGAAGCTTAATTCTCTAAATTTGTTGTGAGAAATAATATTCACTGAAATTCATGTGTGACTTGGTGAAGGTCTAACTGTTTTTATGACCCTAGAACTCCATTTCTAGGAAGAACTTTCAAAGTGCTTTATGTGATGATATTTTGGTTTTTACAGCTCAGGTTTGGTTTATCGGTTGTTTCCCTCCCAATACATTTTTCTTACACCAAATCATACTTCATTTCAGAAATCAGTTTGGTCATATGTGGGATAGTTCAGTAATCATGCTGAAAACTTGAAACTTTTTGTACATTCCTCTTGTCCAGTAATTTCATTCCTAAGAAAAGTTGTCACTTAAAATCTCCCTGTCACACTACTGTGTGTTTAGGCATCCCAGTGCACAAGTGATGATCTAGACTCAAAGTGCAAAGCAAAGGTAATACTTGAAACTGAAATTTCATGCATTAAGGGTATGATCTAAATTAATTTTTTTACCTTAAGCAACTATTTAGTGCTTTTTTTTTTTTTTTTTTTTTGCTTAAGCCTTGATTTCTGGAACTGGACCTCCTTTGAAGAACTAGACTGGCATATGGACAACATTTGGGCTTACTGTACTTGCTGTTCAGGTCTCAAGGTTATTCTGAGAATGAAATGCAGTCTATTTGGAATAGTAGGGAAAGACACACTCAGTTTTAAGATTGAATAAATAAACAGGAGTAATCTGGCAAGTTTTGCAAGAGAATTGTTTAAATAACTATGTTTTCATGTGCTTGGTATAGTCACTTTAGCATTGAGTGTAATAAAGTCAGTTCAAAGGCAAGTCTGTGACTACCATTACGATAATGGTTATAGAAAAGTTGCAAATCTGTGAATTTATTTAGAGATGTGAAAGAGCAAGCATCATATTCAAGCCAAGGTTTTATCAAAACATCGTGATTACTTTGATTTTTAATCTAAGCTTATTTGAAAAATGAGATAGGATAATAGATGCATGTCCTAATGGTTGAGAAGCATTTCCTAGCAAGTCAGATTTAAGACAGATTTGTTCTTTCACTTGACCACCTCTGCTATGAAATGTGAAATAACTTGAGCTACATCATCACTCTCCTGCCATGCAATTTCATTGCAGATAAACTTCAGCCGACCAATACAATAAACTTGAGATCTGCAGGAGCAGAGTTCAGCAGTGTGCTGATTTACGTGGTACAAATGGCTTACTGGAGCTTATTAAAGCTTCACTAGGGGAGAAAATGCCTGAATTTGCTGTTAGTATCTGACTGTTAAGAATGGTCTAGCAAGCCTCTCCACTGACAAGTGTTTAGAGTAGATTTTTGAGTTGACATCAGGATATTTTTGAGGGATTTTATTCTACATACTGTAGGTGATGTTATGGTTTGATGTTTCAGCTTTCTGCTGTGGGAAAGTTAGTGCTCAGAAACAGGGTCTTGGCTCCATTCTTCCGACGCCCTCCTGTTGCAGGTCACCTTGTCTGGCTCTACATCAGGGAAGGAGAACAGTTAGGCTCCTAAAGCATATAGATCATGTAAGTATAGCTGAAGAGGAAAATCAAGGAGAATCCAATACAGGAGAATACAATAACAAAATGAAATCAAGCTAGCAAACCTGCTCCAGTGTGAGCCCTTCTTTCTACAGGCCCAAAGGTCCTGCCAGGACTCTGCTCCTTTACGAGCTTGTCTCTGTTTTGAAAACTGAATTCAGTATAAATCCAAAAGACAGCCCCATAAATTTTCTACTTTGAAGAAAATTAACTCTAACCCAGGCAAAACCAGCACAGAAGGTGCTTGTTTAGAACTCTTGCCTTTTGATCCACTGTGCTGTGGTTCAAGTATGTTGGTAAGATGGGAGAGTGAATATCCTTTTAAAAATGGTTTCAGATTGGGAGGGGATGGATTCGATTGAGTCATAAATTAAAGACCCAAATGATTCATGGCTTAGTGAATGGTGTATTTTAATTTTAAAATTTTTTTAGATTAGCTGCAAACAAGTTCTTTTTGGCTATTCACTATCATACTCAGCAATCCATTACCAAGGGACAGAAATGTAGAACTGAATGCTTAATTACATTAGCAAAATGGTAGAAGGAAGGGTCTTCAAATGCAGAGGAGGCATAGAGTAGACTTGCTTTTCATATTACTTTGTTGTAATAAAGTTGCGCAAGCTGTGCTGTTGCAGTTAGTGATGGATATAAAATGCCTAGATACTTCCCAAGAAATCACAGAATCTTAAAAATGTTGAGGTTGGAAAAGATCTCTAATATTAGTGAGTCCAGCAGTTAACTGACACTGCCAACTTCACCACTAAGCCATGTTCCCAGGTACCTCCCCTACGTGTCTTTTGAACACTCCAGGGAAGGTGACTGACAGTTCCCTGGGCAGCCTGTTCCAGTGCTTGACACCCTTTTCAGTGATGAGTTTTTTCCTAAGATGCTAAGTGCAGTACAAAGCAAAGGTGTTTTTTTTTTTTACTTCTTGTGAATCACTTAAGGAATTTTTTAGGTATTCTCCAAGAAACACAAAGTTTGTCAATCTACACGGAAAGACATTAATTTTTCTCTCTGCCAAGATCCTGCTATGTCTCACAGAAACAGCTATATGGTGGCCTGAACATTGTGGCCTTTTTGTATAGCTGATCACAGCTAACAGCACAAATACTGTTTTAACAGCCATGTGGATCATGCTGGCATCTCAGGTGGTAAATTCAGTGTTATGTTTACAAATTTAGTGTTAGATCTGGAGTGCTTTTATGTACACTAATGAATTCTAACTCACTTAAGTTTGCCATTATTCTGCTTCAATGATGACTTTATTTTGAGAACTATTTAATGCAGTTTTTGCCTATTTAGTTTAGAAAGAACAAAATGTTCAATACTTCGTGTAGGAAAAGCACAGCAACTACATTATTGTGGTTCTGATAAAGGGGGACAAATGTCTGATATTTATAATTAAACATATGGTTATCTTAATACATTTATACAAATATATAAATAATGTATGAATAAATATGTAGCTGAATATATAAATATAAAATTTATTTAATGTTTGGAATTGGTCAAGTCTTATGGAAAGTAACTTTTCTGCTGCTGCAAGGGGAAACATGAACATCACCTACTTTTTCAGTTTTGGGAAAGATGGGACTTTTTTTACTCAGGCTGGTGTGTAAGATATGTTCCTATAGGAAATTCAAGGCACTGCCTTAAGTCTGCTCTAGCGGAGTGGAAGACATAAGTATGTGGGTGCAGCACTGGGATTCCTACTTAAACCCTTGTAAACAGAAGAATTTTACTGGTTGACTTGATACAAATTTCTCCATGCACACTTCATCTCTGCATCAGTCTTTCTGTGAGTTTATCTTCAGCTGCTTTCCCAGTGTTGTAACCTAAGCTGGAGGTGGAGTTACCACTTGTTTTGGGATTACAGCTGCACAGGTAACCTTTCCTGTGTAGGCAAGGGCTGCAGCTGTAGAGACAAAGCAGAAAATGGTGTAAAGGCTCCAATATCCAGAGACTACTTCTAATCCTGTAATTGTGGGAGTTGGAAAGAGATTGTTTCATAGGGCTCAATATATCCTTTTGAGCTTCTCCCAGTTCTGAAGCGTAGTAGAGAGAAATTACACGTTTTGGGGAAGAACCAGATTGCTCATTCAAACAGATCTGAAATTTACTGTGCAGCTTTATTTACTTTGCAAGCTTTATGTGCTTACAAATAAAGTGTTTCACATAGAGAAAATCTTAAAATGCCTTTTGGAGGTAATAGATGAAAGTAAATACTTGGTACTCATTGCAGCTCTTATGGAAGTATGTGTTTTGTTGTGTAGCATAGCATTTAAGTCTGAAAAAAGTGAATTAAAATAATGGGGAAAATATGATTACATCATAAAACTGTGTAATCAAACATCTAGTACTGAGGCAGGATCAGAAATATCAAGGTCATGCATGATAGATTTTTTCCCCACTCCTGATCTTACTTTGGAAGCTTCCAAATGAGAAAGCTTGACTGAAGTGTCCTATTCAAATATTTCATTACAATTAATATTACAACCATTAGTATTGGTTGTGTGATTCCTGATAGATTAGGTTCAGTTGCTTCTGTGTTTGGAAAGTGGGATGGGATAGATGAGTCCTTTAGGTCTTTTATACTTGTTTTTTTTTTTTTTTCCTGAATAAACACACCATGATGAAGAGATCATTATCTGTATTTTAGCTATCTTCCTATGTTTAGGAGCTGAAAATTTCAAGTCTTTTTGCTGTGTGATGTTTCATGCTTAGCAATGCCTCATTTTCAGTACCCTCCAGGCTGCACTGCTTAGCAAGTTGTACCCCATCCTAAATTTCTGCATTTGTGTTTTGTCCAAAACATACAACTTCTCGTGTTGTGTATTGAAGCTATTATTGCACATGGATTGTGCCAGCTGTTTCCTAGTTGGGTCAGGAGATAGCTTCACTTAGACTCCCCCATAATATTCCCAGTTCTGCAACGAACCACATTTTAATTTTGTTTATGTATTTAAAATTTTCTTTGCACAACTGCTGCGCCCATACTAGAAGTACATTGTATCTCCTTGTTTTGCTTGTGAGCAGGTTGTCAGATAAAGTGGTGCCAAAAGCCTGTACATCAGTCTGTGTTTTTTTCCTGGGCTTCTGTTTTCCCCATAACTTCCATGGATTTTTCAGAGTAAATCCAAAGGACTCGAGTTTGAGTAAGATCCAGTAATTTCCCTTTGATATATCTTAATGTTTTCAGGAATTATTCGAGTCATTCTTCCATATTCTCACCTATGCCTCCCTCTCCTTGTTAAAATTAGTAATGATAGGTAAAATTTACAGATGGTTGCAGTTAACATTTCATGAAAGCCAAACAGTGTATGAGCTGTCATTTTTTCCCTGTGAAGGGGTAATTTCTAAAATCATCTTTATTAAATTTAGCAGCCTTTCTTGCTGCCTTTTTAGGTCACTTCCTGACAGGAATGGTTAACATGGCTTTCTTGATTTTTATCCTTGCTTTTTCTGTATTTGTCTTTAATTGGGTGTTGTTTTTCAACTTCTGAAAATTAAAGATTCCCGATGCATGGATAACTGCCTCATTTTGTTAGCTTCTTTTTGTGTTTCATAGGGAGGTTATCTACTGTGTTCTGCCGTTTGCCTGAAATCAAACCTAATGCTGTGTTCTTTAATTTGTTACGTTTGTATTTTTTTTTGGAAGCTGACTTTCTGGTCTGCTCAGTCTTTCATCTTATAAAATAGTGAGGGTTGTTTTGGTATTTTTGGGGTGTTTTTTGTTTGTTTTTTTTCTTTTTTTAATTTTTTTTTTAATTTTAAGTTCTTAGTTGATTAGTATATACAGTGCTACATACCAGATTCAAAACAGAGATGCTGCAGCATGATCCAGCTTTTGAAGCTGCAGTTATTTTTAACAAATTCTTATTATGGGATTGGCTTAACATTACACAGCAGCCTAGTACTAAAGGTGTAATTCATTCAAATGCTGAAGGCCTACATATGGTGAGGTACACCTGAGTCTTGCACCAGACTTAATTCAGATTGATGATGATAGTTTAGGTGGATGCCAGTGAAAGTTTGAGTTCCTCAGGTTGTTTTATCATCTCATACTGTTTTCACCTGTCTGTCTCAAAATGAAACTCGGACTCTCATATTGCCATTCCTTAAAATGTCTTTAATCAGTATAAAGTAACAGAAGCAGCAGTACCTTATTTGGTAATATTGGGGGGGGAGGTTGTAAATAGAAATGCTCAATTCTGCTCACCTTTCAGAAGGTGAAGTTACTGTATAAAAAAGCCACTTTCATGTAAGTGTGTAGTGTTTTACAGTGTGCAACTGTAGCAATTGATACTTACATTATAAATAGCATGGTGCTAAATGCTAAGCAGGAGAGTTTAGTAGCAAATGAAACCTAAGAGTCTGTTAACTCTAAGGTCTGTTAAGTTGTGCTGTTAACCACCTTATGTTAAGTGTGCACATACTGTTTTTATCTTTACACTTCATCTGATGGGTGCTCTGCAAGTGCATTAAATTATTTGTGACTTCTAGCAGGTGGAGACTCTTACAAAGATGGCTTTCTTTAAATAGTACAGGACTTAAGAATTTAGATACCAACTTTTTTATGGTTAGAAGTGTGCTGTATGTCATTAGATACTGTTCAATAATTTGAAAAATACTATAAAACATTAGCAGGTTTTTACAGGGAAAAGCATCTAAATTCTAATCTGAAGCACAAGAGTTGTGTCCACTTGTGCCTTGACTGAAAGTTAAAGTTAATGGAAGTTAAAATATAAATTTCTGTGTTACAAATACAGCCCTGTGTTGCTACAGCTTCCAGAGCATTTTTCTAACCTTTCTGGAAGTATTCTGAAAAGCTTTCAAGTAGCTCTTTTAATGGGTATGTAAGAATGATACCATTTTCTTTTTTAATTTATATCTTTAAGAAAATGATAAAAAACTTGCAGTCATTACAATTTCATTCTTCTAGCTCTCTACTGGCTAGCTCAAAGTTGAGTATTGCTGTTCATGTGATATAAGGAGTTATTTAAGTTCTAGGCATCTCACTTGTTTGTTAAATCCTGGAGAAGTTAAAATTTAGTATCTTACTGTTATTCTTACCTTGTGCTACTGGATTTTATGCTAATTAGTCTAATGACTTGTTTTCCAAAAGTACCCTGTGTCTGGTTATAGGAGGCAATAGAAGGAGAAGAGGAAAAGGAGGGAAAGAATCAGGGAAAATTACACCCTTGGAAATACTTCTAGTAAAACATAGCATTACTAGTAGCAACAAAAAAGTTTGTTGTTAATCTGACAAGGTGCTTACCATGAAAAGTAGTGTTTCAGAACTTATTTCCTTTTTTGGTTGTTTGTTTTTATTTATAGTTTCTCTGATTTTAGGTACTTTTTCTTTCTCAGTTTCTTTTTATTCCTCATTAATTCTGGTGGGTTGTGGACATCTTGAGCTGTTTGCTCTCTAAGCTGATGCAACAGTAATTTTACCCTTTTGTAGAAGTGGATAAATTGATATTGTGCTCGGTTAGTGAGTGAAATAAGTAAAATGAGAGCTAGCCCAATGGGATTGGTGGGAACTTGTATCTATCAGGAAATAGAACTGAGACTGGAGGAGGGGATCTGTCCTTTTTTGTCAGTCTGTTCCCTTCTTCAATTCTTTCTTCCTTATCCTTTCCCTAATGAAATACCATGTAGATAATTAGCTGGGCTCTGGAATATTCTTCAGGAGGAAACTTTAGACGATTGGGCAATGTAAAAATCATGTTATTGAAAAAGATAATGCCAAATAGTAGTGATGTTCTTCATTATTGATGGATTTCTTAAAAATCAGATATCTATTAAACTGCTGTCATGGCTCCATTAGGAAAGAGATTCTGCTTCAGGCTACTTCTAGAATTTATGGCCTGCTGAGTTACCAAATCAAAATTTCAAACAGCAAGGAAAAAGTTGGTCTTTTGGGCTACTTTCTGCCAACAAGAGGCAACCACATGGTAAACCACCAGTCTGTATTTTGTACCCCAGTCATGATTTCTCTGCCATTTAGCAGCTTGCTTCCAGTGCTTCTGAAACATGGAATTGCCACCAGCAAGCTTTTCTCCTCCACTGGACTTATCTCCTTGGGCCTTAAACTGTGACTGTTGGATGAGAAACCAGCCAGCAGATAGACCTCTGAAAAAGCTTCAGGGGCAGGAAATTGTTTTGTAGAGAATGTGAGCACTTCTGGCTTTTAGGCTGCCATTTCACAAAATGTGGAGCCATTACTCTATGGCATAGACTCCTGGAGCACCTGTAACTGCAGGGAGTACAAACCTTGGGGTTTTGGGGTTTTTTTTAAACTAGTCTAGAAAGCTTTAAAATTTAGCTGAAGAGTTGTCTGAAGAGCCAGAGAATGAGGGAGGGCAATTTCAGAAGTTGCTGAATCTTGTTTTTACCACCCCTTTTTTTTTTTTTTTTTTTTTTGTATAGGATTCTGGAGGAGAATAATCTGTTTTATTCTATGCAGTTGTAAGCACAGTTGAGATCAGACTTTCTGAAATGCTTGTGTGTAGTGATAATTTCACTTGCACAGGCTGTTCGTAACCTTGATGTGGCACATAGTAAATTTTTTTTATTCTTATGTATATTAACTTGTTCTTTAAAAAAAAAAAACCAGACAAGCTTTTTTTTTTATTGCTGTGCTGGAAGTAAGAGCACTTTCTCGGGATGCTTTTTTTGGTCATATTTTATTTTGAGAAAATAAATGTTTAAACAAATCTGCTGTTGATGTCTGGTTTACATGGCAGAATGGATGGATGCTTCATGCTGGTTATTATCAATTCTGTAAAATGTGCAATGTTCCTGTTGGTGTCCAAGCCATTGTTGTCTAATGCACTGACCTCTGCATTAGTTCTTGTGCATTTTAATTGAGGAGGAAGGTATGATTTGCTACCTTGATTTACTGTGTTCTGGAAGATCTGTCTGTGACTGTTCTTGAGATTTTTCAAAACCTTGTGAGACCTTTAGTGATTTTTAGTGATTCGCTGTAATGGGACAATCGACTTTTATAGCACTTGGATGATTTAAAAGTTTTATTTTTGTGGGAGTATTATTTGAACCACTTAATTAATGAGAAACTAACTGAAAATTTCAGACAAATGTGTCACTGTGAGAAAATGTATGACTGACTTGTTAAGTAGAAAGACACTGAAATTAATCATTTATATTTCTTTGTTTATTTTAAAATGGATTGTTTTTGAGACTGTTCATCAGCAGTGTGTTATCTTTTTGACATTATGTGACTAGTCTAGATCCAAAATGACTCACAGAAATGTAATCTTTATTTTTTTGTTTGTATCTGTTCAAGCAGAAACATTATGAGCCAAATAAGGTTCCTTACACTTGCACCTCAAGAGGAAGGAAGTGTTAAAGAAGAACCAGTTTCACAAGTTCGAACCAGAGGGACCTGGCAGTTTGACTGGGCATTAAATAAAGTGGATAACTCTGTCAGAAAAACTGGCCGCATCCCTAAAACTCTTCTACTGAAAATCTTCCAGGAAATAAGCAAAGCAGGTAAATTGCTTCCAATTAAAACAAAATTAAGCTGAATTTCAGGCTGCTGTTTAACCGAGGAAATGAATTGAATGTTCTGATCTGTATTTTGTCTTTGGTGTTGTTTGATCTGCTGTATATGTTCATGGACAGGCTTTAACTGCTTTGGAGATATTATTTTGCTTTGAATGCTCATGTTAGCTTATTCAAGTTTGGGGTTTTTTTCCCTTGAAGAATTTATAAGTCTTACAAAGGTTTACTTTTAAGGTATGTTATATTGCCTTGCTTATTGTTGACTTTCTGATAATGCACTTTCCTCATGTAGCTGTATGTTGCTCTCTGAGCAGGGATCATACGTGTCTCCTTTGTAGTGTATATTTTTAAAGTATCTATAATGAAACATGCTGCCCTTAAGATGTTATTTGCTTTAAAATGGAATTACAACAGGGAAATGTGGAGGTGAGCCACAGGTTTCCACATTCCCTGTATTTATTCATGACAAGAAATACTTTATTTTTTTGGAATAAAATAAAACCTAATAGCTGAGGCATTGTCCATTCTGATCGATTCAATATCTCTTTGGCTAAAATATGCAGCCTACATTCGTACTTTGCAGACTAGCTGCCACATTTGATGAGGTTTGGTACCAGTTAGGATGAGTCAGTGGAGGTATTTAAAGAATGTACTTGCTGAGTACTACTGCCAATATTTATAAGTGGCAGCATGTATTGTTTTGCTTAAGTTTTAAACTTTGCTGTGTATTGCTCTGGACTGTAATGGCTTGTCTAGCTGGCATTGTGCTTTTAAGTGTTCCATTTTATTGTTTAAAGGCTGAACCTTCAATTTATGCTCTTTCTGTTGAATGTAGTTTTTTCTTCTTTGCTTGGGACATCCTTTCTGGTTCTGACTGTTTGGTGTTTTTTCCATGTAAACCTCTAATTTGCGAATGTGGGTTGGCAAGAATTTTCTGTCTCTGAACCTCTCTGCAAGTGGTGCTTCATGAACCTTGACTAGTTCCACAGTTTCTAAGTCATACTAACAAAACAAATCTTAATCTCTTACAGGGTATTCCTTTGGCTTTGGAATTCTATTTAAAAATAAAAACATAGAACCTCACAAACGATTTAGCTAAGGTGCTATTAAAATAAATGGCAAATATTACCGTATGAAAAATTTAGTCCTTGTTTATTAATTAATAATGAAACTAGTTTAGCAAAAGTGTGGAAAGTTAGTGTTGATTTCTGCCTGTTTGTATTATTTTTTCATTTCTAATTGCAACACAAAAAATACCTGAAAAAGATGTTTGCAGTAAATCTTGTTGCGCATCTCTCCATCCTCACACTGCCAAAAGTTTTTTATTTTCTTTTTCCTTTCAAGGTACTTTGAAGCTGAAGATGTGTTGGCATTTTCATTGTATGGAGTAATTATGTGCAGGGATTTAAAAGCTGGTCAATTATGAATTGGTGATCATACTTGACAGCATGTTGCTTTTTAAAGAAAGTCTCATTTTTACTTGAAATTGCTGGGTTTGTATCTAAAATGGGATAGAGAAAATAATTGTCTTCAGCTGATTGGGTCATCTGTGATAGATTCTGCAGTTCTGCCTTTGCCTCAGGAATAGTAGTGTGAGGTACAAGAAATAGTTAATTTTTATAGTTAACATAACTATAGTTAACTATACTTATTGCTATAGTTAACTATAGTTTATAATTAACTTCTTTGACATTCTTTGACTAGTACAGAAGTCAGAAAAGGCAGATAATCTTACAGTTTCCTTCACTGTTCTCTAGGTGTACATTTTCTCATTTGATATGTATTAAGCACAGGCAGAACTGGAAATGGCAGTTTACATGTGGAAGTGTCTCTGACTCAATAATCATATTGAATTGGTATGAAGTATTTTGATATTTTAGAAACTCATGAGAAAGTTATATCCCTGTTATGATGAAATTATCTCAGGATCTTGGGAAGCTGAAAGTATTAGATAATCTAAGTTTAGGAATTTTGTGTTGTCCTCTAACAATTTCTGCTCAGGTAAGCTCATTATTATACATGTACATTATTGGCATCTTTTGTCATGAATCTTTTTAGGGTAGTGCACAGTAGTGCCGTCGTTTAATCATTTGGGTATCCTGATCACTTAAAATCTTCAGTCTTGGAGAAAATTCTATTTTATAGAAAATGTTTAAATATTTCAGTAGATCAGTCTCAAATCTTATTTCTGATATTGAATGCATAATTATTGATGAAGAAATTTGTTGTTTTGTTCCATTTGCAGGGTGTCCAGGGAGCAACCACACCTTGCTTTTGTTACAAAGTTGTGGTGCTGTCTTACCGGAGGTATTGTCATCTGAAAGAACAGAACTGGCCCATATGATATGGGACAAGATGAAAGAACTTGGTACGTTGTGTCTGTTAGTCCTTCTTGCAAGAACAGCTCTGTGCTTTAGCTACTCTCTTTGTAATGAGAGACAATGTATTTTATTGGTGTTTAAATGTTAGGTTATAACAGGTTGTTCTTACTACCGAATGAACAGTGGATTTTATTATTCAGGTGAGAGACCTGTTTCTAATTCTGGGGGTTATAGTGACATCTAGGGGTGTTAATCTAAAATTCTAAAATCTAAAGATTTTTTTCAAGATGCTTAGATTGGACTTTTGCTTGATTTTTATTATTGAGTTTACTTTTCTGTTAGATGCTACCTATTTATTTGGTGGGCTGAGTATTCCTAGTGCTACCATCTATTTTATCAGATGATATTTTTATTGTGAGTGAGTAGTTTATGTATAGATAATGCATGTGTGAATGCTTTTTGATAGTAACACTGCTGAATCTGTAAAATAAATGCAGCTGTAGAGACTGTAGAATAACATTCACATGAGCATTGCTGTTACTCGTTATGTTTTAGCCTTTTATAAACACCAGAGCTGTTACATAAATGTCTGATACTTTAAAGGTGAATAAAAGGAAGCTGTCTCTTAAGTTCATACAGAATAAAATTGACATGAAATTAATTACCTGAGAAAGCTATGAAACTATGTTGAATTTATAGAATCTGCATTGACTGTGGTTGAAATATTTCCTTAGGTGCTGTGTATGATACGAGCCATTACAATGCTTTGCTTAAAGTCTATCTTCAGAATGAGCACAAGTTTTCTCCAACGGAATTCTTAGCCAGGATGGAGGAAGCTAATGTGCAGCCCAATCGAGTAGGTGCTCTTTTCAAGGATCTTCATTCTTAATAGTAGTTTCCATTTATTGAATGGAAATAATTAACTTCCCCATTTTGTTTTCTGTAGGTTACATACCAAAGGTTGATTGCTGCTTATTGCAATGAGGGTGACATTGAAGGAGCAAGGTATTCTTGTGCTTTTATGTTTAAAGGGATTTCCACAAAATCTGTTTCTCATATTCCCTACCACTGGTGTTAAAACTGATTTCTGCGTAATTCATAGAAATTACACAAAGCAAAGAAGGGTTTTATGTAAGTATATTTTAACCAACAATGAGGAGCAATTTCCTGGAAACTGCCGCAGCCTGCACAAATGAAATAAAAACAAGTGATAGACCAGTGCGGTTCAAATCAAGTTGTGTTCACATTGCTCAGAAAATAACTTGTTTTTGTCATTTCTTGGGCTGTCATGAAGAAGTGTGAGGTTATGAAGGCTTACTACCTGTGTAAGAAAGTGGCTACTGGCAAAGACATTTGAGAATAAAGTGGGCTAAGGAGCAAATAGTAATGATTCTGGTTGTTGTTGTTCTTACACAGGGCTTGCTGGGTATTTAACAATTTTAGCAAGGTTAAGCTGTAACAGTGTGATTGAGGGGCATGAGAAATAAGTAAAAAGAAGATAAAAATAAAAAAAACCCAGCCCTATCTTAGTGACTGCATGTTCCAAAGTGGCAAATACATTTTTTTTTTCAGTAAGATTCTTGGATTTATGAAGAGCAAAGATCTCCCCATCACTGAGGCAGTATTCAGTAGTCTTGTGAAAGGACATGCAAGATCAGGGTAATGTTTAATACCTTTTATTCCTTTTGTTTACTGTTAGCTTTACTAAAATATAAAGTGTTACTGTACAGAAAAAAATTACATGCTGCAGAATAGTGTGATGCTTCTGAATAATAATGTGTAGAAGACTCTCTACATTTATGAAGCAAAAAAGCTATTTAACAAAGGAAGTAGATTTTTTCTTGTGTCTGAAAATCTTGTATTTCAAGATAAATTACTGTACTTTTGTAGTGTTTGAGAAGAAATTTGCTGCACTTCGTTCTGAACTTTATCATCTGTTTAAGTTGAAAGAGGATTTTAAGTAATACAATTATTAAAAAGATTCGCACTTTCACCTTTCAGGATTTGCTAAGTTAAAATAAGTTTCTCTAAGCCTGTTGCAGTCTTTGTTTCCAATTCTAATTAATTTAGTGGGGAAATGTAGAAGTTGCAATAAACATTATTATGATTAAATCTACTGAGGGTCTTGCTTTGAATTCTTTCAGAGATATGAAAAGTGCAGAAAACATCCTTTCAGTGATGAGGACAGCTGGTGTTGAACCAGGTCCAGACACCTATTTATCACTGCTGAATGTGTATGCTGAAAAGGGTGATGCTGATAGCATCAAAAAGGTATTACCAATTTGAATTTAAATACAACTTGTTTGATCTTTTTTTAACATAACTTTGGAATGCTTTCTGTCCCGGCAGGAGGAATAAGAAAGTTATAATTGGTTTCCTCCTACTTGGATGTAATTAACAATTTTTTTTTTTTTATTGCAATTAAATAGCTGGTTAACTGAAAGCAGTGTCACAATTTCTGAAAAATATTTGTCTTTTGATAGTGGCATTTCATTGTGGGAAGATAGATTTGTCAGTGAGCGATTTAATAATTTAGGGGTATTTTTAAAGGCAGTGCATGTGAGATATCTATGTATTTATTTATGAAAATAAAAGTAAACCTCGGTTATTCTGTTCCAGTTGAGCCATCCTTTGGCCATTGAAATCACAGGATCTTTCCAGTAAAAATGAATTTTTTTTTGAGAATTCATACAAACAGCTTAGGTATTTGTAAGGTGAGGCTTCCTTACAGCCCTTTGTGTAGCTGATTTTTTTCAAGTATTCTCTCTTATATTTTTTTTTTAAATCAAAGAAATACTCATGAAGCAATGAGAAAAGATCAAACCAATTTTCTTGCGTTATATCAGGAGTTTAATCCGATGTAGAGGACCAAATCAAGGAAGAGGTATTGGAAACGTAATTTTCTTCCATGACTTAAGCAAATACTCATCAACCAACATTCTTCCAAACAGTGACAAAATGTTTGATTAGTCCTTCTTCCCTTTACAAAGTAATTTCTTTTGAAAGTCATCTCACAATGAGAATACCTCTGGTGTTTTCATATATTATTAGACATTAGAAAGAAACTATATCCCTTATCCCTTGTTATATCCCTTTTTAGGTGTCCCTTTTTCTTTTCACAGTCTAAAAGTATTTGAGTCTCTCTTAATACTTCTTGCTTATTTTTTCTCTCTACCATGTTCCATTATCTAAATCAGTGGATTAAAAAAAAAAAAACAACAGGTTTTTATGTTTGTTTTGTTTTGATTTAAAAACTATTCTGTTTTGAGTCACTTTGGAGTTGGTTCAAATTAAATTTATTTTGGTTTTACAGACTCTAGAGCAGGTTGAGAAGACTGAAGGGTACCTTATGGACAGGATTTTGATGCAGGTGATTTTTAGCCTTGCCAAGGCTGGATATCCGCAGCACATTGAGGATATTAAAGGACGCATAAGATTTGAAAGGGAATTAATTCCAGGTATGTCCTTGGTTCCCACAGCAGGGTGGAGAGAGAACACTTTTTTTCCTTTTTTTCTTACTTTGTTTTGGTTTTTGTGTATTTGTTTGTTTTTGTTGTTGTTGGGTGTTTTCCCTCTTTTTCCAAAAATGGGTAATTTTGTAATTTTGTCTTGAATACTGAGAAAAAGAATATTTTATGCCATTAGTTTGTGGATTCATTTGTGTGTTTGTGTGGTTTAGATTGTATTTAATAGAATCTAAATATGAAACAGCTTTAATAATTTGCATACCAAAACTAATCTGTCATTAAAAAAAAATTTCTAAAATGCATGAAGCTTTTATAAGAAAGCAGCAAGTGTGGAGTCCTTTCTTCAAACACCGCTGTTAAGATTCCTGTTGTGAGAGCTCTTCAAGACTGCCATAAATAAAGGATACTAAGTACAGTTTTTTATTACCTACCTTTAAAGTTGCTTCTGGATTCCCAGTACGTTTAATCAGATTGATAACTGTTAATTATACTTCATGCTTTTTTTGTTTTGATGTGTCTAGAAATGAGTTTCTTTTTTCCTTATTCTTCTGTCATGCTGCAGTGGTGATACTTCTGTAATTTTTGGCTTAGTATTCTTGTGAGAAAAGTGAATTTCATTGATAAATATAAATGAATCTGGTAAAGGTAGTCTCAAATTTGGATTGTCAATCTTGTTTAAAACTATGGTAAAGATACTTGTAAAACATTTACTTTCCTAGCTTTCACTAATTTTAGTAGATTAAAGTGAAAAAACTGTGTGCGTTATTAATATTGTTGTTCTGTGTTTTTCAATTGCTAGATGTAATGAACCTGTGTTTGACTCTGATAACTCATGGCTTTGAAGATATCAGCTTCAGCATCTTGAAGTCTTTAAGTCATTTATCGCGTGAAGATATGGACCAAGGTAGCTTCTTCTTGCAACATTGTGTAAATAGAGATCTGGTAAGCAGAATAGTAATACTTTTTTCTTATCTAATAATAACAGTATATTTATTTAGTTTAATGCAGCTGTGAAGATTGTAAATGAGGAGTTGTTGCACAGCTCTTCAAGAGCAAAAGAAGCATTTTATTATTTTGTATCAACTTGTATGGTAAATTGAAATTCACAAAGGAATCCTGTTTGGCTTATGCAATATCCATTTTCTAAACATTAGAAGAATTTGACTTTTTAACAGTTTGAGAAATTGATAAATACCTTAAATTAATTTTTGAAATTGTTTGCAGCCTGTGAACAAGCTGAAGCAGTTCTGTAACGAGTTAAAAGAAGCAAAGATGCACTCGGCACCGTTACCATTTATCTTGCGTTGCGCTTTGGAGGCCAACAGATCAGGTACTCTGCTTTTTTAGTTATTTTTACCTGTGCTCATTTAGAGTACTTGGTTACTGTTTAATTATTTGGTGAATGTTTTCAGACTTGGCCATTGCTGTGATGAAGATGATGAAGGAGGAAGGCTTGCCGCTCAGACCTCACTATTGCTGGCCACTGCTAGTTGCATACCAGAAAGAGAATAATCTTAAAGGTGAGTCTGAAAAATGTTCCTGGGGCATTATTGCATACCTTGTTCACAAATCCTACTGCTATGAGATTCATCAGAAATGTGACAAAGCCCTTGCTGTGTGTCCTCGTTTCAAACAACTTTTCCTTCAGAAAGACTTTTTTAAAACCTCCTTTCTTGCTTGATTGTGATACAGTTCTACAAACTTCAAGTCTCACTTGACATAGAAAGATGTGAGAGTTTTGTTATCTTTTTAACTCTTCTCATTCTTGGTGCATTCCAGCGTACTTTATGTTGCTCATTACTATTTGCAGTTTGCTCTTGAAGAAACTGCAATCCAAGTGAAGAATTTGAAAGTAAGGTTACATTATTATAGCTCTCTTGGACTGCAAACCCAGTCCTTTATTCAAGCCAGCTTCTTACTATTTGCCTGATGAACCAAACGTGAGTTTTGTTAGAATCATAAAAACTGCAGGAGAACTTACATTGCTGTATGTGAGCCTGACCTGACAGCATACTGATTGAAGGACAAAAATGCTCAATCTTTGGGATTCTTAAGTAGGTTTAAGCATTTAGCATACTTTCCCCTGTTACACATGGGGATGTCTACAGGATATGAATAAGAATTGAAAAAATATTAAATTTTAGAGTACAGTATCTAATTCTTTGGTTTGCGTTATTGGTAATTCAGAAAGAATGGTATTGTAAAAAGATGCTTTTAACAGAAGTACTTCCCCCTTGGGGAAACAAAAAACTGTCTTTTTCATCTTATCTCACAGTATAATGTGCTTTAGAATGAGATGCAGAGTTGTTAGTGTGACACTGGGTGACAAACAAAATGCACAAACAAAAAAAAAGTGCTTTTAGCAGACTCTTCCATATCGCAATTTTATCTTAAATATACAGTCACATTCCAGTTTGGAAGAAATGCTGAAACAAGTATTCCCTAATTGTTTCTGGCTATAAAAATGTCTCAAGTCTTTTTCAAAAAGCCTTTGTGAAAACAATATTCAGTTTTTATTAACTCCTTAGGCTCTGTTCCTGCTAGACTACTGCCCAGGTTTATCTTCTCTCAGGTTTTAAAATCCTTGAAAGTTCTATGATATTTTAAAAGTCTGGCAGTGTTGTTTTTGTTGGGTCCTTTGTGACTTACTTGAAACACAGTGTTGCCAGTGTTGCCAAAAATAAGTAAATGGAAATCAGTACCATACTTCTCTGTGTGGATGCTGCCTACTGAAGAAAGCTTCTTTCTTTTACTCGATGAAAAATTTCACCTTACTGACACAATTCTGAGAGATGTTGGAAGTATTTTTAGATTTAGACTTGGCTCCCAAAATTAAAGTAGTATTTGAGCGTCAAGAGAAACTTAGGTTTTCATGCTTCTTTTGGTCGTTGTCAAGATCAGAGGTTGCCTTAATTTGGACTCCCTGCTGTAGAAATCAACGGTGCTTTGGCAACTGTAGTTGCTGCTGGAGGTCATGTAAGCAAATGTAGAAGAGAACTGATGAAGGGTCCCTCAATTCCAGCATTTTTAGCCATTTTCTGCAGAGCCTTTGTTTTTCTGTCTGCAAAGGCATTGCATACATGTACTTCTGTATGGCTGTAAGACAATGCAGTGAATTTGAAAAATCAGTTTTGTAGCCTGGTACTCACTGTCCAGGTTGATATTGTCAAGTGGAAGCAGGGTACATGCCTACACAAGTCAGTGATTTTTCAATTCTTTGAATGTATGAATTAAGAAGATACCTGCTCAGTTGCTTCTATAGTGAAGAACCAGTGTAACTATTCTTCATGAACAGTGAAACAAGTTGTCCTCTTCCCTTATGTAAGCTTGCATTCAATTTTTTGTTAATAGTAAAAAAAAGAATAAATAAGTTCTACTATCTAAAAATACAACCAGTACACTTGAAGAAAGGTAAATGGGAAAAAACCTCATCCACTTTGGAATTGTTTCATAGAAATAATAGAGCAAACAGTCTTGCTGCAGTGAGAGTCTAAGGGTGACAGCAGGTAGTAAATCAATAGAATGGTGCTTTCTAGGAGCAAAAAGTAATGTGAACAGGAGTGTAGACACAGTATCACATCTCATACCAAAAATAAGGTAATTAATTTCTCAACAAAGTAGTAATGCCCAGCCTAATGTGTGTAGTTTTGTGCCTTGCTGTAGGCAAGGCTGGTAATGGAAGAGAACTTTGTGGAAAAACTATTAAAAATATTATAGGATGTAGATTGGACTAAACAGAATAAACAGAATAAAAGCAACAAGTTATATAGAACTGCAGTGTACAAACTTCTGAATCAGTACATATAGTGTGACCCAAACAATTAAATAACAAATAGCAGTGTTTAATTACATGTTTCTGTAATGTTTATTACAACAAAATCTGACACTGGATATCAAAAAAAAATTCTGTAATTTCTGTATTATGGAATTGTGTTTAAAAGAAAGTAGCAGAGAAATGGTAGCTAGGAGGTGTGAAACTAAATAAGGCCATTTTCCAATACACCTTAAGCACTCTGAAATAGCAAACAGTTCTTTTCAGTCATTTTACACAGGCAGATAATTTCAGGTGGGGCATTGCCTTTATGTGCATGGGTTACATGAGTTGAGAAATACTTATTTCCTTAGTATTTTTTAGAATTTTAGGAATGAAAAGTGCTCGCCTGGTTTAAAAGATCAATATGCAGTGGATCTGAAACTGTGACTGGCACTGAGAGTCATTTTGTATCAGATTATGCACTAAAATCTGGAGGGCCTGTTATAAATAAGCAGAAATGTTCAATTTAGGCTTATTCCTGAATATTTTATAGCTTCCCTTTGCCTTTGAATGATCATGCTATTGTTAAAAACACTTTTTATAGGTGCTTTTGGGTTCTACTGTTGTTGAACTATTGTATAAACTATTGTTACGTACAAAATCCATGGTTAGTGAATGGTAATTCAGTTTTTACTTGGAAAATAGGAGTCTGGGTCCAGAAGGGAATAAGGGTGGTATTTCACAAAGTTACTGCTTGAAATCCTGTTTTATAGACAGACTCTTCTGGCAAAGAACGTTCTGAGTGGATCTGAAACTATCAGCATGGCAAAAATACATTAAATGCTATACTTTCCTGAATGTGACCCAACTTTTTGAATGAAGTTTTGGTTTCTTGTTTCCTCAAAAAATTGCTTAAAGCCAAATTTATCTTCCCTTGCTTATGTAGAGCCATACATAGCTGCCTTAGAAATTCCTTTTGTTCTCATGGGACTGCTTTAGGGAGTAGGCATGGCTTAACTGTGAGAACTTTAGGAGATGAATGGTAGACAGAAATGCAAGCCTCACTTTGCAGTTTTCGAAAAGCTGCTCTACCACATAAACATTATGACCACCTCATAGTTAATCTCTTATATTTGTTCTTCAATGTACTGATTTGAGGTTGGAATCTGTTCATCGTGGTGTTTGAGTGCTGTTTCCAGTTTTGACAAAAAGGAGTTGTTTGACTTCCTTTTTTCTATTTCTGTCTGCTTTCTACTCAATTATTTGATTTTGAATACTCAGCCTAAAACCTCAAAAAGCCTGTTCTTGATCAAGTAGGGAGAAGACCAAAAGACTTTACTGGGGGGTTTTAGTCATACCCGGTCTTCTGGATCAATGTTCTCCAGAGTGGGGTGTCCAGGGCAGTCCATTGGGTTGTGAGTGGACTGTTAGCAAATAAATATTTTATCATTTTATCATTTTTGGCTCTCTATTTTCAGGTATGTTTGATAATGCCCACAATACATGTGAATGTATTCTCTACATGTGAATAATTTCTAAATCAAGATACCTGTATATTTGGGGGATCTCAAAAAAGTATGAACATGACTGCACTACTGTGCCTTTCTTTTTTAGTCTGTTTTTTGGTTGGGAGAGAGAGAGGTCAGTGCATTTTCCAGTATGAGAAGCAAAGAATTTATAAAAGTCCATGTACATAATGCTCAAATCTTTTAACTGAAATGGAAATGTTTCATTGCTTAGTATTGTGGAAGATGTTTATTTGACTATAAAGTAGTTCTGCTTTTGGTGAGGTAGAAAATGTATGCAAAACTGTAGAACTCTGTGTTGGTTTCATTAATCTTCTGTCCCCCCCAAAAATTGTGCATCAGCCACCTTAAAAAAATGCTGCTGCACGTATTTTCATTTTAAGTTTGTGATTACTCTGGCTATGCAATTACTTTGGTGCAGTATGGTTGTGCTATCTGCATCTTGCTGTTGTGCTGGTGTTCTGTTTCTCACACCTGCCTTTTCCTGCTCAGGAAATGTGCCCTAGTCTGTCTGCTGGGGAGTGGGGATGCTTAACAAGCCTGTTTTCTCACTCTTCTGCATATAGGCTTGAGCTCAAACCTCCTGAGTGCACCACACCTTATTCACTATGGGATCTAGTTCTTGGTCTTCAAACTACTTTTTAGTGTTACAGTTATTTTTGAAAAGGTTTCAGCAGGAGAGGACTTAATGTATTTTCTGGGAGGTTGAAAACATGAAATAGAAACTGTCTGTCAGCATTTGAAAGGTATGAAGAAAGACTTAGTGTAATTAATTCTTTATTCATATTTTTGCAGTTTCTGGTCCAAAATCAGAGTTTTGTTTAAGGCAAACTCGAGCAGATGATGCGACTTTAATCTAGTGTGACTTGCCTGCATGTATTTTCAAGTGCTCAAAGGGAATTCACATTTGATTATTTGCACCATAGTGCACTGCATAAAATATTCATGGAAGTGTCACTTTTCCATAGGTGGCACTCCAGGGCAAAGACAGGGACTTTGGACATTTTTAAAGTAATAAGTATGAAATGCAAGTTGAAAAAAACATATGCTGTTTGGTACCGGTGTCCTGCAGCAACTGACAAATCATTTTTAGACCAGCAAAAAATTATTATACCTGTATTGGTTTTGACAGGAGTTCAGAGTTTGGTAGCTAAGGTTACTGTAAGAAGTTTCTGCAAATCAGAAGAGTGTAAGCAATTAAAAAGAATTACATATACTCTACACTCTAGTTGCTGGACTATTAGTATTGGTGTTTGGTGTCTTCAAATGTGACTCAACAGAAGTAATATGCGGTCTAGTTGTGTGACATGATGTGAACCCTGTAAAAGTTACAATGTAGCTTCACTGGGCTTGGGAGACTCCTTTTCCGAATTTCCAGTTTGAAGTGGATGTGTTATAATCAACCAATTTGATTACAAACATTATTACTTTTAAACAAGTCCAGAGAAAAGTCCTGAATATTAACACTAATCAGAGGTGGATACTGGAAACAAGACTAAGAATGTATGATGTGTTGAAGAATGTGTTTGTATCTTGAGTTTATGTACTTTATATCAAATTTCAGATTTGTTTTTTATGCACAATAATTAGGACATTTTGATACATAGCTCTGTAAGACGTTGTACAAACATGAGTAACTCATATATTTGCTGTGTTAGAAAATAACTTTGTATAATGGCAATTTCCAAACTGAACTTTCATGGTTTTAGTAGTACAGCACAGAATACAAAGTTTTGTGAATCTATTTTAAGTTTCACAGTTAAGAATTCTAATAATACCTAAAATAGAAATGCATTATTTTTCATGGCAATTTCAAGGAGGGAAATTGAGCCTTTTTTTTGTAAAGCAACATTTATTTTTACATGTTGATTCTCAAGGTTTCATTTTTCTGAATTCTTAGCCTTATTAATTTCGCCTTGATAGGTATCTTTGAGGTCCTCAAAGTGATGCACAAACTGGGGGTGGACCTTGATGCAGAAACATATACAGACTATGTTTTTAAAAACTTTGCTGATACTGAAACTGCCCATGCCCAGCTGAAGGTGAGTTTACATGTAAAATTTGTAAAATGGCTATTACATGGCTTCTTATAGTATGTTCTCTGTGAGTAGAGAACATGTTCTCTGTTCTCTCCCAGTAGTGCTGCAAACATGAACATGGTATGATGAAGCCTGTTCAGAATACTTAGAATATATTTTCAAACAGTTGTTGCACTGATGGTTTATCCTGTCTTCCTCCTGCTGCTTTACTTTTTCTTCTTCAGAGCTAACCAAAGTATTTTACTCCAGACCTAGTAACTTTTTGTTTCTTGAACTGGAAAAACAAATGAATGAATAGCCCTTTTTTTTACTGGGGACTGGAAGTACTACAATTGTTTCTAGGGAATAGTTTTTTACTCACTAAAGAATTGAGAATTGGAGGCCAAATATAAGTGTCCCAGTCTTTCTGCCTTTCATAACTTTGTCTCTTGCAGTTGATTTCAATACAAAAAAAATTTTGATCAGTAGTAACTCATTTGGCTGCCATATAGACCTCTGTAGAGCACCTTCTGTGTTTGCTGCAGCTACGTTTGGGAAGGAAGTGTTTAAAAATATGAAGTATCTGAAGGTCTTCTCTGTGTCAAGTTCCATGGTCGATTGCTTTTTCTCTAGGAAAATGGCTGCCTGTTTGAAAGTGTTGGGCTCTACGTAGCAGAGCTAAGAAGTGAAGCACTTCAGGGGAGACTGGACAAAGTTCTTTCTATACGTGAGTATTTTTCATGTTGCTTGTTGCTGTGTACTTGGTGATAGTTTGGATTGGTTGTAGGCTGAGAGATTTACTTGTATTAATATGTGTGAGGTTTCAACATAAGTGGGGAACTTGAGCAAAGTGCTTATCATGTCAGGTCTTCTGTGATGACTTGTGTGATTGATACTACCAGTTCTGAACCATAAATCAGAGTTTAATTCTTTGGTATTGAACCCGGCCATAAGGTTTGTATACAAGTTATTTGCAAATAGCAGCTTTACTGTGATTGTGACAGGAATGTTACACTCTTGTCCTTACGGGGTTTAGGCAAAGAGTTTGTTTTTCACAAGGCCTGTGAGGTCGTCGTTGCTGGGATTGCTTTTGTTTGCAGCATCAATGACTGTAGAAAGTGAGGAACGATACAGCTCTGAAGTACTACAGAGTTACTCATAAAAGAAGCAGCTTTAAAGATCTGATGGTCACTGACATTAACCTGAGGGTGTTCTGCTGATCTTTTGGTCATGGAAGTTGTGTATAAATGTGATTGGTTAATTAGGCATTGAATAGTAGCATGTTTAAGAGTTTTCTCCAAAGACTGCTCTGATGCTCAGTGCTTGCAGATGTTAATTTATGTGATTGACTGAATGTACAGGATGGGATAATTTGCTTGGTTAAGTAAGAATGTGATTCTCTTCAAAATATAAATAAATAGTGTTTATATTCCTGCTATGCTGATATATTAATAAAATACCTAAACTTGGGCTAAATCTGATACAGAAAAATCTCTTTGTAAACAACAGTTTTATTTCTCCAAGTCTCAGGGTAAAGCTTAAGCAGTTGCTTGCTGCCTTTGTTATTAACTGTTTTATTTAACAAATACAGAAATAAGTAGTCTATATACCATGACTCTGGGAAGCTGTTGTGTTCCAGATAAGAAAATTGAGTGGTTACTAATCAGTGATTTGATTTTAGTATTGGAGAGTTATCAATTAGTGAATCCTCAAGATTCGCCTTACGTTTTGCCAGTATTTTGTTTGGTTTTATTACAAAAAAAAAAAAACCCAAAAAGCATGAACCCAACCATTGACCCATAAAATTTAAATATCTAAAAAGAAACTTTGAAATTTTTTCAAAGGAGGACTGTTTATTAACAACAATGAAATCTCTTTTGGAATGTGAAATAGTTTGGGGGATTTTTTTTCTCCAGGAAAATGTAGACCCCCTCCTTTCATTCTGGTTAACTGAAACAGGCAGGCTTTAATATGTTATAAGACACAATTATGTGTATGCCTGGTATATGGTAAATGTATATATCAAAATTATGACACAAGCCCATAGAGTAAGTTGAATTCTGTCTTAGTGTCACAAAATTAGTATCACTTAGTATATTATTTAGCCATTGTCTGTGAGTTGAATTTAAATCTTTTAGTGGTATTTCTGTTTGCAAAGACCAGGGTTAATAATTCATGGAGACATATCAAATTTCTTTGAACTTGAGCTTTAAAGGAAGCTACTCCGTAAATAGTTTACCAAGCTGAAATGAATGCTAGTAAATCTAATTAGCACCTATGTGATGATAAGGCACAGATATTAAACAGCTGATTTTTTTTTCTTTTTGACTTGTCTCCTTTTGCAGTATTACAAAGAGGGAAAAATTGATGCAGTATGGAAAATAGTTTGAGATTGTCTCATCAGTATAGTCAGAGAAGGCAAAGGTTGGTTATTAATGCTGGCTGCTATCTAGGTGTATTGATTCAGCTTCTCATGCCTTATAATGTATAGATTTCTGCTGCTGACAAGATGAAAACTCCGAAGCATCAGCTGAGGAATCTGGGCACATAAGGCAGTGTACATGAGAGCCGCTTTTTCCCTTTATCGTGCCATTCCATTCCACTTCGTTGTCAGCCCCTTGATTTTCTCAGACTTGTTTGTTGCTAAGGAAACCAGGTTGCCGATTGTCAGCAGCAGCTGAGCATACTAAGATGCTTTTCTGCTCGTTTTTTTATGAGCAAAAAGTTTAATATACTGCTGGAGGAGAATTTGTATTGGGGTTGTCTTGAAACCAACTTTCCCTGAGGTTTTCAAACAAAAATAAATGTTCTAGCATTTAAAACTAGGCTTAGACTAAGGAAGCGCTCTTAGCAAGTTCTTGTCTTTGACTTCTGAGGTTCCTTTGGAGCTGGTGTTTTTATTTTGGTTGTCTCCTGCCATATTGCAGCCCTTGCTGAAAGGGCCCTGTGCAGTCAGGTTTTTACAGCAGTTAATTCCATTGTGGTGCTGAAGTGACATGATGTTAACTTCATACAGGACATAAATGCACCCACTGCTGCTTTTTTTTTCTTTGCTGGTCTGCGGTGCTGGAATGAGAGACAGCAATTCTACAGGAAGAAGGTAGAATGCTGTGGAATATTCGGCCAAGAAATAATGTAAAGATGAGGACATGAAGCATAACTGTAAATTACCTCTCAGGAACATCTAATTTTAAGTGATTTTTCAGTTTCCTTTGTGTTCAAATATTATTGTATATAACAACATATAAAACTGTATATTTGTCTCTTTTTTCCCCCCCTTAGATTTAATTTAATTAAATGGATAGCACTTTACAAGGAACTACTTTTTCTTTCTTGTCAGGGAATTTATACTAGTGGAAGCAAACACTTAACAAAAGTGTTGTGCCATTGATTTTTGTTTGGATGTTTAAAATTTTATGTTTATTATTATTTAAAAAAATAAAAGGCAAAACTTTAAAGCCTGTTTTAAGGCAGATGTTCAGTCTGAAACAATTAGCAAACTATTTGCCTTCAGTGGATCTTTTTTTTGTTCCAGCACTAGTATCTCAGGTTTTCTTGATTAGCAATGTTTGAGGGTTGTTTGGCTTTTTGGAATTGGTCTTGTACTTTCTTTAGAAAGATGCTTTATGCAATTAATAATTATTATAAAAAACTAATTTATTAACTATTGAGATTAAAGGCAATATAGAGGGAAAACTTCTCACTCTCTGAGTATTTGATTGCTTTTGAAATGGATCAGATTTAGCGCTGATAAAACCCAGTTTCAAACACTTGAACATTTTAAATCTTGGTTTATAAATGTTTGTCAGTATTTAGTAAACTATCAAAATAGCTTTTCAGGCAATGGTCTGTTTACATGATCTGCTCATTTGTTGCAGTTCAGGGATTTTTTAACAATGACTATTGAGAAACATGTCTTTCATTTACAGTGTCTTCAGCAAATACACCTGCTATAGATTGTCGTCTGTTTAGAAACAGCCTCTTTTTGGGTTTTAAAAGGTAAGGTTGTTATATTAATACTTTCTTTTTCCTATGTAACAAAGTTCCCTCTCTTTTTTGTCTTGGTGAACACAAGTCTGTCTAGTCTTTTGTCCCCTGCTCCATGTTTTAAAAGTAACATTCTAAGTGTGGTAGGAGATACTGTTATTCCTCCCTGCTTTCCTCATTTTCCTTGCCTCTGCTATGTATGAACATACACTTGAAACATTGTATGTAGTAGATGAAAAAGAATTTCATTATTCTTCGTTCTGTGCTATGTGCCCATATATAAACTTAGGGTAGTAAATATTTGGGGGTTTATCTATATTAACTTTTTTTTTATGAACAGCTGTGCTACTGTAAAATTTCCCTAAAGATTGTCACTATTAACCAGTAAAGTAATAGGGTACTTGATAAAAATGAAATACCAGTAGGAGCCTGGCTTATTCTGCTACGTCTGCTAACTTTGTGTGCCCTCTTGGTTAATATGGCTCCTGAACACTGACATGTAACACCTAGTTCTGAGCTACACTGCCAGGACTTTGTGTTCTCAGTCATATGGTCCTGTTCAAGGAAGGTTCCTTGTGTATTTGCAAGATTGTCTTAAGCTTATGCAAGTGTATGTGAATTAGGAAGCACTTCTATCATGTACTGCTTGCCCCAGTCAAATGTTTAGGGCTGGCAATGATAGGGTTTTTTTCAGCAAGCCTACACCACGGGGAACGAGAGAAGTCACCTAATACTACTCAGGACCAGGGTTTGAAGGCTGATTTTGTTATTTCTCGGGATTTTGTAATGAGTGTGAATTAGAACTGTTTTCGGTTGGATATTAGTAAAATGTAACAGGTGAATATGACCAAAATAATTTCCTAGTAAATTACATGTTCTATCTAGCTGATCCTGTTGTATCATAGGAAAAGGAGGAGAAAAAGCAAACCAGTGTTGAAATTTGGTTTCTTAGCTAGGCCCTAGCTGGCCTTGGCATCCAAGGGGTAAGTGAAATACTATTTTAGATCCAGTAGGAGTATATTGCTTTTTCTTTAATAGTCAGCTCCAGAGTCATCTGTTTCAGATGTATAAATTAAAGTAACAGATTTTCTAAACACATTTTCTCTCTGTAAGTATAGATGAATATCCAGCTGAAGTAGGACTTTCACAAGAAAGCAAACCATGCCAATATTTACCACCCACAACCAACACTAGGCTGAAATAGCCCTGCCACTGGGAAACTGTGCAGGTGTGCAGAATGTGATTTAAAGTATCTTTAAAATATCATCATCTTTCTAGCAAACTAGTTGCTAAATAGTATAGTCTGCTCAAGTGAAACAGTTACTATCCTCATAGTGGGAACAATTCCTGCTGTTCTGATTACAACAGTTATTGGACATCTGGGCTAAAAGCTCAGAATTCTGATAGAAATTAAGGTTAGGGGTCTTTTGATGTGATTTTTTTTCAGGGGGATGGGGTGGTGGTGGTTTTTTTTCACTTTTTCTTTAGCTTTCATTGCCACTTTTAAGTGTGTCATAAGTTTTGTTTATCTGTTCTATATTATTCTTTTGTTTGCCTTTCTTGCTACCTGGTTTCATATGCTGTGTTCAAGGTCGCCTGTGCTTAGATTTTACCCTTACATTTTTTCTGAAAGCATACCCACTCATGTTGCCTTTTCTGTTTTAGACTTAATGGCTATAACAGTCTGAGCATGAAACTCGAGGGTATGATAGGAGAGAAGAAAGAATATTTGTAGGTTTTACAAAGACCACAGCAAAATTTTATGGCTAAATGCAGGTCTTGAGTGTTCAAATGAGCAAAGTTCAGGATTGGAGTGCAAAATACAGGGTAGGGGTGCCAGGGACATATGAACAATGTCTGTGGCAGACTAGTTTATGAATTTCTGTTGAAACTGCTCTTCTCTAGTAACTGCTTCAGAGTATTTCCATTCTATTTGCCTGATGTAGCATTACTATTTCAGAGTCAAGTACTTTAGGAAATGGATGCATTTGATATCTGCAGTTCTTTGTCATGCTGTCAGTGGTGGAGTGAGTTCACCCAACAAAGCTTAACTAACCTCACAGATGGACTTTTCTTTCTCCTCTGTGTGGACCTGCATTTGACTCATTTTCAAATACAAGTGGCAGTTGCACAGAAGGAACAAATGTTTCATAGGGTTGAACTTCCTAAATAAAATCCTAAATTTCTGTGAATGCGTTCAAGTTTTTGTGCATCTGTTCAGGCTGTATCTTACTTTTCTCTAATGAGAATTACAGGAAGATAAAATCATGTAATAAGGTTTTGTTCTCTTACCCTTGCCTATATTAATGCTGTTTTATAGTTGTCGAAAAGTTACAATTCTTGAAAATTTACAGCTTCTAATGAGAGTTTTGAAGTTCTGTGAATTACAGGAAAATGTCAGGTTTTTAATACTTGAGACAGCTGGTTTTTCATTAAGATGTCAGGGATTTTATACTTTGGTGAACTGGTTGATATGATTTTTGGTTGTAACCTCATGATGTACAGAGAATGTTCTTCCTCAAGTTTTGTTTCAATCTATGAGGGGAGAAACTCTGTATTTTGTTTTCTACTTTTAAAAATATTATATATTTCTCTCATTATAGTAACCATTATACCTAAAGAGATTTGATTATTTTCTTTTTTTGCATAGCATAAATGCATTAATAGCTGCCTGTAGTTATCTTGGTGTATAAAAGGTCTAATGCACAGGAGAGTTAGATTTTTTTTTCCTTGCAAATTCCATGTATCAAGTGTTTTTTTATGTGAAGTGCAGCTTGTGAAGCTTATTTTCTTGAAATGCTAAATAGAGAAGTATAAAACAAAAAAGTACAATTAGGATATGTTAAAAAATTGAACTAAGACCAAAACTAAGACACTTTCTAGTTGTAAGTGATCTGTTTGGAACATTGGATTGTTTTAAGTTTTTTAGCAGAAATTATGACCATATTGACTACAGTAAAAAGCCCTAAAGTTATTCTGTTCAAAATTGGTTTAAACAGTATGTGGCAGTTATTGTATTTTAATTTCATCTAAATAAGATCCTCAGTGTTAATGTTCTGTGTTGTTTTAAAGAAAGCTACAAGAGTAAAATCATTTTGTTGCTTTTGTTATCCTTTGCTGCCCTCTTCAGCTCAGATGATGTACATCTATGGAGCAAGGTAAGTGGAGATAAAACTAAATAAAATCAAGATTCTTTAGGCATTGCATGTTTATGGTGCATTACTGTAAATCTGAATTCTGAGACTGAAAATGGTAGACATGCTAATTTGAGCAAGACTTCTGTCAGTGGTAGATTGGACAAATGTATCAAACTGACTTTTCAATTCAGACAGTTAAGTGGAATTGGGAAAAATCAAGTGAGGTATTACCATGTCATTTAGCTTATTCTACTGCAATTTCTAGATCAATGTAGTTACTGCTGAAGGTGGTCGCAGCTTCTGGATGAAAGTCTGCCATGGTTGTGCCATCAGGCATCAATTCATTTTCCTGCCCTCCTTAAACTTTCTCCCTGTCCTCACACTGGTGCTAACAAAATAGTAAGGCAGACTTAGTTTTTCAAAGTTTCTAAAAGCATCAAAGCCAAAGCCAGATAAAAGCAATCACCTGGATGAGCTCAAATGGAAATTACTGATCATCTTGCCCAACCCCACATTAGGGCTACATTAGAAAGACACTGCAATATAACTTGGTGTTACATTTTGCACGGTATTAGAATAGGGAAGATGTTGGCAGATATTGCTGTGGATGTGGTTTCAGATTTTGGGAAGGGATGCACTGTGCTTTTTATTGTTATTCTTCAGTACTGTAACTGCTGATAAATAAAAGTACATGTTAGATTTCACAAAGAAATCTTGGAATGAAATGGAACTTAAGATTTGGAAAGTCTCTGATCATTGATTTGCATGAAAACAGTTCAGGATTTTTTTTACATTTTACTACCTTTTACTGCTATGTGATGATTCTGTTGAGAGGATATTTTTGTCTGCTGCCTCTCTCGTTTTTTGCATTAAAAAAAAAAAGGAGAGCAGGGAAAGAAAAAAGGGGATCTCTTATTGATCTCATTATGAAAATAATTTTGAAGGACAGAGAGCTGAAGTATTAGTGGTCTGCATGTGAAGTAATACCTAGAGTTAATTTCATTCTTCATCACAATGGAAGAAAAATAAAGTTTCTTGTCTTCATTAAGTTTAAGAGTAAATACATGCATTGAACTTCTGAAATAAGAAATGCTAACTTGGGAAGTAAATAGACACTTAGAAACAGAAATAATATTACACATTTTTTCTGTAATTCAATGCTTTTAGTATTCTGATATTTGATTCAGAAGAACTGTTATGACTTCCTTGGATTTTATTGCAGTGTGTATTGATTTGTCATAGGAAGATGAGGGGGAAAAAGGCAGAAAAAAGCTGTAGTTTCACTGTGAACAGTGTCCATGGTGTTGGTGGAAAAGTAATAGATAAGATATTCAGGTGCACATTTGGTATTTTCTGTCTCTATTTATCCATTTTCATCAACAATTGAAGGTGAGGGTTCCTTTTCTTTTGTCATTACTTAAAACACAGCACTTTGGCAGTGAGAATGCATCTCCCTCTGACTTCTTTGAGATTGCATTCTAGAATCATGGGAGATAAAACAAAAATTCTTGAAGCACAATTTCAGTTTTGAACTGAAGATTTAATTCATAAAAATTATTTAATTTCCTTAAGAAGAGTCAAATGATTTTTGAAGTGATGTCGTTTAGGTTAAAGTATTTGTAGGTAAGATGTGGGGGGCTTTTTTGGATAAATTTTTTTTTTTCTTTCAGAGGAGGTAAAATGTATGTATTTCTTTGGTTTGCATGATGGATCAAACGAATGCTAAATGTAGTTGTAATTAATTTCTATGAATGCATGTTTCGTCATTCAAAATTGCACTTATTTACAACAGCTTATTTACAACTAGCTGTACTAGTTACCTTAACTCTACCAGAGCATGATAAATGTTGTTCCTTTATTATGTTTTGGTATTTGCTTCTTTCAGGTATAAAAAACAAGAAACTTTTTAGGACAATTTCAGCTTTTGCTAAATTGGAACGTAATTGTAGCATCTTCAGGAGTGACACACGTTAAGTAGTGTCTTAGGATAGCTAACTTCCTGTAGAACGATATATAAACAGAATACTAGAGTGTTCCCTGTCCTAATGCTATACCTTAGAAAGCATTTCTGTTGCAATATTTTTTCAAGAAAACCCTATTATTTACCAAAAAAACCCTTTGTGTTTCTTAGGGAATTACTATGATGTGGTAAAGAATAATACTTTAACAGAGAGATGCTTTATTATTTTGAGAATTCAATTTCAGATGCTATTTGTCCTTGCTTGCTTCTTTTGGCTGCAATGTACGATTATTCTGTCTCACCAGATAACAGAACTGTTGTACAAGGATGAACGTTATTGCCTGACGCCTCCAGGACCAACTGGTAGAGTTTCAATTTCTATGATTGTAACTTATCCACAAATCCGTTCTTCTGTGTAATGATGGGTTTGAGGGATTACAACAGTAAACACTGATTGCTTCTTTTTGAAAGTGAAATTTGAAAACATGTTGGGTAAAATCCTGATTCAAATAATCAGAGCATATTCTGTGAGATCCACAAGATTTTTTTTAGAATGATAAACAAATCTTACTGATAATGATTAATTTTTGTAAATTTAAAGATCAAAATGGAGAAGGAATACAATATCAGTGCTTAAATACTTTAAAAAAAAACCATTTTTTTCAACCTACTTTTTCATTTAGTAGTAAAGGTACTGTCTTTGTGCGGCAAAATGGTACTTAATATCCCAAATCTTCTACCTTGAAATAGGTATACCTTTTTTTGTTTAATGTATTATTTTAAAAAATGTTTGGTTTCCCCCCGCCCCTTTCAGACCTAGAGGGGCAAGGAGGTGTGGGGACAGCTAACCTTTGAGAAGGCAGTACTTGATATTCTTCCTATTCTGGGAAGAATTACAGGACCCCACATATTTTTGCACTGCATAGATAAGAAACTAAGCATAATTTGATGAAATCTGTTCATCTTAATTTTCATTGGCTAATAGGCAGTTTCTTCAGTGTTACTTGCTTGAATGGTTAAAATATTTTTGTATCCTTTTATATTAATATTACAATACTTAATGCAGCTTGGTAATGGAGTATAATGGGTAAAATGTACAGAATAAATATGCAAAGTATTAGAAATCTGTTTTTTCTTTTGAGCAGTGACAAAATATTTGTGGCAACTATTTGGGGTAGCAGGCAGGAAAGGGGGGGAAGGCCTTGGGCAGTACCACTTCTGTCACACGGTAGTGGAAAAAAATAGATTGAAGTAAGATTCTGTACTGAAAAGCTGTCACTAGGTCTGAAAATAATTAATATTCCTTTCACTCACCAGTTAGATATGTGCTCCCAAACCACATAATCTCTATGCCTCAGTGATCATTGTTGCCATTTCAGAGCCTCTCATCAGGGTGACATCTCACACCAAAATGATTTCTTATAAATTAATCTTGATAACATGACAGTCTCGGTAATTTTAGTGGAATGCTTTCTCTTGTTTTTTTCCACAGAAGCTGTTGGCTATTTTCTTTATCACTTGATTGACAGCATGAGTGACTCAGAGGTACAGGCCAAGGAGGAGCGTTTGAGACAATACTTCCATCAGCTGAAGAAGATGGTACCATTTCATTTTTTGCTACATAATGCCTGTCCTGCCTGACATGTATCTATTAGGTTTGAAATTGCTGCTTTTAAGTACAACCAGACCACTTCTCAATGACATGCAAGAGCTGGAGACTTGAATTACGTCTGAGATAATTTCTGTTAGACAAATTTCAGTTTGGTTCTGTTTCAAAACTCATATAATTTTTTTCCCCACCTCTTGGTACAGAATATAGTTATCCCTCCCAGCCACTACAGCGGCATTTGCAGACTGCTGGACTCCTCTCAAGTTCCTGAATTAATTAAGGTCTGTGGTTCTATAGCAATTACTTTGAATCTAAAAAAATCTCTGAATATATTCTCCTTTGCAAAATAAATATCTTCATGCAGTGATTATATGTAAGCCTTTTAACCTTTCTGTGATTTTTCACTGTTGTAGCTGGTTTAATTTCTAATGTGAAAGGGATACATTTAATACGTGCTATTTTAAGTCAGTGTAATAATGCTGCAGAACACAGCTTTTTTTTACCATTGCTATTATATAATTACCTTGAACCTTTTGAGTATGATATGCTTACTTAGAGATTGAACTTTGGGAGAGATCAGTGATATTTTTGTCTTACTGAATTTCAGGATGTAGGGTTACTGTGTCAAAAAAAATCCCCGTCTAGAGACGACATTCCAGAAGTAAGTAAATTCACAGATAGCTATGCTTGTTCTTACTGTAATAATACTGTTTGGATATAGGGTTTAGATGAAGTGTAATCACTGGCTTTCAGGTCATGGAAGTATATTAACGTTATTTAAATCCACCATTTGAAGTTCAGAGGTTACTTTCCAGAGTAGGAGTAAAGGCTATCCAGATTTTCATATAGACCTGATACTTGACCTTGGAGTTGGCTGAGGTCTCATGCCTCAGTTTCCCTGCCTCATAGATATTTTTTTGAAAGTTCTAGTTAGTTAACAGTAGTGGTGTGAGGCTTAATTCATGCTTGTAAATTACAGTGATCCACTTGAGTGGCAGGAGCCATATAAATCCATACTGCTTCTAATGGTCGAGTGTCAAGTCTTTACATTTCTGATCTGAGCAAAGTAGAGATGGAAAAAGAACCAGGCTTGTATTCCCTACTGCCCTGAACACAAAGAACTGAGTGTGAGAGAAATAGTAATGTTGACCTTTGTAGATATGTGACTTAATGTTGGGTTTTGTTTTTTTTTTTTTTTTTTTACTGTATTCTGACTCAGGTCTTCAATTAATATGTACTATTTAAACAGATAAAAGCACCTTAAATGATTAAAAATTTTCTTCGAGTATGAAAGAAAAGGATTATTTTGTCTGTCTTTTATTAAAGTGATCCGACAAGTTGTTCAGGGAAGGGTGTTTTCACAATTGACATTCTTTCTGTTACCTCCATTTAGAGTGCTAAATCTGACGTGTCTGCTTTGGAGAAGAAACTAGAAAAGCGAAAAGCTGAAAACCAGCCTATTACAGATGTCTTGAAACAACTCATACATGCTCTTTGTGAAGAAGAGGTATCTTAAGCAATGCAGAGATAATTGGAAACACATAGCTATATTTTTAAAGGGACATAAATGACTGTGTTATGGAAAGATACAGTTAAGCAAAGACAAGTGCAGTGCTTCAGGTTTCATGGTTTGATGCTTATAAATCAAACATAAGTGCAAAAAGCAATTAAATCAAAAGGTTAACTAATTTCAGCAACACCTTGAATGGCATGTTTTGGGGTTGCTGAAGTTTGTTTACAATAATCTGCAAAGTGAATGATAGTAACAGCTGTGATAGGTTTATCATACATGCCAAATGTCCTTTCAAGCCATGGCTCCGGTCTCTTATATCTAGATTGTCAAGCAACTGATACATGCACTAGTCATTTGCAATTCAAATATTACTAGGTTGTTAATGCAGGGATTGAAATTCCATTTTCCTGCAGGAGGAAAGCTCTTCTGAGATAAAGGGTCTCTTGCCTTCATTCGGCAGGCGTCCAGCTGTAGTTTACATTCATTTAGTGTGTGTCTGTAATTTGTGGGGTATCACCACACTTTTTGTTCGGTTTCTTGTTCAGTATGATCCTGCCTATAAAGCTGGATCTATAGGAACAGTAACAGTTGTGCAGGTGATAGCACAATATTCTCTGCTGCTACGAACACAATTTAGAAAGAGTTGAGTATCTCGGCTGTGTATCTCTACAATTTTGCATATGAAATAAGCTTAGATGCAAACACCGTTGCAAGTTCAAAGTGGTCAAATGTATGAATAAGAATTTATAGAAAAGTAAGCTTTCTATGGAATTAATAAGTAGTTTCTTATTCTTTCGAAAGTAGTTTTGTTATGTGTTTGGCAGTATACCAGGTGAAAATGGTTATGAATTCCAAATAAATAAGAACTGTTTTAGAATATGGGTTAATCACGTTCATTATTGGAAATAAGAAAAAAAGAAGTCTCTTACATTAAATAATGCAAGAAATATGAATGCAAACCAAGAAAATTTATTTAGAAGTCTATTCTCAAATTAACGTAAAAGGTGTTCTACAAAAATGTTTGCGAAACAGCTTTCACTCTTAAAATTTCCTAAAGCATCACAGCGCAGCGCTGTGTTTTCATATGTGATCCTACACTACTAAAAGCACTAAAGCAGTCATGTAACTGCGCACTGAATATATAAGATTCATAATGTCAGATTGACTTTTCCTCTCGTTCACATCTTTGCTTTGTTCCTTTTTTAGAATATGCAAAAAGCCCTTGAAGTGAAAGCCAAATACGAACCGGACATGGTTGTCGGTGGCTATGCAGCCTTAATAAATTTGTGCTGTCGACATGATAATGTAGAAGAGGCAATGAACCTGAAAGAAAAAGTGTAAGTACACCGGCACTGAAACATGTCACAGAGATTTATGCTGATACACAGACCTTGTTGAATTAAGTAGGTTGAGTATTAACCCCCTCATCCATTTTTAATTAGTTTTCCCCAACAATGTATGTGCATTTAAAACAGTCATGGGTGTGGTTTTTGGAAACAAAAAATTTGCTTTGTGTAATTGAACATTAGAAGCAGCTACTTCGTGTGGTCAGTAATTTAATTTTATTTTTATTTTGAAAAAGGCAGCTTGCTACATAAAATGTTTTATTTTTATTTTAAACATGCATAGTGTCTAAATTGAATTTTTGGCTTAATTTACAGTTAAAGATGGGCACCTGTATTGTGTGTTACAAAGCACTTAGAACGTGTTTAGAGTGCGGGACACCTATACTGTTTTTAGAATAGCAGTGTTTGAGTAGTGTTACTTTAAGACTGTCAACAAGCATTCTGTTTTAAATTTTTATATTCAGTTCTTTGAAACTTCGCAGTAAAAGTTAGCTCCCAGCTAAAACATGCCATGCGTGACTTAGCTCAGAGCAAATTCTTACAGATGATCCTTTTATTTGCCCCTTTTTTTTTTTCCCCTCAAAAGGCTCCTTTTGATCTGGTGCTATAGTGAATCAAAAACAAGTTATACGTGACTTTCAGGGTCTCTCTCTCACATACACCCACAAAGTACTTGCTTAGGTTTTACCGTAGGTTGGCAGGCAGGTGCTCATTACACCTTGCTAGTGTTAAAAATTATGTGAAATGATTGAGCTGGGAATATAAAGAATTTTGCCACTCTACACATGAGGGTTGTGTATTGGCTTTGCAGTTCTGCTCTCACACAGTCTCCAGTGTGAGTTTGTAGGAAGTGAAATTCAGTCTTCTGCTGGAGTTTCACCGCAGTAATACATTTTACTGATCTGCCTCAAGCATAGCCTCATATTTCAAAAAAGTGTCTCTTTGGATTGTTATACAAAGAAACAGCGGTGAAGGAATTAACTTTCAGTACTTCCAGAGAAAAGAAACAACACATAGCAGAAACTTCAAAATAGTGACTTTTGACTTAGGCAAATAGTTTCAATCTCTCTGTCAAAAAGAATATAGCCCTGTTCCAGTCATCTGCACTATTTTCTTCCCTGGCTTCTGAAAAATACCCTGTTTTATGCAATAACTACCAAATAATTAAACCATCTGACTCTTTCTCAAAAACATAACCTTTGGCTTTTGAGGGTGGATCATATTTTTAAAACATGTTCTAATGGTGCATCTTTTCAATTCTATCAGATTTTTCCTTTAAGACTTACTGTCATTTTTAGCTCTTAGTGCTGTTGCTGTGTTAAGTACTTCTAAAAATAAATCTTTAAGCAGGAGCTATAAAATGTGAGCCTCTGTTGATAAAATTCTTAATGCTTTAATTTCCAGCTTCCCTAAGAGTTCACCTGTTGCTCTTGACAGTGGAAAGTACGTAGCACTGGTAGAAGTCCTAGAAAAGCATGGTAGACTAGAAGGTAATCCATTTGCTTTCATTGTGTATTTCTGCTATATAATAAAGGTATCTTGCCTCGAGAATAAAAATGTGACTTGATATTAATGGTATATCATGTCCTGAAAAGTGCTTGAACATTTTGCATACAAATTTGCATGTGAATTCAACCAGAGATGCTTGGACAGTGCAGGCCATTAGTTTTAATGGATTGGCAAGCTTGTCATTTACATTTGCACAGCTCAGTGCTTTTTGCATTTCTGCAGCTAGTTTTTATTAGCATTGCTGTTTGGATTGAGTTTGAAGATCATGACTTATGGCACAAATTGCGTATGTGCCTAGACTAATGGCTTTGTTTTTGCTTAAGAAGGTCTGAAGGCTGAACATAAAACCTATAAACATAACCCTCTTATAAGAGCCAAGTACTGCAAAAAAAAATTAACTTTTCATAAAGTATATATTTTTCTGTTACTATTCTTTTTTGTGTTTGCTATTGAATTTTATATAAAATCTGTAAACTGCCTGGAAATTTTGGCTTTTTAATGAGTGTTCTACAAACTGCAAACTTCATATTTCTAGATGTTTGCATTAAGCTGTTAGCTCTTTAATGTAATTTAGTCTAATATAATTCTGTGGCTTACATGGTTTGGTTGATCTTTAAAAAGAACTCTAGACTGTCAGTAGCTTTAAAAGACGATTCTGAATATTGAGTTCTGTGATTTTGTAGAGAAGCAACTACACTAACACTATAAAACATGGTCTGAGCCTAGACACAAAATGTAATGGTTTTATTTAAAACACTGTAAAATAAAACAGAAAAGCTAATACAGTTTTTTTTCATGTAAGATTTTCCTTTGAAATTTGTCTTGGCCTTTTATTAAGCTTACTGTTATAAAAATAATAAACAAAGCCGATGTTGTTCAAATCATAATAAATCAGATCATGTCCACCTCTACATTAAGCAGTTTGAAAACATGAGCTTGCTTTTAAGACCATAAATGTCCCTCAGAAAATAAAATAATTCAGAAATGTAGCCAAACGTAAAGTGGTCAAAACATTCTGTCTATGCAGTAATTAAGAACATTATAAAAATGCACTTATTCCATATACAAAAATGTTTGTTTCCGCCTTACTAATGAAGCTTAATGAACCTAATGTTTTAACATGCAGTCTGTTAGAAAGCTTTCATTGGCTCTCCTTGGCTAATTAGTATCGACACAGCAAACAGGCCCTATCGGTATCAGACCATTAGTCTGGCTGTATATACAGTGTAAACATATCTTTATTATCTGGCCTCGTGACAAGCCATCTGCTGAAGAAACAATGGAGTGATTTAGCAGATGTTAGCATGGAACGATAAAAGCATCCATTTAGTAGAATCTTCCAGCTATAGGGCAGGCTGTACAGGGTTATGTGGTGCAGAGTGGGCACACAGTTCCTATCTATAATTTGTAGTCAAAGTTGCAGGAAAATGATAAAACCATGCTATTGTGGATTTATAATTGTAGTCTCGTTTAGAAATGCAAGTAGTAATTAACTTGAAATCGGCATTATACACCAGAATTTACATTCCTGCTGGGTTTGAAATGCTGTTTTAATAGCAGTTTGTTTTCCCTACATGAAATTACCTAAGGGTCTTTTGTGTTGTTTCATTGTAGATGCTATTAACATTCTAACGGAGATGAAAGAGAAGGATGTTCCTATCTCAGGCAGAACAGTTGCATCTTTTCTCCGCATTCTTAATGCCGCTGCCATGCGAGGTGAAGTTGAAACGGTGAATCGATTACATGACACCATTGCAAAACTGGGGTTGGTGCAAACTGCTGCCCTTCATGCCCCTCTGATTACAGTTCACCTTGAAAAGTAAGCTATGCTTGGGCTTCAGATGAACCAAGTTATGATATTTATATGTGTTCTGTGACCTGTGTACGCAATTCACAGCTGCGCATACGTATCTGGAAGTGCTCACGCACGTGCAATTACTGATCTTAGAGCAGTAATGAACAAATATGTTTTCTTCATTTAGCTGAGTCTCTTTTCATCAGCTAGACATCATGTCATGATCTCTGGGAACAGCAGCTGTGTTTTACGGGCACATCAGAGATGAAGTGGCTATATGTTGGAATATGCTTATGAATTAGTTTGTTCTAAAGTCTGTTTGACAAGATAGCTATTCAGAGCATGATAGGTGCAGTCTCAGCTCTTGTAGTTAAGTGGAACATGTTTTCACATCAAAACAGCATTATTTTGCTGTGCCTTCCAGTATATCTCAGGTGAGTTGCAGGGCGGTTGTTGAATACTGAAGTATTTTTAATTCATGTAATTCAAATAATTTGATATCATTGCCAGTAGGCTGCTTTGTTGCTGAATTTAAAATTAAAAGAAAATACTGTCTGGTCTGTTATGTTTGAGGGGTTTTGCCTATATTTACTTGTAGTACCATTTATTAAGGAAAAGGAATTTCATACAGGCATTCTGTTGGGAACTATCTTTAATTCCACGTGCATTATTCCTTTGCATAAGTTTTCATTATGAGGTGTAGGATATTTGAATTAACATGCACATGAATTTTATAATAATTTCCTTTTAAAATTAAGGAATTAAATTTAAAATCAAGAGTCACTTTTCCTTTACCATATGCACAATCCTTCTACTGTTCTCTTATGTGTCACTTCTGTAGTTCCTGGATATTTGACACTTACAGCTAGCGCTTATGAATCAATTTCTTGAGATTTGGTTCATGTAAACAAAATGTTATTGGCACAAATATAATATCTATGAAATAAATAAAGTTTTCCTATTATCATGTAAGTCAGCCATGTAGGGGCATTTAGTTCTTGTAGGTATTCTGGGTATGCAAGGTCTGTATAGCATTTCTCTATTGAAAATTCTTGAGCAAGAGCTAACTCTTGGTAGATGTGTGCACATTCTCTTTTAAAAACAGTGTTTTAGTAAGTGGTCAACAGTTAAGAATGTAGTGTACATCTTCTCAGTCAGTGACTCTGCCATCACAAGCTAGGCAGATGTTTATGAAAGTAATTTAACTGCAATCATATGTAACTAATGTGTCGGGAAAAATATCTGATATGCTTTGCAGTGTGCATAAGAGCAGCTGCATTTTGCATAATTGCCTTATGCACATTGACATGCGAGTTGTACCTGGTGCTACTTCAGCTTTTTTCACTTGAGATGTAGTGTATGATGATGTAGATAAAGGTGTGATCATGTGCAGTTGAAGAGGGGGACAGTAATGAGTGTTATTTTATTTTGATTCCCCTTTTTTTTTGGATTATAAGATTTTAAGTTTTTGGGAAAACTTTGTAAAAAGTTGGAGTTTTATAATTAATAAAGGAACTTTTGGTGAGATTAGATTCATGAAGGAGAAAGTCGTTTGAGACTTATATATAAATAATACAAAAAGTAAGCTAATTTCTTATGGATTTTTACCACCTTATTGGTGGACAGACTGCATCTTCTCTGATGGTAGACAGAATTTGGAAGTTTTTTTCCTGCCTAATTTGCTTAGGAGGAATAACTGCATTTTCAGTGGGATGTTTGTTTTTTGGCAAGGGGGAGGTGCTGTGGTTTGGGGTTTGTTTTTTTTTCTTAGATATGCTAAGAGTATTTTGAAAGTTATGAGTGACTGAAATAAGTGTTAGTCATTTCTTTCAGTAGTTGTGCTTATTGTTTGCCATTCTACAGCTCAAGTATCATGCTGAAAACTTTTCGTTTAGCTGCAGGTCATCAGCATGCCTCTGAAATAAGCTCCAGGTTGTTTTAAATGTTCCACAGTAGTGGTTGTAGTAGTGTTTTGTGTTCTTAATTTATTTCAAACTTTTTATTTGCTTATAAAATAATCTGGGATTCACTTTTGAAGATTTCAGCAATTACAGATTTAAAATGTTTTCATCCACCTTTTTTTTCCAGTCCTGAACATTCTTAAGTTCTTATTAAGTCCTAGTGCAAGTTAAAAGTTTTTACAAGAGCATGGAAAAGAAAAAAAAAAAGTTGATGGTGGACAGCATAACTTTACAAAAGCCAGCATTCTAGTAGAATGGACATTTTGGCTTTAATATTCTGGGAAATATTTAACTGAAGAAACTAGAGAAAGAACCCATGCTTATCTTGCAGTTTTTCTGACACTGAGTAAGGGAGCTACCCCCCTGCATTGAATTTTCTGATTTTTATTTATGACCCTGAACAGTTTCTCAAGATGGGAAAATCACATTAAAAATTGAGACAGTGCACATCGTCTTGGTCTGTCATATAATGTGATAAACCTTCCTTGGATTGTGTGACAAAAATCTGCAGGTATATAAAGAACTTGTACTTTGTCTTAAAATATGTCTTACTTTTGAACTGGTTCTTCCACCTGCTGATAATTAGAAAAACTTGTGATACCTACACTGGGTAAAAATGAAGATTTTTAAGGGTTGTAGTTTTGGCTTAAGTTCTCTGCAAACTCATCTTTGAGAAAAGAAACGAAAAAAAAAAACCTTCAGGTTTGAAATTTACTAATTCCTGATATAAGAAGTGCTCTTAAGCAGAGGGAAGAAAATTTGCAGGTAAACTATGAAAACATTATGTGACAGTCCATATGAGTAAATTATTTTGTAGTTTTAAGTCAGGGAACACAAGCTGTTAATACCTGTATCTTAAATAATAAAAAGTCTAAAGTTGTATTGTTTTTCTTTTAAAATGATGAATGTATTTTAATACAGCATTGTCCAGTAGAGCGTTGTGTGCTCATTTGTCATTATTCTCATATAAACCCATTTTGATTAGTTTCTTATGTAGTAGACAGAGCATGAATGCAGTGCCTTGACAATTTTCCTTCTGTTGTTTCCACGGAGTTAAAATCACCTGTGATTCTTTTTGAGATCATTCTGCAGCACTTACAAGTTATGTGACTTTTATATGCACTTCTAAAAATAGGCATCTTTGTAAATTAAGTGATATTTTTAGTGGGGGACACATGTCTCTAGTGGGGAGAGGTTTTTTCCCAATTTTTTTAGTGGCTTTATTGCAAATATTGTATTAAAACTCCTTATGTGTTGCTGTGAAATTAGGGATGTTTGGCTCTCTTACTCCATTATTGCAATTAGGAATTTAGCATCATCAGTGCCAAAGGACAAAAGTGTCTCATTTGCCCTATGGGGACAGGACAGTGATAAGATGATTTTTCGTCAAGGATCATTGGGTCGTAATTAAGTTACATTCATGGCTATTGCTTTTTGAAGGATGATTGGTAAATGACAGGCTTCATGTGCTTGCTATGGACAGTGTTCACTAGGGTTTTTTCTCCCTCTGTCAGAAAATCCTGTTGAGTCTGATAATGTAAATGTGGCATTTTATTCTGAACAAAAGAGCAGGGAAATGAGCTATCTTGTCTAATCATTCAGTTGTTTAACACCGACTTCCAGTTTAGACTCAATTGGCTGGAAAGCACTTGACATGTGAAGTTAGTGCTGTTCGGAACGCATGTTTGAGTAAATTTTAAAGTAAGTGACAGCTAAATTGTACCTAGGGAAATTACAAAGCCTTCAACACAGTTAATTTTTTGGGGAGGATTAGTTGTAATTGCAACACCAGTCTCCTTGAAGATTCCTTAGTACAGCAAATGAACAGAAACACATTTAGCTCTTTCAAGAGCTTGTTCTCTTTTTACAGAATAATTTTTGTAAAGCTGATTGTACCTTGCTGAATTGACTTCCCTCTACACTAACATCTGCTTCAGATTTGTAGAGAGAGATTTGTTTTACCAGGCTACCCTCCACCCCCACCCCAGAAGAGTCCCTTTTTTCTTTTTACCTCTCTAGTGATTTCAGGTTTGAGAGCTTTTCAATCAGTAAACCCCTTAGGTAAATTGCCACTTCACTAAAGCTTTATGCATAATGTTGCAGCACTTCATTCCAATTAAAATCAATATTTGGAGTCTTATTTTTATCAGGCAGATTCTCTGGTTGGGAAAGTTGTTTATTACAAGTAAAAGGGTTAGATTTAGTGCTACATTCTTTAAGCAAGAGAGGAATGGCTTGTTTTGAAAGTGAGGGGGGCTGAAATATCAGGGAATGGTATAGCCAGTCCTGCCACAGTGTGTCCTGCAAACCTTCCACTACCTGAGTAATTCTGGCTCTTCATATAGCTTTGTGTGATTAAAATTGCCCACACAAATATTTTAGAAGATTGGACCCATAATACCTCAGACTTCGTAGCCATACTAAAGAGAAAAGAATCAAAAAACTTGGTGTCTTAACCTGAACTTTACTTAAGCTGGAAAATAATGCCAAAATAGGGCTCTCCTGGGGCTGCATAAAGGCCAAGCAGAATGTACTCATGGCTGAGGCTTCTTCTGTCATTCAGAAATAATATGTATCTTCTTTTTCAAAAGAGCAAGTTTCAAAGTGCCAGAAAAATACACCTAATCTTTAAGTGGAACAGGTCTTAGACTTGAACAGATAATATTTGTGAGTGACTTAAAGCTGTAGAATCTGGCCAACTCAAAATGAAGCGTGGATCGTCTGTGTTCACGCTTTAAATACTGTTTATTCCAAACTGATGCTGGAAATACAATTTTTCCAGCATGGCTATGAATATATGGGCTTTTTATTCCCTTTTTGACTAGGACTATATTAATTAAATAGTAATTTTAGACAAGGCTTTTAATGTCTTAGAGTAGTAAGTATCGTTTGGGAGGATAAAAGGGTGTTTGACATGCATAACTTCTTACAGAAAGATTCCCAAATACTTTCAAATGTACAGCTGTTTGTTAGTTTTAAATCATTATGTCTAAATAGCTTTTTCTTAAAATGTAGCAATTCTCTTTTGTGCAGCTCTTTTTATTATAATTGTTTCAAGAAACACATTAAAATGTTACGTCGGCTTGAAATTTGAAGCCTACAGTGAATTCCTTATTTTTCATTTTCTAAAAGGACTGTAAAAACTGCTTACAAAAGTAGCTGCTGGTACTTACTTGGAATTAACTGCAGTTTATGACAGTTAAAAAATACTGCAGATTGCTAAATCATAGAAGCTCAAGTACAGGCATAAGCTTGATAATTTTTTCTTTGGAGTAGTGGTACCAACAATTTGTCGAGTTGGAACTTCTCTATGTTTTATTGTTTTATATTTGTCTTTGCCAGTTTAATGTATTTATGTGTCCTATAAACCCCATTCTGCAGTCAACTGTGGATGACTGGTTGTTTGATTGAATGCAATTGAACAAGTATACCTGATTTTAGTAGATTAAAAACAGTACATCAGTGTTTAAGATACAGTACTCCTTAAACACAAACTTACTCAGCCTCTTTGAGTAGTAGGTCCCAGTAACAAGTACAATATTTCAATTTATTTTTGTCTCAGGTCTTTGCTGCATTTTTTTCTCTGCATGTGCAGTATTAATGCCTTCAGAAGTATACATGTAGAGACTAGAAAACTGTTAATGCTACTGCTTGAATGACATTGCAATTATTCATTCATTTATTGATAGCTTTGACCTAAAAACAGTCACTTTAATCCTTTAGGAATACAGCTGAGACAATACTGTAGCTGTTTGAGCATCAGTCTGAAAAGCTAGATTTATCACTGAAAACTTTAATTTGAATGTATAAGTGTTGTTATGCCTCCTTAGAAATTGAGTAGTTTTCTGTAAAACTGTTTTTTTCCTAGATGTTAACTGAACTTGCATCTAAAGCAGGAGAAAAATACTGATTATATAAATCTTTATATCTGACTATGGTAACTACCATAGTATTTCGCTTTTATGACAGTAATCTAGCCTGCAACATCTACTTGCAGTTTTGAAATTAACCTGTAATTTAGTCTTCACCCCAAATGACAAAAATTCAAATGACTCCATGGGGTGCCAGAAGATGCACTGTAAACAGGGCTCAGTAAGGGGGATAAGGTAGAAATCCATCATCTTAGGTTCTTTTAAAGAATGCCAGTATTACTGAATAAAATTAATTCTTCTTCTGTGTTTTACTGTTAAAATTTTTAAAAATATTAGCCTAGATAATGATAGTAGTACATGCTAGTTTAGTTAGTTGTTCTTTGAAAAAGCAAAATCTGTACTGCACAAGAAATGCAATGTGAGGAGAGGACATCTGAATTGGGCTTGTTTTAACAGTAATGTCTTAATTTGTTAAGGTTTTGTTGATGAAAAATAACATTTTCATCATGCTTGGGAATGTTGCTTCAGGAATGTTAAATCATTATCTCAAGTCAGCCTTTCAGCTGCGGTTGTTAAGTGATTTTTAAATTTTTTTTCCCTTTGGTAACTTACATCACCCGTATCAAATAAGGCTCTTGAAATCTAAAATGCAGTCTTACTGACTGCCTGGCTACTTACATTTTGTGTGTGTGGTCTTGGTGTGTTTCAGCTTAAACCGTACTCTTCAAAGAATAACTTGACATATTGTTTTATCAGTGTTTCTGTGGTTGTCCTTGGTTGGTTCTAGTGTTTTTGCTTTGTTTTGTTTCAAGAGTGGGTTGTAATCCTTTGAAAAAAATGTCTGCAGCAGATGATTAAGTACAGTTAGTTACACAGTATGGAAGGTTATTTTGTATTTGTTGTTACTACAATTGTTTTTATGACTTTCCAGTTTTGCATTTTAATTATGTATACTTCTGAAGGTGTTAATAGTGTATACAAAGGGGAAAATTCAGCAAAGGATTGAGGTACCAAAAATGGAAGTATTCTCTATGTTACTTCTACTTGCTGCTCAAAGGCTCCTGACAAAATGCATTTAATGCCATCTTGTACACTTACTTACCATTACATGGATTTACACTAGTGCCATGTCTGACATGGATAGGCCAGCATAAAACACATATTGGTACCGTACTATATTGTTGAATTAACTGCAAAAATTGTATTCTGATTTTCATGTAGAACGGAATAATGCTCTAGTCCTTCCATTGTGATGGAGTGGACATCAACAGATGATTTACAGGCACTCTGTTAAGGTGTAAAATGAGTATAAAGCAATCTAATGAGCTGTGGTTATCTTAACTCTGGTGGTCTCTACTGAAACAAAATATTGTGGAATAATTGTGAAGAACTTAAAAGCTGGAAATGCCTAAGCATAGACAGAGAGGTAATAGAGTGTACATGGAATACATAACTTACTTACATAAGTGTACATACTTACTAATGAGAAAAATAAAGCTGTTAAACGCTTAATGAATTTTCCATGGAGTTTGTGTTTTGTCAAAATAGGACATAGCATAACTGAAGAATATTGCTCATAAATTAAGTGCATCTGATGCTGAAGAGCATTCACACCTTTGGCTAATTTGTAGTGAACAGTGGTCATGGAATCAAAAACACTAAGACTTGAGGGGGGGAATAAACACTTGGATTATATACTGCTAAATAAATTCTCTGTGAAATTTTCAAGATTAAAGTGGTTTTGGCATGGATTGCTCCTGCTCAGAATGTTTTTATTCTTGTTTTGTTTCATTCCACAAGGGATGACATGCCTGCAGCTCTGGAAGCTTTAACCAGCTGTTACAAGAAGTATGGTAAAATTCTTCAACTTCATAACATCTGCTGTAAACTGGTAGAAAAAGGAGATGCTGATCTTCTGCAAAAGGGTTAGTTGCATGTAGTCAAATGCTGTCTGCTAATATGAAGTGTTTTTTGGGGGTTTTTCTTCCAGGATTTGTATATTGTTTCTTTCAGCTGAAAGAAGAAAAAAAGTTTGTCTTTATATATAAACTTCAAAGCACTAATATGATGCCTGCATTCTTCAGATTGAAAAATTGGTTGTAATTTTAGACATGGAACAGCACTGTTTGTATAATACATCATTGAACTCTCCAAGATTAGTGCTAATACTTGTTCTAGCTATGTATGTTACTATTAAGAAACAAATTAATAATAACACATCACAATAACAAAACAATACTTCCATTTTTCAAATAGCTGTGCAGTTCACAAACCGTATATCCTCACTTCCTATAAGGAGACCATGCCAATAAAGTCTGTTTCGTTGAATGTAGTTCAAAATGTAGTGCAGAAAAACATTTTAAATATGCTCAACCACAAAGCTACAACAAATTGTGTCACGTGCTATAATCAGAGTTCTGTTTGTTTCAAAGTTATCCCCCTATAGCTTATCTTTTATGAGTCTTGGAAAATATTGGTGTTAGGAATGTCTGACATAAGTATTGAAATGCTTCAATATATTGAGTAAATTAATGAGTTTTATTCTGTCTTTAGTTTCAGATTTTATAAGCAGAGAATATGGTGACATGATGGCTCTTTACGATCTCTTCTTCGCCTTCTTGCAAACAGGAAAATACAAAGAGGCCAAGAAGGTCATCGAGGTGGGATTTTAACTATAGTACTCTAATCGTGCAGCTATTTAGACTCTTAATTAGAAACATTTAAAGTTTTTAACCTTTAATTAGTCTTATTCTGATTCACATTAATAGAATGCAATCCCAGTAATAAAAAACCCTTGGCCGGCTTTATTTTGTATAATTACAGTTCAGAAGAGAGACAGTCGTCTTGTATATTGAAATTGTTTCCTCACTTTTTCAAATTTGCTCTTATATATCAAAATGATATTTGCATATTAAATATCGGATTGTGGAACAATTAAATTAAACTGGCATTCCTGGGTGTAAAGTTGCTAATCCTCTTTCCGAAGGAATTCTTTGTTCTTAAAAGCACTGGAATTTAATTTGCTGCAGACCATGCTCAGATTTATTTGTAATGCTTGTCTACAAGTTAATCAGCCAAACAAGCACTGTCTGCTACTGTTTGGCATTTAATTTAGCATTTCTTCTCTCTCTCCCTTTTTCAGGATAGTAAGCAGCTTATAGGAAGTGGTAGGTGACAAACTTGGTCTATTTAGGATTAGTATATTTTATCTAGACTTGATTGAAATTGTGCTTACTGAAATTGATAAGTCAAAGGGGCAGCTGCAGAGTCTGCCCAGATTGTGATTATTTTTTCTTCTTAACACATGTTTTTAAAATGCTGCATAAGTTTTTCACTTAATGTTTGGGAGGAGGCATCTTGCAGAAAAAGTAATAGTTTGTCCTCTGCATTTTTGTGTTATGCACATACACAGCTCTAACCTAATTTTTGGGGTTTTTTTTTTCCTTCCTGAGACTAAGAATGCTTTTTCTCCTAGTTGCCCTTAGAGTATCTGAAATACCAGCTATCCCTACTTGAATTGTCTCATGGAATTTTTGCATTTAAAAAATCTTTATTGAAGGTCTGTTTGTTTGTCTGTGGTGGAGCAATACTGTCCTGCTGTGGGGTGTGTGGGTGTTGCTAAGCACAGTGTTGAAATATTGGTGTTTGTGTTCTGAGAGGGTGTTTTGGAGCTCAAATCTTGTAAAGCAGAAGAACAGAAATATCAGTGTCTGACAGCAGATGACACTGAGGAGTTGAGTTCTTTTTACAGTGATTACTGCATATATGAGGTGAAAGTATGAAATTTGGAAGATTTGGATTTAAAATTACTGAGATTTGGAAGTAAAATTAAAGCTAAATGAGCTAATGTTACGTCATGTGATTTAGCAGCTCTTTCTTTGATATTGACATTTAATTTCCCGTAATTTCTACTGGGGTTTGGAGCTCAGCAATTGTGAATAGGATAATAAGCAAGTTATCAAATTGTCGGGGCACTGAAACTCTTGTCATTTTCTTAAAACATGCCAGATTCTCTCTGCAGGTATTCAGTATTTGGTGATTGATCATGAGTTACTAATAACCACAAATGTTTAGGCATAAATCTGAACACCAAATATCTGGAGATGAAATTGAAGTTTTCCTGCCTTTTATGCTAGTTAAAGTATTTTATCTAACTTCTATGAAGTATGAATTAGAGCTTTGTTTATGCTGTGGAGGAAGAGCTGGTTTAAATTACAGAATTTTTAATAGGGAATTTTCTAGGAATAGTATGCATGTATTTTACTAGTGGAAAAAGTGTCACAAAATCAATTACTATATGGTGCATAATATTTTAAATATGCTTTTGTTATGTCACAATATGCTCAGGATTTTCAAAGAAATTTTTTCCAAAAGGGGAAGACAGAAACCTTATTGATGATATTTTGCTGAAGAAGAAAATAGTTTGTATTGTTTTAAAACATAAGTTCCTATTTGCTTTTTGATTTTTTGGGAAGTGAAAGTCTTATTCAGTATAATGTGAAATGGTCTCTGTGTGTATGTAATATATATAGGTGTGTGTGTTTATATATCTGTATATAAAAAATGAGGTGTAGGTGTATTATTTTCTCCAGTGCAGTGGATTTTGTGACTAAATTACTTCTCTTGATGGTCATCTCAGATTATTTTTCTATCTTCTTTGCTTGTGACATACTACTCAGTGAAGGAGATGAGTTGGTGCTGCTTTCTCTTTTAGATGCTGTTGCATGTACCTCTAGGCATATACTTTAATCAAGTATTCCTGGTTATGATGGTTAATTTATTTTAGTGATTTGAAAACATCTATGGAATTAAAAAAGAGTATCTAAAAGTGTAGTAATAAAACTTGAAAGAAAACTCTTTAGGAGCTAAGGAAATTACCACTGTGGAGGATAATGGTTGCTTAAATGGGATTTTTACTCATTGGAGACCACTGCCTCTGCTTGCTCTTGCTATTTTTAGAAATTAGAGAAATACTAGATGCTTATGTGAAACTTAATGGCAAGTGTTGCTTTGAAAAACTTGGAACTCAGAGCCCCAGGAATGAAAAAATGACTGTTAAATCTTCGGTAAAATGAAAGTGGGTGACAATACTGGGAAAGGACAAAGGGTAAGATTTGAGTGAGATTATAAAAATCAGGTCAGACTTGTGTATGTTACATTATCTGGCAACAAATGTGTGGCGAATGCATATATATGGAAGATCATGTTATGGGAAGTAACGAGAAAGCTGAAAGCTCTGGGCCTTATCTGCTTAGTGGAATAAAAACAGGACTAACCAGAGAATGAGAGTGTGAGAAGCAGGGAAAGGTAAATACAAAGGAGATGAGGCAAAGAATTTGTCTGACCCATGCTAGAAGAGCTAGACTGAAGTGTGTGGTAGTTTGGTAGTGGGAGTCTCTTCTGCGGCGATGCTGGCTGGAAGAGAAGCTGTGTTCGAGAAGGCTGTGGAGGAAATGCTGTTCCTGAGGCATCATGGGGTTTGTGATAGGTAACAGTTTGCAGTATTGCTGAACTGCCATCTAAAGTACTTGAAAGTCTTGTTCTCAGAGACAGGTAGCCTTGGCTGCTCTATAAAGTGAAAGTCTATTTTATTCTGGCTGTGCCTGGAGATTCCCGAGCCCCCAAAGTTGTGCTGGTAGATGCTGTTTTGCTTCACACTGAAAAAAAGTCCTACCAATGGGTACATCCAGACATGATTTAGTCTTCTTAACTGCACCTCAACTGATAAATTAGCTTTTGTCTTCAGTCCTTCAAAGATGATCATGTCAAAACAAAGTTGGCACATCTCTCTTCTTGCCCCTTACCACAAGGTCACGTACTAGCTTGCTTTCCCTTGGATTGGCACAGCATGACTTCCATGTCATCAAATCTAGCTCTGGATACTTAGGATTTTTTCCCTTACTTAGAAAGGCAGCTTAATTGCCTTTTGTCCTTGAATTTTGTTTTTCATAAAGACAAAAGGAAGAAAATTAGGTCAGTATGTTTTGCTTTTAACGAAACTAAACTACATTAGAACTAATGTAGACTAAAAGAAAGGGATGTGAATTTTCAATAAATAGGATTAGGGAAAAAGTACTTTAAAAAATACTTAACCTATCCTCTGAAATGTTTTTTTATTTCAAAGATATTTAATCAGATCTCCTCCTGGAGAGAGGTCTTACATAATTATGTGGGGAGAATCTAGAAGAATTGTTTGGCCTTATGTTCTTCTAACTCTGGTAAATAAATGGTAAAAGAATATTTTAGAGCCTAGTCTGCTGGATCTCTCATCTTCTTACCTGTTGCCTGTACTGGACAGTTAAAAGTCCCTTTTGTTTACTCAGCTGTTGATTGCCACTTTATTAAGCAGGTGCTTAAGATCTGTACTAATGGGAAGGTCATCCAGAAGAGTAGAGTGAAAAAGGGAATGTTACGCCACCTTGGAGGAATTTATTTATTCCTCTTTTCACCTGTTACTCTTTCTTGTTTGTTTTGATGCTGCTTGGAAGTTTACAGATTTCACTACTTAGAGTAGTTAAAATATAATTGATGTCTGCCATTTTTGTTGGATTTAATATTTTGGTAATCTCTGAATCATTCACCAGGATCTCATAATTTGCAGCTGTTTTGCATTCAATATGATTGAATATTTCTAGACCTACCTCTTTTCCTTCATTTACTCATGCTAAATGCAGCTATTTAAATACCCACTGAATCAGTGTGTAATGCAGCCCATGTCCACTCTTGGCTTTTTCTGAAAAGGTTTGTGTCTCTTTCAGTACTGTAACAGTTCTGCAGCAGAGGGTCAAGCAAAGCCCATCCATAAATCTGCTTACTGAAAGTCTGAACCATGTTTTCATGAAGCAGAAGTGAACACTTCATTCCTGTGACTGAGTAGGCAAGGTATTAAACTGATGTTAAACCATTTCTGTGCCGTACCAATAAAATTCTTGCACCTTAAATGAAGTTTCATTGTACAGCGAAATACTTACCTGAATAAACCAAAACAAGCACCCTGTTCCGAATCATTTATCAGATCACCTGCATTTTCGATTGGGACCTCATGGATCCCTCTGTTAGGAAGTAGGAGTTAGTAGCAGCGTTCCACTGTCTTCGTGTTGTTCCACAGATGCTTCTTGAAATTTTTCTAGATCAAATCACATGAGCTGTTGAAATTACAGCTGTTAATTTACTCCTTCAGTGAAAGAGTAAAGGCTCTCATTCCTGCTGTGGTTTTGGTTTTGCTGGAAATGAAGGCAAAGAAGATTGGAATACAGGGAAAGATCTCAGAACTGTGCGGCAAAGTTTTCTGGGAGAAGTTCAACCTGTGTATTTTGTTTCCACTAGAGGAGCCTTCCTTGAAAATAGCCATGGATAGAGCATGGCTTCAGAATTCTTTTAACCAGATTTTAATCAAGTGTGATAATATCTTCATCTGCTCTCATACTAAATATGTTGTTTATATTTAATAATTAATCATACCGTATCCCACGTATCTCGAGACATTAGTATGAAGAATTCGGGATCAAATGGTTGTGAAATAGCTTAATGAAATGTGTTCCATTGTGGAGAAATGTAAGAAAAGGCATTTGCTGCTGCAGTCTGGGACCTGACGAAAGAACTGGTTTGGGTGAGTTCAGTGTGCAGGAATATATCTATCAACAGATGTCAAGTTAATTTAAGAGGTAAATAGATTTAAGCAAAGAATTGTGACATTCATTGTCAGCAGACCTCAAGATACCAGTTGCCATTGGATTTAATCTGCCATAAAAACAATGAGAATATTTCTACGTGATATTGAGAGATTACAACCTTCTTTCATCCAGATTGCTTTTTTTAAGAGTCTGCATCATAAAATTGCGTCCTGCTGATTTTATGCTGGAGATGAACTACCAGGAGAAGATGCTTTCTTGATTTGTGACAGCAGGGTTGGGGGAGTGAGGGGGGTGCATCAGTTATGTGTAATTTAGTGATGGTTATATCTAGTCTCAGAATTTATTTACAAAGACTTAATTTTGGTCCTGTTAAGAAAAGAGTGGAGGTGATTAAAACAAAATTTAAATGTTTGTGAACAAGGTTATATTAGATAATGGTGGTCTGAGATTTAGGAATAGTTTGTAGGGAGTGCAATAGCTTTTATTAGACTAACTGTATACAACTGAGATAGAGGGGAAAGAGCTTTTAAGCATGCATGCCCTATAATTACAAGAAAAGATTAATTTTTTAATTATTTCTATTGAGTCCTGTTAGTCCAATAAAATCATTACTTCTCCTTCTGAAGCTGGACTCTGATGCAGCTACTTATTAGTGAACTTGGATTTTTTTTCCATGCATCATTGTATGTAAGTTAATTTAAAAAGTGGTGCTTACTAGTTCAGTGCATTATTTAGAAGTTTTAAAGTGTTCCTTTTCTTACAGGGAAGGGATATGTTTCGAATAAGGAAATTTGGTAAAGGAGATGACTACTGAAAAAATTTCTTCCCAAAAGGAAGACAGTAATGTGTTCAGAATGTGGGATTATGGCAAGATCTGTGCATCTTTTCTTAGCTCCAGGGACTTTGTGTCAGAAGGAAGAGGTTTATAATGGTTTTTTTTCATTCATCATACATTGTAAAACCACATTACAAGGCCAAGAGCAAATTTTTGCTCTGTTTTGAGTCTAAGATAACCTCGAGGAGTTTGTTTTAAGCAGAGTTTTTGTGTATTTTTTGTGTCACCTTTTCTTCCAGTGTTGTTATTGTTGGGAATGTTTACTGATTTTTTTTTGTAATAATATACCGCATAATTTGGAAAACTTACTGGTAAATGTAGCATATTCCAATAGTGATTAAATGTACATCAGTTTCAGTCATGTTGAGGAATGATAAAGTTGTAGTACTCTGTCCTACCTTTATTTAGTATTTTTGGAAAATAATCAAGTTGCCTGACATTTTTCTCCATGTTTGCCTAACATAAAGCAGCATGTATTCCTCTTTCAAGTGAAATAAATAAAATAATGAGTATTTACTCAACAGATGCTTGCATGGGTAAAGTTAGTGAACTGTAAAACTGACAGAAGCTTTGAAGCAAATACATATGTAGGAGGAAAAAAGCCACAAAGCAACAGTACAGACTTTCCCAGTGGAGACTGTAAACTTTGTATCTTCTTACTGTGAACTACTTCTGCTTTCTACATCAAAATGGACCTAGTAGAAGTTGACTGCTTGCTACCTTGTGTGATTGTAGGCTAGGCAGAAAGGAGAGAATTAGCTTGAATTCTCAACAATCTCAGGAGAATAGTTAGTGAGGATAGATGTTTAGACATGTGTCCCTTTGTATTTCATGAAATATCTGGTACTGCAAATAAAATAACAAACACACTTTAGCTGAGTAGGCTTTGAAGGCATGACTTGCAGTGGAGCAGCTCATAAGTTTTGATATTCCAGTACTGCATTAGAGTACTTACCCTCATTATCAAACATGAAAAGCAGACATATTGAAGGTACAGATATAATTGTACATACAATTATACAAGCTTACATACAGTTACCTCTTGCCCAAAAATTGAACAAGAGTCCACATATTTTAGATGAGTTTCTCTTTAAAGAATTCCTTGTTATAGGGGTTGTATTTTGTTTAGTCATATTTATTTCTGGGCAAAGTTGCTTATAAAGAAGAAAAGAAATTACTCATTTTTTAGTTTACAAGGTTTTCTTTCGTTTAGAAAGAGTAAAGTGTGTGAAAGTATTTTTCTGTGTCATTACCAAAGAAGCCATTTTGTAAATCATTGAGAACTAAACTTCTTTCAAAGTGGAAAATGAACTTGTAAAAAAAGTATTGCTTCCATTGTCAGCCATAAAGAGCGGTAGCTATAATGCCATCCTGGTAGTACAATGACTTAAATAAAAGCTGAGCTAGAAGAGCACTAATATGTTTTATTGGGCAGTTGATGTGATTGCAACAGCAAAGATGCTTTTTGATGCACAGGTTATTTTTACATCACTCAATCTGTAAAGCTGGATCTTTTGTGAGCTTCTGGACTATTGCATAAAAGTTCAGAGCCAATAATCAAAATAGGGTTTTTTTCCTGTATATTCAACGATGATACTTCACTTAAACTTTGCTATGATGACTATAGTGGGAGAAATACAGCAAAGTGGTATACATGTGTACATACAAGATGTAAGATTATTTTTAAAAATAATGTAAATATGTTAATTGGTATTTTTAAAAAGCTAATGCATTGTTATTCAAAAGTAAAGGAGTGTTTAGCAGGAGAAAAAAAATAATAGAAGTGTAAAATAGTTTAACCATCTCAGTCAATAACTAGACTAGGATGGCTACATAAGGTACAGAAATGTTATATATGTTTTTCTAACTTTCTGATTAAGAATTGCATCTACTGCTTAGCTACTAAGTGAGGAGTTCTGCTACAAGTTTTATCTAGGGGAAGATTCAAGGAAAACATCCAGTGTTTATGTTGTAAACAGCTTTGTTCAAATAACCTGCCATGCGGAAATATCCCAGGCTTCGTTAAAGCTGTATGGAATTAGTGAGATTTTCATAGACATTTTTGTGGAATCAGGGGAATATCTGTCTTTAAATTAAGAACTTCCCATCAAGTGTTCTGTTTTCCATGGTGCTTATGTTGGAGAGAGCTGTTAGGAATGACACACATCAGTTCTTATAGCTGTCTGCCCAAGGCTGTCTGCTCGGAGGAGTAACACGTTTTCCTGCAAGACATTGCTTTGGCATCTCAATCTCAGTAGCTGGTTCTGGTACTGGTAGCATAAGTCTGTTATTGCTGCTGATGTAACTCTTCATGAAATGTTCTTCTTCCTTTAGCAGCATTAGCTGTCTCTTACTATTACTGGATTTTTCAGCTGCAAAGAGAGGAATGAATGGATCAGTCCTTCCAAAGAATACAATCAGGAAGTGCTACATGGATGGCTTTTATAAAATTTGGCTGTTTCTTTCCAATATGTTTGAGTTAGTGATTATAGTAGAACTGTTTCCCTAAGAAAAGATTGAACTTTTTGCAAACAAAATGCAGCAATTTTGAAGTAAACGTAAACTAGGTAAGGTGGTTGGGGTTAAACTTGAATAGTTAGAATTGATGTGTTATTCTCAGTGCAGTTATGAAAGGCTAGAGTAAGTTGATTTCTGTATGTAAGAATTATTTTGCCAAACAGGCACAGTAGTCATTTGTGAACATGCAGAGTTGCAAGGTTAAAACAGAAGCTCTCCATCTCATGTCACATACATGCCAAATGAAAAATGCTGCTGCTGGTTTTTAAACAGTTATGCAACCTAAGCCAGCAAAAATGGCACTGTCTGGGGGCAGTTCTCAACTCTTAGTTTGCTGAAAGTCATCTTTTTAAAAAGGACTCAGGGCTTCTGGTCTGTGTGTTGTCTTTTGTGGTTTTTCTCTGTAAGTTTTGTGTTTAAAGAGAAAAAGTTTGGTTTAGGCAAGTGGAGAGGAGTAAATAAGTTTTTTCATATGTCTTCTGTAATTTTTAAAACTTTTTTTTAGAAAAGTTTTTTTGAAAGTAAGAAACCAGTATGGCTCTATTGGCTGTAGCAGTTACAGAATACGAATGTAAACAGAATTTGAATATTTCTATCATCATTTTAAAATCTGGAAAAACATCTCATAGATTCCTCTCTGACAGGTCACTGTTTTTCCAGACAATCTGTTTTCTTTCAGCTGTAATAGGTAGAAATTAGCTCAAATAAAGCTGTTAGTACAGAAAATCTGCTGATTAGACCCCTTCAATCACCTGAAGTGACTGGTTCTCAGAAGGAGGAGAACAAATCAAATGCTTTCAGTGTGTTAGGACTGTTGGCATTATTTTTAATGCTGCTTGACGAGAGTTCTTCCAAAGATGCAGCATATTTATCCATTTCTGGTTAGTGTGCCTTATTGTGTGTGAAGGTGTAGAATCAGTGAGTAAATTGGTGTGGTTGCAAGTGTAGAGTAAGTGTAATTGTCACAGAACCACAGAGTATGCTGAGTTGGAAGGGGCCCATCAGCATCATCGAGTTCCCCTTCTGGCCCTGTGTAGAACACCCCAAGAATTCCATCACATGTAAGTTTTGATCAAAACTCTGGGCTGATTTCTGTAGGAGATACGATAAAGTAGCTGAATTCTGCTTAGCGTAGAGAAGAGTCAGGGAGTTATTTTATATACTAATCATTACATTATTATGAAATTGAGATAATAAAGCAAAAACAATTGTATATTGTCTTCTAATACAAAATCCAAGCTAGTAGAAGTTAGGCTGAAAACAATCAAAAGTGGTAGTACTTTGGTTGTTCTCTGCAGAAGGTGGTGGAGGCAACCCATTGCCAAAAGATCTTCTGAATGTGATAAATCTTAAGGGGTTTCAGGGGTAACTAGAAGAGCTCATGGAAGAGCAATAACTTACTAGAACCAGTGTGAGCCACTGAACCTCAGGTAGTTAGAGAGTGGAAGAGTACTAAAGGAAAAGTATTGCTGTATTTTCTGACACTTTATATTCTTCTGTAGTTACTGTTACAGAGAGGATAACAAGGTTTGATTTGGTACAGTACAACTGTTTTATAGTTCAAAAGAATGTAAAAGCCAGAAATCTGTGTTTGGTTTATATGCTGGATGAATTGCATGAGACTCTCAAAAAACCCCAACAAAACAAAGAAACCACTAAGACTCGATACAGATATTTTTTTTTTAATTTAGTCCGTTGAAACAAGCAAGATCAAAATTGTAAATGGGAATTTGGAAGAGTAATTATAGTTTTTTACTTAATTTTTCTTTATTCCTTGCAATCTGTTATTCTTTATTTTAGTCTGCGGTATTGTAGAAACACTGCTTGCCGCTAAATGCAATGTTTAAAATTCCCTAAGATTGTAAAGGATAAGCTACAAATATGGACTATCAGGCAAGCCCTGGAGATTTAGTTAATCTGACCTAGATGTTCTTTTGATGATTGAGACCTGCAGTATGTGAAAACACTTCTCAATTTCAAAATGAAACACAAGGATATCTGTTGTATAACTCAGCTGTCCTTGTAGTGACAGACACATCAATCATTTCTGAACAGGAAAGGATTTACTATAAAAAGTTTGTAGCTTTCGAGCTGTTGAGTTCATTGGCATTCGGATCAGCAGTGATATTGGAAGTTGTAAGTGAATTCAGCATTTGAATTTTCCCATGTCCTAAAGAGGATTAGCTACAAATGCAGGCAACATACTTCTTTCTTTTTCATTTTCAAGAGCCTGTTGTGTATCAAGAGCCCGTTGTGTAAGATGTTAATTCTTGACTCAGTTTTCAGCATATTTTATGTGAAACTGCTTGGTAGCTCTTAAAAAAAGCCTTGAACAGGTACCAATAAATAACTGTGGGGAGAGGAAAAAACCCAAACAAACAACTAATTGGAAAAAAAGCACGTACCTGGAAAGCTGTGTTTATATATGCCACTTTGAATATGTGGGAAGACACAATTTTTCTGTAACATTCTGGGCTGAGACTATTCTGACAGTACAGCTGAACACCCAGAGATGCTCCGTATTGAGAAGCTGTGGGATTAGCATCCTGTTTTTGGCAAACCCTTACATTGATTTCATAGAGTGGTTGGGTAATTGGTAGGATTATATGGCCCAACATTTACTCTGCAGAGCACAGTTTGCTATATATTTAGTAAAATTTTAGAGTTTTCACTGAAATTTTGCATGCTGGTTCTCTGGTGTATGCTAAATTATTTCAGAAAGATGCAAGGGTAGTAATTCTGTGCTTGGAGAATATGGGAAAAGGAAATTATCTGTGTTTAAAAGAGAGAAGGTAAATTCACATTTCCAATAGTAATTGTTTCCACTGTTTTGCATTTTGCAACTGAAACTTAGTATTTCTCACAGCATTTGTTCAAACTGCCTCTTTTGTGCAAACTGGCATTCAAATTTTTTAAGTTGCACTTCACATTTACACTGCAGAGATTTCTTACTATATTAAAACCTAAAAGCCTTCAAGAGTCAAAACACATGTTTCTCTGTAGGAGTGAACGCATTTCCTTGGAATTACTTTAAGCTTAATGTGAATCTGGCCATTTGAAATAAAACCCAGAGTCCACTCTGTAAGTTGTATCTGTGCTAAGACAAAGTAGTATAAAGCCAGGAAATCCAAGTATCTGTGGGAGAGAAAGCCAAGAGTTAAAAATGATGGATGCTTTGCGCTCATTTTGGCGTAACCTTTTTTAGATATGTTGGACATGAGTAGGTAGAACGTATGACATGTCTCTTCAAAAAATTTGACTTTTCCTATCTTTATTAAAGAATTTCCTTAAGTTGACGAACTGCTATTTAGATTATGGTATATGGTGCCGAGAAGGCACAGTGTGGTTTTCTACACTAGATGGAGTTTCAAGGATTGAAACCTTTCCTTTGAGCATGTGTAGCTACCGTGTAGCTACCATGTAGCTGCAGTCTGCTTGAAACAACAAAGGAATGAATAAGGAAAGGCTCACTGCCTGGAAAAGTCAGTAACACAAAGAACTGTGGCATGCTGACAATTACACATCAGTTCCTCTGTGTATACACACATAAGGGTAAGCCTTAAGTGTCTTAGCTTTAAGAGTAAATCTTGAGCCTTCAGTTCCGGAGTAGGAATTGCCCTACAGTTACTCTACCTGGCATCTGTACAGCGCAGTTCAGAAACATGGTTCTCTAGCTGCTAAGTTGCAGTGGTGCCGAAAACAAGTATTTCATTGTGAAGACAGTTTGGAAACATTTGGTGTAATTCTTTACCAGGAGTAATACGAAGGATTACTATAGGTAGCAGCAATAGTACCCTATTAACGTGATGATAGAAGTTATTTAATGTTTCAATTCATCTGAAGTGTATTTTAAATAAACTCTCTCAGGAGTGTTCAACCAAAAAGGAGACTGTCTTGAATAAGATTACTGCAATTTTTATGTCTCATAAATGCAACTTAATGTGATTATTTGTGAACTTGTAGTTTTCATTTAGATTTCAAAAAACAAACAATAGCTATGAACTTTCGTTATGACCACCTGTATTATGTTTATTTTCCCCTAGAATCTTCTATGTGCAGTAATGTATTTCTTGTGAAAATATTTTACAGACTCCTGGCTTGAGAGCACACTCTGGAAGATTAAGGTGGTTTGCAAAAAAGTGTATATTAAATAAACAGGTATGTGACTCGTATGATGTGTTCTATGGAAGTGTCATTTTATTCCAAGAAAAATTGTTTCGAAGTATTTTCTCGCTTGATTTTTATGTCTGTGAAAGGACATGTGACAGGCTGGTGAGGTGAACTTAATGCTGGTGTATACTTAAACAGAAATACTATTTGAGCTGAATGCACACAGCATGTATGTACACATATATAGAAAAATAATTGTTTGTGTGAGGTATAACTGAGTTCTTCCTTTTTGAAGATGGAAACGTTGGAACAGTTGGTAGAATCAACTCGAAATCTGTTTGAATGCGATAGAGATGAGATGTACTACCACCTGCTCGAACTATGTGGTAAGTAAGCTTGAGATCGTATCCATGTTTGTAATCTGTTTTCCTTTGTGGTTGGAGATGGGACATAACTCTGGAGAGAAGCTGTATCTTGATACACAATTAGTCTGGCTAGCATTTCAGAGGTGTCTTGTGGGGGAGGAGATGTCAGGGGTTTGGTTTTTTTCATCTGCAGACCTGAACACTTAGTATAGAGAGAAGAGAGTGTGTGTGTGTATGCATGGATGAATATAATATATAGACTTAGGTAGTACAAGTTTTCCAATCCATGCTGTTATAATTGTCTGCTGTTGTAATTTGAAAGTTAATTCTGTTTTGGTTTTCAATATGCTTAGAGAAGAAAGCCTGTTCATCTATTATCTTCATAACTGATAAAAATTGGGCGTCTCCTGTAATTAGATCTGGTTCTACAAGGTGCATATTTTTTTAAAATTTACTTATTTTTCCCCAGCCACAACCTGACTTTTGCATCATTTATAGTCATAAAAGAGTTTTGAAAACTGAAACTTCATTTCTGTGCTGCAGACTTAGTGTAGGATGTATGTATGAGGTTTTGATTGCTCTTTTCTGTGTTTTTCAGTCTATGTTGGTTTTGTTATTCAGTGTATTATACTGTATTATAAGGGATTAAAATTTTCGAGATTTATTTTAAAGTATTGAAAAAATACATTGTGTTGAGACTGGATATGGAGCACTACTGGGTATGGAGCACTACACAGTAAATTGGGACATAAAGCATTACAGGGATTTCTGTGTACTTTTGGTAATGTATGTACATAAATTGATATATTATTAAGCCATTACAGGTGTTTGATATGTCTGGAAAACTTGCTTTTGAATTTTGAATAATTTTAGGCTGTTCTCTGTGTATGTTTTTGGTTGGGTAGGACTATTGATGCAGGCTCTTCCCTACTGCATTTTGCTACAGCAGGAGAAGACATGAGTAGTTGCACAAAAAAATGTGACCACAGGCCGCGTGAGAATTTTGCCACTTTTCATTTCCTGAAGCCTTGGAAAGCTTCAAAGAAAACTGTAGCGTTACCTAAGTCTGGCTTTACACATACTGGTTCACCATCAAAAATCAAGTAGGCCTGAAAATCAATCTTGTCTCAACAGGGAGAGAACCTTCCTATTTCTCCACTCATGCTGTTCACCTCTGGCAGTGACTAAGTCTGACAGTGTGCCTGCTAGGAAGAGAATCTAAGAAGATACAATTCATCAAATTCTGTCATGCAAAATCTTCTGTCTTCTTTCAGAAGACAGAACCAATTCCATCTATTCAAAGAAGTGGAAAACATTTGTGGGTTTCTGTCACCATGAAAGATAAAAGCCATGCATAATCCTGCTTTCAACCATTTTAGATTACCTATCAAAGCTTCCCCATGCACAACTACAGCAGGACTGTCATTGTGTACCAAAACCATAACTTCATATCTATTTTAAACATATAAAAAACCAAAACCTACCATCTAGACTAAGCAGTAATCAAAAATGCTGAAAACAAGGATTTGATTACCACAGAATAATTTATACTGGAGGAAACCTCAGGAGTTTAGGCCTATGCCATTTCTTAGAGCTAGGATAGCTCCAAAGTCAGATCATATCAAAGCCTTGCTTAGTAAAGGTTTGGGTGTCTCCAACAGTGGAGATCAAGGAGCCTTTCTGAACAGCCTGATCCAGGATTTGATCATTCTCCAATACTCCATTGCTGTAGCTATCAAATGTCACCTTCTGTCCTTTGCTGTGCATGTGTGAGGAGAGACTGACTCTTGAAGAGTCGGTGAAGAATTTACAAGATTTGCATGTATAGCAGGAGAGCAAAACCTGATTTGAATGAAATGCCAAGGCAGTTTATGGAGAAGAATGTTCCTGCTTTAGAGAGCTCATTTTTACCAGGGTGTCAATCAGTAGTGACTGAGAGTCATAAATGCTTCACAATTGGTGACTGCAAAGCTAGAAAATGTAAAAGCATCAGGAAAGCACATGCTGTAGGTATTTAGATGGTAGTTAACTGTTTTCTTTAATGAAGTCCAGATTTCTATTTATTTGCAGTTATGTGCAGTGATGCATATTTAAATTACCAGTCTAAAACAATAGAACTGATGAGTTGGAATGATCACTTCTGCACTACTTTTGAGGTGATTTCTCATGTATCTGAAAATTTGTACAATCCTTGGCGTTTTTTTCTGGCATCCTCAGTGTATTCAAATAGTTTAATACTTCAAATTGTTGATTGTGTGAAGCAGAAGTGCATGATTGATTGATTAATTATTTTCCAAAGACATCATTTTGGATCACCTTAGATATGGATGTATATTCTAAATGTGGTTTTATCTGAAGATTTTAATCTTGTTTCAGAAAGCAACAAGGACTGGGCAAAGGCTGAAGCTATTTGGACAAAAATTCAAGAAGAAAATATTGTTCCTCGTGCGAAGACACTAATTTTACTTGCTGGTATATTTGAGAAAAATGGTCAGGCTGTTCCATTTGAGATACCTAAGGTAAGTGGAGTTTGCCTTTCCTAGCTAACAACACATATGAATATATTTCTTCTTATTAAAAAAACGAACAGATATCATTACAGTAATTTAAATGTTTGTTTCTTTTAAAGGAAAGGCCTGAAGATAGCATCAGTGCTGCTACTGGGGAAGAACGGAAAATACAGATGCTTTGCAAGAAAAATAAAGCAAAAGGTAAACTGAAATCCACTGTGGCTTTTTCCTCTGCCATGTTAACTTAAAGTTTTCAATTAACTGCAGAGCTCTTCTGTGCAAACTTCCCAGTCTCTGCTAAAAAAAGAATTAATTTCTGCATGGACGTTTGCCTTCGTTTGCAGAGGAGCAAAGTGTCTTTCAGTGCTATTCCTTTGATTTGGTCTGTAATTAATCATTGGAAATCCATTCCTATCCATCTCATCCCAAAGCAGAGTGACAGAAGAATAAATAAATAGCTTTACTGGGCCTTAGAAAATGGGGAGGAAATCACAGAATCCCAAAATGTATCAGCTTGGAAGGGTGGATCATCTGGTCCAGCCTTTTTGCTCAGGCTGTCTCATCCTTGAGCACATGGAACAGACTCCACAACCTCTCTGGGCAATCTGTTCCAGTGCTCAGTCACCAGCACAAATCATACTTAGGTGGAACCTCCTGGGCATCAGTTTCTGCCCATTGCCTCTTGTCCTATTGCTCTGCCCCACTGAGAAGAGCCTTGGTCCCGATTAGTTAATTTCTAATATTTTCCAAGGTGCAGAGCATTTGAATATCCTGGAAATACATATTTTCTTCATTTATACAATAGTAAATAAATAGGCACCTCGCTTGAAAGCGGTATAGAAAACAGAATTCAGTAGGTTTAAAAATTAATTTTGCTGAATGAGGGAGATTTATAAATGCAAGACACCTAGTAATTTTCTTCTCCAAGTGTAATCAGTGTATATTATGGGTTGGACACAGATTTTTAAGCTCTGAGTTTTTTAAAAGAAGAATGTATCAGTCATTCAGACATTTAACTTATATTGTTAGTGAAATTACTATCTAGAGTTACTCAGTCTAAATATTCAGTTTATTTAGATTAGGAGTCCCAAGTTGAGCTGGACATTCTGCATACTGGGAGTGCAGTGCCATGTTATGTGTATGAAACTAAGAATCCTGTATTATGGCAGACACATCTTTCCAGGAAATTCTTCATGCTGGTAACTGTTTGGTATCATAAGAAGATGAGAAATGAAGAAATGTTGTCATTGAAAATCAGACAAAATCAAGGGAATGTACTTCATGACATTTTCACTAGGAAAGTGTCCTGTGCCTTTGGTATCATTAATGATCAAGTGAAGAGCAGGAGGAAGCTAAGTAATGGACTTAAACTTGGAAGGGAGACTAGTTTGAAACAAAAATATAAAATAATACTTCCGTGATGACTTTGGATATTGAACTTAGCAATAAATCACTTCTGCATATTTTTTTATTTAAAGGTGCAATATTTGAGAGAAGGTGGTCTAGAGCTGTTGGGAATGAAGGGGGGAAAAAAATGTTCCAACTATGTTGGAAAACAGTTTGTCTTCTTGGAAAACTGTTCCCTTGCCTTAGAAAAACCCAAAAAAAACTAAGCTGCTGCTTTTTTTATATAACAGTGTCATGTAATTTTGGTGTGAATGTAATGGGGCAGCTTTTTGATGGGAAAAAGATTAACTCAATCTAGTTATGTAACTATTCAATGAACTTTCCAAGTCTGACACATTTTGATAATCTGTTCTCCAAAGTGCTTGATTTATGCAAAGTCATATTTTCATCTTTGTCTTGATTCCTCAGTGTGAGAACTTGACTCGGGGATCATGTAACACATATCCCAAACAGTTACAATTACTGAAACTGATTTGACTGTCTTGAGAACTGAGACTTTCTTGGCAAGTTGTCACTTTTCTAACAAATCTTCTGCTTGAAATAGCTGGTATAGCACAATATGATTTTGAAACCAAGAAATTTCTCTTTTGAATGCTAATATATTTTAATAATTTTAGATGCCATCTAAAGAAGTAATAAGCTGATAATACATGATCAGGGATATGTCTCAAGTCAAGATTGATCTAGGTATACTTCAAACATGCTTCTTGCAGAGATGCAAAATGAAGTTAAGAAAAAAATCTGAACGGGATGATTATAGGACTGACATACACAACAAAATTGATAGAAATATTTTTAATTCTTCATTGAAGTGGTCATCACAAAAAAACCTGAAAATTAAATATATTTATTTGTAGAAGGAGATCTTACATGTTATGGACTGAGTAACATATGCCTGACATCTTGACCACTAGGGCCCAGGTCCATTTTGGTACCCAGCTGATGAAAGTAATATTTAAACACACAGTGAAATCCTAGTTCAGTCTGAAGACAGCCGAGCTTTCGTATGAGTCTCTAAACATAAGGAATTTTTGGCATAAAAAAAATAGAATTCAAACAAAATATAATTCAACAAAAAATAGAATTCAAACATCATAAATGTCAAAGACATTTATGAGCAGAAAGACCAAACCTATCACCAGTCAGCTACATTTTTGTAAGTCATTAGTTGCATTTGTAGCAGATTATATCATTCAGTGGGATATTGTTTTTGTTGAATGTGGTTGCTGGTCTGCTGGTGCCTCAGATTTCAGAGCACTGGAAAGAAAAATGTCTTCCCACTGAATTGAAACTTGAACACTGTGAATGCTGGTGATCAGCATCGGAGCAGGCAAGAGAGTTCATCACATTGCTGCAGGCCAAACTAACTTCAGACCTCTAAGTAAAAGTGGTGGAGGATTTCAGGACCTTTCTTATGTGGTCCTGTTGTTGTTTCATTGCTCTGTTGGTTGCAGTGCAATCACTCTTGTAATGTCAGACTCTCTTGTACACGTGAAACTGAAATGCACAGAAGTTACTTTAATTTTTACTAAGATGCTGTTACCCTTTATCTCTGTTCATATATATATATTTAACAAAGTTTCAAGCATACAAAGTAGATTATGAATGGCTGTGGTAGTTCTAATTATTAACTTGGTGTAGGAGTCTGTGTGATGTAAATAATAAATTTTATGCATAGCCATTTCTGTGCCTATGTTTCAGGAGGTTTTGTGTATACTTTTTGGCTGAAGAAGTTTAAGATGCAAATTGAAAGGCATACCAACAATTTTGATTAAAATTCCATAACACACTGTACCAAGTGCAATTAGTGTAATGCTTCTTATGACATTAAGATTCAAATGAGTTGTCTTCGTCTTTTCTTTCAAAGTAGAAGAAAAAAGATTAATGCTTAGCTGTGAAATTTGTGGTGATAGTCCAACTATTTCTGATGAGTTTTAAAGGTTACTGTGGCTGTGATTTGAACTAGCAAAGCGATTATTTCATGAGTCAGTAAAAGAAATGTGCAATCGCTGTTTAGATGTAAAAGATCATTTGTGGTTCTTAACACAGCTTTCTAGCATATGTTACAGCGTGCATGGCAGTTCTAGCTGCATGTTTATAGCTGCATAATCTTGTTTCAGAAAAATAAATGACTGAAAACTGTGCTTATCATTTTTCCCCCTTTTTGGTAACATCTTTTCATACACTGACAGTTATTGTGAATGCATGAAATAAAACTGTTAATCAGTCAAACAAATGCAGTGTAGTTTACTTGCTAAATATCTGTATATTTGTAAATTGTATGTTTTGTATAAATCTTGTCGTAGCCAAATAATTTGATCTCCCCATATTGGAATCGCCTCCTATATTATTTGTTAAATGCTGTTGTGATCATGCACCAGACACTGTAACTGCATACCCCAGAATTAGGTGTTGCTTTAAAAATCCTGAGTTTCCCCTTCTAACCAGCTATGTTGATATTGAAGCAACAGCCGCATAGAAAGGAAGAGCAGTAGCAAACTTTTTCTCCTGTAGAAGTGTGTGTTGATTGTTTGTATACAGGCAGTTTTGAGCAAGCTGTGATCCACAGCTCTGGGCTTAAAGATGTAAGCAAAAGATACACAGATTTAAGATGGACCTTTTTCAGTGAATAGGTGATTTCTTTCTGTGATCAACGTTCTTGCAGTATGACATTTCCTTTTGGCTTTCTTACTCTTTTTTAGAAGCCTACAATATTTTCAGGAGAATTCCGGAGAAGGATGAGTCTCGTTATCGTTCCTGTGACATCCTTATAAAAGCATTGTTAACACAGAATTGTCTTGATGAAGCCCTTGATGTGAAACGCATGTAAGGCTTTTCTTTGTTTGGAGGACTTTTATTGGCTTAGAGAGAGGGGTTAAATAATTTCTGGGTCATTTTCAGGTGAGTCCTTATCTTTTAATGGGAAAACAGGTCATGACTAGTAATTAGGAGCTGTGGTAAGAAATACACCAGTGTTTCATAGGGCGATATGCCACATTTTTAAAAAGGTACTAGAGTGACAGTGTGTATTGCTAATAACTCATTTCAAATAACAATCTGAACAAATGTACTTGGCATCAGAGTTGAAAGTCTACCCTTCTGGCAGTCTGCCTTTTCCTCTTTAGAGCAATATCTAAACAGACAAGATTCCTTCACTTAGCTGCCTGTGAGCCTTCCCCTGAATGCCTGTCCCTGCTGCTGTCTTACCCTGCCCACACTCCCTGGCAGCTGGCTGCCTGCCAAATGCAAAATGGTACATTTGACTGTGATGCCAGTGGCTAAGAGATGACCATAAACCTTAGATCCAACTCTTACACTTCTGAAATAAATCCAACCTGCTGTCATGAATTATTAGAAGGAAAGGAATGGAATTAACCTTTAGTGGGTTGTATGATACGGCACTTGCTTTAATGATTGCCTGTAACATGTGTTCTGGTCAGGTTATAGGCTTTAAAGTGTTGTGACTTGTCAATGAAGAGTTCAGAAAAAAAGAATTTAGGTTTAAGGGTTTTAAGTCTTTCAATTTATTCAACTAAAACAAGACTGGTGGTTGTCATCAAGTGTGCTCACTGAATGAGTACAGTGGATTTGAAAGTGCCTGTAGGTGAATTACCTAATATATAGAGTACTGTAAAAAAACCTAAAAGTTTTTAGAGCCAACTTAGTTTCTGATGTCCAGGAACAGTCTAGTGTAAGATGATATTGATTATTTTAATGTTTTCTTTAGAAGTGTTTAGATTGGAGAAATGTCTTTCATTGAAAAAGTGTTGGAGTTCTGCTTCCAGAAGAACAAATAGTCCTTTTGCAAATAGCTCTCAGCAACTGGGTGTTATGATAAGTAATGTTTGTGCCTGCAGGATATATTGCTTATATTAGGGAAAAGTGAATCAGTTTATCAAATTGATCTCCCTGTAATGCAAGTAACTGATAAATCTTTGCCAGTAGAAGATGGTGGGGAGATGTTTTAAGGAGTACAAAGAACGTTGATAAAATTTAGTTAGCTTGTTTCGGAGAAAATACTCAAGCATCTAAAGATGTATTGGAAGGTTCTTCAGGGAAGAAGCTTGAAACATTGTACTGAAGATTTGTACATGGATCCACTGCTTCCCTGCTCTACAGCTCAAACACACTTGTAAGGAAGATGCACAAAGCAATGCATAATTCCAGCAGTAATTTTCAGATTGGAAGAGAAGAAAGAAGGTGGTGGTTTGTTCCTAGTATTTTAAAGATTCAGAATTGTCACTTTAGATAAGTGTTTGGATAAGCGTAGTACGTAAATTCAAAATTCAGGGAAAAAACAATTTGAAAGACTGAAAGGTCGGAAATGTGTTAAGTCTCTGAAGTTTGAGATGTTTAGGAGTAAAGTAACAGGATTTTATAATAGATTTTCTTCTTGGTTACTGGTCAAAGCCAACTACGATTTAACCCCAGTGCTTTTCACAACTCTCCTACTCCATCTTGTAGCATAGAAATGTCAAATAATGACAATCTGAGAAGCTTCTGACAGCTTACTGTTGCATCAAGACAGAAAATACTTCATATTGGTCCTGTTCGTGGCATATCTGTGTGGCTTTTTTTCTAGTAACAAAATTATGATTATATTAGGCATTTTTAAAAGCTTTTAAGTTCTAAGTAACTCACTGAAATAGAGAAAGTGATGGTGTGTGTGCCTGTGATTGAGGAATAGCAAATCTGTGTGTTCAGCACACATTTCTGGATGCCCAGATTTTCTCCAGCCTCATACTAAAAAGAGATTACTCCTACAAAGCCTAAATGTGTGTAGTGGCCTGAAACTTGTGCAGCTCCTAATATTTTCATAAAATGCAGGAAAGCTACCTTAATTTAGATACATATTACTCATTTTACTGTTTGAAGCCAAATTTAAAAAGTAAATAATATGTCTAACTGTGCACATTAGCATAGGCAACAAAATAACTACTTTTTAAATAATTTTAAAACATCCAATAAGTTCAGAATGTCCCTCTGTTACCTGAACTGAAAGACTTCCATGAGAAAGTGATGTGGGAGAAGTAAATAGCACTCCTACACTGCCTTTGAAAGAAACAAACACCAGACATCCCAGAACATTACTAATCTGTTGGTCAACCCAGGTGTAGTTGCTTTCACATTCTAGAACTGTTTTGAGGAATATTTACTGCATTTAGTCCAAGAAGTTTTAAATAGAAATTTAGGAGTATTGGAATGATGGATTAGTTCTGTAATAGTAGCTAACATCTATTTAATCACACTAAAGATTGGAAGATTGGAGAAAGTAAATCCTTTGTTATATGTAATTTACAGTCTCATGCATGAATTGTTGACTTAAGGGCTTTGACAGATGGGACAAAGGGAAAAAAAAAGGCGGAACTGAGCAGTGGGTGCTTAGGCAGGGATTAAGGGGATTGGTTGGGAGAGGAAGAAAATCCCGAGTCCAGTGACTGCATTTGTGAGCCTGGGAGGCTGAAAGTGACTGAGAGGATAGTCATATTGTGTGCAATGTGAAGGATTTTCTTGGGATTGAGGAGAACAATTTAGCAATGACCCTGCTTACCTCCCAATCCGCTCAGCCCCTAAGTTCAAGTAGGTAGGCTGCTCAGTTGTTTGCCACAAGATGATCAGTGAGGTTTATCTTGATTGCTGATATGGTAAATGGCAATGCCCCCCTTTGCTCTGTAGAGATTTTGTAATCTAGAAATGAACATTTGTAAAGTTATCCGTATATATTAAAAATGGGGCTTGGCTGTATGTCATTTAGGAGCAGGAACATTTTGTAGTATAAACACCAATGTGATTGCTGGTTAGTCTCTCTTGACTAATTTCCAGAGTGTTAGAAAAGCTTTAGCAGGGTTACTGAAGTAAAGGCTGTCTTTGCTTTACTTACATGAAGTTTTGTATTACAGGAGACAAGGAATTGATAAGTGAAATACAATTTTAATGTGGCTAAGGCAGCAAATGTAGGATGTTCGCTTTAAAACCTGTATACATCTAGATGACAGAAATTTGAAAATTAATCAACCAAATGATATGGTGTTAGTTCATAATATGCTTTAGTTTATGTTTAAAATATACAGTGCTGAAAATAAATGTTTCATTTTTATTGCTGAAAGAATAGTTTTATATTTTATAATTATGGTGACTATTGAAAAAAGAAGAAAAAGTATCCAGCTTAGGATACAACAGAACAATGCAGGGCATGCAGTTATTTTAGTCATCTAATATGTCAGCATTCAAGAATCTGAACCGATTGTTTAAAAAAAATCTTGTACTTTGTTTCTTTTGTTGCTCACTTCCAACTTTGTCATCTGTCAGAATGCAAAAAAAAATTATCCTTCTATAACCATTGACAGGATAACACAAAAGCTGTCTCCAGGTCGATATTTTGCAGCAATATTTTTAACATACGAACAGTAGTTTTTATAATTTCACCTTGGTGCTCAACCATTTATTATCGTATCAGAAGCATGTCAGTAATTCCTTTCTAAATGTCTGCTTCTTTTAGTGCTGAGACCCACATCAAGGGCTTCACACTGAACAGTGCTGCCAGCAGCCTCCTCATCATATCGCAAGTTAGGCGGGATTATTTGAAAGGTATGTCACAATGCTTGACCTTTACGTCACATTAATGCCTCTGCAGATTTTTCTTGTAACGCCCTTCGAATACTTGGATAAAGGAGTCCATTTAGCAAATTACCTGCTTATCAAGAGCCTTTTGTGGTAGCTGAGAGACGTAAATTACTGTACATGCATTTATAATACAGCTTGAATATGAATGTACTTGTCATTTGACCACTTAGTCCAGTTTCCATTCCATTTAACACAAGATGGGTTTTCTTAAGATGAATCACAGCTCTTCAGACATGCAAAATTTGTGCTCCAGAACGAGAGAAAGTACAGGCTTTCAAGTGTGTTAAAATTCACAGCACAAGTCATTTTGCTTTGGAAATTAACATACTTTAGAGCATCTGAAACAATTCCCAGCAGTTGTTTCTTGCATATTGTGTTGGTTGTGTGAGATACCAGATGAGTTAAATTGACTGTTAAATGTGTATGATTGTGAACTAAATGATTATAATATTGATTTAAAAACTTAATCAAATACTTTTTAATAGTTCTCAATATCAACAGTAACAAAATATTCTGTTTGGTTTTCTTTTTAATGTAACAATGATGATAGTGAAGAAAATGGTGGCTGAAGAGTACGTAAGGGTACCCAACAAGATGGTGCATAAAGTTTACAGTTGTTTTATTTTGGTCCTCAGCATTGGCTGCTTTGCAGCCTAGAGATCAGCTCCACAGTGTTATGTCCTACTTATGTAGTTGGGCTGTAGAACTGTTGTGAGAGAGGAAAACTCTGCATGCAGGTAGTTGTACATGCAGGGCAATGTCTTCTATCTTCATGCAAGTCTAAGTACAGTGTTGATACATATTTTTGTCAGTACCGTTAGGCATTAAAGCAACTATGTACAAATTCAATGTATTATTTGAGTTGAGTTTATAAGGCCTTCCAGAAAGTCCACTTTTGATTCTGCCATCATTACATTTTATTTCATTCCATCATGCATAGCTGTACTAGTAACCCATACCCGTGTAACATCAGCTACATTAAAATACTCAAGATGAGCATTTAGACACATTTTCTCACTTGTACTCTTTGTTTCCTGTGGCTGATAAACCTGTCTTGTTCCTCATTCAGTCTCCAGTTTCATGTCATTGGCAGGTGTCATCCGCTGAAGTATTAGTGATGAATGCCATTGCTCCTTTTGCTCTTGGCAGATCTCTTTTTCGCAGCTTTCAAGGCCTTCACCTGACTTTCCTGTCTGATTTTATTCTAATAAATCTCCTCTGTTTTCTTCTCTAATACGCCATGATTTTTACCAGTTCTTCCTGAATATTGCACACCAAAAATCTTCCCTTCTTCAGAACATAAGTGATGTTTCTATATCCTGCCAGTCTCTGTAGCACTCCAGCACTGACTGTATGGGGTTTTTTAGCTAGCATACTAAATTCTGTCACATCAACTCTCTTCCTTGTTGAACTTTAAAAATCTCACTTTTTGTACAATGTGAAGTTTATCAAGTCTGTGGAATTACATTACTTCGCAAAATTATATTTTGTTATATCTTGTGCATTGAACAAGCTTTATCTGACAATTTTAACGAATAGTCACACTTAATCCTTGTTTCTATTTTAATTTATTTTATTTAATTATTTTAGTCTATTGAATTATTTTAATACTTGTCTTTGTCTAAGTGAAGCCTTGAAAATGCAAGCTACTAAGTATTTCAGCCATACAGGTAATTTTCTAAGGCTCGTAGGTTACCCAAAACATTTTTGGCATGGTGTTTCTGTAGTCTTTTGGTGGTGAGCTCCATTTGACCTACATCCTGTGATGGCTTTCACTCGTGTAAAACCTGCTTGCTTTTTACTACTTACATACCTCAATTACTTCATCAACATTCTTTGGTGTGTAATGTGGTACAGTTAAAAGGTTTTATGGAGGCCCCTAAGTATACTCCTAAGAGCTCTGATATATCTTGTAGCAAGAACTTGGTAAAAAACAGTTTACTTCAAAGAGTCAGAACTTGAGTTTCGTGGTAGGAAATTTGCAGAGTTTATAATATAGCATTTTGAAAGATGCATGGTTGGTTTTCACAAGCCTATAGTTACCTGCAGAAATACCTACTATGCTACTAGTACCTTACTTCTTGCTGTAGTTCTGTACATATGCAGCTTTCAGATGTTTCTCTGTCCTTGTTCGTGAGAATGCTGGTTGCACTCTGTGCTAGAGGGAGGTCCACACACAATTTGATCTTGTGTTCTGAGATTGCTTTTTAAATGTTGTGTATTGCTCCTTTTTTTCCCTAAAAAGAAGAATGTGGGGTAGAAAAAAATCTTCCTGTGAAGGAAACCAAAGCATACAGGATATTTTTTGCTTCCTCTCATGGTAACACTTGGTTTCTTCAGTACCTGCATATTGAATTGGAATGGCAATGCTGTGGAGTTCATGTGGGTGTATATTATGCTAGGAGTGTTATCCCTTGGTATTATAATTATCATCTGTGATTAATCCTGCCTGTGCTGGTAAGGAATAAGAGATTTTTACCAGAGGGGCATGTCTTTCTGTGTGTGTTTGCTCATGGATAACGTAAATTGACAAGAATTCTGCTTGGAGAAACGAGGGTGACTTCATCAGCTGTGGGTTTGGGGAATTTGTGGCAGATGGACAGGAGATTGACCTTGTGTGTTTTTAACATATGTAATTGCTATAATCTTAGGAGTTTCTGAGGTAAGGGTTGAGTTCTCGGTTTTTGTTCTTGCAAGGTAACTTGTATCCCATAATTCTATTTAAAAATTAAATTTTGGGAAAGAAGGCTTTCGTGCACACTTGAAAAGAGAAATCTCAGTATTATAATTCAGTTTCTATAATGAACTACTTTTTTAGGCTATATTTATTCTTAAATATACAATGTTTTTGGTTTTTAGTAAAAGAAATTGATTGTGGTTTGGGTAAGAAAAGAGTCAGGACTTCAAAATCATAAGAGAGGATATTTATGACACACCTGCTTTCACTGAGCTGGTTAAAAGCAAATTATTTCAATGTTGAAAGTAGCTTAATACATCTTATTATGAGATATTACAGCCTTTCAATCTAAATTATTGTTGAAAGTTTTTATTTGTGTATATGTATTCAAATTAGAATTCACTCTAGTGATTGCAGGGCTTAAAGAAATTTTTTTTCTGTACTTATTTTAAATGGGTAGGATTAATGATACCAGCAGCATGGTGCTTTCTGAACTAATGTCTGATTTGTTTCCCTTATTTCTTTACTATTGTTAGATGCCTTGGCTGTTTTAAAAGGAATGCTTGACAGTGGTATGTTGCCTACTAGACCAGCAGTTACTGCTCTCATTCAGGCCCTGGCAGAAAAAGGAGATGTAAAGAACCTGCAAGTACTTGAAAACATCCTGGGAGATGTCACAAAATCAATTAACTTACCTTACTCACTAATGCCTAATGCAATTGCATTGGCTCATACAAAAAGGTAAGTATTTACAGGACTGTGTATTTAATTCTTTTTTGCAATGTGCTGGGAAATCTCTTGCATTATCCATTTCATTCTGTTTCCATTTTTACAGTGTCCCAGATGTTAAAATTCTGGTTGAGTATAGTGTGCAGTTCTGTTCTGGTATTGTCTCCTGTACAAATTTGGGGTTGAAAATTTAATGAAGTACAGGGATAAGAACTGTGAAGCATTAAGGTCTTCTTTGGTGCTGTAATTTAGCTTTGATACCTTTGTTCCAATGTGCATGTAAAGTGTTTCCTTGGTGTTACATCAAAAGCTCTATGAAATCTGAAGGTAAAATGGAATTACTTCATCAAACATAGCACCCAGAGATTATGCATATGTATGTATGTATGTATGCATGTGTAAGTGTTTATTATTTATTTATTTATTTATTTTTATGGTTTGTTCTTGTTGTTGTTTGGAAACAAAAATTTACTACCTGTTCCAGAAGTTGAAATGGCAATATATTCTTGAAATTATTGTCTTTACTTTCAAAATGTGAAAGCCAGATGTGTATGTGTGGAGTGAGGTCTTTCCTTGGGTTTTTTTTTTTTTTGGTTAGAACTAAAACAGCTTTGACTGATGCTTTAGGCCACAGTTTAGTTATCACAGTTATCCCCACACTTCCTAGTATCCTGTGATTCTGCCGTTTGTTCAGTATTGTGCTCTGTGTGCATTTCTGGTTTAGTTGGTACATTGGTACTGTGCTGGTTTATCCTTTGTTTAAAACTGCATGAGGAAGCACCTGGAGGAGAGAGGGCAAAAACAGCTTCTCGAATACACTTTGCAGCAACAAGTCTTCAGGAATCCCACATATTCTCGTTTCATTTCCAACTAGTTTTGTTGAGTGGACCTCCTGTGCCTGGTTTGGCAGGAAAGCTGTAGAGCTCTCTAGTACATAACAGATTCCTGGTTGCCTCAGGCATGCCAGGCCACAGGGAGCAGATCCCAGTGGTCCTCGGCACACAGTTCTAATGCATGGACTTGAATGTAAATAAAATGCTTCAGATGGGACAGATACTTCATTATTTGTGGTATAAGCTGCTTATTTTCCTGTATTTCTGTGTCATAAAAGTGTTGCAAAGTCAGGCTGTGCTCTTAAGATGGAGATTGGTGACAAGAATAAATAAATTGTTGCATGCACATAGAGCATCAACTTTTCCCATACCAAAACTAACTTGATGTATGAAAAGACTGAGCAGTGTAAATAATATGCACCCTATATATTCTTAAATACCTTGCAATCTGTACCTTTATAACTCTGAAAAACAGGTTCTTACAGGTATTTCCAATACAATGTTCATTTATTGGTAGTACTGTGTTTCTGATTCAGTTTTCAAAGCATTTTTCATAGCTTTCACATGTGCTGCATGGCTGCTTCACCTAAAAGCATTCGTTGTGCTCAGTTTTCTTTTTCAATTTAATCAGGTTTTAGAGTGGACTGGTAAGAGATGTTGTCATTTGAACTTTTTAGAATGTTGGAAGTAGAGTTTACACTTTGGCGAATACTTCTTGCATTAATTTATTAGCATTTACTATATTTGTACCTTAAGATTAAAAGCATATAAATGTAATGACCAAATGACATTTAGTATTGTCTTCTGCATCCAAAAGGGCAGGCATGGGAAAAATCAGATAAATAATTAATTACATTGCATAAAAATACTTAAATTGCCTTCATTAATTATTCAAATACCCTCTGTTAATGTTTAGATTTTGCCTTCTAGATTTGCAGGATGCATTTTCCTAAAGCAGCAAGCTGAACTCTTCTTTGTTAATGAGGAAAAAAGTGTGTCCAAAATACATAAACTTTGTACAGGTCAAAGGCCATTAAAAATCATTGATTTGATAATTGATTTATTCATTCAGTCATAAATTGTTTCACTTCTACAATATCTGAGTGAATAAAATCTTTCTTTGGTCAATGTTTTTTCGTCATCTATTCCTGGTAAATACAAGCTTGATGTAGAAAACAAAAACTTCATTATAATTGCTTCTTTAGGTTTAGAAGTCTTGATTTCAGAAACTGAGCCAGTTCAATCTTTTTTCCTAGCAATGACCTTGATGCTGCTGTGAAATACCTTGAGCCTCTGCTTATCTCTGGTGCACAGAATCCTGATCAAGCTGTCAAAAGTATTTCCTATTTGTTAAGAAAGGTGTCTGAGGAAGGATTAGAACCAGCTTTGGAAAAATGTAAGTTAATTGCAATGATATTTAAATATTCTGACTCAACAGAGGTGTTATGAAAGAGCTATTACACATAAAACCTGCTCAGTCAGCATAAATCATGCCTGTGAAGTTTACAAAAGCAGCTTTTCAATCAGAGATTTTCCTTATGTCCCCATCATTTTGCAGTTGGTGCGATGGCGGAACGACTGGCCAGCGAGTGTGGAATTTACAGACCTGTCACAGATCTTTTCCTTCAGTACATCAGTGCAGACAGAGTGGATGATGCCAGATCGTTGATACAGGTAATGACATAACAAGAGGTACAGAAATGCTTAGAGCTCTTCAAAGGTTAACCGAGAAATTGTCAGAAAGAGATGTTGTGCAGCATAGGCTGCTACTGGGATGCATTTGAATTACAGTGTGAGTAGCAGTGCACACTTTAGACTAAACCATGGGCTCGTGCTCCAGTACTGAGAGTAGCAGTGCGTGCCAGAGTCAGGAGCCTTTTATGTCTTCCAGTAACATGAAGGAAATGAAGGAAGCGTTTGTATATTGCAAATATTTTTCTCCAAGTTCTCTGTTAGATGTCAGTTGTTTCTTGCAAACCATTTCCTTGCAACTTCTCACCTAATTTCTTAAGAGCTGTAAACATAATGTCTTACAGCTGTACGGTTTGCAAAACAGAAGCAGGCAATGATTGCTTGTCATGGACTTTACTTCACTTGGCTGTAATATTGTATATATTGTATTCAGGGTTTATTAAGAGCTGAATTTGCTTTCTATTTGACTGTCAAGATGCATTAAAACCCAAATGTTGGTCTCAGGGTCACAGTCTCAGCTGACTTAGGAATTGAGACAGCTGCATTTGTGCAGAGCTAAAGACAAGCCAAGCAAGAGGTGGGATGAGCTGTGGGTGCTGGAAACAGGCTCTGTCAGGAGGCTCATCCAAGCAAGTGACAGTCCAGCAGTCAGACTGATGTGTGCATAGGCTCCTGCCTCAAATCAAGGCCTCTTATCATCTCCTGATAGTGCATGCTACTCATTTACCAGTTGCTAAATATTTTTAACTCTTAAAGAAAAAGCTCTGCTTCATCCATGGTATATTTTACGATATTCCAAGACACTACCAATAAAGCTGTTCAGTTACTTCTGCTGCAGTGTGAGGTGTATTACTTGTAATTCCCTTAGTTTGTGTAGGGCTTTGCCTAACTGGTCATCTGAATATTTAATGAAAAGGAGACTATAATTTTGCCATAAAACCCTCTTGCTATATAGCTTGACACATCAAAATGCAAAAAAATTCTCAAGTTATTCCACTCTTCCTGATTGGTTGATTGCTCTTTGATTGACATGGAATGAGTAAATGAAAATTGAGTACGTTGTTTTGCTTTAGTGAAGATAAGGGTTTTTTTCATTTTTAAGTAAAATCATAGTATTCCTAAAATTTTCCATATCATGGAGTAATATCCATGCATATATTCCTGAAACTTGTTAAAACAGCATCCAACTGTTAAAATTAAATTCATGGCTCTATGGCATACTTGAAATAACATTGTATACATTGTATCTTAATGCACAATTTAAAAATACCTTGTTGTAAGTGCATATTTAGAGGTAAGCCTGAGTTGGAACTTGTGTGTCTAGGAGAAAAATAGTGGATTTTATGGCTCAGGAAAAACTTTGAGCTGTGTTAAACATTTGTAGCTGCTATGTGTATCAAGTATTCCACTAACAGCAAACCACAAACTGGAGGATAGGAATAATCATTCTCCATTGTTATATTTTGGAAAGTAAACAACAATCTAAATGAACTTGTTTTGCTTGTAATCTAAAATATTAGTATATACATGGAGACTCCTTACTTCCAGAAATGCATCTAAGAGTCTATTTAAAAGCTGATGAAGCAGCTGCAGTGTCTGCTACTGCCTTTACTGATGAGAGTCAGAAGGGATTTGATATTTCAGCATGAAAGGGAGCTGTGGATAACGTTTCTCAAACTCAACTCTTTCAGAGCAGTTACTGGCAGTAGGTGAGAATGGCTAGAACTGGTAATAAAATATTCCAAGTTTCTCTCATCAGTGCTTTGCCCAGTTTAGCACCACAAAGCCACTTCTTGTCTGTTTGCCTAAAGGAAAGAACCTTCGCACCTTTTCACCTGGACCTTAAAGAGCTTGTAAACCATATTACTTACACAGAATACTCATCATGGCATAACCCAAAATTTCTTGTTTGCATATGTCTACAATACTAGTTGAATATAGGAAAATCGTGGTATGTGTTTTCATATGCACAATATTCTCTTTTTCCTGTGCATTTTGGTACTGCTGTTGTACAGCTGGTAAAAAAAAAACCACACTGTGCATTTTTAAGCATTCTAAGACTGACATCTTTGAGGAACATACACTTAATATTGTCTTGTATATTTTATTTTGTCCTTGTTTCTAAAGTAAGATCGATTTTTGATTTTTATCTGGTCTGTCTCAAACTTTTCTAAGTTCAACTTCTCTCTCTCAAACCCTGTCTATTGCAGTTAAAGCCTTTTATAAAATAGAGAGATTGAAATCAGTCCTTTGTATGCATAAGTGTAGGTAATTATACTTTAAAGAGAACTTGCTTTGTACATTTTAATTTTTATAAAGAAACGAGCAGTTATCTCCCTGACACCTTATTAAATGTATAATTAACCTTATGATCCCTAGCTCACTTGTGAATGCTTGGCAGTATAATTGGAGAGGAATAGTGTTTCTCTTTTTCATTCTTTTGCAGTCCTAAACCTCGTTTTTGTGGTATATTGAAGTATTAGTTTAATTCTTTCCCCTATTGTTTTAAACAAACTTTATCCCTACCATTTTAAAAATGTTTGTCAGTGAGGTGCATAAAATGAACTTGGTTTGTGGTTGGTTTTTTGGTTTTCTTGTCAAACTAAAATTCAATTATTTACCTTGTAAATTGGTAATATGTTAGTATATTGTTTTAAGCCTCTGTAATTGGAAATTTTCACCTGAGTAATTTTGTTTAGCAGTAACCTACTCATGTCTGCTACATTAATAATTTCTTTGTCTTCAGAGGTGGGGTGCAATAATTCAGGAGAAGAGAACTTTAGGGCGCTTCATGGCTAGATCAGCATCTCAGCCTGGACAGGTACAATGTTTTTTTCATGTATAGGATTTTATGTGTCACAAAATACTATTTCATCAACCTTTGTTCAAGGTGTTTTGAACTTCACAGTTGACAGCTTCACTGGGTTTCTTGGGGAGGGGGGAGGTTAATTTGCAGAGCTGGTTATGTTTAAAGAACAGTTTACATTATGGAGCATGATGGAAGGGAGGGTGTACTTAATATTTTTCTGTTGTTTTGGTTATTTCCTGCATTTTCCATGTTAAACTGTACATCCCACAAACATTGTGCTTAGAATGTTTTACTGCATTATCCAGTTCAGTATCACAACCTGAAAGTCCTTATTTTATTGGCTACATTGTACGAATACAAATGCAAGGTAAAACCTCAGCCTCTCTCTGATGATAAAATGCCTCTGTGTTTACATTAAAAGACACATTTCATATTACTTGTTATGGTGGTTTGGACATGTATCTAGTTGGAGCATCTGTTTAGATTCCTGGTTTTGTCCTCATTCCCTGTAATTTGAAATGCTCTGTTTATGTGCTTGCTCTACTCCTATCCCTCCTCCTCCTATTGCCCCCTTAAAGTAATCAAAAAACCTCAAAACAAATAAAACACAAATCCAAAGGCCAACAAAGAAACTCCGACCCACACAAAAAAGCCTTAGAACACACTAAAAAAATCAAACACCCCCCCACCCCTCAAACCCAACATTGAAAAACAACCAAAAAAACCCCTGAAATACACACCCAGGCAGAATCATACGGATTTCTCTTTCATAGAGGAGCAGCATGAGACATCTAGCACACAACCTAGAATAGTTTGGTTTTTTTTTCAGATGAGCCAAATGCACATTTATGATTTGTGGAAATTGCCATTAAATACTAGTAGAGTAAAAGTTCTTTTGTTGAAGTAACGATGATAAATATGATGTGACAAACACTATTGTTTGGTGTCTGTAAGAAGGAACTAAAAGTATGTAAGTTTCCCAGCTTATCAAGCTGAAATTTTACTAACACATCATAGTTGGTTGTGTGTGATAGAGATGTTCTTAATTTCAATAAACTGCTTTTAATTTAAAACCTAAGAATTTTGAAAACTGCAGTCAGAGGCTGAGAGAAGGAGGTTCCAAATTTAAGCTCATCAGTTAGTGATCTGACTCCTTTGAAGCATTGATCGTAGCTGCCATTGACCTCTGGGTCATTGAAGGATACAGAGTGTTTTGCAGTTTTCCTAAATTGGTTGTAATCCTGCCATATTCTTATTGATACATTAATTGCCTACTTGGAAAAAAAAAAGACACTAATGTTTAGCATTCTTGAGTATGGATTTTAGACCCGTACTACGTTAATTGCATTTTGTGCTTAATTTCTTTTACTATTTCATATCTGCAAAATTTTGGGCAGGAAATTATTGTATATACTTTGAGTCACACAGTCCGTTCTTTGTTACCAGTATGGTTTGTTTCACTTAAAAAATGTGCAGTCACTGTTCTGAATTTGGTGACTTTTTGTTCTCTAAGATTTCGAGTTCATGGGTTTTTTGTATATGCATTAAATCTCACAGGCAAAGAGGATTGAGGCGCTTCTGGAACTGATTCCTGAGCATCTCGATCCAGCAGTGGCGTACCGCTACCTCCTGAGATGTTATGGTAAGCGATGCTCCTTGGAACAGTGCTTTAGTAGGAACTCTGGAGACATTCAGAAAGGTCACGCAAGCCCTGACTTGCTTTACAGTTCAAGTCATAAAGAGGTGGAGGGGTTATCTGAGGTTTTTCTTGTTTCAGTCTGTTGGGTCTGTATGCTGTCCTGGCTGTTAGGATGAAAGAGCAACCAGCTGACACAAGCTGTGAATCCTTTACTTAGAGCCTTAAGTAGAGGCTTCATGGAGTAAGAAGGAATCCATCCTAACCCATGGGGAAAAATGCTGTAGAAATGAATGGCTTTTAAGAGGAATTTAGCTTTTTTCTTCCCAAAACACGTAGTAATACTGATTCCTTTTATGTGTGTATGTTTCAATATCCTGAGTGATTTGTTCTATCAGTAATGTGAAACAATCTTATTGTTATTAGTGTAAATTATTTATGCATCTTATAATGCAGCCAAAGTTAGTATTGCAGATGCCTTCATTTGAATTTACGTAAATAGTTGAAGGACTCATCAGTTCTCTTTATAGCCAAAGTCGAAGTGAGCGCCTCTAAAAAAGTCAGGTTTTTTGTTTAAGTATGTTTATTTGCAAGACAGACTCTTGAAAAACCAGGACATACAGCTTCTATGGCAACACTCGATTGGAAGCCTGCATCTCTGTGCTGTAGAGTCCTTTGCCTTGTGTACTCTGATACTGTCCTTCAGTTCTGTAACAGGGAGTAAATCCTTTTCACACGTGTTACAAGCAAAAAAGAATAAGGGCAGAAGCCTTCATGCACCAGTCCATCACAGAGGAGATAAATAGGAATAATTAGGTAAAACACTACAAACACAAATCCAAGATATGGTGTTAAAGGGATACAAACTTAGTTATTTGAATCAAGTTGTAGACATGCTACAATGTGTTATCTAACTTAGAAAATTTGCTTGCTTTATCACTACCAAAATTGTTTAGCCCTGTAACATATACAGGTTCACAGCAGGGAAAGTTTTTTAACATGTTTTTATAAGACAAAAGCAGCACTGTACTTGCTGCTTTATGCTGTCATTAGTCCTCTGCTGCTTTACTTTAGTAAAAATTCTGTAAGTGAACTAAGCTCTTCACTGTCCTTCCTAACTGCATGATGGTATAGCAGTTTCATAAAGAGATTGCAGAGAATCAATCACTTGCCCCACTGTACTTAAAATAGTGGTTAGAGTGTATTGAACACGTGAAGCTACGCTCTGTATGAGCAGATGCTTGCTCTGCTGTCTTCAGGCAGACATGTACCTGGCTCCTAGCACGTTCTAGGGGAGACAGTTACCAGCATGAAGAGTTTTAAAAGCTGTTACCTGGTTATTCTGTGCAAGCATCTTACCTATATGGGACATTGATCATTTGACTGTTAAAGGGATCATCAGCAAAATATTTAGCGCAACTGAAAATGAGAAGGCTTAGATTGTGCTCTAGCTATGAGGGGTAGAAAGAAGATCTTTTAAATCAAAGTTGGTGGGTTTTTTAAATTTTAAAGTTATTAGTAAGCTTTCAAACATGGTTTCTTGTTTTGCAACAAATCCAGTCTTGTATTAGCAGATTTTTTTGAGTGAAGAAATTATTCTCCTTTCAGGCTATTGTTATTTTTAAATAGAAAAAGCTATGAAATGTGGCAGAGGATTGTTATTACCACAATTGGTTACTGTTTCTAATTGACAGAAAAATGGGCAAATAGAATTATAATTGTTTGTGTTTAGTCAAGATATAGTAGAGCATAGATCACAGCTGAAAGAAGTTTGATCACCTGTCAGGCATCCATCCATGATGGAACAAATAAAAGGACCTTTGCTCCTGTCCTTGTCCTGAGATGAGATCCACTGCCAGGGCTAGCTTTCCTTCAGTCCGGTGAGATGCACGATCCTTTGCTGTATACCTTTTAGGAAGAAGAAATATGTAAAATCACGATTGTGTGGTCCATTAAATGCAATCTAAGCATTAGCTCTTTTGGTTGGTGTTTCCCATACAATAAATCTATTTTAAAGTTGTAGAAAGTTAACGATTTCTATGCTTTCATTAAGCTGTCATTTCATGCAGTTTTTGCAGTAGCCTCCCACATTAAAAAAGGAGCTCAGCCACTTGCCAGATGTGAGTGGGAAGCTCTTTCTCATGAGAAGGGGACACAGGCTATCCATTTCTGCACAAAGCTTTTTCTTTTTCCTTTATGAACCATTGCTTTTATAGCTCCTGTGGTTGCGAAGATGATGTTTCCAAATGTGAACAAGTAAAACCTGAGACAGCTCCCATACTGCAGGTGTTTGTGTTCACCCTCCCAGGCAACTGAATGAATTTAACTGGACATGATGGCTTCCTTGATGTTTACAAGGTGCTAGGAACTGTTGTACTGCTTCTAGGACCCTGGGGACAGCAGTGAAACTGTCAGGGGTCGCTTCACTTTCATCCCAGTGTTTCTCAAGCAGATGTCTGAGCAGCAGTCGATGGTTAAGCATGAGTGAAAACAGGTGGAAAGAGAAACAAGTAACCACTTAGATTTTTTGGGTTCTATTTTTTTCCTCAGAATTGGATGGGGATGTTGCTTCTGTAAAGGCTACGTATGAGAAAGCAAAAGCGAAGAATATAGAGCTGCACGAGATCGCTTTGAAATCTTTAGCAACTTTTCTGAAGAAAGTAGGAGAGCCTGTCCCTTTCACTGAACCCCCTGTGAGTATTTCCTAATTAAGAAATAGAGCTGCAGACTTGTGTATGTTCAATATTAATAAAACAAATTGCATTAATGCTTACGTAGGGACTAGGTCTCTGCAGAGACTCCTCAAAGGAGGTAATGTGTGAAGTCCTGGGTGTTGTGGGAGCTGCGGTAATCTTGCATTGGATTTGACTTGAGGAAATAAAACCTCTTGGGGCTTAAGATATTTAAACTACCTCCTTCCTATCAGGCACTCATCTACAGGTGTACCCTTATCAAATCTCCTTGGGGCATTTTTCTAAGCAGTTGGACTTGAAAAGGCGTGTAGAACGTGTGCTTCAGTAGCAATTAATGGCTTCTAGTTTTCATTAATTAGTGTTTTGTGTCTAGTATAAGTTGCTGAGCTAGTAGGGTGGAATTTTAGAACTGTAGGAATTATTTTTCTGTTGCAGCTTTGCTTCTAGCTACCCTGCCAAGACACCTATGCAACTGTGCAAATACATGTTACTTGAGGGTGACAAACAGCATGATATTAAATCTGTGAAGATTGCAAATAGTTCTGCATCATTCGTTTGACTAATAGTCTACTAGTACCATTTTTGCTGAGAAGATTTTGAAGGCATTCTATTTTCCGTTCTCTAAGTAAACTTTTTATTGCAATTTTCTCACCACTTTTTGTATTCTAAATAAATGTTCTGTGATTCTGTAAAGACTGGCCATACACTGTTTGTCTATATTGCTTCATGATAAATGTGATTTTTCTTTTCTAATTTGGAAAGAATTGGAGAAAATTTTGGCGCAAAATATTTAGTTCAGCCTTTCAATGATTATGATGGGGTTTTTTCCTTCAGCTTTACACAGTTTATAATCTGAATTTTTATTTGGACTGTAAATTTAAAACATAGAATGTCTGTTTCTTATATGTAGCTAGTGAAAATAAGAGTGTTTTTCCAAGTCACTGGGATGATTCATTTCCCTGTTCAATTTTTCTCTAATGCAGCTTGGTCTTTAAAAGCGTTTCAATTTTTTTGACACAATTGCAGATTGAAGTTAAAAAGTATTTTCATTTTAAAAATGAAATTGATTATATTATTGCATTTAGTAATAGAAGCTTCATTATGCATTTTTGGCAAGGTTTTCCTTTTCCTTTTATTCATTCTCTCTGGTATTTCTCCTAATTATACAGACTTCAATACAGATCTAGTTTTGCATGACAGAGAATAATAGATTTTGTCAGGATGTAAGACTTTGTTCAGAATTAGTAACTTCTCAGCTGAAACAAGGTTGAACTTGTTTATTCCACTCTGTTTGTAGGAACCTCTGAAATTCTATGTGGAAAAATGGAGGAATAGAAGATCGGCAGCATCATGAACAGACAGTTTTATGATTTAGTTGTTTATGAAATTGTTTAAATGCTACATTCAATAAAAACTTTAAAAAGCATGTTATGTGTAATTTTTAATTTGAATCTGTGATTAACATCACTTTCTGTAACTGCAGTTGATAGAAACATTTATTAATAGAAATGCTGTTAAAATTGCTAATGAAATATCAAGGTGCAGCCCTCTGAGATATTTCCATTTTGATGTATGATCTGCTGTAAACTCAGCTGGTTTTTTGCCCCTGTTTATTTGCCAGATATATGTATATCAAGAAAGTTGCTGGAGGGATACAGAACTGTAACTGAAGGAGACTGTCTTATCCTTGTTCTTTGCCTGGTCACTGTACTTTGGGGTGAAAATATGAGGGTGAAGAACATAATCTTCAGGATTCAGCTGTATCTACGCAGAAAATAAACATATTTTTTAAGTTTTCTCTTAATTGTACTTTCTTGTGTTAAGCATCTTGGTAGGGTGTAGGATATTATACGTAAAGAAAAAATACTTTCCCCTTTTACACTGGCCTTGTGTGTTGTAGTCGTATAGCATCTTCATTCTTATAACTGTTAGTCCAGGTAATTTTATGGATACAAGAACTCCACATCCATGAAAGCATGCCCTTTAAACAAAGCATTACCTATTCTTTGCAGGGGTGGCAATTTTTACTTGCTGAGAGACTGATGGACATTCTTCATTTGAAGGAATGTGGGAGTACAGCTACTCTGAGATGATATTTCAGAGCCCAGATTTGTGTGATCATGAAAATAAGACATGTCTAAGTTACAAAGATTAAATATTAGGTAGAAAATACATCCATTATCTCTGTGCATAATGATGGAAAGTCACAAATGTGCACATTGGTGTTGCAAATGGAACACGTTGCCTGCTGAGTCCTTCAGAGGGGTTTTAATGAAATGAAAGATTGTTTCTGTGCATTTCAGCTTTGTTTATTGATCTTTTTGATTTTCAGCCATATCTTAACTGAGATACCTTTCTTAGGTTTTCCCACATAGGCAAAATTGTGGTAATTAAAAATTCATGTGTACGTTCAAGGTTTTGGCAAATTTTTGCAAGACTTGTATGGTCAAAGAAAGAAATTGGGACTTTGGTTTTTGTTTTGTTTTTTTTTTTTTAGTTTAACTTCCAATTAAAATAATTATTATATTAACAAATACACAGAAAAATCCTGCTGTGGTTTAAAAATGAGGCTTCACTGATCAGGAGTGGGGAGAGTGGTAAATTTTGTTCTCCGGGCAAGCTGGATGAATGCAAGCAGTGTCTGCTTCCTCGGTGGTGTGGTTTTGCAGCGACCTTCATCACTCCACGAGCGTCGACTCGACAACATACTGCAGCTACGTGGCTCGAACCATCTCGCACCCTTTGTTCCTGCCTTGTCAAGATAAGGCATTAACGTTTGAAATTTCATTCATAGCCTAATGGTTGTGTGCCCTATCTGAAAGCAAGCCTAGGCAGGACTCAGTTTATTTCATTTCACAAATGGAGATGGTTCTTTTTTCTAATGCTGCAGCTACATTACATGTGTTTCGATGTAATAGCAGCATAATTGAAGACTGTGTCAACTAGTTGGCAACCCTTTCTCTGGTGCCACAGCTCTTGTTTTTAGAGGTCATCTCATGAATCTCTCCATTTCACAGCAGTAGCCGTGTTCCTGTAAGCGGAGTCACAGCTGAGTGTAACTTGAGGAAATGGGCACAGATGCAGCTGGAGCTGAGCTAGCACGTGGATTAAGGAAGAGAATATTACTTGAAGCAAACACCAGGTCACCACAGAGGAAGTCAACAGCAGATCTGTGGATCTTGACTCCCTTTTTGACAAGGAGGTGAAGTCTCATGAGGCTGTGGATCAGGTACTGCACCTATCAGTGGTCTGTGTTGTGATGCCAAGGGGTCATGTTTGCTGGCTGCTGCCCTCTGAGGCAGGAGAGCAGCACACAGGGCCACAGCCAGATGCAGAGCTGTGTTGCTGGTGCCCACGGTGGGGTCTGACCGTGCAAGATTGGTGCTAGTTAACATCTGTCCATTTTTCTTCTAGCTGGTTTGCCTCTCAGCCAGAACAATGCCCTGTAATTGCTGCAGTTACAGAGATAATAAGTACATTTGATGGCCTGTAACTGAGGAGTGTAAGTGAAATTGTTTTCAGCTCCAAAATTACCTTTTGAGTGACCTCATGGAAAGTCGTGGGCTGAGCAAGCCAGCTCCGGAGCCCTTTAAACATCAGTGAGGTGCTGCAGGGATATGAGACCAAACAGAACCCGGGTTTCATGGCAGCAGTGACAGGGAAATGAGCTAAAGGACATGCTGACCATTTGGGATCCCGTTGGAATAGCGTGGACTCATGGAGCCCAGCCTGTCTCTGTGGCAGAGATGGGAAGAAGGAGATTATTCAAAGGATGGGCTGCTGTTGTCTGATAATACTTTTGGATTTCCTGTTCCAGTAAATGTTTCATGTGCAGTTAAGGGATGATTACACACAGAAGTGCAGTCTCTCCTGTCTTTAAAATGTGGGCCAATGAGGGATTTGTGCCACTCTGGGACACAATCATCTCAGTCTGAAACAAGGTTATAGCGGGAAGGTTTTGCAGAATCGGCAGTTGTGCCGACTCTTCAAGAGCACGCTTGAAATGATAATATTTCTTGTGCATCGTTGTGCTGAGACTCAGCCATTTCAAGCATGAAGAAAAGTGCAGTTTTAGAAGGTTGGCATTTCTTTACCAAATAAGTAGGCGGTTTCATTATTTCTTCCTCTTCGAAGAGAGAAACCTGTAAGATGAGAAAATGCAGAATGGCAGCCTTGTGAACTTGTCATGGTGATTTACTGGTCCTGAGAGCAAATGCACTTTAGCACACTGACCACAGCATGCACCCCTTTAAAGCAGGATAGAATTATTTGCCACTGGCTAGTGGATAACTGGGATTGTGCAAGATCCAGACCAGGTGCAGTGTCTGTGAGATGGGAGCACGCCTTTCCAGAGGCCTCTGTGGGAAGCAGAGAGCCTGCTGACATGCCATGACCTGACATGTTACTGTAGAAAGCAAATTGTGGGAGTGTGTATGTGTTGCATAATTGTGTGTCTTGATTGGGGTTGAGAGGACTGGGAAAAGCTTGCTGCCTGAATTGAGATGACTTAATCTCACTTCTGTGCCCTGCACCACATTATGGGCTTGCCTCTTCCCCCACCCCTCTTGAGGCAGGGGCAGGAGCAAGGGGCTTTGGGGCTTTTGAGATCAAGACAGGAAAAGTTTCCTCGTTAACTACCGATGTAGTCATTTGCAGCCTGATAATTACATGCTATGGTTTTATCCTTATCTACTAAAACAGTTCGTTCAACTCATTGTCTCCTGAGACCCTTTTTTATGGCAAGAATTGCAGCTTGGTAGGTTAGTAGCTGTCTTCACACTTCCTTAATATGTACCCACTGTTGAAAGTGGGGTAGCTGAAGGGATCGTGACTCTGGCAGTGAGAGTCAGAGGGTTTTTAAAGATGGAATGCCTGAGTCAGCAGGATTCCAGCTGCAGTTTACAAGGGAGAATCATAACTGTGAAGGGAGGATCATGAGTGCACATACTGACAGAGGAATAGACTGGTAGTGTGTTCACCAGGGTACTACTGGATTTAGTGCTTTTCTTTGAACATGTGATGCTTCTGGACTCCCCAGGAACACAGCAGAGGAGAAAGTGACAGAAGTGATAGATGTGACCAGGAGGTCTCACTGTTCAGTGTGAGAAATCTGTCAGCATCTAGAAAGATTGTCCATTTTCCTGCACCAGTTTATTTTTACTGTAAAAGTGAAAAAAGTAAGCATGTAAGAAAAAGCTGAGACTGTAATAGAATGTAGCCTTTTTTTTTTTAGCAGATATTTCTCTGCATTTCTTAAAATGATTCTCATAATTTCTGTGTAAACGAACTGCCAAGAAGTATTTCCTTTCCAGAATGGCTGCAGCCTCTGGTGGTTTGCCAGTGCTTCTGTGAATCAATCATCAGAGGAAACCCAATATCCCTCTAAGTTAGTGGCTCCAGCTGAGACTGTAATTCAATCTGAGGGCATCTTCCTGAGTGTGCAGATCCTTACTACAAGAGCCAAGTGCTGGGTTTCCCATCAGATATGGAAATAAGATAAGGAAGTTTGAGGTTTAGGTTTTCTCTACTGTTTCCTGTAATTAAGAAAATGAGATAATAGAAACTGTCTTATGCAGAGCTTGCTATAGATGGGGGTTCCACGTTGATCTACTTTTAGATAAAACTATTAATGCAAGGTTTCTCTCTGATACTCTCAAACCTTTATATTGCAATTGGCTAATGCTTCACCATTTCTCATGTGATTACTCCTGAAGACTGATAAAGCACTGGTATCTGTAGAATTGCTATTGTCTGGAGTGATTGCTACCAACCTCTTTGTAGCTCTTTGTTTCTCACAGTTATTTCCCTCAGCTCCAAGTGCCAATGAACTTAGGGCTTAGAAAGCAGCAAACCTTGGTGTCTGGCAGTGATGAGCCTTGACAACCAGCAGCAAATTTGATTCTTGGCTTTGCCAATTGCTGGCATCTGCTGTTCTTCACGTAGTCCATGAGACCAGGGCAGATGTGAAAAGGGGGTTTTGGGGGGGTTGTAGGTAGTTGGAGCTGAGTCTTGAGGGCAGAAGTGGAAGGTGTACTTTCCAGGTGGAAAGCAGTTTGGGCCGGAGGGAAAGCAGGGGAGTGTGGACAGGACAGGGTTGTTGTGGCTAACCTCCTTCAAGGCTGTCACAGGCGGCTCTGAAAGGCTGTTTTGTTGGGTGCAGGATTTTTATTTATGGGAGATGGACTGGGGAGGGGTTGTTGTCAAAATACTGCATCAGTGCAGAGGAACTCTGAAGGGATGGGAAGTGCAGGGAAACCAGGAAGGATGGCAGTTGTAGGTCTCAATAGACAAAACCAGCAGCTTCAGCGTGGTGCCTTAGGCCTAGGATGTGGGAGTGATTGGGAGTGAATGACCATAAGGGGAAGGAGCAGCCTGCAGCTTGTTGGCTGCCATGGTCGATGACACACCACCATGGACCTTTGCCTTTTGCATGGCTCCTGCTGACTCCTCTTCAACTGCTTCTCCTTGACGTGTGCTGCTTCTCCTTGAGGTGTGCTACTTCTCCTTGAGGTGTGTTGCTGTGGCAGCAGCAAGGGCTGCTAGGGGTGTGTTGGCTGCTGAGCCCAGCTCAGCGAAGGAGGAGGCCACAAAGAACTGACCAGAGCTGCTGAGTCAAGCTGGCCCTCATGCCTCTCCCCCGTGGGGAGTTGGGATGGCACTGGCCCTGTAATCACAGCTGAAGGGAGAGGAGCATCATCACAGGCCAGAAATCCCAAATGAAGCTTGTTCCAGCAGCAGAGTCTTCAACCTCTCGCTTCTCAAATCCGAAAGCAGCTGTAAGAGTAAGTGTAATTCAGGGTGGTGCTGAACGGGAGTCTGGATACAGGACTGTGCCTAGCACTGGGGCGGTCAGCATTTCTTTGCATGTTCTGATTCTGGAATTGCAGCCTCAGGTGAGGTTGTAACTGAAACAACTGTGTCCAGTTTCTGAGCCTGCTACCGACCGAGCCATAATCTGAAAAACTTTCTGCCTACACCAAAAAGAAATCATGCAACTGCCCTTGTTACTTGCAGAGTTCCCTGGGATTTCCCTCCCATCAGTTTAGATAGCAGATGGAACAGTTTGTTTGAGGGGGTTAACTGTAAAGCTTGATCATCTCTAGCAGTTGTCCAGTTCTAGGGCCCTCAGAACCCTTTGTAAGTAAAATTGCACTGTAAAAATTAGAAATAGGATAGAAAGCGTATGCTCACTGGAAAATCCATTAGGAGCAATGTATCTGTAGACTTTGCTTAAACAGGGTTTTTGCATTTCTTTGTGATATTATTGACACTGACTACATTTCAAACATTAATGTTCAGCAAGAGAGCGCACTGGTAATATCATGTACTGCACCTGGTTAACAGTTCAGCATTCCAGGGAGGAGGAATGATCAAGTGTGTGATAGCTGAAAATAAATATCTATATAATGTGAAATTAATTTATTTAAATCCTCTAGTTTTCCATCATTTTATATATGCGTAGTTAATGACAACCATATTTTCCATCCCCTATAGTACATATAAAATATTGTGCTCCAGTTGTGTTTGTGCCAGGGAATACAATTTCTGCATTTGAGTGTCTTTCTCACTGTCATCAATAACATTATGAATTTGTCTAAATTCAGCAAGTAAAAACAAGGTTGAAAACTATGTTTTCTACCACTAGCTGCAGGGGGCATAAAATTACGGTAATTTGTGGCTTTACTATTGTCAGTCACGTTCAGGAGTTTTTTTCCAGTGGAAATTTGTCACGCGCCTGTCACTGAGCGTACTACGGAGCTGCAAGGCGTTTTTCTGATACAGAGGCACTGAGCAATTCCCTGTGAAGTACATAAAGCTGAAAATACTCATTCACCTTGCTTTTGTCTTGCTTTTAGAAGGAACAATCCTGGAGCAAGTGTGTGGAAAGTGTTTGGCAGTGCTGAGCTCTGCTGTAACCAGCCAAGCGCACCTTTCTTGGTAACACCAATACTTGGCCAAAATGCTTTTTTACGTTATTATTTGTAGGAGTTGTGGGGGGAATTGGGGAAGCAGGTATAGTTTGTGGTGTGAGAGGCCAGAAGCGCTGTGTGCAGAATCACGGTTGGGCTGGTGGCACCATGCCAGCTTTCAGACCCTGCCCACCGGCCTGTAATGTCCCTGTAGCTCTGGGCAGGGGGTGGCAGCTCAAGCTCCCCTTGCTAAGAACTACAAGCTAAAAAGTTGATTAAATGATTTTATCAGGGGGATGCTAAAAGAGCAAAGAAGTTGTTGGTGTTCTGCCTTGCTCAGCTGAGATCAGAGTCTCTTGGGCTGATGGCCACCACAGGTTTGACCTCCAGCTTTCCCACCTGGGAATCCAGTGACTGCCTTGTTTAGCATAACATCCAGTACCTGGTGGCAGCTAGTAAGGGCACTACACATCCTGTTCTTCAAAGTTTTCATTTTGTGCAGCACATTTTTCTGCTGCCTGGTTTGGAGCTCTCATTTTTTGGGTTTATGCCTTTCCACAGTCAGATGAAGAAGCACTACCACAAGATGATTGGCTATTTTCAACTGAGTCATAGAAGATTCGGGTGTTTTTTGAAGAGTGATTATTAAGATAACAGTAGTTCTTTTAGGGCAATCTTCACAGCATTGAATCTTGAGAAGGATGATGTTTACTTCTGTCAGGGAGGAGCTGCTGCAATGCTACTACATTGTTTGGTTGTCTTCCTTCTGATTTTCTCAGTGTAACGTGAAGGTTTTCTATATTAAGAAAGTTTCTGTTGTTTTCTAAAGACTTCTCCCCATCCCCCAGTAGTGAAAGTGAGCAAACGTACTGTCTTGAAGACAGGTGATGTTACCTGTGACCTGATATGGTTGTATGTTACATTGCAAGGCACTGGAAGTTTATTGAAAATTACATGTTGTGTGCATTTTGGTTTGGATTACTTGTGAATGTTCATAGATTTCCAATTCCTCTGCATTTGTTTGAAAATTCAGGCTAATTTGCTTGTGTAAAAAATATAAATTATTTTTGAGGCGAGTGGCACTGTTTGTTTACTCACCATGGAAGTTTTGGCCAGTACTTTAACACTTAGGCCTCTAAACCCACTTGTTCAACATGAAACAATATTGTGGGGCAGAAACTGTGCTGAGATGCAGTAGGAAATGTAGCAAAATCTGATCAGGTGCTAAAAGAGGAGCAGAACATACAAATGTGTTGTTGATGGGAGATGCTGGTTCTGAAACCGTGGTGTGAATGTTGAGGGTTTAAAGTTGCAGGGTTTTTAGCACTGGAAGCATTACAAGTATCTAATTGTGACCATGAAAGCAAAATAATGCCAGCAAAATTTGCAATTCAAAATAACCTTTAAGTTTGATTTAATGACAAAATAAATGTCAACAAACAGTCTGATATTAATTATATAAATTGGCAACAGCACTTCTACAAATTATGGATTTGAACTGCTTTTTAAATATTCTCTACAAAAAAAAAAAAGAGCAATCATAGGCATTAGTAACGTGTGTATATACATATGTATGTAATCCATTCCTGCAGATACTTCTACATATTAACATGAGCACACATATATATGTGCTTTCTAAAGCTCAGCAGTTCTGAAAAGGGTTAAGCAGTTTTAAAATTACCTCAACCCACTGCTTAAACATTGTTGCCTTAATTAATAGCTGCTAACACATGAAGGGCTTGTCTTGGCTCTCAGAGTATATAAAAAAAAAAGCAGCATGTCACAGAGCTCTGTGTACACTGTTTCTTGTCTACTGCCATTAAAATTAATCACTGTGGCTATAACCTGAAAGGTTTGTTATTTCTGGTACGAGTGGACACACCAACACCTGCAATTTCTTACCCAAAGAATCTCCATGTCTGTGATTTTTTTTTTAAAGGAATGGAATGGGGTTTTTTTTAAATTAAAATGAATGGCTATTGATACTTGTTCCTTAGCTAGCATTTCTGAAGAGATTTTTGGAATGAACAAAAATGAAATGAAACTTTTGGCAACTACTTATTAATTTAGACTAGCCATAGTGAAAGCTAGTCCTTCCCCAAGGAGAAGTTAAAAATATTTTGGAGGACTAACACTATGAGCCAGTATGCAGGGCAGTGTTTCCGCAATCCATTTTGCAGTGCTAGAAGAGTTTATCCTTTTGACATAGTGGAGACTGAATAACCTTGGAGTGGAAATTGGGGAAGAACTTCCCACCTCTTGCCATATTAAATACTAAACTAATAAAGTGAATTTTTAATCTGTTTCTCAACAGATCAGTATCCATCTAACCAACAATGACTCTTGTAGCTCTAAATTTGGTGAATTTTTGGTGCATTTTCCTTACAAATGTTACTGTTACTTGTATTTGATAATCCCGTTCCCAAACTGGACACATCTGTGCACTGCGGCCCCACAGACCGGTGCAGTTGGGTTGTGCACAGTTCAAACAGCCTGGAAACCCTGTAACCAATTAAATGTGGTGCCAGTTCAAAACCAGTTTTGCACTGACTTGGCTCCCTGCAGGAGCAGGGACTGGGTCTTACAGCTGAGGAGATCCCTTCTAAAGCTGCCCAGGGAGCTGTTGGAGAATCCTTGGGATGGTGGCACCGTTGGACTGGCTGGCAGTGCTTTGCTGAGTTACATCTGCCTTACCATGCTGCTAAAGTCCCTAAGATTTACTGGCCTTGTGGAGAGGGCAGTACAGTGAGTTTGGGGCAGTGCCTTCCTTGTGCCTTCCTTGTGCCTTCCTTGTGCCTTCCTTGTGCCTTCCTTGTGCCTTCCTTGTGCCTTCCTTGTGCCTTCCTTCTCAGTGCTGATTGTTGTGGACAGCAGCAGCTCTGGTTATACTGATACAGGGAGGGCAGGCAGGAGGGCACAGTGAGCTGCTGCTGCTGATGCAGTCCAAGGAAAAGGAAGGGTTACTCTCAAACTTGGAAAGCAAAGCTGTGCTGAAATTCAGTTATGACTTTCAGCCTTGGTCGGAGCTTGTGGGAAGACTTCTACTGCCTCACCACCCATTTGCTTTTGCAGCAGCAGCTCTGCAGTGGGAGCGTGCGCAGAGGCCGAGGCGTGACCTTCGCTGGCTGAGAGGGACATCACTGCCCCAAACTTGCATTATTTGCAAGCGCCAGCAGCGCGAGTGGGGCAGGTTGTGTGTCATCCACCCACTCGCGCCTGAGCTCTTCTCCGCACGCAGCCCCACGGATGCTATTGTTAGGCATGAACGCTAATTGCTGGTATTTCAAGGCTCCTACCTTCTTATTGCTAAAGCCTGTAACAATAATCACAGCCTAGATTCCCCATCTCTCGGCATCAAGGAAACAAGATATGATCATAGGCAGTGTGCTAATGTAATTGTAGTATATAGAATATGAGCTTTTTCTGTGTAAACAGAGGCCTGGCCACATCCTATGATAGCTCTTCCCGCACTCGGCACGCGGGCTGTTCCTCGGCTCACCGCTCAAGTCCCCATTATGGATACATCCAGCCTTGTCATAACACCACCTCTGAAACACTCACACCGTTTGGTCCTGCTGCATAATGGTGAGAGGGTGGAATATTAAATGGAAAAAGGCTGTTTAAGTAATGTCAGCAGCCTGACTAATTTCACAAAAGGAAGGAAATTCAAAGTTAAGGCTATGGTATATTCTTATCCAGATGCCTGAAGATTTCTGTGCATGACAATATGCCCCTAAAATTCAGAGCTGTCCCTTATGTCTTTAATTTCTCCCATTGTGTCGCTCCTTTTTTTTTTATTAAACATCAAAGTGAATTCACAACAGAGAGTCAGCCTAGAATTTAATCCTCTAAATACCTTGAAAATAGAGGTTTAGACTAGAAGTACCAATATATACCCTTAAAACTTCAGTGTAATATAAAAGAGATTCTAATCACAACAGATCATTACAAAGAAGAGTAAACCACTTTAAAAAAATTTAAGTGTCTTAAATATAATAAAAAGGACTAATTAAGAATCAAACAGGAAGCTGCTATTCTGACAATTTAATGATGCTGAATTGGACTGAAAGAATTGGCTTTGCCACTAAAAGGCAGTGAAAATCTGATAATTTCAAAATGGCACTAAGATCGGATCAAGTGGGTTTTTTTGAAATCAGATGCGGCAGAACGAGAAAGAAATGGTAGGATTCACCTTAGAATGCGTTTTGGATTCCTACTGCTGCCTGGGGCTGAAGATCTTATTTTATCAGACCTGCTTAACATCTACAGACCGGGGTCCTCCTGGGAATTTATTACCATGCGGAACCTGTGGAAAGTAACGCGGCAGTCCTAACTGCCAAAGAGAATAATAAAACACAGTTGTTCTTTCGTCCCCATTTCTTAAAAAAACAAAACAAAAAAACCCAAAACAAAACCAAAACAGAACAACCCAAACCAAGCAAACCTCAAAATTTACATGACAGTATCTGGGACATTACAGCTGACTACACTAGGAGTTTTCCACTGTGTGCGATGTGCAAATGAAAGTCAAGTAGACAATCTCTTTCGGGTTTCTATGTGTAGGAACAGAGATCTGCATCTAAATGTTTAATAGCAAGCAAGCTGATCTTACAAAATGCTCACAGCAACTGTACACATAATTTGCACATGCACTTACCATGACTCTGTGAATTACGGCCATGTATTTACTGATACTCATTTTCTGAGCATACCTAGGTGCACTATGACAAGCATTAAAAGGTTGCATAGTTAGATTTTTAATTACTCGGGGCAGGTTGGTGTTTTCTACCTGAGAACCTTAGGAAGGAAACTTGGCAAATTGCTAGCACGTGTATTGCAATGGGGAAAAGATGTCATTAATAACACACCGTTGGTATGCATTTATATTGTAAAAAATAAATCCAAGAAGGCGAGATAATTTTATTTGTTACAAGCTCTCATCCCTACAGTGAGAAAATACCTGGTTTGGGCATCATCAGCATATTACTGGAACACAAAGGCAAAGCTTTAAAACACATAAGCAATTAGAACACAGAGTAGTTAACAATTGTGTTTTCCATCCTTGCATGTTCTCCTGAAGCACTTGTGAAATCTTCTGTGTTAAATGTCATACATGCCACAGAAACTGTTTTGATCCTGTTCTCTTGTAGCCCTCTGAATTGAGTGATCATCATATGTTCAAACATTATGGACTAAACCATCAGCTATTATTACAGAGTGCCATGGGTCCTTTTATATCGGTGGCCAATAGCTCAGACAATTTCCAGATGTGCAGGACTCGCAAGCGCCTTGTGACTCTCTCAAACCGTACGTGAGGCAAAACCCAAAGTGAACCCAAAGCCCACCCCCGACCCCAATCCCAGGCTGCAGCCGCGGTCCGTGGCAGGCTCCCGCCCGCGTCCCGACTCCTGGGCTTCTGCTGCCATCCTGTGGCAGCCGCGCTGCCGGCGCCCGCCGCTCCCGCCTCCCGGGCGGCTGCCGGGGAGCCCGCTTCCCCTGCCTTGCTGCAAGGGAGGCCGTCACCTGCTGCCGCCGCTGCTCTCACCAGTCTTGGGTTGATTTCTGCTTGATAAAGCGCAGAGATAAATAGTATAAAAGCAGGAAGCTGCAAATTATGCCAGTGAGGACAAGGTAGCTCACATAGAGAGGGTGGGAGTCCAAGTCCAGAGCCTGAGTGACCTGTAGTGACCAATAACACAAAATTAGGGAAAGGCACGACAGTTTGGTGCTGAATCTGTGAAGTGTGTTTTATGTGTAAGCTTCCCTGGCCCCTGCTACCTTCCCCTATTTTCCATCTTGGGTGTAGCTTCCAGGGTGGTTTGACAGAGGGTTGCAGCTATGCTACTCCTATTTCAGAAGAACATAGTTCAGCTACTAAACAATTCCAGCAAAGTGCATCGTTTGGGCTGGTGTAGGAAGGAGTTGCCCTTTACTATTTTGTTTTTTCTCTTCAACTTAAAGAAAGGCACAGAAGGAGTGACTGCTGTAGGGCCATCTTTAGGAACAAATTTGCAACCAAGTGTAACCCAACTTTGTGCGTTGATTTGGCAATTGCTGAATTTGAGGCCTACACCATTTATTTAAATATGACAGGCATTTAAATAGCAATTTCTTTAGAAATTTACAATTTCTTATCAATGTGTGCAACATCTTTTATTACCGACTTACAAGTTTCCCTGGTATTTGGAAAGTAATGTTTCGATCAGTGATTTCATATGTGGTGTCAGTGAACTGAACTTGCATCATTCCTTCAAAATTCCATCTGAGAAAAGATATTTTTGAAACCCAAAAAGGAACTGAAAAAGAAAATGACAGAAATTGATTCACACGCACAAAACTTGAGACCTAGAATACTGCTGTGCTGCTGCCAAATACAGCAGGTTTGTCTCACTTCTTGACAGCCAGAGGCTGTAAACATGTGACAGTTTATTATTGGACAAAATGGCAGATATACTTTACATAGTTACATGGAGATGGGAAATCGGGAGTTAGCTAATATCCATATCCATCAAACTCCCCCTGTCAACTAAGTCTTCCTGGAGCTCCATCTTCCTCTTTTGAATACAATTCTTTTTCCTGAAGAATTAAACAAACACGAAAGAAGCTACCCTTTCACTATTGCTTTTTTGACCAAACTTCTTGTTGCCTCATTTTCAGATGGAGAAACTGATGTAAAACGGATGACCTGACTGCGCCGTCACCATCCTTCTTGGATGGATAATTGCAAAGGCAAGAATAAAGCTGAGTTTTCCTGCACAGTGTCACTGATGAAAGCCATTGATGTTTCAATTTGGAGGGAGGGTGGGAGCTTTGTCTTACCTGTCCAGAGGCTGTTCAGGCTTATCACAAAACCACCACTCAGGTAGAATGATGTGAAGAGGACATTGCCAAGGAAGGCCGAGAGCTGTAACGTCGGCAGCAGAGCTGCCACCCAAAGCGCCATGGCACGGGCACTGTACACAGCCAACCACAGTAACAGGAAGTTCAGCAGGAAATGTTCTGGATCAGGAACAAGGTTTGCCAGCCAGTAGATGGGAATCCCATAAATTACAACAAAAATGCAATGTTCTGGGAGCTCCCCCAGAATCTGTTTGGGAAGATGAAAAATAAAATTTAAAAAAAGAGAAAAAGGTGAATGGTAATTATAAAAATAATGTACTTGTGGACTGTTTATAAAAGCCATAGGAAATACTCCCTTAGAATGCAATCATCTCCCTGTTAGGGCTTGCCAGTGACATGCAAAACCAATTCACAACAGAAACAAATCCTTGCTATTTTTTTCTCCAGTTATGACAATGCCTAAAACTAATTGTTACAGATTGTTTTGCTGAGAGTTTTGTGAGTGTCTAGAACGCAATACACTTTTGCTGTGAACTGGTGGGCTTGATAACAGTAGTACTGTTACATGGCAACCGAATGTTTTGTCCCAATTTAGTTGAAACTTGTGGGAGGTCAAACTTGAGACAAATTTGGCTGCTGGTCCCTTCACCACCTTGTCCCAAAGGCAGTCCAGGTGGCAACTTGATTAATTGTAAAACAACTGGGATTTTCTCAAATATCTGAACAGGTATATGGAGAGTATTAATTCTTCCAAAGAGAGTTACTACTATCCTCTAATACTAAGGTTGTAACAAATTACATCGATTTCTGTGTGAATACTGTGCAATCTTTGTGACACAATGCAAAGAATTTTTTTCTCTGGCAACCACTAATAAGCATTTAAAATCCTGTGCAGAAATGGAAACCTAAATTACAGATGCCATGGCAGGCAGAACTCGTCTCACATCACAAAAGAGGGATTATTCAAAACCCTTGTGAAAAAGAGAATGTCGTTTTTTAAAAGTTCTAAATTTAATTCTAGAAACTCTGGCTCTTTGTGCACATAATACATTTTTTAGCTCAGACCAATAGAGGCCCAAACTGGAAATATCACAGCATTTTGTCATTTCCGTTTTACCTCTGCTTTAGCATTTGATATGAATGTTTTGTTTTACAGATCAAGATATGTAAGCAAACTTTCAGAGATGCTGCAGTGAATAAATAGCAGGTATGTAAAGTTGTCTAAACCAGCAAATCTGAGTCTGAGATTTCTCACGTTTTGGCCAAAGAACCCAGTGAAAAGTTCTTATTTGGCTTTTCCGGGTGTGGGATCTCAGCCATGACTTATGGCAAAATTCTAAACTAGTGTGAGGCCTTATCTATTAATACTAAGGAAGTGAGACTGATAGCCTTAGCTGGCAGACACAAAAGAACAAAGTCTGAAATGAATGTGATTATTTATACAACAAGGCTTTGTTTTGCTTGTGTTTTTTAATGCTCAAGACAGCTGTTTGTATTTCCTGGCAACAAAACCAATTACCTTAGCAAAGAAGTATGGGCTAACAGAGTACATTCCACCTTCCAAGTCATGATAAAGCATTGCTCTTTCTGAATGACCTGCAGGGTAGGAACAAATACACTGGGTTGTATTAATAAGTTTATTTTTTTTCATAGATTTTTTTTTCATAGATTTAAGAATTTTAAAATTTTGATTCCTTATAGCATTTACAAGAAGACTGACACTTACATTTGGCAATGACATCCAAAATTATTGTGAATGGGATAAGGGCACCTATCATGTACAGCAGTGCTGTTGTGTCACGAATAGAGAGTCCGTTTTTTTCATGGCCATAGTACAAAAATCCAATTAGCAATGACATAAGAAGGGCTTCAAATCCATGGATTAATAATGTTGAAAGATCTCTGAAGTCATTGGAGACCTGACGACTAGGAAAATAGCAATATTGACCATAAGATATAATACGTACTAATGCCAGTTCTATTCAGACACATAGCCCCAAACAGTGTTCAAATCAGTTCTTTGAACTTGCTGGCTTTGGCAAGGACAGGAGTTGGGCTCCCTGTTTCTGTAAAGGATTTTACCTAATCAAACTTATGAAGCACCTGTAGCCACCAAGTACTTCAGGTCTAAAATGGTGACAGCCTGAAGGAAGACAATTGGGGTGGGACATTCTCTGCCTCTTCCTGATGATTTTAAATAAAATGGGCACGATACGTAACAAGATTACCTTAATAATATTGTGAACTGCTTCAAGGCTCCTGGTAATTGATCATTTAAATGGTGAGGCATATTGATAACCTCTTCTGGATTCCTGCCCAAAAGAAAAAGAGAAAAAAATTAGATTAGCAGAAGCTATTAATTTCTGTAGCTATTATTCCAGATCTTCTCTATGACATTCTTTTCTTTACCTCTGCTTGATGATTGGGGTCTCAGTGTTGTCTCCTTCAGTAGCTTTCCATAAGAAATCATCAAAATGTTTGACCTTTTCTAGAAATAAGTTGGCAAGAGTATTTGCTCTTTTTTTGCTTTCCATCTCCTTTTCTGCAGTCTGTTTATCAATACTGGTCAAGTCAACTGCAAGACATTACTTGATTTGAGTCCATGTGCTATAGAATAAATAACTTTATGATGTGTTTAGAATCAGGGATTTAGTTGGGAGCAAACAGTCCAACCTGTGTACATTCATTAACTTACAACAGTTAAAACTATCAGTTATTTTAGGTAATTAGAGATGAACAGATTGTTAATGTGTATGTTTCTTACCTAGTCACTCAGTGAATCACTGAGATATTACATAATTGCTTATTATAGTATTATAAACTACTATTTCAGATTTTTATAAATTTCATAGCACCTTGAGAACAGTGCTGAGAAAAAATAGTTTGACTTTCCTTCCTGTCATGTAGGCATTTACAGTCTTTTATGTGACTTTGACTTAAATCACGTTTTTCCTTCATGTGCACAATTATAGTTACTATCTTAGTTTTATCTTACAGAGGTGCCATAAACTTTACCTGATACTGAGAAAGTCCAAAAGGAATATTATCTAAGGACAACACAGTCATACCAATAATCGTTGAATTAGCTTTTTTTTTTTAATCCAAAGTTACAGTAGTATTTTCCCATGCTGACCTTTGGTGTAGATTGACAATATCCGATGTTTTACAGATGATTTCTGAGAGAACTATCACTGCACATTTCCTGACTCCTTGCACTGGGCTGATCATGTTTGTTCAGCCACTCTTAGGAAGAGTCCATCAGAAACTCCTTGCCTTCCCTTCTGCCCTGGTTTTCCCAGGACTCCTCTCGTTCTCCATTCCCATACAGGGCTGCTGCAAGCCTTCCCCAAGGCTGGCTTGGCTCAGAACCGCTCTGAACCCTGATGGTGACAAAGGTCTTTTTGTGGGGCTTGACACCGAGGTTAACTTCCATTAATCTCTGCACAGCTGGCACTGCCTGCCACACAGGCACAGCTGAAGAGATTACTCCAGAACATGATGGTTGTCTGAGGTCTTTACCAGACTTTCCGGGCAACTTGAGTGCAAAGACCTAAGGGCTGGAATTGAACCAGCCTCTGTTAAGAGATTCCTGCCATTAGATTAACAGGGCAGATTCCCTTTCCACGTTGCAAAAACCAGAAAACGAATGGATTAGAAACCACATAAGCTTTCTTTGAGGAGTAAAAAGATTGCTGATTTGGGTTGGGATTTTCTCCCTTCCATTGTGTTCTGTAGGGCAGCACTCCTTTTTCCCAGTACTTGTTCCAGGTTTGTCTCAGGCTAGGAGTTAGCTTCTGAGAAACAAACTTCTACATTTTCTTAATTGAGAAATCAGAGAACTGTCTACAGAAAGCAGTTGATAATTTTATCTGTCTTTCCCAGAGAAGACGTTTCAACCAGCTAAAGCATGGGGATAAGTATGCTAAACATGTTGACAAGTTTCTGCATATGGCACTGTTAGGAGTGTTTTTAAAATTAGTTTTGTCTGTACCTCTTGTTTTTGCTACATTTCCTGTACTGACAAATAAGGAACCTATTAAAAAGTGAACTTGCTGCAGTATTGGTTTGAGTTAGTTACAAGGAATTTCTGAGTCAGTCATGGTCAATAAAAATCAACATTACCTAGCCACTTAGGAAAGCAAATGATTTCCAGTAACCCCTTTTTTATGACAGTGCTTGATACTGACCGTAGAAATCTGCAGGATTGCTGTATCTTGGGCAGGGATAGCCTAGTTCTGTGAAATACTGGACCATGTCTTTAGCTGTTCCACAGTAGGCAGTGAGTCCAGAAGTCATCAGAAGAACCAAATCAAACAGTTGGAAGATATCTGACCGGGGCTGATGAAGCGAAAGAAGAACCAGTCTGTTTCCTCTGGCCAGTCTGGATAGTGTTATCACAAGGTTATGTGCAGTAAAACTGTCTAGTCCAGATGTGGGTTCATCAAGTATGAGTATTCCTGCCAAAGACAGTAAGTTTAGCTGTGGAAAGCAGCATGTTTGGTTTGGAAAGTATGTTCAAAGTGAAATGGTGCTAGTGCACGAAATCTCACTCATTATTTTTAAATTTAAAGAAAATTTTTTTTTTTTTATTTCAGTGCATCTATTCCTGAGCATCACTTCTTACAAAAGCAAAAACCTGCTTTCCCCATAACTACCGAAGTATAACTTTATACAAGCAAAAAGTTTTCAAATCCACTTCTTAGGGAAAAAGCCTATAATGACCTTTCCTGTTAATACTGCACATGTAAATGGGGGCTGTGTCAGAGGGAAGGAAAACAATCTCCACGTTAAAATAAGCCAAAGTAACTTGTGGCATGTGGTTGGATAAAACCCAAACCTTATACTGATATGCACAAACCAGAACGCTGCTCTGAGAGTAACTTCAGGCAACTTTGAGTAATCTTTGTGGTGGTGGTTGTAGAGAGTGGTGGGTGAAGGCTCCTGGGGGCTCTGCCTCGGTCTGTCTCCACTTTTCCACTGGCAAAGGTGACTGAAGCAAAAGTGTGACAGCTGCTGAAACACTGTTTACAGAATTATTCCTGTAATAATTACAGTATTATCTGTGATCAGTACTGATTGCAATTGAAGCAGATGGACCAGCAGCAGTCACTAACTGTGCTGTGGAAAGGCAGCCTCTTGGCAGAGGGTGAGGCAAGGCCTGTTAAGTGTCCCGAGTATGAACTCCTCCAGCTGCCCGAGGGGCAATTGAGTGTGTGGCTCTTCCCTGAAAGCTTCCATCTTCCTGCAGTGCTCCGTTATGCCCAAGTGGCGTGCGGTGTGCCTCGGGAAGGTGCGAGTTGTGCTCACCCGGGTTCCAGAGCAGCTGCACGCCGATGCTCACCCTGCGCCTCTCTCCCCCGGAGACGCCCCGCAGGTACTCGTTCCCCACCCTGGTGTTGGCGCATTGCCGCAGGCGGAGCTCAGCGATCACGTCTTCCACCTGCGGGGATCCAAGGGTGACAGGCGTCAAGCAAGAGTTCATTTGCACATTCGTGCATAGATACAACTGAAAATGTGATTAATATGGTTAAAATTCATCGGGATATTTCTGTGCTAGAGACACTTGAAAACAAATCTTGATTTTAGAGATAACATAAAAAAAGACTCAGCGATCAAAAATTTAGTTCATCTTTCAGCCTCTCTAATGCTTTCTCTAGATTGTCATTTTTTATGAGCTTTGGAACAATTGCTGGTTTCTATCTTGAAAGATGAAAAAGGTTTATCATTCATAATCTACATAAAAAAATGCCAGATTAGCTGTTCTGACTCCAAACACACAGGATCTTTTGGATAATTCCTGTCAGACACATTTTTGACAACTTTATTTTTTCCCAACAGCTTAATTACCCTTTTTTTCCTTTGTGAGTCTGAAAAAAACTTTGGAAGGCGCAGTTTGGCAACGAACAATAGTGTTTCTCTGACAGTCAGGTGGGGGAGCAGTCGGTCATCCTGCCTCACGTGTGCTATGCATTTCTTAACGAGCTGGGGAGTGCTGGGTTTGTTGTTGATCATGACTTGACCAGACTTGATTTTGCCTCCATGATCCCGGCAGGTTATCACGTCAAGCAATGATGTCTTTCCACCAGCTAGAAAAGTAAAAATTGAAAATTAATTTCCAAGGGATGGTTTTGAAAAGCAATCTTGTCACAGAAAGAGATGTTAAGGAAAAAAAAAAATTCTTCGCCAACCCCTCCTAAAGTTTTCCCAAAGTCACAGAGACAGGATGATCTTCAGAGAAAATACTGACTATAAGCTCCTGTTCAGGAAATCTCTCCTCTCTGGAATGGAGTATGTGGTTTGAACCCTTATTGTTTTTCAGCAGAACTGGGTTGTTGGGCTTTGAGGATGGCTTCATGAACACAAGAAGTGTCTCTTATCTCTTCGGTAAACTCTCTTTCACTTTTGAAACACAGGTCAAAGATGGTCCCACCCTGGCTGCAGGGTTGGCACCCAAATGCTCAGCAAGAGCTTTCTTTGTGGAGGGATTTGTGAATTCAGAAACAGCAGCTGGATCAGCTGAATGACTAAGGCATTGAATGATTATACAGACAATAAGAACATTATTCATGATTGAAATAAAAATTATTATGACTTGAATTAGACAAAAAGTCATTTAAATAATTAAGAAAAGCTGGTTCATACCCAGAGGTAAGAAAAGTAAAACAATGAAAACAAAACCTGATCTGGAGTTAAACAGCAAATGAATTTTTCCTTTTTGTTGTATGATTCTGTATGTAAACACACAGAACTCTCTTATGATTAGATGTCATTTATTTCCAGTCTCCCTGTTGAAAGATTAACTCCACACTTGCTTCTTAATACATACATCTTAAGAAAGAAACCCATCCATCTGTAAACCACGTATTGCTCTGTTTAAGAGTGACATATTGATTGCCATTGACAATGTGAAACCCATCAGCAGTTTAATCCATTTTACCAAGGCATTTGATGAAATAGATGATAAACAGCTTTTGAAAATAGTTTGACTAGTTTGCTGAAAGGGGTTTGTGCTCAGTGTATGTTGCCTTACAAAGGTGCTATATCTATAACTCAGTATGTTATTTCATCACAAAGCTTTTCCTTTTATTATCAGAGAATCTCTAAGGTAAGCTTCACTTACATTAACAATATGTGCTGAGGAAAAATTCCCATGGCAATAGGAAAGAAAAACTCTCATTTTTTAGGAATAAAGTTGAAACTTCTTTGGCAAATATGCCTTACGTTTGAGAGACATCATTTTCACTGAATCACTGAACTAACCTGATGTAAGACGCTGGTGGAGACACAGCATGGGGGTTTTGACCTCCCAAGTATGGCACTTTTTACTTCAGTTTAAAGGTCTTGTGTCTACTTCTTGTCCCCCTTGACCAGTCTCACCAGAAAACGGAAGAAAAAACCCAAAGCCCAGTGTAATAAAGCAGTAACACCAGACAGAAGAGGAACTGTCTTTTCTTCTCTGTAAGTTTCTATTAATTAACACAAATGCAATATTTTACCCTATTAGAATTGTTTCAGTCCAAATGGAATTCCTGCTCATGGTTATGCAAGTTGGCACTGATCTTTCTTATGGGGTTTGGCTTCATTTGTTTGCTATCTGAGTATGGTCTGCAACTGGCCTGTTTTGAATCTGAGCCATGAAACTGATTCATGTCCAGCAGATCTGAGGCTGCCAGGCCACACTTGTAACAATCCCTCACTACACCTCAGAAAACAGAATGCAAATGTGTGCAGGGCATAACAAACTGGGTTTGAAAGTGAATATTAATTTGTTCACCCCCAGTATTTTCTTTGTTTCCTTGTTCATCATGTCACTTAAAGAATGTATTTTACTGACACTCCAATAGTTTTTTTCTCAACTAGATTTGAACATCATAAAGACTGCAGAGTGTTGCTCTTGATGTGTTCATTTTATCTGAGAGCGGGCCATGTAACGAAATGTGATTGCTCTTACCAGTGGTTCCTATAATTGCAAGCATCTGACCACTTCTTACTTTTAGATTCAGATTTTGGATAACTGTCACATGGGAATGGGGATCCGATTTCCAAGTCCAGGGCATTTTCATCTGAGCAAGGTTCTCATACCAGGGAATCTGGGATGCTGTGTTAACCTAACAAAGAAGGAAACAAGTCCCTTCAATTCAAGCAATAAACTATTTAACAACAAATACCTTCAAAGTTACAATGTTACAAGCAAAGCATATATTAAAATATTATTTTTCATCTTCAGAAATACCTAGAAGGAAGTTCTTTTGCAGCCACCTATGCTTTCAGGCCTTGTTTATTCTGTTAATCACTAAAACTCTCTCTGTCCTTTGTTACTTCAGTAATTTATTGCTATTGTAAATTTTAAACGTTTCAAACTTTAAATATAATTAGAAATTCAAGGAAACTGAAAATTGTGAAATCTTATTCAGATGCCATGGTGAGGAGGAGATGAAATATTTCACTGGTTCATTGAAATCCTCTTTGTTAGTCATCTTCTCTCTGTCCCCTTCCACATACTCGTTCTTGCCAGCCAAGCCTCCTTTCATCCTTAGCTGAACAGAAAGTCCCTCTGCTCCAGCCCTCAGAGGAATAATTTTGTTCAAGACTGAAACAAAGCAGGGCCTAGAAACAGATCTCTCTTCCTGTCTTATCCCTTAACTTTACTGGATATATTCACAATACAGGGATTAGTCTGCTGTCAGTATTGCAGCCAAGAGTGTGATTCTGCTCACAAACTGACTGTGCAACAGTTGTGTGAACTTTTTCAACTTTATTTGGCTTTTTAAATGGTCTGGGTATAGAAACACGCATTGCTGGATATGCTTCCTGCTGAAGGGAGGTGTATAAATGACAATTTTTACCTGGTAGTTGAGTTCTTTGACCTCCAGAACATTTGATTTTCCACTGTATGTGAAATAAAGACTGTTATCTTCTTCAGAGTGAAAAATAGTATCCTGGGTCTTGGTCTGCAAAAGTTGTTAGGTAGATTACAACAGTTAATTACAATAACTAAAGTGCTGCCAAAGTCTGAGCTCAGAAAAGATGAAGCACAAAGGGAAATGTATTTATGGGATGTAAAAGTATTCTTGATGAGTTACTCTAGTGCAAAAGTCTGAAGAGTTGAAATGAGTTATCAGTTCACACTGTCAGTGTGAAAAGTACTTTGTTCTAGTGACATGTATGAGGGCCAAACATGCTGTACTGTGCTTTTCTAGCTGCTTTCAGATTAAAAGGGAAAACTTTGAAAACGGAGATAAATGTCATGTCACTACAAAGAGATTAGACTTTTTTTGAGGAAAAAAGATGTACTACTTCAGCAGTATTAGTCCACTGAATCAAAACGGTATGTATTGTAATTGATGCATTTGGCAGCTAAAAATGAAGGTTCACTGGAAGCACGTCCACTATTGAATTCCCCAAGGACTTGTATCCTTGGAGGCTTTATGAACAAATAAAACACAGCCACTAGCGCAGTCTCCCTCTTCTTCTTTGTTTTTTAAATTCAGCATTTATCAGCTAGAACTTAATGTTCTGAGATACCAGTTAAAACAACAAGAGCCTACTTGGCCCTTTTGCATACAGCTGCAATTACGAAGTCCTAGCTTTGGGTTTAGCTCTGTGTGCGTGTTGCAGTTTTCCTTGCAGCCAGCCATATCTCTCCACAGCTCTGTGCTTTTCCTACGTGTCAGACTCAAACCCTAGCCAAAGCAAACCCACCTGTTCCCTGTGTACCAGACCCTACCCATGCCTGTGGTATCTTTGGCAGAGGGTGACCATGATCTTTGCGTGCACCTTCTGCCTTCACAGCAAACAAGGCTGATTATTTTTTTCAGTCTAGATATACAGCAGAAAGCAACATCACACCAAGCAGCCTGAGATGTCCCAAGAAAGGCTGCCAAAGCACTCTGAGCCCTTCCTTATGCTGAACCCAATTTTTAAAAACAGGTGCTCCCCAGCATATGTGGGGATCCAGACTGAAGGCTTTCCTGGGAAAGCCAGTCCAGGATACGCTCAGGGGCTTTTTCTCCCATCCATACATTTGGAGACCCTCTCTCAGCTCCACCGTGGTGGCACCTGAGCAGGGCTTGCATGGCACCAGCCCGATGCCCAGTGTGCTGCGGTGGGGGATGTGGCTGCTTTCCGCTCCCCGCTTCGGAGCGGGAGGAGCTCGGGGCTCGCTGGCTGTGCCAGCCCGCTGGCTGGATGGCTGCCTGCCTCTCCCTGCTCCCGGCCAGCGCTGCAGCCCCTGGCAGGATGGCTGCCTGCCTCTCCCTGCTCCCGGCCAGCGCTGCAGCCCCTGGCAGGATGGCTGCCTGCCTCTCCCAGCTCCCGGCCAGCGCTGCAGCTGAGGGATAGCCGAGCCCCTCGGGCCCCTCCCCACTCCACGCGGCTCCCACTCCCAGCCGAGCCCTCGCACATCACCTGCCTCCAGCTGGCATCGTCCAGAGAGACATGTTCAGTAGTTTCCTTCATGGTGGTGGTGGAAGGTCTGGTTTCCTACAGTGGTTTGACTGTCGTCTCAGGGAAAGCTGTGGAAATCCTTCTCCTCTTGGTTTGGAAAGCAGTCCTTTCCAGGCACCCTCACCGCAGCTCCATTTCTCCTGGCGCGCTGCGTCTCTGCAGCTGGCATGACCCTGTGGACAGGGAAATATTCCCCTCCTCTGGGACACTAATAGCTCAGGCTAAAGGTACATCAGATAGCGGCTTCAGCTAATCACTGATCAGTTCTTCTCCGGAAAGAGAAAGAACAGGAAGCCCCTCTGTTTTCTTTGAGGTGGCAGGTACCGGGGGCAAGCGCCAGAGCAGTGTCCTGCTCTGACCCGGGACAGCGGGAGCTGCCCCTGCGCGGTGCCGGGGCAGGCATGGTGGCGGCAGTGGCAGTGGCAGTGGCAGTGGCAGTGGCAGTGGCAGTGGCAGTGGCAGTGGCAGGCACCCGGCCAGCAGCGTGAGGGACGCAGGGAGGCTGCGGAGCCCCGGCACCCGAGGATGTCGGGCAGAGCGTCTCCCACCCTGGAGAAGAGCGGCAGCACCGGGCACACAGGCAAGGGGATGGCTGTGGGACAGGTCCCCAACAGCATCAGCGTCCAGGGTGTCTCCTACACTATCAGGTAGGGCTGGGAGGGCGGTGTGGAGGGTCCCTGCTCCGGCACCAGGGGTCGCGGGAGCGGGGCTGGCGCTGTGCCCAGCCCAGCAGGAGCGATGGCGCCAGGCCCCCTCATGGCGCCGGGCCCGCCGCCTCAGGGCTGCGCCCTGCGGAGCCCCGCCGCACCCCCTGCGCGCCGCCCCGAAGGACGTGCTGCGGAGGAGATTTCCAAACGCTGGGCCCTTTCCCGTTGCCTTTCTTGCTGCTGCCAGGGGGATAACGCGAGGCCCTAAGGAAAGGGACAGGTGGATTAATGGCTGGCAAACATCATCAGCAAATAAAGCCACAGTTCATGGTTGCCCTTTTGGTTGTAGTCCAAAAGCTTGTTAGCAATCGCTCTGAAAACGTGCTCAGACCTCGTTTTATCTTCCAGGTAGTGCCAAAGTTGAAGCCTTAGGAGGGGTAAGGGCAAGGGGGAAAATACTTTAATTTTTATTTTTCCATATTTTAAAGTCCTTGCAGCTCCCGTCCCACGTGCAAGAAGCTATGAGCCATTCACTTGCTATATGCAAAATTTTTACATATTCTCTAATTGTTTTATTGGTGTTTGTTTTCCAAGAGAGCGTGTTGGCCCATGGTGGAACTTTTCTTTATATTGTAAAAAATGGACCCGGCAAATACTTAAGGATGTTTCATTTCACATAGAAAGTGGCCAGATTATGGGGATTTTAGGAAATTCTGGTAAGTTGTTCCAGAACTTTAAACGAAATAAGATCACAGTTAATACTGGTGACTTCCACAGAGACATGAATGTGACTGAGGTCTGTGTTTTAAATAATGAAATTGTGGGTGATTTTAACTTCTGCTTTGTAAAAATGGTGCTTGGTTTTCAGAGTTCAGTCTTCTGTCATCTAACTAACAATTATAACTTCAGTAACAGACAAGGTTACTTCAAAACTCAAATGTTTCGCTGCAAAGTATTAATTTTTTTATTTAAATGCTAATTTGCATTCTAGTTTTCCCATTTGCTTTCCCTTAATTAGCTGCATTTCTAGGGCCTATTATTTTAAAGTAATTGAGAAAAATCCAACTGTGTACTTTTTGTATGTGTCCATCCAAGTCAGGCTACCACTGTTGGAATCATAAAATTCATCTCAGCACATGATTAATTGCTTTTGTTTGAAAGGATCTGGGAAGACAACACTTCTGGATGCAATATCAGGAAGACTGGGACATAAAGACAACTTCTTTGGTGAAGTGTATATAAATGGATGTCAGCTGAAGAGGGAGCAGTTCAGAGATTGCTTCTCTTATGTGCCACAGGTTGAGTTCTACATTTATTTTTTGTGTACTGTGCTCCTTTTGTGTAAAAAAAGTTGTAATGGAGTAGTGTAATGTGAATGTGATTTTACTAGGAAATTTGGGTCAAATCAGTTAATAACTGTATGAATGATGAGGCTTGCATGAAGAGGTACAAAACTTTAATTACTACAGGACTAACTCCTTCTTCCTCTTCACATTTTTTTTCAGAGTGACACTTTGTTAAGCTTTCTCACTGTACAGGAGTCTTTGACCTACACAGCTTTACTAACTCTTAAGAAATGCTCCAACAGCTCCATCAAAAAGAAGGTTTGTATTTTACAGTCTTTTACCAGAAAGTCATACAGGATGTTATGTAATGTTTTCACCAGCAGTACTTTCCATCCATGGCTGTGTTTTGTGTTTATGAGGTTTTGTAATCCTCATTCTGCAAGTGGGGAGAAATCCCCCTGCTGAGGAGTAGGACACAAGCTCTCTGGTGGTCCCACCTCTTCAAGGGGCTTGTGCTGGTGCCCCAGGACATCCCCATCATGCTGGGACAAAACTCCCACCCAAAGCTGAAGCAATTTCTACTGCAGGAGATGCTGGTCTTGGTATTGAGGTCAGTTCCCCTTCCCCAGAGGGGAACCTCAGTTCTCTGGGGTTTTTAGGCCCATGTGTGCTGGCAAGTCTCATGGACAGCACAGCTGATTTTGGCCCCACTCTCTCTCCTGTAAGATATCTCTCACTAACCACAACAGCTCAAAAAATCACTGGTCTACTAAGCCTCCTACAAGCTACTTGATGAAATTGGTGTGTTTCAGATTTCCTTAAAGGGCTCTTTTTGAATTCTGTTTGAAGTAAAATTGGATATTCCTGACCAGAGGGTCTTGCTTTCTGTCTTCCCCAGTCTTCCACTCAGTACTTTATACTTTCTCAGAACTGATGTGCCTTCCTGCTCCCCGATTTTGGAAGCCAGAGCAGCACATTATGCTCCATACCTTAACTTCTAGTCACCTCTGAACTCTTAATCTCCTAATGTCAAATGAGGCTGAAATTTACTCATTTCAGAATACAATGAAATAAAAAAAAAAAAAAAGTAAATAATGTATTAAAAATAATCAAATAGAAATTAGGCCAGATACTGTCCAACTAGAATGGATGCAAGCAGGATATCGGTAAAGCTGTAACTTAAAATTCTGTCCTTTTTTTTCTGTTTTTTGCCATTGCACACAGCTATCTGAGTTGGACTGTGTTTAGTGTTTTGAAATTGTAATTATTTTTTAGGTAGATGCAGTTATGACCGAGCTGAGTCTCATCAACATTGGTGACAAAATAATTGGAAGCCGGAATGTCATAGGAATTTCTGGGGGTGAGAGGCGTCGGGTATCAGTTGCAGCCCAGCTTTTACAAGATCCCAGTAAGTACCACTGGATGGATTTTCAAAATAAAACAAGGCTGTGTCACTTTGTGCTCCTACCACAGGCCTCTGTGAACCGCATTAAAATCCAAAAGCATTTGCTTTCTTTAATTCAGCAGAACCCAATCTGGTGATGACAGAAAAGAAAAAGCAATAACTGGTGTCTGCCATTGATCTGTTAGTTGATCTTGGAAAGCCGACAAATTAAAAATTTTAGGGACTGAACACAGGTTTAGACTCGGATTTATCAATTTTAAGTTTTTCTGGGTTCACTCTTCCCAAATGTTGGTTGTGGCCCATTAATTTATCATTTTTGAGCATGTTAGAGCCATACATGTGCAAGCACTGAGCCTTGTAGTGGAGTAGCTGCCCTTCATCTATGTATGTGTGAGTACTGTGTATGTTCCAGTGCCAAAAAAATTTTAATGAAAGGAAACCAAAGCTGAGTTAACTGTGGAAGGATTATCCATGGGAAAAAAAATTGTCAGTTTTGAGAGAGTTTCTTGAAGGTGCCTGAATCTCACAGAGTGAATGTACAGCACATATTTATTGGATGCTGGAGTCCTTGTAGCCATGTGGATGTGCTACAACTACATATGAGCCAGGAAGGAGCTTAAATAGCATAGTGAGGTACATCCCTGCTACTGGTGACTCCTGGGGTGTGGTTGCTACTCAGGACCTCACTAAACTCTACAGTAGACACTATTGTAATTCTGTGTAGACAAACCTAGAGTTAAACCTAGAGTTTTTTTAAGGAGAAAACTCTCCTCCCCTCTTACCCTTATCAAGGCTGGACTGCCCTCTTCTGTGCTATGTGTCATCTCTATAAAAATAATGGATTTGATGATAAGATTTTCCCTTTCATGTGCAATAAAATAATGAAGAAAAGGCAGTAGCATCTGCTTCAATCTATGGAATTGCATCTGCTGTATTTTAACAATATCTAGTTTATTCATAACAAATTCTATGTGTATATATAAATTTAATTCAGAATATATAACTCCTAGCTAATGTTGTCGCTTATATTTACAATTTTGTAAATGCTGAGATTTATCATTGTTCTTGAAAGCAGATGTATGCATCAAAACTGTTTTGGTAATTTTCAGATTTCACATGAATTTAAAAGAAGTATTATGCTCTAAAGTATTTTTTAATGTCTTTATTCCTAGTCATTGAAACAGAACCACTGAAATAAATAAAACTGAAAGATCCCGTCATGGCAATATCTGTGCATACCCTGCTTTATGTGTGGAACTTCACCTGTAGAGTCATTTCTATGTTATTTGCCAAATCAGCTTTAAGGGCAGAAGCTATGCCATTTGCTCCTCATTTACCTGAATTTTAAAGCTCTTCCTTGTCGTTTGACAGAGGTCATGCTCCTTGATGAACCAACCACAGGGCTGGACTGCCTGACTGCAAACCAGCTCGTCTTGCTTCTCTCAGAGCTTGCACACAGAGACAGGATTGTGATTCTTACAATCCATCAGCCTCGCTCAGAACTTTTCAAGGTAGATGATACCTACTCACTATTGGGTTTTCCACCTGACCTTTTAGTACTTAGGTTCTTTTCAGGATGGAAGTACAAGGTCCAGTATAGCTGCCTCTTTTCCTTTCCTTTGCTTAATTAGAGGCTTCTCTTGAACTTTGCAACTCTGGCCTTGTCCCAGTCACAGGTCACTTAGGGACACACATTGCCTTGTAAAAATAGTATGGAGTCTGTCTGTGTGCCTAACACTTGTGGTATGCAACTACCCAAACCAAAACCACTAGAAGAAGTCATGACAAGGCATGTGGGTACTCCTGGGTCTTGTGGGGCATTCCTGCCTTGCAGGGTTTGTGCTGGGGAGAGCATTTCTCTTTTCTCATTTCTGTTTCTCACTCTTATCTACCACCTGCCACATGAATGCAAAACTCCTCTTCCCTGGCTGACTGAATGGCGTGTAAATGGTTGTGGAGCCAGAGGGGAGCAAACGTGTTTTTCTGGACTGAAAGCAGCCCTAGTGTCTTGAGAACATGGATTGTTCATAGCTGGTGGGAACCTTGCCCTGGCAAACGTTCACTTGAAGTGCAGTGCTGTTAGGGTCCTTATGCACTTCAGGATAATCTTGCCAACAATTTGGGGGGTTTTACAGACAGGGGCTGTTAAGCACTGAAGGGGGTCAGTCAGTAAGTGAAGGTGCATTAGAAGTGAAGTCAGAAAGCCACATCTCTTTTTGTGGATTACCTCTATATGCTGTTGTCATTGACAGGTTTGAGAACCACTAGAGCTTAAAGATGTGCCATTTTGCATAACCACCAAGGAGAGGAGTGAAAGAAAGGACAAATGTCTTTTGGGAGAAATATAGTAAGGACATTTGAATGTGTCAAAACTGTTTTTCCCATCAAAGCATTCCTATTACCAAGACAGTAGCTGTACTCAAGAATGAGTGCACTCCTGATCTGATCGCTGTGGTGACTGGTGACAGGACCTGAGGGAATGGCCTGAAGTGTGACAGGGGAGGTTTAGGCTGGGTCTTAGAAATAGATTTTTCACACAGAGGGTGGTAAGAACAGGCTCCCCGAGGAAGTGGCCACAATACCAAGTCTGACAGAGTTCAAGAAGCTTTTGGACAATGCTCTCAGGCACATGGTGTGATTCTTGGGGTGTCTTATGCAGGGCCAGGAGTTGGACTTGGTGATCCTGATGGATTCCTTCCAAATCAGCATATTCTGTGATTCTTCGTACATGCTGCTAATATATTAATTTCCCCCAACAGTTATTTGATAAAATAGCCATCATGAGCTTTGGAGAAATGGTTTTCTGTGGGAGCCCTATGGAAATGATCTCATTTTTTAGTGACTGTGGCTATTCTTGTCCTGAACAATCAAATCCTTTTGACTTCTATGGTAAGTTTGTCTAAGATGTTTTGGTAAAACAATTTGGTATTTTTCCCCATGGTAAAGTTTTTCCAGAGATAGAAATGTATTTAAATTCTGCTCCAGCTTTTTAATTATTTTCAGCTCAGAGAGAGGACTGGCCCCATGTCATTCTTAATGACTCCGTAAAATAGCCATATTTGCAGTAAAGAGTAAACTACCACTAAAAAAAGAATCTCAACTTCATGAAACCTGTGGATTCCTGATGGCATTTCGCAATGGCTGTGCACTGGATGGTGGAAAATTAATTTGATTCCAAAATTGTGGAAAATACCATGCTCGTCCAGACTCTAATGCCAAGCAACTTAAAAGAGTTGTGTGGAGGGAAGAGTGTAGAATAAATATGGGATGACTTGAGGCATCAATTCCAGGAATTCTAAGTTTGAGGTTTCTGAAAGGTTTGGGGAGTTGCTAATACCAGGGTGAACAACTGGAACAGAATGGATGCTTCAGGAGATGATGATAGATGATGATGTTGGCATAAACTGGAGAGTATTGTTTTACCAATTCAGGATGGAAAAAAAAAGGGTCAGCAGGAGACTTTGGAAATGAGACTTGGTTTTGCTGCAGGACATCCATGTCCCTTATCCATACAGGCACAGGTTTGAAGAGAATGTGGATGTGTTTGTACATGTACAGATATGCAGCCATGTACATAACTCTGTTTAAATGTTAGGTTAATTTCTGGCAGTACCAGCTGAGCACTAACCGGAGGAACTGACCAATTCAAAAAGCTGCATTCAGAGCAGGCAGTTTTCCTATTGTCTGCATGGCATTCTAAACTCAGTGAGAAGAGAGGATGGTTGTTGACATGCAGCTGGAATGGGATAAAGCTGAAAATACTGGTATGACAGTGAGGATAATTTTGCCTTCATGAATTTGAATAGTCTTGAAAAGCATAGATGATTTGAGATTTAGACCCACTTTTAAAAAAGCTTGGTAAAGAGAGTACTGCATTCTTCAAATGTCAACCTTTGAATGTGACAAGAAAGGAAAAAAATACAGATTAGAGCAAAGAATCATCAGAATATTTAGTCTTTTGAAAATTGGTAGTTTATATTTTTTTTGTGTGACTTGATGTGAATGAAGGGACAGATTCTGATATCATTTACACCAGCAACAGAGGAAAATACATCCTGTGTATTGAGTGTGGATTATATTGCTGAACTGTCACATGTTTGTAAAAAGTACTAATGCATGGTAGGCATTAGCTAGTTGGTCTAGTTAGTAGTCAGTGTTACAATTCTTTTAAAGCACACCCAGTTGCCATTTGTCTCCTGTGTGACTTCCAGCAACTCACACTGGCCAAGTTTTAAAAAGTGTTTCTGCGTTTCGGGTGTTCACATTTGTAAAAGCAAAGGCTTCATTGTGGATGTGTTTACAATTAAAGACAATTCTGCTGAATACCAGCTTTTAGAACACCAGGGAACTATTCATAAGCCTAATTCCGATTTTGAGGAAACTTAAGAATCTTGGACAAGGCCTCCTTTTTGTTGAATTTGTATTTTGAAGTTGAACAGAACATTGCAAATCTGAAATCTAAGGATGAGAGAAACCTTAGGAATAAATAACTGATGAAGACCTCTTATCAGAGGTAGAAGAGTAATATAAAATAGGGTAAGAACATATATTGCTGAGAACAACAATCCAGTTTTCAAAACTTTGGCTAATTCATCACTGTTAGGGAAAAGGAAAATTTCTAAGGCGTTTTAGCCCTATTACGGAATCTGTATGACTTGTAAAAATGGAACACACAAATTTCCCATCTGCCAGTAAAAGAATTGCTGGTGCCAGGAGTATGTTTAGGTGGCCTTATTATAAAGAAACATTAACTCTGTGAAGTAGTTACCTTTCCTGAGTTTCACGGCAGTCAGTATTACTTCCTTCAGTTTGGGCTGAGCCTGCTGCGGGAATTTGGCCAGCTGAACATCCTCTTACTTCACAGTAAAAGAGAAGTGTGTCTGCAAAGGAGGTGGGTGAAACCCAGTGCAACAATGCATTAACAGCTCAAGGAGAGAAGAGCACACTGTCTCTACAGTGTGAATTCACACTAAGCAAAAAATAAAGCTCCATACTTATGGAGGAGTGGGCAGAGGGCAACGGGGAGCCATGGCGCCACGTCTGAGCATTAGCCTGAAAACCTGAGAAGTATATGACCAGATAAGTCATCTCTTCATCTTCACAAATGTTCGTCCTGTGGTGCTTTTGTCTGGCTCTCTACAGCTCTGTGCTGTGCAAGGAGAATGCTAAAGGTCTGACCGGCGCAGTGCTTAGGCCTTGCATTTCCAGATCAAGGACCTGAACTGCAGGGTCCTACAGAGGTCACAAAACACAGCTTTCTTGTGGCTGCACAGCTAATTAATTCCTGCTGCATCTAACAGAAGGGAGAAAGAAGCCTTGAATTCTTTCAATTGACCTTTTAATCTTTGCATGTTTTAGAATGGAGACAAGAAGAAGTTAGTTGCACGGGGGAAAGGGTATGAAGGGAAAGTTATGTGTATATAGAGTAAAAGCTTTGTCATTTTACAGTGGATCTGACATCTGTGGACACCCGAAGCAAGGAACATGAACTCGAAACCTACAGTAGGGTTCAGGAATTTGTATCAGCCTATAGAAACTCAGAGATCTTTAGCAAAGTACTGGCAGCCATTGAAAAAACAAAGTATACGAAGGAGCTGCCACCAATACCATTCAAAAACAAAGACTCACCCAGTGGCTTCGACCAAATACTGATTCTTTTAAGGTATGACTTCCCCTGCCCCCCTTTCTAAAGCAATTATTTTTCCTTCTCCACTAACCTTTCTGGTTTCCCCTCCATGTATAGATGCACTTCCTTGGTTGTTTGATCTCCCACTGTACTTGTCCCTTGTCTTTTTTAATATATTAGCTCTTTGTGGGCGCTGTGTATCTAAGATTTGTTCAAAGCTTAATACCTTACCAACATGTGTTCAGTTGTAGCTAACAAGCCTTTTGTTGTTGTTTTGTTTCACTATCAGGAGAACAACAAGAAATCTTTCCAGAGATAAGATAGGCATCATCATGCGTCTCCTCCAGAACCTGCTATTTGGCTTGTTTATAGCCTTTTTCCTTCTCAGACTTAGGAATGACCTGGCCCAGGGAGCTGTGCAGGACCGTGTGGGGCTTGTCTACCAGTGCGTGAGTGCCCCCCCCTACACAGGGATGCTCAATGCTGTGGCCCTGTGTGAGTTTCTGTCCTGTCTTACGTGCAACAGCAGGTGTTGCTGCCACTCTGTCTTAAATAAGAAAAAGTATTTTTTGAAGATAGTAATTTAAAGGATCTTCATTGGTCTAGGTAATGTCAGATTTGATACAGAAGCACAAAATTCAATGGAATTTAAGGGAATATGCCCTGATTCCCTGCCTTTCTTTTTTACAGCTGGCCTGTCTAGGAAGGCTTCATTCTAAACTGTGTGAAAGATTTCCCTGTGTGTAGCATTTTATAGGCAAGGCAAAGTCTAGGTCTAGCTGATATCTAAGTGAGCTCAAAACCAGACACGTGGAAAGGATGGAAATACAAAACAGCTTTGACAGCAATTAAGCGTAATTGGATTTATGAGTATTATGTGATAATTACATTTTTTAAAGGATTTTTCTCTTACAAGTGCCATACTGAAAGCAACAGTAATTTATATTTACAGCTCTAAAAACTGTTTTGCTCATGTAGAGACCATGCACTGCTGTCATCAGCTTGAAATAAGAGCACCTCAATAAATTGGCCAATGACAGAGGTTTTCTCATGTCCTTAATTTGTATATGCAAAACGAGAAGACTGTCCTGCATGCTGATAAGTTAGGCCTCTTTCATCAAGCGTACCAATGTTTGCAATCTGCAGGGAGCATGCTTTGCATATTATAGTGGGGAGAAAAGGGATCAGAGTGGTTTAGGCAGAATGTTTGTGATATATTCTCAAAGTTGTCCCTGTCCTTCAGATAATTTCTGCTAACAACAAGTCTTGCTCTTTCTGTTTAATGGTAATTTACTTCATTTCTTACGTATTTAATTCAGTCCCACCTCTACGTGCTATCAGTGACCAAGAAAGTAAAGACGGCTTGTATAAGAAATGGCAAATGCTTGTGGCTTATATAGTCCATTTCCTGCCCTTCAGTGTCATCAGTGTGGCCATTTTCAGCACCTTCATATACTGGTAAGCATTTGGACCATCTGTTGGGTTGTCATTTTGTTTTTGTTACCAGTGTCAGTTAACATGTCAGCAAAAGGCCTTCTGGCATGGCTTCCTGCTGTTGTCTCTCAAAATGATTACACAGAAAGCATAAGGAAAGATGGCACAAATTTAGCCCTTCTCTTTCAGGCAGAGCTGAAAACACTTCCCCAGTAAGTAAATTACCAGTTCTACCAGTTCTCTAGGTAACTTGGAAAGTTTTAGTGGACCTGGGAGAGTTATCATCCTTTTGTCATATTGAAAGCAGGTAGTGTCATTTTACATTGCATTTAGAAAGACAGGAAATTAAAAAAAAAACCAAAACCAAAAACACCCCAAAGTGAGGATGTCAGCTGTAGGTACATGACAGTAACAAAACTTTTATTTCCTGGGATATTGGGGTTTAGCTACAGCATATGGAAGTGATGAAATCTGCATCCCTTTCTTATACCTTCCAAAGAAAAGCACAAATTTCTGTCCTTCAATCTTTTTCTTTTCTAATGTTGAGCGATGTCTAGTGCACCAAAGTTAATTTTAGTTTTCCTGGGACAGTTGCAATCATTTGGCAGTCTGTAGTAAAATGTGTACCAGTTATGAGGAGGCTTGGTTTGTGTCGTGGATGCATGTTCTCTGATGAGCTGTTCAAAAGTGATAAGTGGATACACCCTCATAAAAGAGCTAAAGTGCAGAAGCCATTCTTCTGTAGCTGTGCATGTTAGTGCTCTTACTTTCCAGTAAGATGGATGGAAAATGGATAAAGTAGAACTACACAAAATTGCATGGACTTCTGAAAAATAATTTCTGCACAGGGAATTTTGTAGCAATTTCCCCCATCTGGAAAAACTCAGAAAAAAGGATAACGATTCCCTTCTTCCTCATGGTCTATAGTAGGCAATGAGGGGCAGTGCTCAGCATTTACTTAATTCTTTCCATTTGAAATCTCAATGAAAAGAGAAGATCCCTGAGAGGAAGATTTCTGCTCTTCCAGGCGTGAGGACTTGCATGCATGGGCAGATTGTTTTGTAGTTTGGTGTGGATATGAAAAGTAGCCACCTTTATCCCCTTAGCTACCTGGGCTTTTATTTCTGCAAGCTGTCAGTGCTACCTGCTTGGGGCAGGGCTCCCTGAGAAGCCTTTTTTTCACAGACAGACAGAAAGACAGACAGAAATTACTCTTCCTTCCACTAAGTGCTGTGCTGACCTTCTGTTTGTGTCTGGTGCCAAGAAAACAGCCATTTGGAAAGCAGCTTTCCAGGCTCAATGACACTCTCAACTCCATAACAAACAGGGAATCCACATGGGCAGAGACTTTGCCCTTGTGTTTTGGTTGGCTCAAACACAATCGACAATAAATAGTGAGGCTCCAGTTAATGGATAATATTTACAGGTATTATCTTTCCAATATTGCAGTCGTTTGGAAGCCATCAGGGATGTATCAAAGTGATTTCACAATGCTCTTAGACCTCTCAGGGCAAGCAGTTTCTGGATGAAATTTTGGCAGTTATTATGCAGGACTGAATCTTACCGAACGAACTAAGTTTTTGAGAGGCTTTGACAGCCTCTGGCATGTGTTCTTACAAGCCATTTCTTGTAGAGTTTGTGTTTGTGGAGTCAGCCAGTTGGGTCAGGCAGACCCAGACTCTGACCTGATCGGACACAAGGCAGGTTTGGCCAAGTTCAAAGAGAGCCTCTTTTGCAACCAAGTGAATGTCCTGTCTATGCAGATATCTTAGCTGAAGATACCTCTGGGAAATCTTCTAACAGTTCACACCATGTTGTTATTCTGTTGCTGTAATATTCTCTCTTTGGGCTGTTTTTTTTCTTTCTTTTTTTTAGGCTTTCTTCTGTTCTATTCATACCCCAGATTTACTAGCCTGTGTCTCCATATCTCTGTGTAAAGTATAGAGCAGCTCAGAGGTGATAGTTTTCTGGTAGGACTTTGGAAAGCTGTTTCTTCTGCACCAATCTGTACTTAAAAGTTATTAAATACCTGACTGTTTAATACTGGAAGGGTCAATGTTTATCTATCTATTTATAAAATATTCTGGTGTTACAAGAAACACTACAGGAAAGCCTATGAGAAAATTGATAACTTCTGTTTTAAGACCATATTTGAACATGGTGGATTTAAAAAAAAAAAACATAGGGTCTTGCACTGAGCAACAACAAAAAGAAAATGAAATGTCAAATTGCTGCTTGTGAGCTAAGCAAAGCGTGCAGTGTGCATCTCATGTGAGGCAATTTTAGTATGAGATATTTTGGAAAAAGAGTAAGGTGTCACAGTGTAATAAAGGGTTTTGTCATCTGTCACATACACTATAAGGCTGAATTAAGTTTGTCAAGCAATTGCTGGCTTTTCTTAACTTTTTAATCTTGAGTATAGATTGAGAGGACTCTTTCCCTTGGGTTAGCTAGGGGAAAACTGAGAACAGCATGTTGCATTAAAAGAATGCAGGAATATGGGGGAATTTGCATTGGTATGAATCACATGGGTGGTGAATTCAATTAGTTTTTCATTTAGTTGAGTATATCCATGCTTATGTTTGCTTGCACATTATCAGAAGTGCAAAATTCCATCTGTTAGTTACCTGCATAAAGATGTTCTTGATGTGACTTACACAAATGACTCCCACTGCAAAGATTTTACAAGAAGCAGCAGGTTAGTTTAAGGAATAGAAAAGCCATGGTTATTGTCTTGAAAAACACTGGGTTTCTACAAGAATTACATCTTTGCATAACCCTCTTCAATCTAGATGGAGAAAACCTCATGTATCTGCACTTACATAATGATAGTAAGTGGATGTCCTTTGTGTTAAGATTCCAAACAATATACTAAGGATTAAGGCATAAACTCTTCACCTAATAAGGTATAACTGCAAAAAAACCCAAATAGAAACAAAATTAAAAGCTACTTTCCAAGTGTACTACCCAAACATTGTTTTTTAACTGTTCTTTTGCTCATCTTTGTACAGGACTACAGGATTGTATCCTGATGCTTCCAGATTTGGAATTTTCTTTGCTGTTGTCCTAGCGTCTCACATGATTGGTGAACTACTAACACTTGTTATGCTTGGCATGGTTCAAGACCCAAATGTGGTCCAAAGTGGCATTGTGCTACTTAATTCTGCTGGTGTGATAGTGGGAACGGGATTAGTAAGGTAGGAAAAAAATCTTACTTTGTTACAGTGTTGCTGTTAACATTGATGTGGAAGAGTTTCTAGAACAGTTGGTTTTGCAGAAAGCCATTAATGCACAGGTAGCAATAGAAAAGCCAGAGCAGCTGTGCTCCTTCAGAGGCAGAACTACCTAATCTTGTTTGGCCTCATACTAAACACAAAACAGACACTTAGTATCTTTAGATGTCAACAAAGATATTGAAGATTTCCCCCAGTTTTTGCAAATACATTGAAGATAAAACTGAAAAATTAATATCCATCAGCTCATCTGAGTTATTTTTTGATGCTGACATAATGACATGAAACGCTGTCCTCATCAAAGGAGCCTACCAAAAATCCCTGTTCCTACATCTTTTAGTAACTGCTGGAAATTATGACATTAAACACTGGTTTAAAAAAGCAGTTGCTCTCAACTATCTTACTAGTATTATTATCCAGTTTAGCCAGTAAACTTTTCAGTCCCTTTTTCTACCCGTACAGCCTGAAATCTATAAAAATTATTGAGTAGTGCAGTAAATATGCAGGAAAATCATGATCCGCTTGCTCTATTACTGTGCAAATAGATGGGTTTGTGTTTTAATTGCGTGAAGTTTGAACGGTCTTCCCCTTTATTTGTGAGTACTGAAATTACTGGGTTTTTTGAGGGACATACCAGAATAAATATGTAATTGTTAAAAGCAGTTTTCCTAAGATATTGTGCAAGTAGGATATGATTACCTGAGAGCCTCCCAATGAAAATTAAGTAAGCCTAACAACACATGGTGTTGTCCTCAAGAAAACCATCTGAAACTTCACAAAGTTGATGATGCTTTGTCTCTTTAAAGTAAATCTCAGCTCATACTTACATTATAAAGCTAGGTTAATGTCTAATCATTTGGTCCCTGCCTAATTTCAGGAAGATGTGTGTTTATAGTGAAAGACATTTATTCCTGCTACCTTAGTCTAATGCCTTAATGATAACTTAAAAGCATTAGAATGGTTTCTAACCTTATTTTACAGTACAGACCTTGCTCATTAATATTATGAATCTTTTTGATTAATCTTCATAAGCAATGAAGAACACTAAAAATAGCATTGAGACTTAGGTTGCTGGGGTTTTTTCCTGTTTTTTGGGGGTTTTTTTTGGGTTTTGTTTGGTTGTTGTTGTAGTTGAATTATAAGCCTTGAAGTATGTTAGGTGCTGAAATTGTCCTGTCTTGTTGAATGTTTTTTCTCATTTTTTTTTTACTTCATTTTTGCTTTGTTATTATTGTGGCAATGAATTCCTATTCAGTATTACTTGGTTTTGAAGATGGAGGGAGGAGTGGTGGTTTCTTACTTTGAAATCAAGACATTTTTGCAAGTAAGGTTTATATTGGATCTTGTCATTTTCAGTTTATCACTGCCATGTGAACAGCAAACAACCATAGAATTCGTTGTGACTTTTCATAAACAAGTCAGGGCTGAATGTTGTGACACTGTACCAAAGTCAGGGACAGCTTTCATGGTTGTCTCATCATTTAGCCCTAAAATTGGACTTTATGTTTGAAAACCCTACAGGTAGAGACAAGAACTGTTTTTGTCACAGGTTACGAACAATGAGAGCTTGTTTCAATTTGGGGTCTCTTAGTATGTAGCAAAAGCCAGCTTAACTTCTTTGTTTCTTTAAGGACCATTGAAGAAATGCCAACACCTTTGAAACTACTTAGTTTTCTTACATTTCAAAAATACAGCAGTGAAGTCCTTGTAGTCAATGAATTTTATGGCTTAAACTTCACATGTGGTAAGTGCTCAAAAAAAGTCCATAATAATAATTTAAATGAGATGTTGATGCTTATTTTCCTTCTATGTACATGTATCCTGATAAAATAAAGGTAACTTTTGAGTTGCTAAAAAGAAGTTACTAATTAGTGAAGACTATAATGCCACGTCAGCAAGCTAGAACAGAATTTGGTTCTTTTGTTCCAACCATTTCTCATTCTTCCAGTTCTTCCATCTTTTTCACCCATTCTCTTATCCTCTCTTTGGAGGAATTTTGAAAGCTAAGTTTATTACAGGCTGATTTTTTATTTTTTTTTGGTGCAATGTTACACAAATAGAGCATCAAGAAAATTGCACAATCTGAGATCAAACATCAGTGGAGGGAGTATTGAGAGGTAACAAAAAGCTGACCAGGTATCTCTAATACTAGGGAGGCTTCAGTTCAAATATGTTTCCATGGTATTTACTGAGCAGCTTGGGTCTGTCAGGCTGTGCTTTGCTGGTTGTGAAGAAGACAACCTGCAAAACACGAGAATCAATCAGGGTGGGAGGGTTAGTAGCTAATACACATTAGTGGGGTTAAATTTACAGCTTTCAACCTACCCTAAGATATTTGGGGTGTTGTAGCCACGTGTCTGTGCTCCTCTCAAAGGCTACATATTTTTTATCTATTAATCTCTCCTGCACCTGTTTATTACAAGATCAACAACGGTTAGAAAACGAATCCATGACTCTATTAGCACAAGTAAACACCTCATTTTTAATGTGCCCTTCAGACAGTCACCATTTCTTGCACTTTGGAACCCTCAACACATATGAACACTGTAAGTCTATCACATGGGGCAACTTGCTTCTTGATGCCACTCCAGATAATGTGTCTGAAAAGCCATAAATCTTTGTTTGGCATGAACAAAAGAGAGAGCTCCTAGTGACCATTTGTTCTTCCCTTCAAAAAGCATGTCATGGATTGACTGCAGAAACATAGGGCTTCTCTGGTTTTATTCCACAGTGGTGAGAAATACTGCTGTGGGTATGGTTCTTCATGGATGTGATGTCAGGCAGAGGTGTATTTAAGGCATGAGTTAGAGACTGGAGTCTGAGTTTTAATTTTGCTGATTTACCTACTGAAGAAATTGTTTCTTTTGACAGGTGGAGCCAACAGTTCCACTGCAAATAATGCTGCGTGTGTTCTCTCTCAAGGCATCCGGTTCATTGAAGAAAACTATCCCGGGGCATTGTCCCGCTTCACAGTTGATTTCCTCATACTCTATGCTTTCATACCAGTACTTGCCATTATTGCAATTCTAAGCTTCAAATTAAGAGAGAATTACTGACTGACAATGAAAAAGCAGCAATTCCAACAGTCTCTAATACTGTACTTTTATCTATTTATGGTCGAAGGCTTATATTGTTGGATTTTAGATAGAATTTACATGATTCCACATATAAAAACACATTCGTCTTCTCATGTTTGTTTTCACCTTGAAAACCAATGTTCTCTTAAGAGTGTGACTGACTTCTGATATTGGAGTCATTCACACCCCTCTCTCCTGGTTGATTTCCAGATCAGCCATAATCAACAGTATTTCATGTTTTAAAGAGCTTACTGATTTAATTTAGTCAGCTATTGCTGACAATTTTAACAATGTAGCAATGGTGCTCCAATTTTTTCCCCAGTATTTTGTTTTTTAACCACTACTAGTAAGCAGAGGGGACTAACTGCTAGTAAATCTCATTTCTAGGATTGTATTTTCAGTCTTATGCCTTGTTTTGATACCGTTTGAGGAATCTCAAGAGAGGAAAAACCCCAAAACGTGTAAAGACAGAATCAAGAACTCACTCCACTTTAATCTTATACACACTATACAACTGATGAGTACAGGGTCTTGAAGCAGTATCAAAGTTACCCAAGTTGGTTTTGCCTTGTAAATGATAGTAAATCAGTGAAGACAAGTTATTTATATAAATTCTTTTTTTTCACTGTCAAGTTATAATCTTGTTTTGGAAGCAGTTTATGAATTACAAGGGAAAAATATGTTTGTTTAATAATGTTTTGGTTTTATTCAATAAAATGTCAATTTAACTAGGGAAAAAGTATGAAAGTTGTTTCTCAGAAGCAATGCCATTTTCATCTTTGGAAATTTGTCTCATGGGCTTTTCAAAACTGAAAACATAACAGAAATAGAATTTCTAAATTTTGTATCTTACTTTCATGTTCTGTGAAGAAATTAGTTTTTGCAGAGAGAAACATTTCTCCAAGGAGGTAGGTATATCTGTATCTTAAAATTCTGTAATTATATAGCTAATTTTTTATGATAGTTTTGAGACGAGGCAGTTCATAACAAGGAATTGTAAATCCAATCCTCAAGGTAATACAGTATTTCCACTTAAGTGTATTTTTCTAGTATCTTTATATAAAATATTCTGAGATATAAATGTTGTTATCAGAAAAACATCTGGTGAACGAATATTTTAAAAATAACCAATAGCTTTAAATAGCTGGAAAGATACCAGATTAGTCTGTCTCTACCATTTTTATGAGCATATAGGGTTGATCTGGCTTGCCAAGTGACTGTTCAGACATTCACTCTCTGACAAGTCTGAGCTGCCAGGAGACACCTCTAGCTTTAATCTGGATTGTCTTGTGTATTCTCAGAACACTCAGTGCACCTCACACTAGTGAGGTGTGCATGGACAAAAACGCATTCCTGCTGTAGGCTGAATGTGAATCAATAATACTCTCAGCACTAACCAAGTATCTGTCAAATTAATGACTTCCTAGCATTTGAATATCTGACAGAAACATCCATCTTCTAAACTCTGTGTGACATTACACATTGCAGGAAATAAGTCCTGTATTAAACTGTATGGTTCTGTGACAGAGAGAAAGCACACTTCTGAATTCAGGTCAAAGAAGGTTTTAACTCCACTTTATTCTGCCAGTTTTATTTTTTAAAAATTTATTCAAGTATATCAAACAATTATATAAGTATTTCTTAAGCTTTGGTTTTGAACTACAAAAAGATGCCTAGCACACTACATAACTTAGTATTTTGGGTGTGAAAACCTGTTCATATTTAAATATATGCTTTGGGTAGAAGTATTCAAAAGTAAATCAAATAATGTGTTATAAAATAGGTAGAACTGACTAATGCCAGTCTTCATATACAAACCCACCTGAGAGCAATCTAGAATTCTTTTCTCCCCACTTTTTAAAACTCTTTACTAGTGCCAAGATAAACAAATTTGGACTGAGTGAATAAACAGCTCCTTTTATAAAAACAGCAACAGGGATGCTTAATAAATACCAACTTAATAGTTTGGTATTATATACTTTCAACTGCATCAAATGAAATTGCTAATGTAATGTAAAAATGATGAAAATAATTTTGTAAATGGTGTTAAACTGAAGACAGAGCAGTTCATCAATCGGAGTCAAAATCCATTTCCTTCCAGGATTTAGAGGCATTTCTTTTGTATTGTTCAAGTTCCTAAAAAGAAACATAAATAGATATTAAGCTAATTTTCTCATTACTAAAAGACTCCAGAAACTTCATGTATTTATTTGGCAAATGTATGTATGTACAAATACTTTTCACTGCAGAGAAAGTGTACTATATTTCTGTATTTAACAAAATTATCCTAAAAGTGCTATGAATTTTGCCACAATTGCTGTCATGTAGGGAGCTACATTCTGCTGTACTCTAGATCAGTACAGTACTAGCAAGGTAGACAAAGGACCTCATCTCAGTCAACTGGGAGCACTGAAGCCTATAATAGGAGTTTCTAGCACCACTACAAACAACAGTTTCCTCTGCTGAATTTTATGTAGGGGTGTGTACTGTCAGGAGTAATTTCTAAATATTTTTTCAGCAAAAAATAATAATTGAGGAAGCATTATGATGGCTTTTCATTTACTTCAGAGTAAGGCTTCCAGCAAATTTACAGGAAGATGATGCTTTAATGAGTTACTTTTAGACCTAACCCTGTACTGCTTGCAAGACGAAAAACTCACCATATCTTACTTAGATCAGGAAAGAGGTGGACATAAACCAGTGCTTAGGATAAATGTAGCCAAGACCTTCAAAAGCAGGTACGTGTTTTACAATTGTTATTTTAATAGAATGGACTTCAGAGAGTAAGAGAGGTTTTGCTGTAGGCATGTAAGTGTCAGCATGACGAAAATAACAAAATTCACACCTGGCGAATTTAACAGAAGTATTAACTATCAGTCCAGAGCACAGAGGGAAGAAGAAGTTAAAGGGCAGAACAACAAAGCAATCATAATTTTAAGATTGTATGGAAGTAATAAATGGCATTTTCTCTCAGGAAGTAACTTCAGCACCTTTGTCAGAGGTGCAGAGTTTTCAGAAAGTGCCCCAGCTGTAGGAGCAGAGAGATTTTTAGTTAGTGCACATTCTTCCTGATGCTTGTAGGAATCTACTGGTAGGGTTAAGTAACTCCATGGGGGACTGACACAGAACATTTTGTGTCTAGGCTAAAGCCAGTAAGTTGCATTATTAGCTACAACTCCAGTACTGTCAAACTGTTCTATCTATAAGCTGGTCTTTATTCAGTATTTTCACTCCCTGATTATTAATATAAAGTAATTATGATCTTGAAACATACTGAAGTGTTGGAAACTTGCCAGCAGTTAGGAATAGAAAAAATACTGTGGTATTTTAAGGAGCACATGGAACCTGATTTTTGCTAAGTAATTTCATTTTAAAACTTTCTCAAAGGTTCCAGGAAGGGGTAAAATTAGATAGCCAGGTTTTATATAATGACAGTACCATCTGGGGGTCATGTCTACAGGTGTTGGCTACATAATTACCCTTGCAGATTTATTCTCTGACTAAACTCTTTGAAGAAAGAGACAGATAATTTAGCAGAATTAATTTTGCTCTATGTTTAGCTAGTCTAGGAGACAATTCAGTGTAAAGGCAATTCAAAACAATGGAAACATGCAAACTGTCAAGCCACAGCATATATTAAAGCTGTATAGCTACTCCACTACATACAGAAGTACAGAACAAAATTATAAGTATTTATTGGCTAACATTTAAACAATGAGAAATGAAAAAAAAAAAGAAAATTTGATTAAATGGGAGGATATTTAGGAAAAAATAATCTTTTAACAAATGTCAGTGATTCAGGAGGGAAAATGTTGTCAGCAAAGTACACTTACCTAGTTTCTATGCAAAACAGAAAGTAAAATACATCCCTGTAAATCAGAAATGTAATGCAAAATTCTTTCAAACACTACTTAAAGATCACTCCAGAGACCCTCCTGAAGAAGGCCCCTTCCTGCTCTTCAAGTTCTATACTGCAAACATGAGGTGAATTCTAGAATAGACTGATGATACAATCAGCTGAGAGATCATCTCTCCAAAGAAAAGAAGATCCTACAAAAGAAAGTATCTCAAAGTACACCAAAATCTTCATGCTATGCTTGTTTTGTGGGTGCCAGTGTAGGGGGCAGAGATCAGATATACAAAGAAAAAATAATTGCAATTTAAATGTACTTTCAATGTGATCTGAATGCTTTAAATGTAATTAGTGCTAGCAACATATCACAGATATCTCAACATTGGCATAAAGTGGGCTTAATTTTTTTTTTTTTTAATTTTAATGCTTCTGTACTTCTGTGTTTCTGTAAATTCTTCATCTGTCAAATGGGGAAGATCACACCTAATCTCATAAAGGGATTGGGAAGAAAGACTTAACTGATGTTTGTGAGGCACTCAGATAAGATAACATTACCACACACTCTCAGAGAAAAAAAATTAATACTTTTGTGTTCATTGAAGTGTCTGAATGGCAGGTTGAAAAATAAGGTACATAAAGAATAAGGATGATGAAAAGAAATACTGAACAATTGAATTGAGACATCAGCAAAATAGTATACGATCATGTAATTAAAGACAATACTACAATGTCTACAAACAAGAAGGAAAAAATTAAGATTGTAGGAAAAGCCTTAATTGTTGCATTTCCTCTGTTCTGAGTGACTGATATGGCTTCAGCTTTCCTTTTCATGCAGTTTCTTACTGGAAGTGCCCTCAATCTGGAACATGGTGAAAGCAACCAAGTACAGAAACACTAATTAAAAGTCTTAAGGACAAAAACTTTAGTAGAAAATTTAGTAACAGAGCTCTAATAATCCTCTTTAATTTAAAAATTAAAAATGAAATAGTTTAAAAATGAAATCTTTTTTACCCATTAGGACATGCTTTCATGTGAAAACAAGAAAGCTTGTTCTTGGAAGCTAAGTAAATATGCTAAATAACTTTTTCTCTTACGAAGACTAGCACATGTCCTCCTGTGGAGAAAATGAAAGGTGGTACTGATTTGTTATGCAGGTTAAGGTAGGGGCCTATTATATTTGTGTGACCAACGGTTCATGGCAGAGTACGAAATCTTCTGTTTTGTGGAATGTGACTGAAATGGTCTCCTGAAGTTCAGCAATATGATCATGTCAACAAAGTATGCTGAAAAAATATGGCTCTCAGTCTGTTGGCCAGCACAGTCCCCATGTCACCATGGAGGTGATGTGAGTGTGAGTTGATTAGGTTGCTGCAATTTTAGGGGAAATGCAACTGTGATATGTAGAATCTTCTTGTGTTTATGACTTTTTAAAGTTTTTACAGTTACATCCCTGTTCATTAATATCTGCTTCCATGACTTGTTAGCTGACACCAAATGGCACCAGGCATCTACTTTTTTGACCTCACTTCATGGCATGAGGCTTCAGCTAGAACTGGCACCAATCCCTGAAGTAACAGCTCTGTGTAACAAGGACCAGTCACTGTGAACTTTGGCACTGCATGATTTCTGAAGCACATGAGTAGGAGGCTCTCCAGTTCATTGAGCTCAAGGTTGAGCTTTATCTGTTGCATCAATGAATGAAGCTGCAGTCAAATGTCCAGATCAAAAGGTCCAAGTACCTATTTTGAGCATTAGCAGTGAAGGCATAACAGGGAACAAAGAAAGACCTTCGAAAAGACAACTTAGAGTACTTATATCTGTGGCAGAAAGCATTTCTAAAGAAAAGAGAAGAGACATTCCCATGTGCCAGGCTCTCAGCTGCCACAAGCATTTAGAAGGAACTAAGGAACAAGACTTTCAGGCTCCCCATAGGTGCTCACTGATGCAGGTGTATACATGTAGCTCTAATCACAAATATTATTTTAAAAGATCTCACTCTTATTCAGGTTATGTGTGTACCAAAAACCATATTAAGGTGACCTGAAAGCATCAAAAGCCAAAAAGCTAACAGGGAATAGATAGAGAATGACAAGTTTGCCATGTGGTTTATGTATGAAAAATTGACCAAAACCTAGACATTTAAGGCCTAATAACTGTGCAGAAAATAATTTTTTTTGACTCTTGAAAGCCCTGCAAAACCCACAAAATTCCAGTAGTTCATGGAAAAAATCTACTAGTTAAGAATTACATTAGAGATATAAATTTCAAAAGGGTCCCTGGTGTTGTATTCTCTCTCAGAGCTTACCTACAGGGAACGAAAAGCAGTAAACAATTCCAACAGCACTATTTAATATAAACCTGTGCTATGTATGTCTGTGGGGCAAGAACTAGGAAAAGAATTCTGAAGAGACATAGTTGAGAAAGAGAGATGTGCTACATCTTGAAGAAAGACACAGTGAGGAAAAAACAGCCTCAGAGAGCTTTCCAGAGCAAAAATGTTAAGAAAGAAAGTGGTACATCTCATAGTTGACTATGGAAATATTAAGGAGGCAAAATAATCTGGTCTAAAAGAAAACAGTTATATCAGAATGCTGATGAGCTGGACTCTAAACTACAGCCAAACAGCATCTCAGATAAATGCTGGCTAAGAGTACCAGAGAGTCAGCCAGGGAGTTTCTTGATTTTTTTTTAAACTGTTTTCTTATGTTATACTCAAGAATTAGAATTCAGTCTTTTACTCTGCTAGAATGCAGGCAAATCCTTCAATCAAAATTACAAAGTTGGAAATTATTTATTTAAACTTTGTATTATTGCCACAGATATCTCTAAATCTATTACGGTATTATCGAGCAGTCCTGATGAGGACTGAGTCAGTCAGGTATTGCTGGTTCTTCTATCAGATACAGTGATAGGGGCTGTGTTTTGCTTTCCTTGCTGGTTTTCTGCTTCTTTTTCTTTTGAAGCTTATCTTTGAGATAAACAAGCACACAGGCTATCATCTGTAGTCCAAAGTAACATTAATTAACCAAAAGTAACCGAGAAAAATGATAACATGTAAACATGCTCTATATCACATGATACTTTTAATTCTGCATTAGGTCCCATGATTTCATTAGCAACACCTTGCATATTGACCATCTTAAAATACTGGTCCTCCTATACAACAGGTACTATGAGACTCTATAAAGAATGTCAGACATATGAGGAATTTAAAAAGTTGCTTTAAAAATACGATTTTTGTGCTGCTTTCCATTGAACTGGAAAACTGAAGGGCACTTCAAGAAACACTGCAACTAGAGAGTTCTTTTCTTTTAGATATATATTTCTAGCTTGGTGCAATTCAAATTCTTAGTATAAAACATTTTAATAATGTGCAAACAATCTTGTAAAAATTAAACTTTGTGATAAAAACTTAGGAAATAACTGCAGATAACAAAAGTAATTTTCTCTTTAATGCTCAAATTACTTGTAGTAGTCCAGCAAAAAGAAGCTATAATGGTTTGCAATGCCCTTGAACAGATTAAGATTCTAAAAGCTGTCTCTCTTGTTTAAATACAGAAAATTAATAGTTTCCTGTAGGATTTAATCAATACATCCCAGTATCTTCTTGTGCAACACACTATTATGTAAAAATAACAAACCTAGTACAAGATACAGTTATTTTGAGATATGTAGCTATACTGAGTATATTTGTATTATAAATTCCAATAGCAGTGTGCCTTACAAATTTTAATGATTTCTAAGACTGCTCTTGATATGACAGAAATTCAGAACTGATACCTACATTAATAGGATATTGCAGGCAATATGCAGGTTCAAAGGCTGCAGGGGATTTTTGAAATTGCTTTATTTTTTGGATAAATCTTGGTTTGATTTTAACAGACCCATACCTATGAACATACCCATACTGATGAAAACTGTTATATACAGTACTGCTACTCAGCTGATGTTATATACTGTTAGCTGTAAGGCAGTCATTTAACCTTCACCTAGTTTGCACAGAATTTTTCTGTAAAATTAATTCTCCACTAATCTAGAGAAAGGCAGAAACACTTCAAAATTTTAAAGAAAAAACAGAAGACCCTTTCCCCATTAAAGGTCTTTCCTGGAATTCAGGGGTTAAGCCACATGTCATCACTCTCTGGAACAATTCTATTCACTCTATTTAAGATAAAATGTCCATAGCCTGCAAATTCAAGTTAGAAATGTTATCATTTCAGTACCTTTCCAGTTTAAATAAGTTTTGAAGGAGAAAGAAGTAAAGAGTCCCTACCACAGACCTTGATACTGCTTCCTACACTTTCTGTTAGTCAACACTCCAATGAGAGTACAGAGTGAAGAAATGAAGAAATGACTGTCAAGAAAGCTTCAAAGTTTATTTTAGTGAGTTAATTTTAGAGTACAGTTTGAGGGAAAATTTGAATTATTAATTTCTAAAGAAACTCAGAGCCAAAACGTTGAGATCTAACAATGGTCTACTGGTTTAGTATCTTAACAGTGGGGAAAAAACCTCACAACCAACTCCTAAGCTGAAATGTAAAGCTGAAATTATTTAAGGGCAAAAAGGGGAGGTACAAGTACATAGTATTAGTTCAGCAGTGCTGGTGGTTCTGGAATACCTGACTGTGAACAGCATTTAGAGAAATACCACACACCTGGTTTTTCTGAGCTCTCATGACATCAACTTCATACTCAGCATATTGACTATCCTGTGCAGGGTCCTTGGTATCTTGTAAATCACAGAAACTCTAAAAGGAGAAAAGAAAAAAATCCCAAATTATAGAATTTATCTTCTTTTAATAAGAAAAAGCCACACTATAGAAATTAAAGTATTTGCTTTTCATACAAATATATTAAAAGCTTGCATTTATGGAACAATTCTGTGCTACAGGACACAGATTAGTTTAAAAAAAAAATCACAAACTATCAGTAATATGAAGAAAAAAAAGAGTGCAGCTAGATTCTTCAGGGCAGAAAATATTCTTATCTGGTGGTTGGTTATTATTCTTGAGCATCAAAATGAAAATATCCTTTCTGGTCCATGACGTTAGGGCACAGTTGAGGTTGCCCTTGATAAACTATTTAATACTTGTGATTAGAATTCAGTTCTGCTTATCAGAAGCATTACTTCAGTAGCTGAGAAACTGATTGCTATCTTTGACAAAAATCTGCATTTTCATTTCCTAGCCTCGAGCAAACTAGAACTTGAATTCCAAAGAAGCAAATACACTAATAGTAAGAAAAACTATCAAATGAGGAGTGTTTTTTAAATGTTGTCCTGCACATTTCTCCTTAATCATATCAAATGGAAAGTAGCAAGAAGGCAATAATACTAGTGATGGAATAAAATAAGCAGAATTCTACTTCCTAGGTGAGGCAATGGAAAAAGGGGGTTACAGTGCATAAAAATAGCTTCAAAGTTTAAAGCCTGCTGTGGAACCAAAATAGGAGATTGTGAAGCTATTTGGCAAATGTTTAAATCTTTAATTAGACTGATACATTAATGAACAGCCATGGAGCTTGCCAGATGAGAAGTGTATTCATTTCTCCAGCTCTTTCAGGGGTAGTTCAGGGGGTACTTGGAGAGGTGGGTGCAGGAGGAAACATTTGTTTATTGTGTTTTTAAGGCTATGAGGAAAAATAACATCAAAACTAACACTTAGTTTCTGAGAAGTTTAGTCTTTATCATGTTGGGGCATTTTATACTGAGAACAGCATCTTTCGTAATTTCTAGATGTGGGAAGGTGACTGAAGATGTAGAAGCACTACTACATACAAGTCTTTATATTTTAAAAATGTATTAAAGAGAACTGCTAAGTGAGACTGAAATTCCAGTCAGTGGACTTGAAAGACAAAAAGGAGCAGGGATATTGCTGCTGTTCTGTGAGAGAAGCAGCTGTATGCATGGCATATACATCCCTACCTTGGGAGGAAATGTTTTCTCAAATACTTTTTTCCATAGTTCCAAAGGTGTGTTGGCACGGATCTTTCCAAGATCACTGTCAGAGGCAGGTGGTGGTCCTGAGGATCACAGCACACATAAGACAAGTGTGTTGTCATAACAACATAAATCACAGAATAATTTTGCATAATGAACCATTTAATTTAGTATTTAACCCTCTACACTGACAAGCTGCAACAAGTTTGAAAAAAACATTGATCTCCTACCATGAAATGGGCTGAGAGGTTTTGTGTATTTTATTTTCTTTCAGCTCTAAGCTTATTGGTACTTTACTATTTTACATAGTCCAGAGACTTTATTAAACTACTTAACAAATCTGCACAAATAATTTTAAGTAATATACTGAATCATGATTTTAAAATCTATAAGCTATTTCCTTCAGTAATTTGTTAAAACTGATACTGATGTGCTGTAATTTATCTATTTGCTTAAAATATTTTTCTTGTTTTCAAAAGAATTAAGCAACAAACAATGAACAGGAAATGTTCTAACCTATTTGACTCATGGAATCCAGGCCTGCTGGTATAAAGAGAGGTTTGCTGGGATCCACTGATACAGACTTGCTAAACAGAAAAAAAGTATCAAGTGAGCATTTAGCAATCAAGAAAAAAAACAAGACTATTCTAGCCAAGACTAGAGTCTTACTGGGGTTTGCATATAAATCATGTAAATAAAATAGTGCTCAATTCCAGTGGTAACCACGTTTTTCATTCATCGGTTTGGGGATCAAAACTAAGGAGTTATCACTGTCCGTAGCAGGATAGGCTGCTGAGTCACAGAAGTCCAAGTCCATGAACAAAAATCTTTCAGAGATAACATTTAAGAAAAAAAATTTTCATGATTAAAATATTTTTATTAAGTAATTTTACGCTCTGAGCAAGACATTTAATAGTAGAACAATAACATTACCTTTTATCGTAGCCAAATGCCAAGGGATTAATAAGAGCACGGGCTTTCAGCAGGAGAGCCTCAGATTTACTGGTAAACTAAATGAATCAGAAAACAAAATATACCTTAGGAACTTCCATCATGGGTATATTGCATTTTGCCATCTACAAAGAGGACAGAGCCTTACTAATTAATACCTGACCCAAATAAATTTGGTATATGTTCACTGAATTGACTAGAATAAAAATCTCACATTCCCTTTCAAAAACATGAATGTATTTGTTACTGAATATCAAGAAAGATTAAAAAGCAGAATAAAGACCGATTAAAGAATAACTTTTAAAATACAGATTCAAAACTTTTGAAATATGCACATTACGAGACACAAGTCTTTTCCCCAAGACTAATGAGTAAAGATTTTAAATTGCATTAAATATTATCCAGAATACCATAAACATGTAGAAATGTTATTAATAACCATATGATTGTCATAAAAACAGCTTAGAAGTGGCAGAACGGTACAGATTTATCAGAAAGCAATTTTCAGAATATATTCTCAAACAACATGCTTCTTCTTGTCTAAAGGCTTTTGTATCCTAACAGATTCATGTCTTTGAGAAAGAAGTCAGATCCCTGCTGTGAGAAATTAGGTTTCTCCCTCTCATTTCAATGACAATCAGGATTAAGCAGACAAAGAGATTTATATTCTTATTTTTAATTACAATAATGCTTAAATACTAAAAAAATCCCAACCAAGACAGTTGTACTCTCAGCTAACAAAAGACAAATTCATGTGTCAGAGTGAAAAAGCTTTACGTGGATGCAAAAGGACATGCTGGGATTATAAGTATTCAAAGTAAACATAAGTTGTTTTGATAATCAGTAAGCTACTATTGAATATTATTTATTACATAAATGATGGTTGATACAATTAGACCCATCTTCTGATGCACAGTAAGCCCAAGATGCAGCATTTTTGGACTGTGAATCTCAGCATGCATGTTTCTGTCTTTACTCAGAGAATGATCTGAGAAACTAAAAAAAATACTTAATTGTCCTCGTGTTGGCATGTTTCTACCCACTTTTGTAAGGAAGCTCATGTCCTTCTTCAACACCCTAAGTGTAGTAATCTGGTATACATAAACTACTGTGAAAATGAGCCAATGATTTTAAACCTACAAAAGCTCGGTCATTTGATGTAAGTTCATGCTCCTACCAAAAGGGCCAGTTCTCTAATTCGATCTAAAGCAATCACTTTTGCCCATTCTCCTTTCTTGTACCAAAAAAAAAAAATTGCCCAAGATGCAGTAAACTCAATGCAGGAACTAAGCTGGCTAACAGGTAACTATTTTCCTTTAGTGTTTGTTGATAATTGGGGGAATTGTGTAGTTTTTTGTTCACAAGGCATGTCCATCCATCCCCTGCCAGCACAGTGACTTGTTCATAGCTTCATGAAGAAAGCTACTGTAAACCAATGAAATCCCATTTTCTCTAGGAGTTTTATAGTGCTATTTTTAAAAATATTGTTTTGTAACAGAAATATTGTTCATCTTCTCTATCCTTAAATAGAAAGTGAATATACACACCACTAATGATGCTCCATAATAATGTGAAACAAATCGAAGTGTCTTGCTTATTATTTTCCTCATTTCAGAGTCAAACTCCTGAAAAAGTTGATAGTAGAACATAGATGTAAGAAAAAAACCCAGAATACAACAGTGAGAACTTTTTTTTAACACAAACTGCAGTGCACTTAAGCTACAATATATAAGGCTTTCAGCTGTCAGCATAATTATATCTTAAGACAGAATCAGTAACAGCCTACTCTAAAAAGAAATGTCACAATTTCTCTTTGTTTCTTTTTTACAGATGAAGCCAAATTCAGGCAATATGTTAGTCCAAGAAAAGTTTTTAAATTGAGAACGCAGATTTAATTTTCAATTTATTTGTTTGATATTATTTAAAATTTTTGCCAGTAGAAATGCTGCCTACTAGAAGAGTAAGATTATTTTTTCTTTTTGTGAAAATATTTAAGTAAATCTTTGGGTATATGCTGTCTAAATTCTAATACCTGCAAGATTTGAAAGGTGCATCAAAATACTTCTTCATCCATGTCTGTTTCATCTAAGATCAAACAAATGGCATTCCCTGCATAAAATGGGTGAAAATTTGGTCCCAGTGATGCCTGCAGGAGTCAATCCATAGACCCCCAAAGGAATCAGGCATTTTGTCCTTATTACATGACAGGCATTTAAGGGGGTCATGGCTCAGCACAAAGCTTTGGTATGAGAGAAGGCAAGTCCCTTATTAATAAAGAATTCAGTAACTCAGAGAGTCAGCCAGGTATCAAGTGCGCTGTGTAGCCATCCAGAGAAGCACAGGCTGCCAGCACAACTGCTAAAATCAAACATACTGTCCTAGTTCCTCATGATCAAGTGCAGTGAGTATGTGTTCGTTAGGGATTTTTATGTCCTAGGAGACAATCCAGCAGTACTATGACATTTCTTCCCCCCCCTCCATAAAAGATGCAATTTCTCACTTGTCTCTAGAAACTTAGGAAGAAGCACTTTAAAAGAAGTTCCAGACTGAAGCTGCCACAACTACCAAAAAAATCTGATCAGCTTGAGATAAACCCCTCTTTCACTGCCATAAACTTACAGCTGCTGTCACAAGGGACACATGGAGCTGGATTTCTCTCATTATAAAAGGAAATCACCCACATGGTGTTTTCTTGTTGAGACACAAGTTGCTGCAGACCAAAAAGGGAAGCATTTTCTACGTACATCTCAAAAATCATCAGTTTGGGGGTGTTTTGTGAAGGAATGACAGTAGGCCTTCCTTAATGCTGTTGGATGGAAACTTTTTTTTTTTTTTTGTGGTAGGAGACTGGTTTTCCATACGTTAGTTCAAAAGATTATGATTATATTAGTAAAATTTTAGCATATAGAATATTTACTGGGAATAATTTAATTATTAAAAAGGTACTTAAGTATTACTTACCTGAAAAATATCGTATTTGCTTCCAATTATCACCAAGGGTATTGGAAAAGGGTCAACTAATGCACTGTCCTGTTAAAAAAGATATAGGACAGTTAAGCTCTGTAAACAAACTGTAGAAGACTGCAACTGCTAAAGAACTGAAAGAGGTTAAAATAAATTCATAGAAGACAAGGTTTTCCTAACCTTAAGGTAGAGGAATCAACTTTATTGCAATATCCATATTATATTCTACCATTTTCCCATTTTCTTACTAAATGGTCAGGAAGTAATCCCTCTGAGCAGTTAGAACACTTAGTGGAATAAAAGGGCTTCTACACTATATATAACATTATTAGATGGGAAAGAAAGAGAGGAAAAACCTCATGTATTCATAGAACACTTGCCTGGCTGGATTAGTAGAACTGGCTTTTTGACACATTCACATTCTTTGGATAAAATCTAAAAGAATGCAGACAAAATCTTAAGAAAAATAAATTGAATGATTTGCTTGTGTCACACATTTGTCCTGCCCACATCATGTTTTCCAAACACTTAAACAATATTTAATGTGAATTTCAAATGTTTGATATCAGCACAAAGAGGAAACATCATCCAACAATCCTGAAAATGTGAATCAGTATCAATGGAGGAAAACAGGTCTGAGAGTGCAGACTTATGTGCTAAATAGCTAATGTAGGATAAAAATTTTAGTAAGTGAATTACAAGAATTCTCAAGTGATCTGGAAGGGTTGTATTCCATATGAAATGAGATAATAGCCTTGTGTGTTCAAGCAATCATTTATTCAAGCTGCTTTGGCTGCAGCAGTGCAAGAAAGATGTGTTGTAGCAGAGGTTGGTCCAACTGCTCCCTCCTAACCCCAGGTATTTCACAGACAGGTTAAATGACAGAATGTTGACAGAAGCTGCACATACTGAAAATCCTCTGCTTGGAGAGGAGAAATAATGGCTTCACTCATACACTGTCAAAGAAAAAGCTTTAAGCAAAACTATCACAACTTAAAAAGAGTATATAAGATATAAACTGAAAAAAAAAGTGTTCATTTCATAACTAAGAGGAAAAATTTGGGATAACATCAGAAACCTTAAAACTAGCATATTGAACCCTATTCATGTTTTGACTGTGGAATTTATTTTTGACTATGGAGTACTTTAGATGCATTCAGCCTTTTTAAACAGGGTTTAAATTTGGTTTGATATGTTTTATCATCATAGCAAGTAATTCTTTAGCTAGGCCGATGAAATGTAACTTAATCCTTAAAAATATAAGTATTTCATTGATTCCTGTTAATGATAAAAATACGTTTAGCCATTAAAAGGCACATAAAGATCTCCATAAACTATCATTTAATTTGACTATAAAAGATAGTATTTTCTTCTAATAAACTGACACAATTTTTCTTTGAACAATGATGAAAGTAAGAAGAAAACCAAGCAGTAATATAATATTTTATTTGCATTATTGATGTCTTTGATAATGGAAGATAAACAGAAATTTTATTCAGAAGGTATAATTGTGTTTCCTACAGTGCAAGAATAGTAATTTTCTTAACAAATAATAGCATTATTAGTTTTCTTTATTGCAATAAACTTGCAATTTTCTGATATGTAAAACCCTATATGAAACTAGACACTGTGGTCATAATTTATTGCCATTTATTTGTGCATGTAGGTGTTATCTTTTTGTGAATTACCTTCTCTAAAAGTAAAAACCAAAATAATCCCAATATCAAACCCCATATGCTAAATCTACGGAGTGCTGCATATCTTGCTTTCTCATATATTTTGAGTTACTTTTAAATTTCTGAGCTCTACAAGCACTTGCTGTATTGAAGCATTTTACAGAAGTTACAGTAACTAGATTTACATGCCAGGTCTTTGAATTGTTGAATACTTATTTATGCATTATATACAGACAACATTTGCAGAGGTTTAATGCACAATGACTTTTCATTTCTATTGCGCATAATCTAGTTTAGCTTTTCCAGAGATTTAGTTAGCAATTATGTTTAAAGGACTGATGTTAACATTTCTGAAACTTTATAATTTAATTAGTTGTCAGATTATCAAAAGGCATTGAGTTTGTGATAGACATTTAAATAAATGCAAAGTATATAGTCATGTTGATGGCTGTTATAACTATATTCTTTGCTTAAATTTGTACCTTCAGCTAGTCTCTTGCTAGATGACTTTTGTACATTCTAGTTTTCATCTTCATTTTTAAAAGATGAGGGGGAAAAAAAGCAAACTGCTACTCTAAAACTATTTCTTTTGATTGGTGTAACATGCCATAACAATCACATTAGATATCTAACAAAAAGATATAAGAAACCTTCTTTCCTTGTTTCTGCTCTTATTGAATTTTTATTAAATTGCTATAATTTTCCAGTGAACAGGTTCATCTACATCAAATGGATTTTCAGTCATGCATAAAAATCTAAAAGAGTTGTTTACGATTTTCGAAAGCATTATCTTTAACTGTATAAAGGCCTGTGACATCTGGAGAAAATATTAGAAGTAACTTACAGGGTGATCCCTCTGCAGATTGTTCCACATTCTCTGTTTAATTTCAGCAGCTACTTCAGGGTTTGTCTTTTCTAGTTTGGTTAAAATTTTGTTGACGTGGTTCCTGGTGACCTGCAGAAGGCTCTCCATAGTAGTCCAGAGTTCATTAGGTTTGGAGAGATCCAATACCAGAACTACAGCAAATGACCTATAAAATAGGCATTATTTGGTCACGTATTTAGCGCATGAGGCAGTCAGCGTTTTCATACAAAACCACACCTGTAGTGCAAATGTGAACATCTACCTGCTAAGATAGAATTAAATGTGACAGCAAAGCAAGATGGCTTTTAGGGATATGCCGCACTCTGAAGAAACCTTTCCCTTGTCTCTTGTTCAATACTATTATTTTGGCAACTTTCTATCAAGCATTGTTTTTGGGGACTCTCTTCAAACAGTAAAATATGCAAATATCCTCAGCCCTGCAGCTCCCTCCTGTACGACTGAGGACTTCTGCTGTTATGTATCCCTGCCATCTCATAAGTCTACAACCCCAGACCAAGCAATGTTAGCCAAAGGCTAGGATCTTTCCTAACTATTCCCTGTATTCCCTGTATACCTGGGACAGTTCCCTACTTTCATTATGCTTTTCTAATATGAAATGAAGAAAACCTGGTTAAGGACAATATTCCGTGTCATGGACTGTGACAGTTTGTTGGAACCTTTAATGGATGCCTGAGAAAAATCTTCGGAAAGATAAAAGAGTACCTTGGCTACTACCAGACTTTTAAAGGTGGATTGTTGATGAGAAATCTTTTACATCTGAAGTCCTCTCTTTCTAAAACCCTGCCTCCCAAAACACCAGCTGCATTTAAGTGCAACTGTAAAGATCACTGCAAATACAGTAATCTGAATGGATGCCATCATTCTATCCCATTCTAGCCTGACTTGAAAAAGGGGATTCCAGGCCAGAGTGGTATTACAAAAGCTACAAAGCAAACTGAGTGTTCAATTTGATTTTAAAATGCTGTGGGAAGAAAAATCTGGTGAAAAGTCTCTTGATGGAACTAGATATAGTTTATGGAACTTTTAAATAAGCAAATTGCTTGAGTACAATGATGAGAAAGCCAGTGAAATGCACTTATATTTGTTGAAATAGTAGAATTTTTACTGGCATTTTAAAATATTGCCTTGTGAACAGAAGTGAATTGTTCTTACAGAACATTGCTATCCCAGAAAACAATCTTAAGATGCTCCACATCAGAAAATCCTTTATCAGTAAAAAAGGAAGAAAAGACTGATGGAGGTAGAGCTCAATTAATTTAATTTAGTATGGGGCTCAAAAATTATACTTAATTTTTTCTCTCCCAAGCTCTTCTAGAGACAAAGAGCTTCACATGCCATAATGTATTATTTTTATTCTCTCTGTCTTAGTCTCTCAGCAAATAATGGCATTATCTCAGTAGTCAAAACAGAAGCAAATACACCTGACAAAAATTATATTCCTCCTTTTTCTCCCCCACAGAAGTTAAAGCTCAATACCAATGAAATAAAGCAATACATCATAATACAAAACTTGTCTTTTGATCCTTTTCTCCCCTTTCAACTCCCATCTTCCCTAATAAAAAAAACATAAAAAGCACGCCCTATCACCTTGTAATTTCTTCATGCAATTTTTCATGCATTTCTTCTTCTTATGCTATCCATTACTTTAATGATTTTTTTTCAGAACATTCTCTTAATTTGATCAAAAATTCTGTTTCCTTTTGTTTTCAAATAACTTCAGTAGAGCTCTGGTTCCTCCTGGAAATGTCATCTGTCTGTTGGGAAATGACCTTCTCATTAAAAGGTCATTTCCTAAAAATCCAGAGACCTTTTTTGTCAGTTTTTGGCCTTGTTTTTCACCCTAAAACATCAGTGACAGAAAGAGCATCTATGTGTGCACACAGAAGTAGGAAGCAAGATTTTATTTTTCATATGTCCCCAACGTGTTGTTTTGCTCTTCACTGAGCATAAAGATATTATGTCTTCTCTTTTTCTGTATTTCTTGTTCCATGTACTTAAGGCCAACCTACTTCTTCCATGTTTTGTTGAGATTACTTAGAACTTATTTAGGAGAGAAGCATGAAAAGGAAGACCAAAGCAAAGCATCATAGTATTACACTGATTCTTAACAAAACCCTGTAAATGTTCTATCTTACACTTTGAAAGAGGTTTTCACAAAAAAAAAAAAAAAGGAAAAAAGTCTAGAGATTACTAATGTTTGAAGGAAAGCTCAAATAAACTCTGGAATTGCAATATTTACACTTACCTTATGTTGTGGCTAGTGATCGGTATTCGAATGAGTTCCACTAATGAGGTTCCACCACCTAATTCCCAAAAATGAGCTACATCTTTAGGCTGCAAAAGAGTTTCTTTATGTTATTTTAGCTGTGTGTATATATATATATATAAAGATATGGTAAATTATACTTTATACTCACTGTATTGTGTCTCCTTGCTCTTCTTCCAAATGTATATTCCAAGGCTAATGTTGGCTTTGGAGGCTCTTCCCTAAAGAAAAAGTAACTGAATTTTGACAAGAGTTTCTAAAGAAAGGAAGTTAATTCTATGGTTCCTAAATTGTTCAGAATTTGGCTTAGAGACAGCAGCACAGAGAAGACACTTTTAGACAGGAGGTGTCAGGTACTGAAGACAGGAGAAGCAGCAGCACCAGCCCAAAGAAATGAATCATTTCAGCTAACACTGAAGAAGGACTGAAAGGGTCACCTGAGAGGTTATAATGAAGGGAAGTAAGTTCATACCTAAGTGATCAACCAGTCACAGAACACATCTGCATACATGCATTATGAATTATCACACAATACGAGTTTTTTAATCTACAGCTGAAAACTGCATTAAAATATTTAACACATACCTCTCAAGGCATCTCAGTATGATAGTGGTCTTTCCCTGGAAATTAAAAACAAAGAGGAACTCTACCATAGTGTCTTTAAAGTTGTATCACTAGTCAAATTCATTTAACATTCCAATAATAAAGTATCAGAAAACTGCAAATGCATGTAACTGTTTGCAGCCTTACAGTGGAAACTCAAGTCCAATTTTCAATCAGAATCAAGTTACTCTACTGTTATTATAAGTATAAACTAATAGACATGACAAATACAGTAATAGGAACACTGTACTTAAAACAGACATTAGTGATCAATTAGACCTCTGTAGAATGAAACTGTGAGATATTATGTCTTTAAAATTAAGTGAACCTTAACATCTGAAAATATGAGATGTTTCCCCAGACACAAATTATGTTTGAAAAGTGTAGAATTGTACAGTATTTAGATTACCCCATTTTTGTTTCCCATAAATAATATTGATTTTTCCCAAACTTCCCCTGGCTTGACATCATCATCATCATCAGGATTTTCTCTCTTCTCCACTTCAGCTATAGCAAGATCCCATAAAGTATCACTAGTTGGAAGAAAACAAAGTAAGAAGAGAATAATTAGAGAAAACACACACTTTAGGCCCTAATTCCTGAAAACACCTACATTAAGGTTATTGTGGTGTAGATTATTATTATTATTTCACATCACCTGTTCTCTGCTTGTTGAAATACTTCAAACCAGCTGAAGTGACATTCCTCAATAACCCCAGCAGCCACTTGCAGCACATACTTAGCACGTACCAGTTGTACAGCGGGAGGCTTTTTTGGAGTACATTTAGTCACAGAATCACAAAATCAATTAGGTTGGAAAAGACCCCTGAGATCATCTAGTCCAACCTGCGACCGAACACCACCAGACCGAGTGCCCCGTCCAGGCTTTCCTTAAAACACCTCCAGGGACGGTCACGGCACCTCTTCCCCGGGCAGCCCACGGCGGTACCGAGACACCACTAAAGGGCTGGGTGCCGTGTCGGGCTGCCCGCAGGAGCCCGCGGCAGGCCGCCAGCCTCTGGAGCCGGGCACGGCTCGGGGGGCTCGGGAGAGCTCCGGGGTGCTCTCGGTGTGCCGGGAAGCTGCTGCGAGGGCAGCGAGGGCGCCCCGTGCTCAGGTCCACCCGCGGTCACCTGCAGACCCCGTTTTTGTGGGGTCCCTTACAGAAGCAACAAGGACAAGGGCCAAGCGCGCCCCGCTGCCCTCGGCCCCGCTCGCTTTAGGGGTAGAGGCCGGAACGCCCCGTTTTAGCACTCCGTCCCTCCCTCCCTCCTCTTCCAGGCTGTCCCCCCCGGCCGCCAGTCCGTTCCCCCAGGGCAGCGGGGGCGATCCGCCGTGTCCAGCCCGGGCAGGGCTCCCGGTACCTGGCCTTCGGCATCGCTGCGCGGGCGCGGGCCCGGCGGCCCGTGGCCATGGGAACGGCGCGGGGCACGCCGGGAGCTGTAGTTCCGCGGGGAAAGGGACGGGCGGCCCCGCGGCCGCCCTCAGAAGGAGGGGCCGTGTGGCGGCTCCAGCCGGGTCTCGCCCGGTCTCCTTCTCGTGTGGCGGCTCCACCCGGGTCTCGCCCGGTCTCCTTCTCGTGGCACCCCCGCGGCTGCCTCTGGGCTCTGGGTTCCTACGCCTCCGTACCGGTGCGAGTGTGAGGGCGCTACTGTAGCCGCTCTTGCGAGGGGACAAAATACTGCAGCTGTGCAGGAAGCCAGGGATAAGTAAACAGCACCTCCGGGAGTCTTATTTGACCTCGGCCTTAAGCGCTGGCTCCTGATAAACTCATGGACCATAGTGAGCTTTGTTATAAGCGGGGAAGTGAAACGAGGCCTGAGTAGTTCCCGCTCCCTGTGAACTGCTGTGTAACACACAGTAAGTGTAGTTATTTTACAAAAATTATTTTGTAATGATTTTATTGTCCAGCGGAGGGCAGCGAGGGTAGGTGAGGGACTGGAGCATCTCTCTTAGGAGGAAAGGCTGAGGGAGCTGGGCCTCTTCAGCCTTGAGGAGACGCGGCTGAGGGGGAACATCACCAATGTCTGTCAGCGTGTGAAGGGAGGTGTCAGAGGATGGAGCCAGGCACTGTCAGTGCTGCTGAGCAAAAGGACAAGAGGCAATGGGTAGAAAGCATAATCCAGTCTCTGCTCAGTGGTGCTGAGCAAAAGGACGAGACAATGGGCAGAAACTGATGCACAGGAATTTCCAGCTGAACATGAGGAAGAACTTCTTTACTGTGCAGGTGACTGAGCACTGGAACAGGCTGTGCAGAGAGGCTGTGGTGTCTCCCTGACCGGAGGTATTCAGGAACCAACTAGACCCAATCCTGAGCCATGTGCTCTGGGATGACCCTGCTTGAGCAGGGAGGTTGGACCAGATGACCAACTGTGGCCCCTTCCAACCTGACCCATTCTGGGTTTCTGTGACTTTGTAGTTGCTAGGGGCATACAAAGTAAGACACTGTAACAAACAGGCTGGATTATTTCAAATAAGATTATCAAAAATCAAGTCAAAAAATGGTCGGCTTGGATTAGAAAGTAGGATTTAAATGGTGCAGTAAACCAGCAGGATGACCCTGAGTATGAAATGGGCATGGGATGTAAGTGAGCCCAACAAGTTTAAAGTGTCCTACAGAGAAGTGGCCCAAAATCCAAGATAGCAATTACAGCTCTCTTCTGTAGCTGAGGAGCTGCTTTGTATCTGGAGAGTGGAGACAGGAAAACATGACTAAAATCATTCAGTTACCCATTTGATCAAAGCCAGGAAAATGGCCTCATTCATAATGATTAACTCAGATTTCATTTTACCTGTTCCTTCTTCCTTACCCAAGGAAGGCTGAGTATCCTAACACTGACCCTAAGTAATGTTCATTCTTTTAATAAGATTATTTTTTTCTAAATTTAGCTTGCATAATCACTCAGTTTTAGTTCCAGAAGCCTTTATATAGCTATTTTTGTTGTTTTTGATTACTTCCAGGTTTTTGCATGCAAATTATCAGGAATTTGCTAACCTCCTGTGGAAACCATGGTCTTACTAATTAAAATCCAGAAAGAAACTTAATTATGTAGTATTATACAGTGCAGATCATGATGGTGTCTGTCTAAGTGCATTTCTTTAATGAATTTTAGTTCAACAGAACACTTCTGATATCTTGGTATATATATGAAGCCAGTGCTGATCTGTAATCAGCATCTACAGATAGCAAAATCCCTGGACAAAGCTGCTCTTGCTCTGCCAAAGACAGCAAAACCATGGTAGGAATTGCTCCTGGCACTATGACCTATGCAGCCATTACTGCAACAACGAGAGTATAAAAAGCAAAGTTTTTACAGTGATTTACTCGCTGTCGGAGGTGGCATATCTGGAAGATGCTGCAGTACAGATCTGAGCACAGTAAAAGTGTGTACAGTTAGTAAATGCACTAAAACCTAATCTGGAATTTAAATTGGAGTTTTCAGTATTTTATATTTCAACTGTGTTTCTTTTGCCCTAATAAACTGTGAAAAATACAACACACACACACACAAACTTCTTTTTCCCCTAATTCAGTATTACTGAGTTACTTATCATCTTGGTTAAAATTAACTCAAACTAATGGATTGCACTAAGCTGTATGGACTATTAAAACTCTACCTAAAGCTTTAAGTGGCGCATTCCTTTACACAAGAATGATTTTCTTCCTTCAGGAACCATTAAAACCTAGGGAAACTGGTAGTCTGACAAGGAACTTCAACACCAAATTCCTATCAGCCTTCTTTCATAGGGAAACATATGCTTTTATTTCAAATTTAAACAAAATTTAAATATAAAAACCAAAACCCATTAAACTTAGGGATTGTATTAAAACCTTAAAGCTTTATCCTTTGCCTGGTGTGCCACAGGAGTAAATGGGTCTTGCTTCTAGAAATCAGCTGTTTTCTTGCTAATACTGCTGCTCAAAAACTGACAAGGCAAAGTGAAGTTCAAGTAATACATTAATTTACATTGCATTCCAAACAGTCTTTTCACAGCAATGTGATTGTTTATCCAGACATTTGCCAGTGATTTTTCAGTCACTGTCAAGCTCAGATTCATTGATGATTTACACAGATTGTTGATTCTGACCACTAACTCAAAGCAAGCATGAAAGGTATTCTGAAGTTCATGGTAGAAGGTAAAGTCTCCTTGCATCTGCTAACATATTAATCCTATTAATCCCATCCTGCCAATATTTTTACAACCTAGGTTCTGCAAGCTTTGAGCATAGGAAGTTTTCCAGTGACAGTCCCAGAAGCTGCTGCTCATTGACAGCTCCCACAGCATCACCACTGCTGAGGTGAGAAAGGTCAGGTTCCTACCCAGGCTTTAGTCATGGATTAGGTAGCACAGTATGAATTTCTTTGGTGGATGACTTAAGGTTAAGACTGAGCTGTGGATCACTCATGAAGCTTGGGCTGGTGGGGAAGGCAGAACAGATTATCTGCTTGGACTGTGAAATTTTCAGCCCTGCTGTCTTGCATTGTGTGGCATTCTTTAAGTAGCCGTGGAGCCTGATTACTGTGGAGCAAGGCCCTGAGATATGCAGAGCTGTGTTTGGGAGTGTGCTTGCACGTGAAAGGTACTCCACTTGCTGACCCTGTTACCTTGAAGGGAAGTGTCTGCTGAGGTTACTGTCGCCACAGGATCCTCACTCTTGCTAATCAAGCTGGAAGCAGCTCAGTAGTTTAACACAGGGTTGTCACAGTAACTGAGAGTGCATTTATTTCGTAAAGTAACACAACATTTCTGGTAGTGTGACTGTGTGGGATTAATGGTGACCTATAACGAGCAGCTAGTAAGGCTGGAAAGTCAGGCCAAAAAAAGGGGACTAATGCATGAATTGCTTCTGATTGCCATGACGTAGGGACATACTGCAGCAGCAGGAGCTCAACAAAAAAAACCCAAAGCAGTGTCTATAGTTTCCTACCCAAAGGCAGGCATGAAGGTCATACTCTGCTCGTAGACTCTACACGGATTTAAAAACAACTGTTTGTAATGTTGTTAATGAAATCTCCAAATGTGCACATCAGCTGTTTGCATTGTTTATCATGTTGTCTCAAAATTCAACTAAGTTTTTAAAAACTACATTATCAAGCTCCCTAGCGAAATGCTCCCCTTTTTTTCCCTTCAAATAACAGAAGGTGATCTGCCACATTCATTTGAAACTGGACAATTAGGAAAGACTACTAGTTGGACTATTCCAGGTTATCATAATTTCATGATTACAAGATGACTTTTGTGTTTGTAAATTGAAGTTTTTAATCATATTTGAGCAGCTTTATACTGTAACCTCACTGATGCGGTAACATGTTTGTAAACACCCTTACCCCTTCAAATCTGAAAGTTAATTATTCTGCTGATTGCAAAGGGGTGTTAATTCCTAAATGAATTACACCATGGGATCTGTATCACTTCCCGTGGGGTGCAGCACAAGAAGTAATGCCGTTGGTCTCTTGTAGCTCCCAAGCTGCTTCCCTGGATGATGGCAGGGGACTGGCTGCCTAGGAGGAGGTAAAACTTCCTGCTGCTGGCCCTGCCTCATGGAAAGAGAAGGGTCTAGTGCCACAACCACCACCAAAGGGTGGAAGTTACCAGGAAGCCCTTTCCACCTTGCAAAAGGGAAAGCATCTGGATATAGTATGTGAGTTGTTTGGTTGTAATTTTCAAGAGGAAGCACTGGCTCGTGGTACCATTCATCAAGTAGTGCTTGAGTCCTGTGCACTTCAGTAGCTGTTGGCAGGACTTTGAGAGCTTTCTAAAGAAAGCCAGCTTGCCTGTCTGCCTTTCCCCCTTTTAAGACCATGTTCTCTTCATGGCCTTTATCTCCCTTCCAATCTATTCTAATTCTTCAGGAGGATACTGTATCCCCTGCTTTTAAGAGCGGGCAAAAAGCTGAAAATACCTTTTCTCTCAGTATGAGCATTTGAAATGTTTAAAGAACATAAACCAGAGATTTTTCATTGTGAAATCACTTCAGTTTAAGTAATAATCAAACAAAAACCAATGAGGACTGGCTGTAAGGGATTAATGATCCATGATCATTAACATGAGCCAAAGTGGAAATTCTAAAACGTCCATGAATCAATGATTTATATTTGAGTACCTTCTTCATGGTTGTACCTGAATTATCTATGAGAGTATGGTGCTGATCCATTTCAGAGCCTGCAGAAGTGGTTTATTTGCATTGGAACAAAAAAGAAGAGGACTGGAAGAAAAACAATGGATGTAATTTCTATACATTTGACCTCTGTAGCACTGAGGCTTGCACCTGAAAATGGCAACTTGAAAGTGCTCCTAGGTCCAATAGTGCAGATGCAGCATCATATCTTCAGTGTGCAAGAACATTATATTAGTATTATAATAGGAAATGTATAGATACAAATTAAAAACAAGAAGTAAATATTATTCTGACTCAATGTATATACATTATACATATTGTACACGGATTTTAGGCCTCCAAGTTTACTCACAACATTTCAGTCAATGGTCTTCTGTGTTCTTCTTGTGTTTTGAATTGTGAATCATTCTTGCCATCTGTATTATATTATTATTCTGGATTAAAGGAGAAATTAGGTGCAGGGTGTTGTTTAACAAAACTGTACTAAATAGAGTGCCTATCCAATTTAGATTATTTTTCAAAAGGCTGGAGCAGAGAAGGTTTATTTACAAATTTACCGGACCAAGGCTGAAGATACGCCAAGTAAAACAGCTGTATAACAAAGGCTAGAGTGTATCATGAGAATACTCTTTAAATTTATAATAGTTACATGATGTGCTTATGTGTTTGGTTTTATTTTCCAAAGGAGAAACAATTATACACAATTTGTTCCATTTAGTCCCATGATACTTCTATTGCAAATAAGGATGGTGCCGGAAGTGAAAAGTATTTTGTATTTGACTGCTTTTCAAAACAAAAATTCCTTTTCAAAATGAAAGTTATAAAACTGGTCTAATTTTGAAAAACAAGAGATGAAGAGCTGAAGACAGTTTGGTCCCTGAGAATATATCTGTAAAACTGTAAAATCTATACAGTTTTTTCCAATGACACCTTTCTCCATCATTATAAACAGATGTGGTTTTTTTCTGAGCTGTAGGCACAAGCAACCCCCAGTCAATGATAACCCTTAAACTGACTGATCATCTTTCCAGTTCAGGCCATAGCTTTAATTTAAGGGCTACTCCTGTTATATGCAACTGAATGAATGTAAACCTGTCCACCTTCCTTTTGTTTATGGAGCTGCTTGTGCTCTACATCCTGTACATCAGAAGGTTTTCAGTCCATGCAGAAACCCTCTAACAAGGATGCATTATCTCGATACATAATCCTTTCATAACAAAGTGGGACATTTAGTTGGTCTGTTGATTGCAAGAAGTGGCTGGCTCCCCATCTCCTTGAGTTTCTGTCCACTTTGAGGTGCTAGTAATGCTGGAGCAGAGAGGTGATGAGCAACTCCTTTCAGCTGATGAAAGTTGTTAATGTAGCTGGCAATCAGTAGAGTGATCTCAAGAATCTATAACAGGAACATACAAAACTCTTTGAAAAATACAGTGATGTGTTTTGACTGCTGAAAAAATAGCTAACTTTTTAGCAAGTGACAAGCACCATCAACTGGATAAGTACTTGTACTTTAACAAATTGATGATGGGGGAAAAGGAGATAACTAATAAAGCTTTTTTTATTGCTCCTTCAAATAATGTAATGTTATTCCCATCAGGACATATCAAAGATACTTTGTCTTCCACAGTCTTAAATGATTCAAAGATGACTTCTTTAATTTTGAGAGAGATGTTGAAGTCCAAAAGATGACACCCTGAGAAGTTTTGCCAGAGAACTCAGAGAGCTCAAGGTGCAGGGCAGATGAAGGGAATAAAGACTTTGGGGAGGTTTTTATCATATTTTTTCTGTGTGACCCATACAGACCTTGCTGAAATACTGCACAGGTTGCCCAGAGAAGCTGTGGATGCCCTATCCGTGGAAGTGTTCAAGGCCAGCTTGGATGGGGCTCTGAGGAACCTGGTCTAGTGGAAGGTGTCCCTGCCCAGGGCAGGTGGGTCAGAGCTAGGTGATTTTAAGGTCCTTTCCAACCCAAACCATTCTGTGATTCTATGAGGGCACAATCTGAGGGGAACTTCAACATGTGTATTTTACTATGCTTATTTGTATGAAGAATCATGTTTTGAACCAAATTTATATGTGGATTTTTGTATTATTTCATAAATTTGTTCAAACTAACAGCAAAACCTTTCGTTTTTTGGTTTTTTTTGTTTTTTCTTTTAATATAGTCAGTCTTCCCAGTAAAGGAGATAATCTAGATTTAAAAAGCAGGACTTTTTTTTTTTTCTTTTTTCTTTTTTTTTCTTTTTTTTTTTTAGGAAAAACATCCTAGGATTTCTAAGAAGTGACTGGTCTTTCAGATGTGTTTTACAATTTCACTGTAGATCCCAAATGTACTTTTTGAAAAATCCTCTCTGGTGCTGATTAGGCAGACAGAGTAGGTTTCAGGTACTGTACGTAATTTCTGTCCTTATCAGCCTTCTTTGTCCTTCTATGAAAAATCTGGAATGTCATAGACAGGGACATGGAAAGAAGAGGAACACATCGATATTGTCACAGTTAGCTCTGACATTACTAATTATTTGCTCTCTAAAATCATCTGGCAAAAGCCAGTAATCTGAGCAGGCTGGGATTAAAAAAAGGTGTTTCATCTTTTACATCTGTTAGGATTACCCACTAGATAGAGCACAAAAGCAGATGGAAACTGTTTTAGGTAATAGACCAACCTTTGGCTTTGTCATGGCAAAAAGGTGTTTTTCAGTTGATTTGTCCTTTGTCTGAGCATTGTTAACAACCAGCATAAAATCATCTTGATGGCCTCCAAAAGTCATCAGGCTCTTATATGTGTATGTTACTGTCAGTCGCTGAAAAAAGGAAACCCCCAGAACAAAACACAAAGCTGTTAAGCTGGACAATACAGGAAAAACATATTATGACAAATTCTTCTTTTAAAAATATAATTACACCTATATTTTTCAATGGAGGTAGCCTCTTATGAATCTTGTAATTAACTATGAATTTTGGGATAGCTTCATTTAGACCTTCATGATGAGGCGTTTTCACTGTAGATGATAACTCTTCTAAGTTTGACCTCTGTTTCTATTCCAAATTCATTAGATAAAAGATATAAGCACATTCAACTCAGGTGTGTAATTCCATTTACCCAAATCTTGATTGACTTTGAGAGAAGTTAATCTTACAAATTCCACTTGAAATTGAAGCTGCATCTAAATGAATTAAATGGCAGAGTATGAGACATCTGAAGGAATTTAACTCCAGGTATTCTTTTTGTGCAGTGATAGGTTTTGCAAACATAAAAATTAAATTCTGTTCTCTTTTTTTCACATCTCTGATGAAACATAAATGCTCTTCATGGCTCCTCAGCTTTTCATCCCTCGATTCTTACTGTTCAGGGTTTAACACCACAATAATGGCCTTTGAGTTAAGATCAGCATTTAATTTATTGTTATGCCTCACATTAATTTGCTGCAGATGTTTGCATTTAAAATTCATTGTCAGACAACATTTGTACAATAACTGACTCAGTGTCCTTCCTTAGTAAATCTCTTTTTGTCCCAGTTTTGAAATACTATTATCTCTACCCATTGCAGCATCATTTCTGATATCCCTGATCCTTCCTACAGAAAATCCCAGTGTTCCCTGGAAGCTGAGCATTCCCTGAATGTCAGCTAAGGCCTGCCAGTATGTAACCTGGCAATGCCCTAGAGAAATGCCATAGCTCCAGGAGCAGTGTTTGTAGAGCTCTCTTCAGTCTGGTGCAAGCACATTTTGCTTGTTTCCTGAGAGCTGCTGTTTCCTCTCTTCATGCTCTTTGTTTTATTATTTCTTTGACTGCAAAGAAATGTAATGAAAAGGCCCATATCAGCACAATTATAAAGCTGAGATTTTAATTTTCTGATATTCAATATTAGCACTTGCTAATAGCAGCATGCCATTCTTTTTCTTCGCAGGATATAAATGAAAGCAGGGATCTTCTCAGGCATTGCTTTTTACACTGATTACGAGTAGTTTTCTATGAAAACTTGTATTGCAAATCAAAGAAAAATCTGAGCCTAAAATGACATAATTAAATAACACTGGGTTATATTACCTACTATTAAACAAAAATAATACAAGGAAAATAACAATCTATTAAAGTAACTGCTCTTTGCAGAGTGTATGTATTATGAATATTACTGGAAAATTAAGTCTCCAGGAAAAGAAAATTAATGTTATTGTAATAACATTACAATAACTATGGATTTCCTGACATCTGAATGATTAAAACATTAACATTTCATTAAATGATATAAAAACTGTAGCTGATAAACAAAAATAAATTCTGTGCAAAGAATTCATTACTTACTTCTATTATTAGTGCTACTGTAATGATGATAACATTAAAGCGTTTTAAAATGAATGAATTTTTGTTTTAAGAGAAGGACTAGATAACTTAGCATGGACAGCTAATGCCATGTATTAGATAGTATGGTGGTGAATCTCTCCAAATAATTAGTACTAAAATCTATCTTGACCAAATTAGAAATAGAAATTTCACTTACCATGGAGCTGTAATCCAGGATGCTTATTCCATCTTCATGGACAGCAAACCATATGAAGGACTTCTCAACTGAGGCTGGTGCTAGAGGCTACAAAGAGAAATATTCTTTAGTCACTACTTCAAAATGAGGCAATATGTGAATAATTATTAATTCTCAGCTATTACAGACCTCTCTTCATCCACAGTTCTCACTTCAGTTCCCTCTCAGTGTAAATTTCAGGAAAGGAATTGAAATACCTGCCCAAAGCCATGTAGGTGGCCAGTGGCAGAACAATGAACTAAAACTAATACACTTGAAAACTACCCTGGTGCTTAGTCCAATAAAATATTAGTAAAATAGTCAGGTGTCTTGCAGTTTGTCCACTAGCTCATATATCTAAATACACAAAGAATAGAGTGCTGAAAAGCAATTATATATATACGCATATATATTTTTACACACACACACACACATGCGTGGTTTACCTATTAAAACTGAAGGCATGAGGTGACAGTTCTGTTTAACAGGGCTGTTATTTGAATCAAAAGAATTAAGGTACCAGTAGTTAAGAGAAATTGAGAAGGTGCCAGCATAGAAGGGAGTGCTCTAAGTACCCTTAACCACATTTAGTCCTTCTGCAAGGTTGAGCTTCCACAGCCAGCTAATGATACCTTTTCAATGTCTGTTAGTTGTCAGGTAAAAAGAGTCTACACCTAAAAGGCTACCTCAAACTAAGACAGACGGAAATGGAAACACAGATTAATAATGTAAAACGAGCAATGAGAGTATTGGAAAGTTACTATTATGATACACTTAGTACTATGGCTGTTATATTTCACCAGTCTATGACTTAAAAAGTAATTTGAAAGGAGGTTCAATCAGCTCATGTATACACAGTTATTTTTAACAAAATTTACTATAATTTGCAAATTATATTTATATTTAAGCCCCTCCTCCCCAATCAAACTCATTAAAATGTCTCACTTTTGCTGCAAACAATTTAGCCCCAAAGAAAGGCCATTTCCTGGCCACGGTGAGGTAAATGCGCACGCAGTCTGCGGCGCTGTGCCCACGCAGAGCCATCCATCTTGTCGACAGTCGCTGGCAAAGCTGTCTGTTGAAATGAAGGATGGAATTTACTTACTGAAGGCAATTCCAGTGCTTGCCCACAGCAAGTTTAATGAGCAACAGAAGAATCGATTTCTTAAAATGGTAATTTCAGTTAATACAAGGACTATCACTAATACAGTATTAAATAAATCCAAAATGTCATTTAGTATTTTAATGCACTTGAAAATTATGAAGTATCTTCTAATTTCTGGAACATTATGATTAAATATTGATGTAGCAGTTGCAGCATAAAGGCAGAAAGTCTGGGACAGCTTTTGACATGTCTCTACAGAGAATCAATGTACCTTTATCAGTACTCAACAGCTATGTCAGCTGTCATTCCAAAAATCCATCCAGCTTAGCACATATCTTTACCTGTGGCTAGTAGACACACTCCCTTTTAGTGTGTCTGGACACTGCTACTCAGAATGCTACTCCTGATGCACAGTGTGTTCACACTGGGGCTTTTTTTCTGGCTCCTTTTGTGAATGTGTGACTCCTTGGTGAGTTGGTTCAATACTACGGAAAAACTGATTCTCAAAAAACCCCCAGCTCAGAATACCTTTCTAGGACACTGGCCTGCAGGGATGACTTACCCAGCAGCCATAAGGTTATTAGATGTAGCCCAAGAAAAGGGAGGGCTAATGTGTAGTAAAGGGAGATCCAGCACTTGCAGCTTTGGTCTTACTGTTTATGAAGTCAAACTGCACGCTTAGCAAAAAAAAATACAGGCAATAGGGCAGGCACAGAGTGATTCTTGCCATGCCACAGATCTCCAGCTCTGCCAGCTGGTAGCGTAGGACTACTTAAAGAGTTCAACAGATGTTTCACTTTTCCTCCATGAGTTAATCTAATCTGAGACCTTTTTCAATTTGTTCTTTGAAGTTAATTGCATAAGTCTGAATGCCCCACTGGCTTTTGAGTATGTAATAATGTTACTATGTTCATATAATAATAGCTTTAAATTTTCTCAACCTGAAAATTTTCTGTACTGAAGAACATTTCTATGATGTTTACTGGACTTCAAAACAGCTGTATCACTGATTTTGGATAATTTATAACACCATTCTACTCATTTTCATGTCAGTAGGTGTTGATTTATATGCCTTGTAGGTTATTAATTTTAAATAAAGTGATACCTTACTAGTAAGTCCACTAAGTTACACATTGCCAATTTGACTGGCTGCCAGAGATTGCACACTAGAATAACAAACAGATCACGTCCTCATGTCCTTTGCTTCATAACTCTTCAGTTTGTGCATACTCAGACCTCGTTTAGATTTGCTGTGTAAGAAAAATAAGAATTTCAAAATCGCTGGGTTTTGTAACACTATGTAGTAACTGCTACATCTTTTGCTGGAATGTGTTATTAATGATGGTTCTTTGTTTAGATTAGAAATGTGCAGAGGAAATGAGTTGTTTAGATTAGCAAGAAAATGAGTTTCAAACACGGGTTTAGGCAAATATAGCTCAACAATACATTATTCCTGATGACAATTTAAAACTTCTTTGTTTCACTCCTAGATCTTTAGAGAATACGACTCAAAAAACCTCATCTCACCTTAACTGTTCATCTGAACAACCTTGCTTGTATCTCTTAGGGTAGAATCTCTCCAAAACTTGCTTTAGTGTTTGGTTGGACTTGGATTGGGAAGTGACTTGCCCTGCTGGAGTTGAGAAAGGCCGTTCAAAATCTCCAATCTCTACCTAAGGGGAAGACCATTAAAAAAGTTTTTTGTTACTCTAGAGTAATTTTCTAGCTGGATATTATGAACTATCTTCTGATCTGTTTGACCAAGTATAAAAGAAAACATATTTGTCAAATAATGTATACTTTTCACTGATAAAAAAGTCACACTAGTGATTTTCCCTTTCTTATTTTGTATATCTACCGTGGAAAAAAGTTAAATATCAAACACAAATGGTACAGACATAATATTACTTCTGCTCTTAGATTGCCATATCTCCAGCTGACACAAATCAATTTACATTTATTGAATAACAACATCAAATTACTTTCTCAAAACCCTTCATTTGAGCTTTTAATTTTAAAAAAATAAAACATCAAGACCACGTCTAGTAAAGGACTCTGAGACTTCCATTGAAGAGCTGTTACTTTGGAGAATTAACTTGCAGAAATCATGGAAGGAATAGTGAATGAAGAAATGGTACATGGTTACATGATATTAAATGCCAGAGGGCCTTGCTGTGCAAGAGGGAAAGCACAATTTAGCCATACTGGTGCCAGCAGCAGCAAATGCTCTAAAGCATTTCCACTCCAGTTAAGAATTGCCTTACACAAAGATCCCAGCCCAGTCTGTTTCCTGCATGCTCAGATGTAAAAGGTGAAGGTCAACTGAGTGTCAAGCAATCCTGGATCAGTTTGTTTAAGATTTTCTCCTAAAAAACTGTTGTGTGAGTTATCCGTGCATAAAGATTACCTGAGCTAAAAGGGCTGTCAATTCCATTGCTAATTCTTTGTTTACAGGGAAAAGTCCATTGACTATTTGATCATTTGTCTGATACACTAGCAGCAGCTTCTCTCTCTCTGTCTCCCCATGAACTTGAACTGAAAAATAAAGCCTACAGAAAAGACAGAAAGTTATTAAATGAAGAAGATACGGAAATGCATTAGCCCTGAGGATTAGCAGTATCTGCTCTGAATGTGACATGTTTATTTCAGCAGCAAAACACATTAGCAGAGCAACCCTTGTACTTGAACCAGTGGGTAAATATTTAATGTCAGTCTTCTGACTTCAGTGGGGATTTTTTGCAGCCCTGGTTACCTCTTAAGAACTAAAAAAAGGTAACTCTATTTAAAAAAAAAAACACCAGTTACACCCATTTACTATTTCTGTTGCAAGCTTCAAGTCAGCCAGTGTTTCTCAGATGAAGAAACTCAGAAACTGAAAAACAAATCTCAGGACAAGGCAGAGATATACTTGCTAAACAAACCTGTTTTTGTAAGTAAGGCGGACAGTCCTTGTGCCTTCACATTTCCCAGGGTGTTGTTCTTTGGAGGCTTGCTCCCATTTTGAAATAATGTCACAGATCTAGAAGGAAAGCAATACTAAACTGATTTGGCACATCTTCCTATTTGAAAACACCTTGAAAAGAAACTGTCAACTTATTTTAATGTCCTCTACCTATCACCTATTAGATACATACACAGCTTGAATTTTTAAAGTCACCAAAGTATAACTTTACTTGTATTTCTTAGTCAAAGTGTTTAATAATTAAAATTTTTTGGTTTTGTTTATCCTGCAACACATGCACTTCCTTTGGAAACAAGCCATAACATGGAAAGGCCACGTACTTGATTTAGCAGCTGCCAATGAATGTGTAGTAACACAGAGTGAGTTGTTATATAATTAATCAAATGCCTTTGATCTCTGCCTTCTCCTTCTAATACATGCCCAAGTTTTTTAGGTCCTTTCGCATGAAGTTTGTTAAAAAATGAACCAAACAATCTGTATAGGTTGGTGGGTGGGCAGATGGAGAGGAAGTAGATCCTAGGACCCCAACTTCATGTCACCATTCCTTCATAAAAGAGCCTTCCTGGAAGCAGTAATATGAGTAGTTTCTAAAGTTACAGTTACCTAGAAAATAAGTACATCTTTTATAAATTTTGCTTTCCATATGGCAATTTTTCTGATTGTGTTGACGCCGCTTGTTTATCACCATGGCCAGGTTGTACCACACCTTGTAACTCAAAAGTGCAGCTGTGAACATTGGCCAAAGGGTGCAAAAAGCTACTTGGTAGAAATACAAAAAATTAATGATTCATTAGTTGTTAAAAGATTTGGAAAGTATCTAGTATTTTACTAAAGCACATATTATATTGCATTTTGTCACTCTTTACTGCTAAGAATTTAATTCTAGCAATAGAAGGAGCTAAAATTTAGAATTCAGGACAATGGCAAGCCAAAAATTGGAAATTTCTTAATCTGAGCCTTAAGCTTATTCTGTATTAGAGAAGGAACCTTTTTTTTTTTTTTAATTTCCCAGGATCTCCACCCCAGTATCAATGACTTCTTGGACCTCACATGGTCATCTTTTGGAGCTATATCAGAAATGTTGACTGAAATCTCTAAATCCATGTTTGACTCTAATGCTCCTTAGTTTTAAAGAACTGTAACAGCTTACTTTTTGTTTTTTAACACAGCTGTTACTTCTCTGAATAATATGGATCTCTTGGAGAAGGCTTTTAACTATAGTTCACTGAATGAACTTCAGCAACTGAAAAAGTGATCTTTTAAAAAAATCTTTCCTTTCACATTAAGAAAAAAAGACCGTTTTCAGCCTGAAAAATGTTTTCCTTTACTTTGTCTGAAGAGATCTCTGTCAAATGAAGATACTTTATTTTTTTATATGCACAGCCCATTAAAGGCTTTTGTTTACCTTGATGTTTCCTTGAAGACAGTGCTCTATATCCTTGCCAGAGGGATCATCAGAAAAAAGTGCAAATCCTGACTGAGCTGGTTTCCTCATCCCTGTATCTTGGTTCAGAGTGTTCAAAAATTCCTCTACTGTGGTAGAGGCATCAAACCCAACAACCTAAAAAAGAAGGCAAAATGTATTTTGCTAATCAAAGTCATACTCGTTCCCCCTTTAAATCTAAGATTTTGAAATGTAATACTTATGGAATAATGGTGGAACTGTAAGACCCATTTCATCCATGCCTGTAACTGGAAATTAAAAATTGCCATAAAGGGCCTGAAAAAGATTTCCACATGGGAAGAATGTTTAGTGGAATTGGTTTCCTTGCACTTGTTACACTTGGAATTCTATTACAGAATTTGTATGACAGATAGCAGTCTAATATCTGAGCTTTTTGTGAAAAACACCACTCGAGAAATGAAGATTATAATTTCCTATAACTTTCAATATAGAGCAGAAGCAAATGAGATCAAATTTTTCATCATGTGCAACTTTAGAGGGATATCAGGTGACTGGCATTTCTAAAATAGTTCATGAATGTTGCTTTGTCACATTACACAGGTCAGTAATATACAGAACCTTCTAAATTTTACTTCCCCAGATATGAACTTTTGTTTGCTGTGTCTTGAAGCATTTTAGCAAGAGATGGCAAATAGCTTCTTTATATATAACAGTGGCTGATGTTCACTTAAGTCTGTATTGAGAGTGTTTTCCTGTATTTGACATGCTGAAAATGTTTTGGTAAAAAAAAAGTCTTGAAAATGCATCATGAACTATTGTTTGAACTTCTCAGTGCCTGGCATTAAAATAAAAAAATCTGATGACTCTTCAGAGATTATTACAAGATTTTTTAATACCACTATAATTGTTATTTGCTGATCCCACTGAAGTAATTTATGTATTTAATTACAATTTTCTTAGCCCTTGTAACTATACAATTTTGGGCAGTAAATAACTAATGAGCAGTTACTCCTTTTCTTCTCCAAACTTCAATTTTGAAACCCTTTAGGATGATTTTAAGGATGTTTTTTCCTGTTTTACTGCGCTAGCAGTAAGCAATTAAGAAACTTAGATGCAAAAAATGTAAAGTACTTCTGTGACAATCTGAAATTTAAAAAAAATTGATATAGCTTTGATTTCATATAAAAAGTTGCTTTCTATCTAGGAATGCTATGAATTGTTAAAACTCTTCTCAGGCATCTCTCACAGCTGGAAACATAAACCAGGATGTGAAGCAGCATGCTTGGAAGCCCATGGAATGCTTCCTAGGGGCTTTGACTAATGATGTCCCCAGAGAGTTAAGAATGAAGCCATGTTTGTTCTGTAACAAATATGGTTATCCTTCAGGACTGATAATGGGAATTACAGCTGTGCTTCCAGACCTTCACTGAGATATTTAACTTCCAAGATGTCTGATGAAAGGAAGTGGAATTTAATACCTTTCCTTTTCCTTCAGTCTAATTCATTCATCTGGTGGTCAGGTTAAATAAGAAACAGAGTTTTGGCAGTTCTCACTCTTACAAGGTTTTACTTTTTTCTTTCTCTTCAAGATTTTACCCCAAACTTTTACTCTTAGTTGATCAAATCAGATCACAAGTGCTTTGTGCCTGCCATTGCTGGCACTGGCACAGGATGAAACTTGAACCATGTTTACCTTACTCTTTTTGATGTACTGCTTCGTGTATATGCTGACAGCAGGGGGTTGGGAGAGCTCAGATTTCGTGGCCTGCGTGACATTACCTGATATATGCCATTCATGAAATGAACTGGAATACTGAAGGGCAGGGAATGGTGGTAGGGATTTCTCAGGAGAGTGGAAAGGATTTCCATTCTGGAAGGTCTGGCTTCTCGGTCTCCATTCTGCTGGGTCCGTTCTACACAGCGCTGGCAATATATAGCGTATTTCCCAAATTCAGTCCTGTGGCAAAAAGAGAAATAAGGCAATTCCTGGGCACTGATTGAAAGGATAGTAAACTGTGAGTGAACATTTCTGCAGAGGACAGACGGGAGGAGCATGCAGACTTCACTCTCTGAGATTTCCAACACATTTTTTTACACGTGGAATTAGAAAGGGAATTAGTCTACTGAGACCAGCAGAATTGTGCCAAAGATGAACATGGCTCAGGGTGTGTTGTGTAACTGCCATATTTTGGTTTTCACAGTTTTGCAACATACAGTCAGAGTATGCACTGCAAAATATTGGGTTTTTAAAACTTGTAACTTCCCAAGTGATACACAGAAGTAACGTACCATATTTTAGTAGCAATTCTACTCAAATTAATTTAAAAATATACGTCAAAAGATCTGATATATTACAAGAAAGATTGAAAACTAGGTAATTCAAAAAGACCAGTTGACTAGCTGGGTAATAATATTCAGGCACACCTGGAATCTGCATTCTTCTTCAAGTGAAGTTTAAGAAGCCAAAGGAATGGATGCTGGGGCAGGAAGAGTCCAACACAGAGGGCCAAGAGCTGCAAGCCCTGAATAAAAGGAATACATTCACTGTTTTAAACATCCTACAACATAAAACTTCCTGCTGCGGCTGCTGGCCAGCAGTGCAGCTTACTGTGCCAAGTTGAGACTGCTGAAATAGGAATGAAAAAAACAGAGAAAAAGCTGAGTAAATAAGCATATCACCTCATTGAAAGGCCCAATACTCTCTGTCTATTTACATGTGTACACCAAGTTTCTTTTGGGGCTGGAAATGGGAAAGCAGCTGAGTTTGTATAAAAAGCAGTTAATACAAAAGAAAAGAAATACTTAGACTGCACCAAGCATTGTGATATGAGGACAAGCCTGTGCAATTTTAATTCAGCTCTCCTGTTACACATATTATGAAGCAACACATATGACATTTTGTCTCCTACCAAATTTACAGTAACTATTGAAAAAAACAGTAATTCAATATTTTGGTATATTGTTGTTGCTCAGTATGTATTCATTGGTTTCACTTAATACAGAGTGCTCTCATGTACCCTGATATACACTTACTAACATTGCAACTAGTTTTCTCACAATCAGTATATCAATGCTTCACACTAAGGTTTAAAAAAACAGTGTTTCTCTATCTTGATTTATCTGACTTGTCTGGTATTAAATAAAATTTGACAGCACTGGCACAGATACTCCCTTTTATCAAATATCTGTACTTTGATGGAGGATAGCATTGGCTCTGTTGAAGGTATACACTGCAGTAGAAGCAAGGGCAGGAGACTGCAGTGGGAATTTAGGACTTAAAATACTTAGTGTAAGGCTGAAAACATTTTAGTGCATGTATTAGCTCTTGACAATCATTCCAGGGTGTTAGGTAGGTGTTAGCATAATAACAGGGTGTTAGGAAAACAACAACTTATTTATCTTCATCAGAGGGAAGGCCTTGCCAATGGTAAGAAGAGTACCAAAGAAGAATTATAGTAAGTTTAAATTCCATCAGCCATACGTAGCTTCAGTGTGTGCTTTGTGAATGTTTTGGCAATGCACACATTGAATCATAGAATGGAAGGAACCTTAAAGATCATCTAGTTACAACCCCCTGCATTGGTCAGGGACACCTTCCACTAGACCAGGTTGCTCCAAGCTCAATTCAACATGGCCTTGAAAACTTTCAGGGATGGGGCACCCATGGCTTCTCTGGGCAGCCTGTTCCAGTGCCTCTCCACACAGCAGCCATCTCCCAGGTACAGGCTGTTTCTAGCTAATAGGTATGCTGCTGGCCATGTGCTACTTTCTATGGTAAGAGAAAAGCATGTCTATTACAGAAGCCTTGATATGGTAACTTCTTTCTCATTTTCTGATCAATATCCTAGTTCTATAGGCATTTCTCCATCATAAGTGTAACATTCCAGTTCTGTTAATTCTATGCAAGCTCCAAGTACTGGCTTTCCTTTCAATTCCAGTTCATTTCACATCTGGATTAGGAGTGAATAGCAGGCAGTGGACAAAGGGAGGAATTTCATGTATTAATAATGTAGCATTCAGAGTGAATGCAGAGCAGCATGGCACACAAGAGGGGACATCTATCAGAAGCCCTAAGCCTTATCTGATATTCCACTACACGACACCACGGCTTTACTTCACACTCATTCTCTCATTCACACTCACTCAGTGGAGTCATTTGCTATGTGGTTTAGCCCACCAAGCTTCCTGAGGCAGCACCTCTCTTAGGAAAGAAGCAGTAAAAAATAATTAGGTTTCTTACATTCTTACTTAACACTTGACTTGAAGACAGCCCATTTTATATCTACCCTTTACAGACAACATGGGCAGAGATATATTCTACCACCACATACACATACTTTGTTGGACAGCATCAGCTTTGTTTCAGGAAAACACAGCAGCAGTGAATTTGATCTCAACTCAGCAGATGCTGCAGAAGAGCAGAGCCTCTTTACCATCCTAAACACTGTGTGTAGTTCCTTCACTGCTGCTGAAATCACTGCCATTAAAATACTGGGTTACCTGTATTGGTCCTGCCTGGTTTTGTGGATGTCGACGCCTGGTCTGTTTAATAAGTTGGCAACAGATCTCATTTTGAAGTTCAGGATGTGTGAGGCAGATCTGCAAAGCACTTTGGGCCAAAGATACATGGTAATCAATGGCAGGAGAGTCAACTGCAGCATTTATAAACAACTGGCAGGTCTAGATATAAAACAATAAGCAAGTGAGTTTACATACAAGGGAGCTTCACCAAATCTTTAAGATATTCTGTAAATCAAAAGTGTACTTTAATTGAAATCACAATTAGTAAGTTTACCAATAGACTTGGAAAACTCTGCTGGTTCTGCAAAAAGGGGTGAAAAGGGGCCAGAATAGATGAAAATCTATACAGAGAGACTTGAGATAAAACACCCCCTACAACCCATGCTTTTCACTCTGTATCTAATAGAGTGAAATGTAACAGGAGTTGGAACAATTGTGGTAGCAGGCAAGTTTAAGGACATGCTGAACGCAGCTCACCCCGCTACAGGAATTAGAAATTCAATGTCTACAGCTCTCAGTGCCAGACAGTGTAAAATGCTTCTGTAAGTAGTGAGCACAGCATGGCAGCAAATACACAGATAAAAAATCCCTAACTCAGAGCCATTGATTTACATCTTGGCTTTCCATGGTATTTTTACTGTAGGTTAAGTATGACCTTGCCTCTACCCAGTACTGTCTCAGGAAAGCCAGCATTTGTTGTGCTGTGTTAGAAGAAAGCATATATATCAATTGTTGCATTTACTGTATACAATAGTTGAATTTTTAAGGGATATAAGCAAAAATACAAGAAGTGGATGGAAACCCAATCTACTTCTAGTCTATTTTTATCATAAATGGGATAACTGAAACATGATGTGATCTGTTTCTAAATTCCCTATCTGACTTCTAAGCTGTTTTATACGAGGTTGCAATAAAGGTCATACAAGTAATCTCTAATTTATTTACTTTAGGCAAGTGTCTGTGATTTGAATTAGGTCTGAAAAGTGATTTCCAAGTAGATGTAAATTTGTTTTTATCACAGAAGTACACTTCCTTGTAAATTTTCATGCTGCAGGATTGCAGAAAAGAAGATGGATGTACTTCTTTGAAGTGCTTCAAACATCCCAGAGAAACAAGCTGGAAAGTTTGCCTTAAAGTGTCCATGATGAAACATCCGGTGCTTGTCTTGAATTCCTCTCTAGATCTGAACCATAACATCAAAATTCTCCAGATAGCTGATGCTTCAGGGAATTTTTTCTTTAGACTCATCTAAGTTTTGTGGAGAAAGTTCATTTATCCAACCTCTGTGCCTTCCAACTTGTAATTTATTTCACAACATACAGGCAAAGGAACAGCAAATTTTATCTTGCTGCTGAATTAGCCTTTATAGCCTGGAAGCAGGTTAATGGCATTGCACATACCCCCTCTCATAGGCATCAACTACCTACCTGGCCTTCAGCTGGAAGCTGTAAGGCACACAAAATTTCTAAAGAACCTAGCTGTGGCTCAGTGGTTGTGAACCAGTATGTGTCTTCTAATCATAAAGCATTTTTAGTAATCATAAAGCATTTTTACCACACTGGAACACATATATATGTATGTGTATTTTTAAAGATCTGTGAGAATCTTTAAAAGTGGACTCAACTCTTGTGAAATACTTTTAATAATTTTTCTATGGAATATTTTCTCTATTTATATTACTGAATAACTGCTCTTTTAAGAATAGCTACTTCATATGAAGTATGAAGTATTTTTCTATTAAAAAGAGCAGTACAGTCCCTGCTTTCTATCTCAGTTTTAAATAATCCATAACTTGCCTAAACTTAAAATTTACTTTCTTTTTCTTCTGATTTTTAAAATATCTCCCAGATTTAAATGTATCTACAACAAAACTTCTGCCTATGATTTTTTCCCTGAAACTAACTCAAAAAATAGTATTTCAGATACAGTTTTCTGAATGCAGAGATCTGTCCATGCTGTTAGATTCTTTGGACCTATGAACTTCAAGGTAAAATTATTGTCACTCATGATGGTCATGGATTTCTCTACTAACTTGCATTTTATCAATAACTTATCAAATAAGCAGGAACACCAAAAGCTGAAGCCTAAACTGCACCCTCACAACTAAAGGTTATCTTTACATTGGAAGTGATAGTCTTTGGTGAGGTACTAGGGGCACATTTTGCTGCTGTCTCTTAGTTACCTCCACTGAAGATAAAAAAAAATCTCTTTTTTCTTATATCTAGGAAGCCAACTAACAGCCATGCTTTAGCAAAGAGTTAATATAGACAGTTAATAAAAAAGGCATCTGCTATGGTTTTACCTTAAATAATTTAATTGCTTCAGTTTGCAAGGCTTCTGATGGCAGTGTTGTAAGAGGGGAAGTAATTCCTTCTTTGCTATGGCAAAGGGTAGGATGTCTCCAAATTTGAGAAGCTAAACGGATAAAATATATACATTTTGCAATTAATTCAGTTCATAAGTACATTTACTAAATAAGCATTGGAAGATCAGTATGTTGAAATAAAAATAAACTTACAGGCATCACCTTCCACATTCAATAATTTGCAAAGAAGTTGTTCAAACTCAGATCCAACATTTACACTGGTACTTCCAGCTGCAACTGTCAGATGATAGAGCCACGTGTCCTAAAGCAGAAAAACATAGCAGCTCACTCGTTCTGTGCTGGAAGGAGCTGCTTCATCAAGATTCTGCTCTCAACTTAAAACCCTACCATGAGCTCCTTTTGAAGCCTAAACGAGTTTGCCTTTAGTTGAATAAACACACATTCATGGTCTCTATGTTACAAATACTAAGCAAGGAAGATTGGACAGGGCTCTCCAAAAGTTTTTATCGTCAGAAGTCATGTCTAATTATCAGGGCATTCTTCCTTTCCTCTTCCAAAAGTTTACATAAATAATTTTTTATCACTGTCAGATCCTGCTAATCTGGGGTAAGTCCAGAAAGCAAAATGAGGTCTACAAGATTTCTTGGAACAATGAAGCAACAATAATAAAAATGGTTTTAACCCAGCTTCTCAGTGCTCCTTTACTACAGTAGGGCAAGTCTGTGCTATGTTAGTCTTGTCAGTGAAAATGGACACCAGTACCCTTTAGCCTCTCAGCTACAGCTCTGTCTACAAGTTACTGTATGTGAGCAAAATTCTCATTACAGCATAAGTAGATGGTGCATAAGACATTCTTCACCACTACTTATGTAGGCAAGCCTGCATATTTTTGTGTATTTTAACAAGGATTACCTACACTAGCATTGATTTGCAGACAAACTCTGATCGATATTAATAAAGCAGAACCTTCTCCTTATGACATCAAAATACAAGCCAGGTAACTTGTAGCCCTTGTCCTCCTCTTGAAATATTCATATCACAGCACCATACTCATAGATGTGCTACTGAAACTCAATAAAAATATCCATTTATTACCTTCTCGTGTTTGGATCCTATAAGAAGATAAGTTGGTCCTTGGTCTTTGGGGTGGATAACAACAGTGTAATGGGTTGATAATAAACTGCGACCACTGGCTTCGTAATCTTCATCAGAATCACAGGATCTATCAACTTCTTCAACCTTTGCCTCAAAAAGCTTGATTTGACCAAGAGGAAACTAAAAGTAAATATCAAAATTGGTGAAAGGGGTAATGTTTATTTCAGTGCACACTGATTTTGTATTATATATTACTATATTTATTATTATACACAATTTTTTCTTATTCTGCAAATAGAAATTAAAACGTGAACTACCATCTGTACCCATTTGTATTTACTCATTTTCAGTCCTGCCAAGGAATGTCAGATAACCCAGATGTTGCAGAGAGCAAAATGAGACTGATATGTGCCAAAGTCTGAAAATGAGGTTTTCAAAAATTCTTTTCCAGATCTGCCTCTGTATATAGCTAATGCAATAAATATATGTTAGGGTGAGAGAAGGCATTCTTCAGAGTTCCCAAACCTGGTTCCAAGCAAAAATTTCCAAGCTTAGAACTTTAATTATGATCTTGTTATTTTAGAGGACAGGAATGTATTGTTGATGTATATGGTTTGTTCATACTCTAAATTCAAAAGGTAAATTTTTTGTGTGATAGACCTTCTAGTTGGTTTCTTTCTCCAGGCTGAGAGAACACAGAGCTTCACTGCTGAGATGTTTATATAGTTAGCAACATTTAGCAGAAAATATTTTATCTAAAAAAGCCATTCAAGAGGAAATTTTCACAGAAGTAATTATTTCATAGCCCTTATCAACAGGAAGCCTCAACAAATATAAATACAGCATGAAATCTCTTCACAACTGGGTGACAGAAGTGAGAGAGGCTGACTGGCTGCTCTACACAAAACTCCCTCCTTTCCCACAGCACCACTGGTATGGATTAAAAAATGATGTGGTGATTTGTATTTTCTGCAGTGCTTCTGAAGCATTCAACTTTTTGAGTAAGATAAGATTCTGAGAATCAAAAGATGTCATTTCACATGTAAGTAGTCAAGATTGATTTATTCACCAAGTTTAACTAAAACACAATTGGCTGGCTTTTTAGTTTGAATTCCATTTTGAAAGGAGGTCAATTAAATGGACTCCGTTATTGTATTAACCACTGCAGATTGTGTAATTTATTTCTGCACAGCCACAGTCAGCTACAGAAAACATGATTTTAATTAGCATATTGTTGAACATGAGAAATAAAGTAGCTTTGGAAAACTTTTCATACATCCTCTGCTTACAAAAGCTGAATTCTCATTCTCTTCCAAGTTAGGGAACTCGTTTCAATTTGACTTTAAAAGGGCAGCTAAACTTCTTCCAGATGTGAGGGAAATATTCATAAGAATCCAGTAAAATTCTTCACTAAAGAGCATGCTAAAATGCCCAAATATTCAGTGGTAAAAAATGTATAAATTCAGATATGTTAAACATAGAGATTTTTCCCTAGGAGAATTTGTAAGTTAATTTTAATGTCTCTGTAGGATGAGCTTGAGATTATACTCTAGCCAGTTGATTCCCAAACCCTGTTTTACATTGTTTTAAAGAGCAATTAAAATAAAATATTTTGATGGATGGTTACTGCTATCTTATTCATACAGTTCTAGAAATGGGGTTTCGTTGAGGTTTAAAATGGCTATAAAAGGAAAGGATGACAAAGGGAATAACTGGCTCTACGCAAAACTATGAATTACTGACTCCAGTGTGATTCTTTTCTTAAAACAGAAGTACATATATGAGAATTTCTACTGATTTTTAATAATGGCTAGTGGACTGTTCAAAATCCTGTTTCCAACCTGCCTCCATTAAAAAGATGTTTCTTGGTGACAAAATAAAATGCCTTGGGAGCAATGGGACAGGTGAAAGTCATGTCTAGGAAGTGTCCTAGCTCTTGCAGCACTGTGGACGTACAGTGACATACCAGCAAACAGGATTTGGAAGTCAACTGAGGGACAGAAAGAACATTTAAATTCTTGAAACTTGAAGTCACTGCCCACTGCAAGAGACATGAGAAAGGGTCTGTTTCCAGAACTACATGACAGCAGGGTCTTTTCTGATGCCTGTCAGAAAGGGACACCTGAACTCCAGGCAAACCAGTGCCCCCTTCAGCTAGGAATAACATGCATAATATGTATCACATCCTGTAGAAGGAGATCAATGGGTGTGGTCTGGACTGCTGGCTATTAGACAGAATCTTCCAAGTTGACAATCTGTGTATAATACCAAGGCTAGCTGTACCATAATAAAGCTGTAGGTTACTGTTTAAAGTCTACATTCTCTGAAGAAACAAGAAAGGGACCTACCTTGTCTTCTTGATTACGGAAATAATACAAAATTTTTCCAACTAAGGTACACCAAACCCTTTTGGAATATCCATGTTTCACCTGTAATTACAGAACATCAGTAATAATCACAGACAGAGAAATACCGACTATTTTCACCATCTCTGAACTTTGGTGATATTGGGAATGCATGTCTTGGTTCAAATTCCTGTCCACATCACTGGATATAAAATTAAAACTGTATAATTCTATTAAGGGCAAAAGAATCAGAGCATTAGATGAGACACTCATCTAAAGCACAGTAAGGCGACTGTTGGCCTAAACAGTGTTGGAAAAACGCATACTGGGGGAAGAGGTGTTTTCCTACCTTTGTAAGTAATCCTTTCATGGTTGGCTTGATTTCAGACTGTACAAAGAGTGGGCTGGCAGCCTGTATTTTAAGAACATTCTGCAGTACTTTGATCCATTCCTCCAAGATGTTGGGGGAATCTGCAGTCAGGTAGTATGTTCGTTTCTCTGTGGTCAGCTGTGAAGTAACAAAGAGTCTTGAGCTTCAAGAATTGACATATTTGACCCCACAGTGTGGGATTTGTAACATACACCACCCAATGTAGCTCCACAACTTCAGGGAGTTTATCTTCCCTGAAGTACTTTTTAGTAATGAAACATTCCATGACCAGACAGAGCAGAGATACTCATTCTAAACCTTTATCTGGGAAGTTCCAGGACAGCAAGTTGAGAAAACTCAATTCTCCTTTCAGACAAATGAATTCTCTGTACCCCAATGGCTGACTCCACGACTGCTCTCTTTATTTCTATCCCATATGTGATGATCTAACCTTTGTGGTAATACAAACAAGACTCCAGGTAGGCCTTTTTAAATTTTCTGTCACTGAAACAATTCTTTGGTTTCAAATGAAGGGCACTGATTATTTAATTCCAAGTCCACACTTGGACTTCCAGTACAACAGGGACTGGAACAAGGGGTTGGCTTTGGGGATGGAGGGAATGCTGAAACACCGACAGAGGAGAAAAGCAAGCACCTGAATTGTTTGTTTTCCATCACCCCTTTCAATGTGGCTGGATGCATTTAGCTCAATTTGACCTTGAGGCTTTCGAATAACATCACTCTGGTATGGAAAGAATGGAAAAAGAGTATTTTAAATCAACCAACAAACAACAATAAATTAATATAGGACTAATTTAAACATTAATCTTGATAAATACTTTCTAGTTAGACATTGTGTACCTTGTACACCTCTTGAGGAAGTGACTACTGAATCACTCTCTTAACAGCTCAGAAACCAGAAGTGCATTTTTTTTCCTTCCAGCAGCCTTAGATTACCAGTAAACAATCAAATACAAAACAACAGGTAAGTTACATGTACTTACTGGAGATTTGTAATACAGCAATTCACCTCCTTTGAGCACAAACCACCGTCGTTTCCAGGTCTTTACTTTACCACCCATTTTTAACAGATATCCAGATTTTTCCAAAGGTTCCTGGTTGTTTGGAAATTAGATAAAAAGTGGTTAGACACACATATATACCTCTGCCCCTCAGAAATAGGTATAAATACACACACAGAGATATATTAATGACTTAAAAGCATGCTAAATAATAATTACAGTATTTGATGAAACTTTTAATCAAGGACAATGTTTTTACAAGCATCAATTAAGACAAATGTCATGCATGTGGGATAACTAATGAATATCCCTACTTACTGTTATAGTACATGAAGGAGAGTAAGTGCCCCGAATATACAAAAGAATGAAGAATATGATGATTTTACTTTCTAGTTGTTTATATTAAACAAGGAGCAAGATGAATAAAATATAAATGTATTCTTTCTTTCCCACCTCCAGGGCACTGTAATTCTGAGCTCCTCACAGACAAACCTCTAGTGTGTACATCTGCAGAATAGAGTTCACAGTCTTGTTCTGTGAAGAAAGCCTAAAATAATCTTCATCAGCAGATGAAGATTATTGTATGTTAAGACACTGACTACTAACACAAGCCATTAAAAGCTCCTGGAGGCTGATCAATACCTCATATTTGGTTTCTTTGGCCTCTCTTCACATGTTACTCTACCTAGGATTTCTCTAATGTTTTCCCTGTATGAGGAAAGGATAGAAACTTATTACTGCCCATAGATTTCCACTGATGACTTCAGCTCCTTCTTGGAATGCCCTTCTATTCACCTAACTATTCAAATAATAATTTTTAACTGTTTTGAGTATTTCATATGCAATCTGATAGCAGACCTGGTTCCAAGAAAGGAAATTTCAAGTAATTTGAATTGTATTCTGGAGTTGTTGAACTATTTTTCCTTCATTATATAGGAAAGCTTAGAATTATCTTCACTTTCCTTCACTAATTACAGTCTTACTTGGCTAACACTTTGCTGTTTGTATTTATAAGTCTGTGAGTCAGCAAGACCAAATGAAAAGGTTTGGTAGCTGTCTTTGAACATAAATATACACACAGTACCTCAAATGCACTTCTTCACAGGACTTCAGTACTCACATTTTTTCCATTATCACTAGATGAGGATGAGGTCTTAGGAAGTTTCTGCTCTGGCTCTGAACAGTCTGTATCTACTGAATATGCATCTGGAGGAATAGCATAGTCACTTTCTGAGGTCACAGAAGACAGAGATGCACCTGTGGTGAAAGATGAAAGAGAGTTCTTTATATATATTTTTTTTTATTATTATATTAGAAATAACTGAGAACAGAATGGCCATGCAGAAGAAACATCTTAATAGAATCTGCAGGCAAACATAAATATCAACATAAATCCATCAGAAACCAATTTTTTAGAATATCAGCACTCTGAACTATTGGCTAATTCTCATTTTATTCATAATTAAACAGTTAAAGTCCCTTGTAAATAGAACAACAAAAAAAATGTCTTCTGTATATTATCACCTTCTGTTACATTACCACAGCTTCTTTAAGGAGGGAGTTAGTGCCATGAATCATAATAATTGTCTAGAAAAAAAAAACCCAGGATCTTTAATTAAACTAAGCAACCTTCCCCCTGCACTTTCTTTCACTATAGCATCCGCATTTCTCAGGCAACTGCCTGTGTACTAAGAAGTCATACTGAACATCAGCTCCGTGTTGAAGCTGTAGGTGACTGTGTTTTGCAATCAGTATGGATTTGTATACCAAGGTTTTCTAAAAGTTTGGTTTTCATATTTCAGGGGGATTTTAGAGTTTATTAGCTTTAATACTGAATAAAATGCACCCTGCTTTCAATTCTAGTGGATCAGTAATAAAAATTCAAACTCCTCCCTCATTCATTACAGAAATATTTTCATGCATGTAAACGTCTTCTTTTGTAAGGACTAGTGTTCCACTCTGCAAGGTTATACTCTCCAAAACTGAAATGAAAAGCCTTTTTTCCTTTGTTTCAATAATTTCCCAACTCATTTGCCAATTTTATTCTTAAAAAAGGCTTTTTTCATTTATTGCTTGGGTAAGCCACCAAGACTTCGAGAGTGGGTTGTTCTCTTCTCATGATGGAGTTTTCATAACAAATTGCAGTGAGCTAATCATGCTTTTGGTGAAATGTGTGACTGCCTAGATTTTTAAAGAATGTGATCTCAACAAAGATATGTACCTATATGTTTGTGGTTAAGAAAGGTTATGCCAGGACTACTTTATGGGAAGAAAGCATGAACAAAAGGAATGGTTCCATATTACAGACACAGATATAAAGTGCAGGTAAAACCAGCTTTTAAATCACCCAATTTAGCTTTCCTGTTGCGTAAGCACTTAACATGAGCAGTGTCTGCAGCCATGACACTGGTTTCTGCTCAGCAGGATGGAGCTGCTGGGAAGCAGGATCTATGGGTCCTTTTCACACTAATGTGACAAAACTACATCACTGGAAACCGGACTGGACTCCAGCTGTGGCTGCCACTGGAAAACGCTGAGTGGGAGGGACCAGTGGCTGTGTCACTCTGCTGCAGGGTCACTGAATGGAGCTTCTGGTAACTGGGATTTTTGCATGTATAACTGAGACTACCAAATAATGTTATTTAGCGTTTCTAAAGCAATATATAATGAGGAATCTTAACGCTTGGCCTCACTGGGATCTTGGACTCCCTTAGCTTACACAGTGAAGAAATACTCACAGAGATGTAACGCTGGTAACATCACCTAATGAGGAAGGACTGTGTCTTTCAATGTTATGAAGCATATTATTTCCATTTTGCAGATGGAAAACAGTCAGCTAGAACCATGAGATTAGTCTTCCACAAAATACAGAAAATTACCAGATTCAAGTGTTCTTACTAAATCTTTGCACAGGACCTTAAGACAATCGCTGTAAAAATGAAAGAAGTCTTCTATTGCATGAGGTGACAGAACCAAATAATTTATTGAGGGAACTTTTCCACCTGCTTTCTGGTCACATGAAATTGTTTTATAAACTTGAATATATTTGTGTTTTCTTTCTGATGGTGATTTTCTTTTCTAGGTAATTTTTATTTTTCTACAGTTAAAACTCAGTCCTTGGCATGACAGAGTAAAGATAGAATGGTGCTTCTTGCTTTAAATGTACAAGTCACTTTTCCCTCATGACAACCAGATTAATGCCTTAAAAAGGTATTTATAATAACAACAATAAAGCCATCTATAAGTCCTTTCTCCTGACTGAGTAACAGATTTGGGCTTTGAGAGCCTAGATTTTAGATGTCCATACCATTTAGTGAAGAAATCAATTCCTAAAAATCATGTGAACTGCCTGGTTTTCCAAAGTTCCCAGAAGTTACTTGCTCTTATGGTTTCGCCCACCTCGTTTCATAGCCCGAGGACTCCCTGGACCACTCCTGCTTCGAGAATCAGACTCTGAAGTCCTTGAGCTGGACCGAGAGCTGTCTTCTTCCTCAGATCCTGACGACTCATCTAGAAATGGGCTGTTGCTTATTTGAGTTGCTTTCTGCAGAAGTGAACACAACATCCTTTGATACCTTGCATAAAAGGTATCAGTCATTTCATTCATACTGTGGCAGGGCTCTGCTGGCTCCGTAATACTCAAAGCTGTTCTTGCCTGGGTTGTGAGTTTTGGCACAAAAATATTAACATGAAACTGAATTCCCTCCGCCCTCTGTATACTCAACCACACCCATACTTTAAAACAGAAACCTGAGGTAGCTCAAGGCATGGGTCTTGAGCTTGATTTGGGTCTTGACCCAAATCACAAAAGGCTGCCAGAAGACAAACAATGCTGTGATGACTGCTGGCTGTGTGACTAGAAACAGCTTTGGCACTGACACAAAGACATTCTACACATACACACTCTTTTAATTATGACATTGAACACCATGTGGTTCTGCTTAATAATTAACAAGCCTTTGGAAAAAATCAGCAAGGAACCTAAGAAAAATTGACCTAGGCCAGTAACATTTTATAGGCACTATTTTTTCCCCCAGCTATTTGACATTTCTATTACTTCTGGGAATCTTTGATCTCTATACATTGACTTACAACATATTTGGCATGGTAGTATCAAACATGAAATAGCAAGTTCCTGGATGTGAAGCCTAATGGGATTTAAAAATTTTCTTTAAACAGTAGTACAGTTACCCCTTTCAAAGTGGTGTAGACAGGAGTGGTCATGTTCTTATATATCAGAGAAGTATATAATCCAGATATGGAGCATGAAGTCAGTGAAACAGCATCTAAAAAAGCAACATATTTTATAATTGCCTTCCTAATTCACCCCCCAATCAGCAAAATTAAAATTTAATTTTTTTGCATTGTATAAAAAGCAAACTGCTATAAAAAGCAAACTAACTCCTGAACTGTTTTGGATGTGAGATTTATAGCTTTTTGAAATTTACAATGCTTTTAAAGACATAAATAAAATTGCAGTCACGAACACTAGCCCTTTTAAAATTGGTACCTGGTATAGATTGTTCAAAGTAGTGAAATGCAAAGTAAACTGGAGTAAACAAAGTACAAATTCAGCACAAAGTCAAGATGTGAGGTACCAGAAAACAATGGAAAGATAACCAATAATCTTCTAGGCTTTAAACAGTTGTTAACTAAACCTTTCTAAGAATATTTTAAAGGTCCTTGCTCACAAATCACCATAAGAAGAGAACTTTTGTCAATGGGACAATGAACAGTTAAACCACTTACTTTTATTAAGAGATTCCATGGTGAAAGCTTCAGACATCCTTAAACCAGATTTGGCTACAGCATAAATTCTACTTTCCTATACAAGCAGAATAGATTTGATAGTAGACAATTAAAATACAACAATTACTTTTGTTCTGTTTAGCCTCCTAGTCTTTGTGTTAGTGAAGCTATGTGATAAAATGGTTCATAAAATGACATTGTCAATGGCAGCTGAAAAATGGATCCTTCTTTTCTGTGCTGTACACTGATAGCCATAGCCTTTTTTGACATTTTTCATACAATCTAAGTAAGTTATTCTTAAAAATACTATTATCAGGTGCCAAAGAAGCTATAGTAAGAATGTTTTTTAATGGAAGATTGTGTGGTAGGAGCAGAGAAATGCCATTAGAAGACAACTTTTTGACCGTTTTGTGTTAAAAGGCTACAATAACAAAATGTATAATGCAAAAAGTTCATTAAAATATAGAGAAGTTGTTACAGGAAGTATGATTCCTGAATAATAATTAATATATTTAATAAATTATTAATTAATACATCTCTGACACTGAAACCGCAGAATTAGTGAGCTTTGACACAGTTAAGTTTGGATTTTGTGTAAGACATATTAATATCTATTTTAATACCCTGACTGATGGCTTTAAAATTTTACTTGGAAATGTGATCAATTACTTTTGTAATTTGTAGTTGTCTGCTGTCAACTTAATTTTCTAGATTGTGAGTGGTACAGTGGTTACAGCAAGGGCATTGACACCACCATTCTTGGGCTGTGTTAGTGTTCAGATAAATAAATAAATGCAGTCATAAGCATTACATCCTTGGATACACTCAAGCAGACATACATAACTTACATGTCACATGAAAAAAACCCGGGTTTGTCTATAAAATACAGATGATGTTTTTCAGTGGCAGGAATACTGGGCTGAAAATAAAACTGGATTCTGAGCATGTAGTTTTGATTAAGGTAATGCCCTGTCTTGTCAAGAAACAGAAAGTAATTAAAATAGAGGCAACAAAAATCACAAAGGAGAGTCATGAAAATAAGTTAGTTTTGCCAGCAGGAAAAATCCCTATAAACACACTTACCCAGGAAGGAAATCGATGTAATGGAGGTGTTGGAGGTTTGTTGCTAGCACCCTTTTTTGTCATATCACAAAGTTCCTGGGCTTCAGCATTTTGTGCTTCAGTGGTGTCATAGGTAAACACTCCTTCATCACAGCTAATCTCCATTTTCTCTAAAATATCAGTATCTTCTCCATCCACCAGATCTATGTCTGTTTCCTGAGGTCTCCAAGGACGGATCATGCTTATGGCATTTCTATTTCTACCAAACATTCTGTCAGAACTCAGCTGGGGCTGGCTTAGGTGTTTCTTTGCTAACACTGAATTTAGACTAAAGACATTAGGAGTCCGTAACTTTGGATGTGGCAAATTTGAGGGAAAATCTGATGGAGTTGTGCATTGAGAACCTGCAGAAGTTGCTAGAATTGGGTGTTTGGGTGTCAGAGAAGGAGTTAAAATTGGACTTGGGGTATTTGCCTCACTGGATGAGGATGAATAATCAAGCCTCTGTGATTGAAATTTCTTATTCAGTTCATCCGAAGAACTGTCTTGGTCTTTCTTTTTCCTTGTGAAGTCAGAGTTGCACTTTCCACCCAGATTGTTCAGGCCTTTTCTTTGGGACCCTTGCTGCCATGAGTATAGCTTCTTTTGCTGAGTCCTCTTAACATCAAAACTCTCTTCTTCAAAGAGAGAACTACTGTCATCAGATGCTGTCAAATACATTTCACTTTCCACTCTACTGTACCTTGTGTTCTCTTCAGATGTGTGGCTTGAAAGAGTTGATGCACACCTGGATTTCAGTCCTTTATTGTCTCCTCCATCTTCATCTGAGCTCCAGTCACTCCCAGTAGTGCATGAGTTCTTTGACATGTCACTGTCTATGTCTTTGGATGAGCAGCTTGTTCTCACATTTTTGTTCTGCTCTGAACCAGAGGAACTTTGTTGCAATGACTTCTGACCTTTATTTGTCTCGTGTACAGGACCAGCAAAGGTAGTTTCCAGGATATCCTTCTCTGGAGGAGAAATATAATGAGCATGAGAAAATTACTTTAGCAAACCTGACTGATACATGGTTTTGTCATCATGCCTGCAAGTAATAAGTAGGTAATAATTTCAAATGCATGAGAACATTTATGGTTTTTTATATTGTAAATAATAAACATAAGGAAAAATATAATAAATTTTTTATGTGACTGAATACAAATTAAGTTTGCCAAAAAACTGTAATAAATGTTACTCAAAGTTCTAGCTGAACTAAAAATGTCAATAAATATAAAGATAAGCAGACTGGAGCCATATTTTAAAGCCATGTATGTGTGAAAACAAACAAACAAAACTAACAAAAAGCCAACTACTTAAGAGGGCATACAAATTTAGCTTTTTTTATTAAATCTAAGGAAAGTTAAAATTCAATAAAGCTTGTCAGAAAGAATTTTCATTTACAAATCAAGTATTCTTAGCATTTCTACAGTGTTTACACACAAAATTTATTCTGGAAGCTATTATTGTATTCCCAATGGTGAATGCTTAAAATATACAAGAGGCTCATGGAAAGTACTTCAGGAAAGACGCTGTGTTAAAAATAGCTTTGTTCCTGCTCTTTGCTTTTACCTGGTTTTACAAGAGAGACTTAGAGCTTGCAACATGTTAGTGAGGCCTGCATGTTCCCAAATTAAATTAGATGCAAGAACTAGGGTTTTTCTACACAGACACTTGAAAGTCTATGTTAAATACCTGTGTGAAGTTAAAGTGGTCTGAATGACACAAAGATTTTAATTTCACCCACATTAAAGTAATGAAGTCCCCAAAATTATCTGTTTCCATCTAGGCATGCCTAAGGTTCTATGCCTTATCCTTTCTCTTGAAAAAATCACTCTTACTTCAATTCCCTCCTCTGTAAATACAGAAGTAATAATACATAGCCACCTTCATAATGAACTTGCTGTAATACAAATAGACAAAATATTCATAGGATCTCTTTCAGTTTCTGATTTTCTAAAGACTTCAGCTTGCCATTTTGGATACCATGATTAACTGTGGAGAAAATACTCAAGTCATAAACAGTGCAAGGGTTTTGGGTGAAGGACCAGAGCAACAACAAAGGTTACAACCACATCTTTACTTTGCAGCCAAAGCATCCAGGAGCCTCTGCATGCTGCCAGATAATGTATTAGTGGCATTACAGAGACTGCAGTGCTCAACAGGATGATTTCTTCCTAGTAATAGAAGAGTAGCAATGAAGAGGGAGACAGTACTGGTATGCAATTTGAAAACAGCTGGTTGGGATGCACTGACAGAGTTGCTGATTTTAGTTTCCCGCTTGAGTCAGAATAAAAATGGCAGTGTTGATGACAAGGTACCTGGCATGTTTTTGCCTTCAGGGTAGTCTGACTCCTTAGATGAAGCCTTGCTTATTTCTTCAAGCTTAGGAGATGGCTGAGGACTTCTTGCTCTATTTGAAAAGCATCCGAAAGTCAAACTGCTTAGTCGCTGACACTCTCCAGGTTTTTGTGTTGAAGTAACAGATTTCTTACCAGTAGCTTCTGAAGAACAGTAATTCAAAAATATTGAATTAGTGAGATACAACAAGCTACACAACTCTTCTCTTTACAGTGCAAAGTTTTTTTTTAAAGGTAACTAAAATTTAGAAAGAAAAAGATAATAAAAATGGTTTATAGGAAAGAAAAAAGCTACCTGACATCTCTCTGTATAAGGAGAAACCCAGAGCAATGTTTTTAGTTCTTAAAAATTGATATAATAATAGAAAGAAAACATCTTTTAACAATTTCATAGGAAATACAGAAGAGTAAGTTACCAGGTTTAGAAGGTCTATATGAAGGAGGACTTCAAGAGAACATGAAAGCAGAAATTGATGAACTGCCTCGAACATGAAATCTGTCCATCCCTGTTCATTAAAATCCTTGTGGTGGATTCAGGAAGAAAAGGCCCTTACCCTACCTGTTAAACTGCTTAAAACAGTACCACATGCTCATAATTTATAGCCTGTCACCAGCATGGACACTGCAAATGGTAATAAATTTCTTAGAATTTTTGGGCATATCAGTAACTGTGTGTTGGAAACTACAAAAGTTTTGGTCTCAAAAAGCCTTTAAATAGATCTCTCAGAAGAGAAGGACTAGAAGTGTATGGAATAAGTATGTTGCTACTTATCAAAAGACAGCAAAGAACCAAAACGACCCAGTTTCTTCATTAATAGAAAAGTACATTTTAGTTTAAAAATTTTATATTGTATATGAATTTGTAAATTTTGGTATTCTCATATATTATGCATATTATGTGTGTACACACTCCTCTACACACATTTCTAAATAGCTGTGTATTTACATGTATATGTAAGATACGTTATCAAGAAATGAGGGCTAGGTAGCAAATTAACAAAACTATCATATGATAGTAAGTTTTCAGATCAACCAAGTGTGGAGAGGACAATGGGAACCTTCAGACACACTTAAGTTGGTGAACAGGCAACATGGTGGTGAATAAAATTCAACTTTGATCAAGGAGAAATAATGCTTCTTGGAGGGGATATTCCTCTCTTTTCTATTTACACTTCACGAGTTTTAGATTTACTATACCCATTTGGAAGAGGAACTTGGTGATACTGGGTCTGAATTAAGATTTTGGATCACTGTAGTCAAAGGCAGTAACTAAAAATATCTGACTGGAGTTCTGATTCCCAGCTGACCATTTGCTAGAAAAAGCAAATGCAGAGTGACATTCATGTGTTCTTTAACAGTTTTATGACCACCTATGATGTAAAGATGTAAAAGCAAAGATCTGTCCTAAATCCAATAAAATCTTACTACTTGCAGAATCTCTTAAGTAACAGCCCATTCACCCCACTAATACCAGTTGTGCCTTGTCTGTGTGTCTTTTCAGCATAAAACCAAATTATTCCTTCCCAACACCTTCATGTACAGTCACTCTGATGTCAGTTCATACTCTCTGAAATCTTTGTGATTTCACAGAATATTTTCAATCATGTAGATGCACACATTAATACGGAATAGAAAGAAATATGCCATAGAGAGAGAAGTTTTCAGAAGATTTGTACATTTACCTTGCAGTTTAGATTGTACTGTTTTCATCTCTTTGGTTTGCTTTTGGTTGATCAAGCGAAGGTTCTGATTTTCCACCTCTAACTAAAAGCATATAAATGTCATCTCATCCACTGGTGAAACAAATCTTGAAGTCATTACATCTTTATGTTTTCTCTAAATTTCTGCTTATCTAAGGATAGAGCTAGTTCAAATAATAATCTCCTCTCTGCTACTCTAAATACCAGTCTAGGCATCTCTTTATTCTGAACAACTAAATTTCCTGCAATGATTATTTCTCAATTCTGCCAAAATCATTCTCCCAACCAAGCAAACCCATGACTGCTTTAAAATTCCTTAATAAAGAAGAGAAAAAGAAAACTGCATTGGCATTTTCAATAAAAGCAGAAGGCTAGAATTACAAACTCCTGCGCTACTTGGCAAAACCAAGAGTAGAGGAATCAGAGGGAATACTGGTCCTAATGCCTCCTTACTATCCCACAGCAAAAATTAAAATAAATTCCAGGTACCAACAAACTTTATATCAAACAAAAGTCTACAGGAAATAAAAAAAACAACAACCCATTGCTGTAGCCTACCACTGGGACGTAAAAGATGCTGGTTCAAACTCCTGCTCCAGATTTGCAAAACAGATTTGAATCTGAGTATCCCTTGTCACACAGAAGGGAGCCAGCAATTCCACTTCCCACTGAGTGACACTTAGTCACATCTGTGAAACTGGCTTGAGATTTTCCACACAGAGTAAGTAAATACTTTGAGTCATACTTGATTTTGTCCCAACTTTTTCATGGTAATTTCAGCTAAATTTCATGGCATTTTTATTAAATTATTTCTAAATAATTTATTTTAGCCCTCACAGAGGAAAAGTAAATATTTTATGTAAGAACCTTCTAGTTTCTTACTTCAAAAACAATAACTTAATTGTTTTTCAACTCGAGTATAACTTCCAGTTAACGACGAGAGAGTAAGATTTTAACTTTTACAGGCAACTTTAAATTCTACACCCAGGGAGGAGAAAGCACAGCTGCATCCCAAAGCTGGCAGCTTTAGGCAGGGAAGAGACATGGTTATCTTACCACAGCAGAGAAAAAAGGGAGACAACTGGTCTCTTGGAACTGGAGCTAGTGTCCCTGAAACTATTCACGACTAAGAGTAGTGTTGGCATTGTGAAATAAAAAATGATCAAGGCCTTTTTTCTGCCAGGCCCCAGCAGGCTTGGTCGGCTTTCTGGGAATTATTCACACTTTAGGCATCTGCTTGAATAAGCTCAGTTTGCCAGCTAAGCTCTCTCAACTAGTGGAGAAGTTGACCTTTCAGAGAGCAGTGCTGGGTTCTTTCTTCAGAAAGAGGACCCAGATCATACTGGCTGACCAAATCAAGCATCAGAATTTAGGTGACATGGACACTCTGCTCTCTGTGCCGTTGTTTTCAATTCTCCTCTTTCCAATAAGTAACTAGAAAATCAATGAAACTGGAAAGCAATTTTTACTACGACACACAGGCCTTTAACAGCCAAAAGGTCTAAGGAATATCCAGTCACACCATTTTATTTCCTGTGCAAGTATTGTAGCAAGACATGTTATACCTCATGAAGCTTGACTGTCACCCATTCTTTTATTTTAGCTGCTTTTTCTTCTATGATTTTTGCTTCTTGCAGTCTTATTTGCTTCTGGAAAAAATTGACATAAGCATATTTTTCACTAAGTAATATAATCTGCCTGAGTAGTATCTTCAGACACAAATCCTAAGATTGCTTGAAGTAATTCAGGCTCCTGGGTAATACATGGTGATTTTTTAAAAAATGAGGAATAGGGTCTTCCCAGAGGCTGCTATTCCTCTTTCCTCTAGTAAGAATGAAAGCTCTTCAGGGGGGACAGTGAAGAGGAATATCCTCTTTCCCCTCTTAAAGGTCACATGTTCTTTCAATGGAAGACAAAGCTTAATTTGAAAAGGAATAAACATTACTGAAATTATATACTTCCAATGGGAACCTCTTTAATCAAACAACAGAAATAATGCTAAACTTTTCTGTCCTCCATTGATCAAAATTTTTATTTTCCTTTTGTATAATTAAAAAAGTAATTGATATTTCTTTTTTGTAACACCATTAATTCCTAACCTGCTCTTCAAGTTGTTGCTCCAATTTTTGTATTATATCATTTTTATCTTGTATCAGGATCTCCAGATCTTGACATCTCTTATACAACCTGGTTTCTGATTCACTTGTTTGAACATTTGCTGCTTTTAATTTCTCTTCCATAATCTGCACCTATTTGAAAAGTCAAATATAACAGTTTAAGAAACATAACACTCCAAGTCAAAGGTAGTAATTTAATCACAAAATAAACTTAAAATTGCCTTCGCACTTAAGATTCAAGACAACCCTGCAAAGTTTTGAAACCTATTTGAGAAGAAACCCCACAGTTCATTATATCTCCCTATTCATTTAATACCAACAGGACTGGCAAAACACTGGAAGATCTTACACAGGTTTTGTTACTATCTGTGAGAAGCTTCTAGTTTTGTAACACACAAGCTTTTAGCAACACCAGTATGGGAAGAATGCAATTTATCTACAGGGAGCTGTAAACAATGTTTTAATAAATAAACAATTGCACACTATAAAAAACCCCAGCAAACTATCGGTAGCATTCTAAAAAATTGCTTAAAAATACTTGGCTTGTAGTCAGGAATGTTTTCTAACTCCAAATTAGTACATGAACATTTTAGTCTTATAATTTTCAGTTTCTATCTGTCTCACAGTAAGATATGAGAAATGTTTCAGGGATACCAGAGGTATGGTCATAAAATGTCCACAGTAGCTTAAGTCTGCCATTTGGAATCAAAAAGGCAATTTCGGTTAAATATTTAGCCACGATCTCATTCTTTAAATGATGTAACTTCTACAAGAGGAACAAACAACACAGAACAGTTCTATTTAGAGACTATTGATTTTATTTTCTTACAGGTCTTCTAAAACAGATCATTGTTTCCTCTCCCTTTTGGTTCCACATGTATCATATATCAAAGATTCATGACGCACCAATGAAGAAGCTCATTCCATGTATCTACTTTTGGTTTGTGATGTTAGCTTTGACTTTGTTGAAATGAACTGAATAGTGAGCAAAGAAAGGTGTTAGAACTCTCTGTTAAGACAAATCAATAGACTTTAAAAGAAATTGTCTTCTTCTCCATTTTTAGAAGTACTTAAAAATCAAGCAATTTTTTGAATTTCACCTTATTAAAGTACCACATGCACACAGCTAGTGGAGATATTTATTCCATTTATACCTGCTGAAACGCTCTCTCTGCTTGACGATCAGCATCTATAACTTGCTTCTCAAGCTGCTGCATCTGTAGATGTATAAAAACATACAGTTAAATGGCCATGCCTTCTGCCTCTCATCAGAAAAATATTTTTTCACGGTCTGTTTTGAAAAGGAAAGGACACGTGGTGGGCAGGAGCATAAAAATAAAAGGATAAACTGTGTGTCAGACTGGGAAAAGAATTCACCGTCATGACTGTATTAAAACATTGTAAATACTCTTCGACAGAAAAAAAATATATACACCTTTTTCTTAATTAATTCTCTGGCAGCCATATGACACACTGCTTTTTCTCCTCTGCTACCAAGAGTAGAAATTCCTTTGACAATAGTCCTGAAACTTTCCTTATGTTCTTCCAAAAGAGGCAAGAGCAGAAGGAACTTGGCTGCTAATCCTTCTGATGTTGACAAATTTAGTGTTTTGGGCAAATATACTACAAGGACTGTCCCAGACTTCTCCAGTGCTGGATGAAGGCAGGATGTGGCAGAAGGGACATAGTGGCCTCAGGTGCTCCACAGCAGCAGTGGATGAAGACAGAAACCAGTATCCATGGAGAAGTCCAAGTCACCTCTGAGAGGGGAAGACCCTGATCTCTTACTTTACAGGGAGGCCTAATGAATCATGGGCTCGATATTTGCCCAGAGCCTTGGAAAACCCCTGCATTTTACAGGATTTATTTTGAAGGCTTTCCCAATAATACAGAAGAGGCCAGAAAGATATACTTTGTTTACATTTTGTTAAGAGCCCTCTAGTCTGATTTTGCTGACTTTTTTTATAAATTCAGCCCTGGTTTGAAGTAACACTTGAAAATTCATAAGGTATTTCGTGACTTAAGGGCTTAGCGGTTCTCAGGAAATATCTAGATAAAGACCTCAGTTCATCTGAACAGAATGAAACATCAAATAATTAATATTGCCATACTCAGTATTCAGCTCGAAAATTGTTCTAAGAAAAGCATATGATGAAATAATGCAAATGGAACCCATTTATTCCTTCTTCAGTTTACTGCATGGTTTTAAAATAATCTGTTTCATCCTGTTTTGTTTGTACCAATTTCTGGCATCTTTCAATTTCTTTTTCACTCTCCATCTCTTTTTTTTTCTCTTCCCAGTTATGCTGCTAATCACATGAAAATTTTAGCACCATATCCATACAAGGACAGAGTCATCATTTTCTATCAATCAATAACTGAAAATGGAGAAAATGAGTTTAACAGGGAAAAAAAAGCAACTATGACTCACCTTCTAGTACTTTCTCATACAATACAGAACTCCAAAGTCTACATTATAATAATACCACAACACACTATTGCTACAAGAGCAACAAACATTTCACAATCCACATGGTTATGGTCAGGTCCCCAGTGAGTTGTTTTGCAAGAACAGTTCTAAGGATATGATCTTCCCAGTCATTCATTTGCCAGATGGACAGGGAGATAAGCCTTCTTTGTTCCTCTCTGGTCACATATTTAAGTTCATATTTAAATGACTTCATGTTCATGTTAAGATTTTGAGTTTCATTTTTGGAATTTTAACTTCTAAGGTTACTTTCCATCTGTCTTTTTAGTTTTACATTCAAACAGAAGTTTGGTTTGCAAGACTCACTTTAATATCATTTTTCAGGCATTTATTTTTTAGTGAGTTGGGATTCAAAAATTGAGGTTATTTCTGAATATATGGGTCAGCTAACATTTCACTGGAGTAAAGGCACTGTGCTAAACATAGTGGAAGTGCAGGTACTAATAATGAACTAATAGTCTATAATGTTCTGACTTAATATTATGACAGAAAACTATTAATATTGTGACAGAAATTATAATACTAGGACGGAAAACTTCAGGTATTTATATTGTGAAATTGACTGATGAGTTGCAAGTTGTTCATCAACTTTCTCAGGCAATTTGTAAATGCATGGCAGCAACTGGCAATTTATGTTCCATAAGTTAAGGTCATTTCATGAGTAAGACAGTATCAGAAATGTGACAGATTTAGTAAATGGAATTAAAACCTGAAAATGTTGCTTGCCAAGTTCACCCAGCTGCCACGGCAGCGCAACCGGCTCCAACTTGGCTTAAACCTGCAAACAGCTGGTCTCTCCAGCAGCATCTCATGATCACCGAGTGCACTGCTGCTCTTCTACACAACCACTGGAGTCCTGGAGAATCCAGTGCACTGAAGGCCCACGCCCCTTCCACGGCTGTGCACTGACACTGCACAGTGCACCTCTTGTCAGGAACACACACTGTTGCAAAGGACGAGGAACAGAATAATATGTTCATGTAGACTACTGGGACAGAGAATATGGTTGGAATAAAGCTGTTGCTAAGATGAACATAAAGCCAGGAGCCAGAGAAGCTGAGAGAATACTACCAAGTGAAAGATCATTCCAAGATTATAAAGGGAAGAACAAAGTCTATTTCTGCCTCTTGAAGGTTTTAAGAAGGTGTGCTAAGAATTCTTGTGTGGTCTCACAGTATGGATATGTCAATCAGCTTCCTGGCAACAACTAAATAGAAGATTTTATTTGCAAAATTTCTAAAGGGTCTTCAATTTCTTTTAGGAGACACCTGTTAAAAAGAAGCCATCTATGTTATTCAGCAGTTCAACATGCTGAATGCCCCAGTTCAACACACTTCTTGTTAAGGAATTGTTCTTGTCACCCACATTGGATTGGTGCAAATCGCCAATCAAATATCATGGTTACCAAACATGAGCACATCTGTTAAAATTAAATTTGCCAGCATTTCAATAATTTTGGTGCTACATAATAATTACTGAATGAGTCCTGATTTTCCCAGTATTTAGAGTTTATATAGGTTTGTTTTGCAGGGTCCACTGTAACAATAGTGAAACTTTAAAAGTATGGTTTTGCCATTTGCATAAATAATCACCAGATGTTTCTTCCTGAAAAATTAGATTTACATCTATACTCTGACTGCTTTGCTTGTTTAGAAGCCTGTGAAGTTAAGCAGAAGAAATGACTACCATAGCATACTCTGAAGGCTATCAAACATGCTGGGCAAAAGACTAGAACAATTTCTAAGGTAAGAATTTTTCTTCACAAACAAAACCTAACCTTAAACCTTCTTCTTAAGTGAATGACAAGTTTCTCAGCAGTGATCACAGAGAAGGTGGAAATACGAGGCTGGTTGAATACTAATGGTTTAAATTAAGTCATGCTTTGAACTAATCAAGAATAAAATGCAATGCAAAATCCTCTGTACCCAAAGACTATGAAGGCCATTTTAGACCATGCATTGATAGCTTAAGATCCTCAAATAAAAATATTTTAAAAATCCTTAACCTGAGGATAGATGTGGCAGGTCACAGCAGCCATATCCATGATCAGAGGCAAATGTCAGACACAGAAGTCTCAGCTGTGGCAGGATCCTGAACACTGACAACCAACTGTGACTTTATAAAGAACAACATTTAAAAAAAGAAAGATCTGTTGAACCAGACCTCTGTCCCACCAACTTCTTTCTGTATACATCTCAGCAAACTGCCAGCATCACTGGATCAAAATCTTTTGTATCAGCTGTTAGGTGAGACATTGCTCGACTGAAGTACAGTCTGTAAAGGATCAGCTGACATAAAGTTGGCTTCCCAGGAGAAACATGGAGGGCCATCATGTTATTGATAACATTTGGCACGTGAAATATGCTTAAGCTCAATTTTCTATCACGTCCTAAATAAGGTAACTTGAAATAATACCCCAGATCAACACACCTCTTGTAAGGAATTGTTCTTGTCTCCCACATTGGATTGGTGCAAATTCAGTAAGAATTCAGATATGTCCTGTCAAAATCTATACTGGTTTTTATTTTACAGTCGTAAATATACATAAAAGAGATGCATATTGACTAAAGAACACAGGTACAGAAGAGCAGATGCTACTTTAACCTGCACTTTCTCCTTCTGTGTTTAAGTGAAAAATCCTCTTACAATTTCCAGAAAACAGATTAGTGCATGCTGCATCAATTACTGAATTATAGAAAACAGTTTCTATTGTTAGAAACAGATTTGGTTTTAAACTTAGTAAGGAAATAACTACTCTACATCTGACACTCATCAAATTGAGCTATTTTTGTTCAAACAATGAACAGAGAAATGCCACATGTGAATAAATAGTGAATGCTTTGAAGAAACATGGCAGCAATAAAAACAGAGGTGTACTGCCTTGGAGGTCTGGACATTGAAGTACAACACATAGTCACTGGGAATTTTGTGCAATTCAAAGGCAAATCATAAAGTGATTCCTTTTCAAGGGTCACCTGGAAGTTTCTTGGCTGTATTCAGAGATGCTGAACATATATATTTTTGTGCAAGTAAAGAAATTTTCATTTGACGAAAGCACATATTACATGAAATCAGTAAAGGGTAAAGTCATCACTCACAAATTTCAAAAATACCCCTTTTGTATGCATGTATGTGTATATAGACTTTCATTTCAGTACATATATGTAGAGATCATTATTCCTGTCGTGTGCATTAGAGAGAAATTACAGCAATAAAGTGATAACTTTCCTGTTACTTGAAATAGGTATTTAACAATTTTAAAGGGAACATTTTATTTTAAAATGAAAATTGTTGTAATTAGTTTCTTTTTGAAATCTGAAAAATGTTTGTTATCTATAGGAACAAACTCCTATTTTTTACCCAAGTCAATATTCAACATAATTTATCCCATTCATGTTTGAAATTCACATTATAATCAGTGCATAATATAGTGTCTCTTAGTTTTTAATATTATAAACAACACGGTTGTATCACATAGACTTTTTGGAAATATTTTTGAAATGCATATAGGAAAAAATACAACCAATTATAAACAAGAAGAAAAGCACAAAAGCATCACTTGTCTGTATGCCTTTCAAACCATGTTGGTAATAGGTCAAAGTTTTTAAAAAGGAAAAATTAGTTAAAACCTAATGTTTCTGAACAGTTTGTCTGTTGATGAAATGCAGAACTTCCAGTGATTTGAGAATGATATATTTAGAGTCTGTTGTTTTCCTTGCACTTCAACTTTTCAAATCTTCATCATCTGAAAAAAAAAAAGCCCAAACTATCTGTGGCTGAAAACTAATGCTCCACATTAAAAAAAAAAAAAAAAAAAAAAAAAGCAGTAAATCTGCCCATTTTTAGATACAGTGAACCACCAGTCCTCATACCACATAGAACTTACCAGAACCAGAGACATGGGTATATCTTTGCTTCTATAAATAAAGAAATAGGAGAAGCAACTGAGGAATAAACACATAAACTGTCTTTCAAAGGTGCCAGTAGATAAAAACAGGTGATGAATACACAGTGGCTGGCAACTAGAAGACACTCATTTTTCACACTGTGTAAAAAAGATAAGATCTTAGGAGCACCTTCTTATAGAAGCTATGAAGACAAAAGATCTGAGGTTTTTTAATAAATGGTTTGAAGACTATGCCTGCCAGCTACTACATCTGACCAAGATTTACCCTTTTTATTCTATATTCCTGTGTTTAGACCAAATATTTCAACAAATCTCTGCATTTCCAGAAGAAAAGTCAGTACTTCTTAAAAGCAAGTAATCTGCTTCTCAATGGCTTTGATGACAGCCAGTTTTCATGTTTTACAATGTGCTGTGCCCAATAATATAAAGCCTTGCACATATTTTTTTAGTTAAAAGCAATGGTAAAACGGTTCTAGAAGCATAAGTCCTTTTACAAAAAGCTCTCTCTTCTAGTGGTTTAGCTTAGGAAAATACAGTAATATTCCTCCTAGTTCTGTAACTCATTTATTAAAAACCTGACTAGGTATGTTCCATCCATATTTTACAACATTATTCCTTCTGCCTTGACATTTCTCTTCTATGTATTAGTATCCTCTATAAGGGCAGTGGTAGATCTTTATAAGCTACAACAGACTTTAAAATATGACCTGAACAATTAAGCCATATAGACAAAATGCCTAAACAAAATAGATGTAAAATAAATATCCTAACATTTCATAGGAAAAATAAACAAGAAGATAATTTGTAAAGAAGGAATGAGCACATGCCTTGGGGAAGAAATACTTTGTTCTTTATTGACTGATTTTTTTTATCCCAAAGGGAGTACAATAATTAGAGAGACTTATCTTTAATTCAACCGCTTTGCATTTAACTTATTAGTAGAAATACATTTTGTTATATAATCTAGGGAATTATACTTCAGACCCACCCGCATTTATAAAATTAAATATGCCTTCAGTGAAAATTTGGTATTTTGACACAATAGCTTTTCCCTAGAACAATATGAAGCCTATAAAAGTATTACTCAGCTTTTTAGTCCTCAAAATGAAGAATTGCTTTCTGAACCTAATCTTTTTTGTCACAGATCTCCCCAAAAGGACTAACACAAATGGATAAATCACAATGGGGTTCAAATGTTCTTAGGGTACTTACAGCCCAAGCATGTATTGCATATGAAATTTTATGCTTTGTTATTATTTCCTACATGAAAAAAAAATCAGATAAAGAATTAGTCACCTGGATTAAATTCAGAAAACTACAGCCTTGTATTTGCCTCAGATCTCGCCTGAATGCTCGCCTAGGTCACGACTACTGCAACACAGCTTAGGCTCACAACCTGGCAGTTTGCAAACTGCCACTTTTTAGTGCTCACCCATGGTTTTTCTTCTCCCATCTTCTTAATTTCTAATACAAATTAACAGGTAAAAGGCTACAATTCTTCTCACGAACAAAGCACTGTCAACCATTCATCTGCAAATTTGCCATCTAACCAATCCCTTTTTGTCACACAAATGTAGGAAGTGTAAAAAGAATTTGATTCTTTGATGTCAAAGTTGCATCTATGTGTGTACACACATGTGCACACACCACAAAGAGACACATAACCCACTTCTGCAGATGACCAGCAGTTCTGCAATCTGCATGTGCAGAACTGCAGTCCTGTTCACTTCTAACTGCAGAACTTTTGTCACTGCTCTCCTAGGTAGGCAAAAGTCACTTCTTAATTGCAAGCCTCTCTTACTTCTCCTTTTTAGCAGTTCAGCTCATTCCTATGAACTGTGGTTATCACAAAAGCTTTTCCTTAGAACAAAATGAAACCTCCAAAAATTATCAGTCTCTATTTGCTCAGTTTCCAAAATGAAAAAGCCAGGCTCAATATTTCTGTTGCTCTCCTTGATTAGACCAGTTTTAGTACTGAGTTATTTTACTTCTTTAAGTTCTTTTCAATACTTTCAATACATGACATTAAGAATTATTTAGCTCAAAAGGTTTTCTGGTGGTCATTAAATGAGTGAAAAGTACATATGAAAAAAACAATCACATCTCAGATGAGTTCATTGTAGTAAAATTCATGATTTCTTTGGGAAATTATATAACTTAAAAATATAAAACAGAAAAGCCCAGAGAGGGAACTTTTCCAGAACTGGTAGTCCAGGACTGCCAGCAAACATACAGATTTAAAATGTTAAATTCAGCAGTGGGATTTGAGGAGGCAATGTAGTGAAGGACAATTGAGCAGCATGTAATGCTGGCTCAGTAACTGTGCTTTTCCCAATGTCAGTCACAGAACTTTCCTAAGCCTGGTAAAATACTAGGAAATTCCCTCTTTCTGGTAGTCATCTTTCCCAACTCAGATCTTATCCTTAAATTGCACAGACACAATCAAACACAAATTAGGTAGATGGCCACTCTTAGCACAGACATTATCAGAGCTTTCAAAATCTTGAGAGGAGTGAAGATACTATTCAGCGAGAAGGAAGAAGGTACCAAAGCCCTTTGGCAGGCAAGGAAAAAGAAATCTCACATAGTGCTTAATATGAAAAAGACAAACATACATCAAGAATATGTTCATCTGCTTTGTTCTGTACTGATCACTGTACTGCAGTTGAGCAAATTCTGCTACCTGTGTCTCCCTGAATTGAGGCTTCTGATTAGAGGTGCAACACTAGGGTCCTCCTGAAACAGGATGTGCCATCACCTGAGAGGGGATGGCTTGGGAAACAAAGGTACCACTCATGGCCAACATTTTCAAAAAAGAAAACTTGACTGAAACTGAATTTATTCATGACACTGAAGTGTGTAGGACACTTTGGAAACCCATGGTAAAGGAGCAAGAGATTCCAGAAATGTATATGGCAGCATGTTGCACTTTAAAGACAAGACAACAGGTATTTAAAGCAAGAAAGTACACTCCCAGGGAGTGTAATGAGAACTGAATGAGCAAAAAGAGCTCTCACCATCAAAAAAATGGGGAACAAAATTTTGTAGAGCCTATAAGTGAAATGCTAAACAAGTATTAAATTGGCTAAGGATCCACTGTCACAGTTTCCACAACTTCCATTGACTTCCCCACGTTAGGTGGGCTGGAACAGAAGTGAATGCCACCAGAGAGGAGATATTAATCCTCTGGCCTCACAGCAAAGGCTGTGCTCTTCATGCTATTACCCAGCCATGCCTCTACAAGAACAACTAATTTATTGCTTCCTGAGTTCTCTTTTTTTTTTCCTTTTTCAACCTCCTTAGAAAGAATGTCGTTTTAAGATGTACAAAAACTACAAAACAAAAAAAAGCTCCACCATTTTAAAAAGGCATAGCATAGACATAATAACAGACAAGGGATAATAATGAAACTATAAGAAATGTGTATAGGTATTAAAAAGGTGTAAACAAACCCACTACTCTATTTATATAAAGTTTTCTTCTCCTTAACTCTCCCTGCTTTCTCCTATTTGTATCTTCCTAACTGCAACTGAATTATTCCTCACGATGAGAAGAATTTTTAAGGACAACTAAATACTGAAAAATAACCTTCATCTGAGTAATTTTTGTTCAATTGTATTCTGCTCCCCTTTACCCTTCATAATCCCTTGACTGCAAATGGAAATACTCATTGTGCTTTTTTACAATTTTTATATTGGCAATCACTGTGTAAGCCCAACGAGTTACTGACTTTTCCTCCAAAAACATTAAACATGAAATTGCCATGCCAGAGATAACAAAACAGACTGCATCTGCATAATTTTCAAATGTCAAATGACGTGCCGTAAATAGGACTGTGAAAGAAATAAAAATACAGTGGGACATGGATTTAGCTGTTGGTTTGTAAGACAAAGTCCAAAATGTGTTATGCTTTGGAATATACTGAAAATAGTACTTAGCCTAAAAATTGATTATCATTCAATTTTCATAATCTATTCAGAAGACATAAATAATATTACATTTGCACACACTCATTGCTGGCTGAGCATGTATACAGAGAATATCCAAGTGGAAGGTTAAAACAACATACATATGAAAAGAATTCTCTCTCATAATCATTTATATTTGTTGAAAACCACTTAAAACATAACATAATGACCCTCAACATTGCAGGAAACAAACTTGGAGACATTCATAGGAAGCTTGAGTATTACTGTGCAGACCATAATACAGCATTTGGGTTAGTGCCATATTCAGTCCTTTTGGGGTCTGATGAAATTCAGTGGAGGCTGCTCAAGTGGGAATTTAACACAGCTATGTAGTTCTCCTACTAAAATGATTTTTTAGTTGAAGGAAGAACATCAACTTTATACCTTATGTTGCATGCTTATTCTAGGTGAAAAATGCACTTACTGTGAAAAGAGTGAAGGTCACCAACTTTTCCTGTGACTTAAAATGCCAACAGGAAGCTAAACTTGCAGTAGAAACATGTAATTGTATTTTTTTTACTCAAAAAAGGGGTTTTTTTGGTAAACTCTACACATACGTAAGACTCAAGCTGAATTAAAATACAGGCTTCTGCTTAAAGCTCAGTTTCACTGCCATCCTAAATTTGGCTTACTAGGATACTTTCTAACATCATTCCTTAAATTCCTGTAAAGACCTCTCCCACTTACAGCAGCAGCTTCTGCTTCAAACTTCAACAAGGTTTCTTTCTTTGCATGTTAGATTTATAAATATAGACTTTACTTGGCAAAATGAAAAAATATTAAAAACAAATAAAAAACAGGGAATGGATTAAGTTTTCTGAAAGCACTGTATATTCCCTTGCTTCTCTCTCTTCTCCTCAAGTTCAGTAAAATATTAAAGCTCTGGTAGCTGTACTGCTGCAACACATTTACAATGCAAATTTCTCAAACTCCTCAGCTGAGTTTCAAGGATGACTACTTCCTAAATTTACAGAACACAGTCAACTGTTTTTTCTGAATCACAACACATCTGTTAGAATAATATACTCAAGACTTTAATTTTTCATTTGTTTGCAGGGGTGCTATTAAATAAAATAACTTTGCAAATGTATTTGCTTTCTAGTGTATAAGAAAAGTACTTCCATTAATCCAGCCTGAATACATTTATGGGCTCACACAGCTTACAATTATTGGAAATAGCTAGATTCGAGACATCTCTTATTTAAATCTGATTCTAGACTAAATTATACAACAAGTGTAAGAGGAAATACCCAATGGCAGTTTCTGGAAAGTCATACACATGGGATGATAGGTTGTAAACTCCTTTCCCTGATACTGTCTTGTAGAGATACCTCTCAAACACAGGCAGAAGAGGAAGGCTGGAGAATTACCACCAACTCATTTCTCTTATCTTCCTGTACAGACTCCCTTTTTTTGTCACAGCATCATTCTTACTCTGTTTTCTACAACAATTACATAGAATAATACCCACAGGATTTTACGTCTGTCACACCACAGTGCTGTGATTTTGTTGCTGCTTTGAAGTGGAACACTGTCTGCTGCTATTGTTCAATGTTTCAGAACACATTATTTCATAGAGTAGAGATGATTGTAAACAAAACCACAAATAAAGGCCTGTGCTAATCAAAGTAAGGGTGAGAATTATTTCTGACACATTTGCCAATGTGTTTCATTCTATAACAAGTAACAAATCCGGAAAGTACCTAAAAAAGTCTGATATCAGCTGCATTATTGTTTTGTCATAGGTATCAGGATGACTGTCAACTACTGGCCAGTTGGGTCTTCATTACTCCCTTTACTATTTCCAAAATATTTTTTGGAGTAACAATCCCATGCAGTTCAATTTCAAACTACTGGGAGTGTATCTTTCCTTTAACCAATACTGAGAGCTGTGGGTATAATTTCAAAAATTAAAACATGAAAAAAATAACCACTGAGTTACTGGCAAATGAAACCAACTCAGAAATACAGGCAAAGATTTTATTGCCCATTTTGAAAATGGCTGCCTTTGAATTGTGCCAAATTTCTAAATTTGCAGATGAATATGATCAAATTTTATTAAGCTGTGACCAGACTTTGATACATGTCCCAGCTGAATTCCAGCTTGAGTGAAAGATTCCTATTGAAAAGTCAAAGTGGAACTGTAAGGAGAAAGATCATTTTTCATGAAGTCTGCTAATGCTCTGCTCTAGAGATTATTATGTTGAATTCTCCCAACTGAATACTTGTTGGACCTGTGGTTTTCAACAGAAGATGTCTGCCTCTTGTAACTCTTGTAATCACTTTGCTTTTTCTGAAATTTCTGAGAAAGGTAAGGCAAACTAAACCAAGAGGGCAGTAACATAACAAGTTCTGAAGTTTTTTTATCTATTTCAGAGCTGTATTTCTCACAGATGAGAGCTGAATTTGCCTTTGAATACTTTATTTTGAGCCCAGTGCTGAAGATTTGTGGTTTAATCCATCTTGTTCTGTTTGTTTGGGGTTTTTTGTGTTGATATTTGAAACTATATGATTATGCATACATTACTATTAATTTAAGAGGATATTTCTAGCAGTTAAGAGCCCGTAAATGCAAATTGTAAATGAACAAAGTGAAAAGTCAAGTTGCAAGCATTCAAATTTCTAAAATCTTTCTTAAAACTTAAATAGTTTTGTGAAGTGCTGGTTCATTAACCTTAATTTTTTGGTTGCCAAAACTACAATCAGCAGCAGCTGCATAAAACTTGGTAGTAATGGCTGCTAGAAGGTTGCCAGGAAAGTCATGTCCAGTGTTTAGCCACTTTCCATCCCAAAATACAGTGATCCAGATGGGGTAAAGAGACAGGACAGATAGCCCTGACCTAACAGCTCTGACTGTGTGAGCATCCCATGATCTGCTGAGTGTTACAGCAGCCAGAATTGTACTCTTGGATGGATATTCTCCCCCAAGACTGATAATAATACCTTGCTCATCTCTGAGCCTTGCTAACTACAACGAAAGGAACAGGTAGTTTTCCTTTTTCAATTTTTTGTTTTAATTATTAAATGAAATGTCAAAGGATGGCTTTTCACAGTTCGTTATTCTTCCCAAACCTAATATTCTGCAATATCTCTTCAATAAGAGTTTGCCATACAGAAAAACTGCAGAATTAGGAAAAAATTAAGAGTTTTCAACTACACTGTTTTCTAACAGCAATGTTTTTAGTTATGCCAAAGCAGAACAATTTGGAGTACTAACTGTAAGAATACAATTTCAATGGACTTTGGTATTATAAGAAAAGTTTTTTATTAGAAGTTTTTTTATACTGCTGCAAATTTTCATGCCTACTTAATGAAAAGAAGTCTCATATAGAAAATATTAAATTTCTTTATTCCATTTTTTTTTCCATATCAAATTGAGGTTGGGTGCCTCCATAGAACAAATAAGGCCATGAATAGATAAAATGAATAGTAATAAATTGCCAAATTTTATTCAGTCAAGAACTGGATGACATAGTTGAACCAGTGTAAGTCTGATGTCTGTAGTAAGTAAATTAGTAGAAAATGTAACAGCAAAATTAGGGTGCATGTGGATAAGTATTATAGGTAAAGAAAGAGTTAAAGTGGCCCTTAAAAGATGAGGTGTTTGCTTACAAAGCTAATGAAGTTTGAGGGGATCACCAAAGCTGAAGATAGGGACGGTCTGGTTATTATAACTATATGAATTTTGCAAAGTGTTTCAAGGAAAGAAAAAGCCATGGGGTAGGAGGGAATGTTCCTCCATGAATTACAAAAAGGGCTCAATAAAAACAGGACATTATTGGTTACTTCCTACAGTGACCAGCAGCTATCAGGGGAGACCTGCAGAGGTCTCTTGAGGGCTCACTGCTGTTCGAGGGAGACATTTGGTAACGGACACTGAGCAGTGAAGTGACAAAGTTTTTGGTGGCATGTTGTTATTCAGGATAAGAGAGGCTTTATGGCAAGCAAGATTTAGTGGACAGTCAATAAAATAACAGATGACACATAGGAATCTAAAGGACTTTGAGTAAGATCCTGGAATTAAGATAGGTATCTCCATGGAAACATTCTCAATTGTTAATTTTAATTTAGGTGTCAAGGAAAACAATGTTAAGGATTATTAGGAAAGGACTGGAACACATCTGGAACTTTGTACATCTTCCAGATTTCTTTGTAAATACAAAAATATCTGTTTCTTCCTGCTTAAATACTATTTAGCTCTTGCCCCCACCAAAACATACTAAAGTGGGAATGATTCACAGAGGACTAAATGTGGATTTTGCATTTATGGCTTCAAAGGGAGAATGGATAAATCCACAAAAGAGAACCATTAACTTACATGTGAAAAATAAAAGTATTTTCACTTAGGTACTATCAGATTATCAGAATTTTATTTTTCTTTAGGGGGAGCAATAGATAGGAATAGCAATAGGAAAATTTAGCTCATAGAAGAGTTACTGAAATAAAATATTTTAATTAGAAATTCACTGAAGTGAGTCTTAATGATGACATAGTTCCAATAAATCTCTAAGATCCTTTGTCTCTTGTACTCTTTTAATTGCCTTGTTCTCTTCTTGTATATTGTCAAAATATTACCAGGTAAATAAAATGGTGGGGGTTTTATATTTCAGATATGGGCTCAGTTAAAACTGACTGTTGGGATACACATATTTGAATATGCGAAGTGAAATGTTTCCCATTGGAAAATAAAGTAAATATTTAAACAATATTTTTCAAATTAAATTATACAATACTTTTCAACATTTTGGATCCAGAGACTCGGATGATGAGCCATAGGTGGAGATGTCTTCTTATAAGAAAATGAAGACTGGTAAATTATATGATACATTAAAGAATACTGGGGAAAATAATACTTCTGGATTTTCTCTGTGATGATTTCTGTGTCTTAAATCACATCTCAAATACTTAATAAATGAGTTAAATATTATTCAGTGTTATAGAAACGATTACTGGATACATATTTTTTTTCCTGCAGGAGAGTTGCCAGTGTTCTCTTACTTGAAAATGAACATTTCTTGCTGGCAATTCTGATGTGTAAAGTTCTTTCACAGCATTAAAACATGAATGGTTTCCATATATTTTGTTGTAAAAAGCTATTTTTCCCTTTCTGAAAAAATCTCAGTACTTGTAATCCCAAACCATGACTTGTGATCGACCTCCATAATAAAATATAATAATTTATACGTCATTAAAATTCATCCCATGAGACCTACCTTTTCTGCTAACAGTTCTCTGATCTTGCTTGCCTGGAGACGAAATTTCATTAACTGTGACTCCAAAGTTAAACATCTTTCCTTCCAGTTTACAGTACCTTCTGGCTCTGAAAGTTCAGCCATATTTATGCTGGAAAAGGAAAGGGAAAAAATCCCCATGTCAAATTCTGTCTGTATTTAATGTCTGACTTTATTTTAATATGCATACTGACCTATTTTATATAAATCTAAAGAATGCCCCCAAATTTTACACAAGTACAGTTTCATAAAACATGGTAAAAGTATATTAGTTTTCTGAGGCCCTTATCATAACTATCAAATTCTGAAATCTGTGTCGATGATATTTAGGTTTATTGTATTTTAATTTCTTCAATTATCCTATGGCTGCAATTATTTTTCCTTGATAAGCAGAGACACATCTCACATTTTAATCTTCAGTTACTGCATTTATCCTTTCTTACTCAGGCGAGTCTTGCAGGGAACTGAGCTTTTGTTTAGCCAATGTTTTATAAACATGTAACTGCCTGTGAGTTAGTAGCACATTTGGTTTTATGCAAGTTAAATGCTTGGCAGACCACTCTTTTAAAAGTCCTTTAAAATTCTGCTTAATCAAATTGCCTTTAAAATTCAATATCCTTAATGAGATGAAAGTTTCTGATTCCAGTTGTGAAGGTGGGTGAGCAAATGGTCTCTAATGGACCCCCCATGTGAAAAACAATCTTTTTGCATTAGCTGTTGCAGATCTCAGGACATCCTAGTTCAGGCATGTTTCAGTCTCAACTCTGTGCTTTTATCCACATTTAACTGCTCATGCCTTCTGGAAATTAGCCTCAGTGCCCTTCTGGACAAGCATTTGTGGAAAAATTATTCAGGATGAGAGCTGGCTCATCATGGTTTGAATCTGAGATGCCAAGAAAATCATCTGTGTGTAAGCAGAAGGACTGGACTCTGTTGTATTCCAAGTATTTGTAGTTTAATAGAGTAAGTGGATGGCTGAATGTAACCATTCAGTCCAAAATTCCCTTGCTAAGTAAAGGCCTGGCCTTTGCAGGGTTCTGGACACTTGGGTTTGGTTTTGAAAATAAAGCCCGAATAGCTCCTAAGTATCCAATTTATCTCAAAAATAATAAACATGTAAAAAAAACATTCAGTGGAAGGCCACTGGAAGATCACAACAAAGCAAAACCTGCAAGTCATAATGTTATATTGCATGTTTGTCACCTGAACAGTGGGACACCGATGAGGAAAGGCAAGTAGCCACTGTTTTCAGTGTGATGAAGGAGGCTGATAGAGGAAGATTAAGGCTAATACAGATCTCCACACTCCAAGTCCTGACACAATTAGCATGGATGAATAAGCGACACCACTGAGAGCCCCCCCCCTCCCAAGACTATCCCAGGCCTCCAGAAGCCCAGCTTCAAACACTTCCCTTCCTCCCTGCATCGGAAGAGGCAGCCCCACCTGAAACCCCTCAGCTGGAGACCAAACACCTATGAATTTATCTTCTCTGTTGTTTTTGACAACAGGAAGTAAAAAGGAAAAGCACCACAAGACAGATCAAAGTCATGAGCCAGATTCTTTACTTTTCCTTGCTATAGTAATATTTTCTATTTCTCTTCTAAATTCCCATGTCTCACGTGACTCTCAAATTCATTTTAAATAAACAGGTGAAAAACTGTAGCTCAAAACCTTCTTTCCTTTCTCATACCCTAAATTCCTTACTTCTTTCATTCCATACCTTAATTTAGAAGGAAAACTAGAGAAAAACTGAGGTTTGTAACTTTTTGCCACAATCACTTGTCTGAAGGTAACTGCTCCATTTTTCACTCTTTCTTCCTTTGGTACCACAGGCTGGGATTCAAGCTGCTAAACCAGAGGTTACAGCTATCCTTTACCAGGAATGTCCTACTCAGGAATCCCCAAGGAACCACTAGGATTTAAGAACCTTATTACAACAGTTTCCTAAGCTGATCCTACAATACCCACATTCTAAACACAAGCATTTCAACTGCAGTCCTCCTTGGTGACCAAGACACCTCTGGTATTTTTTGCCATTCTCATTTGAAGCTTAGCAGAAAATTCCCTGGACTGTCAGGGAAGCAAGCTGCTCACTGTTGTCCTGCCCCTAAGCCATGATCATCTCTGCTTTCCAGAATCCCCTGTTCAAGGGGGAAAGGTGGCACTACCAAGCAGCAGCTTCTCCTATTTTGGAGGGGAGAAGTAGTTTCAGCTGGATTTATCTGGATTCTGGTCTCCTAAGTAATGAGGAGTGGCAACATGTTATTAGACTATTTAGGATATTTTAGGTTTTTCCTTTTTAACTAATTGCAGCCACATAAAACAGAAATGGACGAGGCCAACATCTGGGTAACAGTGGGATATTTCAGTGTTTGTGGCAGTGAAAACACAAACGGGTCAAGTAATGAAAGAATTTTTGCTTTTTGATAGGGTGCAATATTACAGGGTGGAGTTAAAAATGTTTGTCTTTCAACAGACAAAACATTTGAGTAGATGGATTTCTGGCAGTGAACAGTGTGTCCAGCCAAGTAGTTTCCCAATGTCCAAACTCATTAATATTCCACTGCATAAACATTATGGATAAAAAGATTGAAACGAACTCTTTTTATTGCGGGTTCTTTGCTAGAGATTGTAATAACTTTGTATTTTCCAACAAGCCAATGGGTTCTGGAAATATTTACAGGCACATAACGCACTGTTTACACTTGCAGAGTGAATGATCTTACTTAAAATCAATGACTTCCTGTTTCTTGTCTGATTCCCCAAGGGAGGATAAAAATGAGTTCATCTTCTCTTGGCTTAATAGAGTACTCTGAATCAGCACTCAAACCTACACAGAGCCCGCCCCTTCTTCCTGCTCCAGTTCCCACCACAAAGCCCTCCGTTTCCCCTGAGCCTTAAAAAGTTAAATCTTTTGAAAAGTAAACTTAAAAAGCACACATTAAAGCCTTAAGTTCTAATTATGTCATCAAAAATTAATTGAGACAAGTTTGACAAGTCTGGAAAGATTAAATTTGTCTTTTTCATTTTTTAAGTTTATAAACCTCTTTCTAGGCTTCAAAAAGTCAGAATGTCACATTCTCCCTAAAGGGATTGATATAATTTCCTTTTCTTTGCCGTCTGCTTGGAAATTATCAAAATACATTTCAGGGGGGGAGGGAACAATGTTCTACCTTTTTGAAGTGTGTTAAAAAAATTTACATATTCCTTCTCACATTGTCAGTGTTTTCCCCTGTTTTTAACAAAATGCAGTGTTTAACTAAACGCTTCATATTCTGTCTGTATGTTCTGGATGTCCTTTCTTGCTGGAGAAAGTTTGGAAAGTTCTTCCGTTTCAACAGATGCGGGTTTGTGCAGTACAAAGTGGATTCCCTTCACCACCCTGAAATATTTACTGGCCTAAATGCATTTGGACCATACCTCTTGAATTTCAAGGCCATTTCTTCCATCTTTTCACCCAAATTCAGAACTTATAAATATTTTTGGTGCCATAAAGATTGGACTGGAGAAGGGAAATGATGAGACACAAAGTGGACCTGTGTAGGAATCAAGGAAGTCATTCTCAGGTTTGTTGCTGGCCAAGGCCCTTACTCACCTCCAAACACTGGCAACTTTATTTTCCATTTGACTCATTTTGCATAATTCTATGCTCAAACAAACTGCTGCCTGCGCTATTTAAAACTTCCTTCAAAATCTGATGTCGAAATGCTTTTTCTGCTGCTTCCTAGGTATCGATGAGGTTGTTCCCGTGAAGTGATGCACTTAGTCAGTGCTTGCCCACTCCAGCCCCGGGCGCAGACCCCCACAAACCCCGATTTCAGGGGCCAGGCTGCCCCCTCCCAGCTCTTTCCTGCCTGCTCGGCTGCCCCGTGTCAAATGCGTGCAGCGAACAAGACTGAAGCACGCAAGATCATTTAATGTCCTTTTCATGATGACACCAATTTTTAAGTCGCAGTGTGACACCACATTACGTCCCAATTTAATTTCTTGAAATTCTGAAAGCTAGCTGTGTAGGTATCTCAAAAGTATCGTAGTTTTGCACGTTTGTCTGGGAGTTGTGTTCTCCTCGCTCCTCTAATATTTGGGAGGACGGTAGGGATGCGGCAGCGGCACCGCCAACGGGACGAGAAGAACCCGGACCTTACGGGACCTTACGGGACCTTACGGGACCTCAGGCACGCCAGTCCCCAGCCGCGGGGACACCGCCTGGGGACAGCCCGGAGTCCCGCCGTGACCCGACACCCCGCGGTGATGCGACCCAGCATCACCCTCCGCCACCCGCCGCCCGCCGGTGTCAGCCGGGGGGCACCGCGCCGGCTGTCCCGCCGCGCCGCGCCGCCGGGACCGACACCCCGCCGGGAAGCGCCGGGGGCCGGCCCGGGCGCGGCCCCGCTCGCGAAGGGAGGGAAGGGGGCAAGGAAAGGGAGGTCAGACCTGGCCGGCCGAGGCTCGCCGCGCCGGGCGCCGTCCGGGCTGTGGGCGCTGCCCGCGCCCCTCGGCGCCCGCCCCACCATCCCCGCGGCGAGCGGCGCGGCCGCCTGAGCGACGGCCGAGGCGGCCACTGAGCAGCGGGGCCGCCCCCGGCGGGGCGCCCGGGCGGGGCTTGCGCGGCTCGGCGGCCCCGCGGCCCCGGCAGCCGGCGGGAGGAGCGGCCCGGAGCCGGGGCCCTTCCCGGGCTGGCGCTGCCGGCGGGATGCGCTCCCGGGGCGGCCGCCTCCTCCGCGTCCTCCGGACCCGACGGCGTCCCGGGGAGCGGGCGCCCGGACGGAGGGCGATGGAACCCGGCTGGAGGCTGGTGGGCTTCGAGGGCAAGGCTGGCAGAGGGGTCCCGGGAAGAGACGGCCTGCCCATACCCCTTTCCCATCGCCGTTTTTAAAGTTCCCTTGTGAATTAGAAATTTTTCCTCTTAGTTTCGGAGACGATGTTAGGAAGAAGCATCCGCTTGCTCTGCAGTTCCTCGGCTCCAGCAGTGGAGCTCACTGTAATTGAAATTACGCGTCTTGTGAAAGGTCATTTGTCAAGTACATACCAAAGGGTTGGAACCGTGCGGTCCCCGGGGCAGTGCTGGGATATTACGGTCTAAATGGGCCTCGCTGAGCTGCCCTATCCGATAGGTAACAACCCACTTCGTATTTGAGTTCCAGCCGGGATAAAGCAGCAGGTGCATGTGCTGCTGAGTCCTGCTGGCAGCAGGCTCTTGGTCCCCTCCGGCTGAAAAGAGCTGAGAGTACATCTTGGGCAAACAGCCGTCTCTGTCGCTTCTAGAAGACTGACTGTAATATTAAAAAGTATCTGGAAGAAGTAATTAGTGCGTTGCCGGGCACGTAGAGGAATCTTCCTCATACATGTTTATTTGGACTCAGATTTATGGATTCTGTTTTGTTTGGATTATGATTTATGGAGGCAAAATATTTCATAGACTCTTCTGGTGCATGAACAAACCACACTGCACCATTCCTCTGGGGGTTATTTATAATGTAGGTGTGCAGAGTAAACTGCTTGTTCACATCTGTTAGTCATTTAAAGTGAAGTTTTTTCTTTTGGAAAAAAAAAAAAGAAAAACCCAAACCAAACCAGGTCTTAGAAGCTCAAATATTCCCCATCTGGTTATACACACAATTTCATTTTTTCCTATTCAGTTCAGTACAGGCTCCAATTTTCCACCCACTTGCAGCGACCTTAGAGTATCCAAACAACTTTACTGAAACAGTTTCACTTTCCTAAGTGCTTCATGTATTTTTTTAAACACTGGTCGCTGAAAAGAGTGTTAAAAACACGCTTGGTTTTTTAGCAAGGAGTGTATTGTGTTCCACCCGATACCTCCTGTCTAGAGTGTTCGCTGCATTAAAAACACGTGAGGTGAAAAAACCCTTTCCTTGGATTACAAGATTTAGCCAAAAGAATCAAAATTATCATCTGGTTCCTAACGAGGGTCATACAAAACGATTTAGCGTTGGCGTTCAATGAAAACTTTGTCCATATCGTTTCCTCGAATAGCGACAGGCTCGCTCTCTCTGGATACTCCCAAGCGTGCGCCAAGCCTTTGAATCCCGAGTGACAGAGCTGGGGGAGGCTGCGGGAATGACGGGCTCGGACCGCAAGAGGGAGAGCAAAGCCTGCTCGCTCAACGAGGCTTTCTTTCAGTTTGTCTGGTGGATTGACATTTTCACTGCCCTCAAAGTAATAAAAATGCTCTGCAGTGATGGAGCTCTCGATGCTGATACAGAAAGAGGCTTGAAAGAATATTCTGGAAGAAGGAATAGGGATATTCGGGATTTTTTCTCAACTGCCCTTAGCTGTGAAGTATGTAGAGGTATAGAGGAAATAGAATTACAAGTAGAACAACTAGGATGCATAGAACAAAATACAAAAATACAAACTACGACTTTATTTTGTAAATAGAAAGCAAGGGGGAAAGCCATAAATCTTCCCGGCAAAGACACAGAAAACTATTGTACGTGTAAGCACAGATTCAGGAAGAGAGTTCTTCCTCCTTACTGTTGTTCCTGATGGAAGGTACATGCAAGCAGTAATAAATTCTGCACACATTCCTGAAAATATAGGGAGAAAATGCAAAAACTGATACACAGTACATTGTAGAAACAAACTGCAAAGTATTTGCACTTTGGAGTGATCATTTGTTAGCTGGCTCCCTGCAGAAGTGAACCAAAGTCAGAACATTAAGAAATATTTCTCTCTGTAATGTGAATTTTAAATATTAGCCTCCACATGGGCTGAAGATGTTGCAGATTTTTCACTGTCTGTAGTTGACTTAATGCAAGAAAGTAAGTTCTAAGTTCCTGGTTGTCTTGTTAAACAATAACCTCATTTGTTAACAAGTATTATGAACACTGTATTGCAAAACATCTACTCTGGTGTGTGGAAGCTAATCCAAAAAAATGCCACCAGCTTCATTCCAGAGACGATCAAGTTGTCATCAAATCTGCAACTAGAATGTAAAATTTTGGGTTGATGAGACTTTTCTGCATGTTCTGTATGTAGAACGTCATTCTGACATGCTGGACTAGGACCTTACCCCTTCCTGAATAAAGGAGCTTTTTCTGGTCTTTTCTCACATAGATAAATATTGAAACCATTTAAGTTTAGGTATTTCAGATTGGTATGTATGTCTACAGTTGGACATATATGACAGGAAATGTCTTGTAATTCTAAAATCTTAGATCATACAGTGTCTCCTCTAAGTTTGTTTTTGTGTGGATTCTTTGAACAGGTGACATATATATTTGAGGCTTGCAATAGAGAAAAAGGTTCCCATTTTTTACACTAGTTGCAATTACAAAACTGTGATATAAATAAATTGATCATTTTTAGGTGACAGTCAAATTAATTTAAAAGTATCTTGATCTTTCTTAACAGAAAAGTTTTAAGGTATCATTTAAGTGGAGGAGAGGAAGGGAGAAAGATCATTCCTGTTCAATTATTATTATTATTATGAGATGACTTGAAGTGTTGCTATTTCAAGGCTCTGTTTGTCCTTCAGTGACAGAAAATTGGCATTTTATCCAAATAACTTCTAGTATTTGTGCTTTGGTACCTTTGGATAGAAGAATCTGGAGTTACTTCAGTTACTAATAAAGGCTTTTTTTACTTAGGAAAACTACAGTTTATGAGAAGGTCCGTGGCTTCCCTTTAAAAGCTCAACCTCTTTTTAATTATCTGGCGCCACAGAGTGGCAAAATTCTATATTGCTCTAAATGATCAATTTCTAAGAGTTTTCAAATGATGATATAATCATGTCCATCTGAAAGAAACATAAAATATAAAATATTCTACTTACTGGCACAGGCATAGCTCGAGAGGGCTAGAATGCACAGCTTAAACATTAAAGTTTCTGTGTATGGGTTAGATTATTTCTTTTGAGGAGAATTTTCACTGGTGGATGTTGATTTGTCAAAACTGTAAAGTTTGTGAGCATAAACCCAGTGCTTAGGAAAAAAGCCCGATGAATTGCAGAAATATGTTGAGACATCCCATGTCTCAATGACAGTGAAAATGGCTGTACCTGGTTAGCCAGTCAGGTGCCCACTCACTTGATTGTTGTCCTCAGACAGTGCCCAGGGAAGTGTCATTACTCCAGATCACTAGAGGTTCAGGGACTTTGTGAGCTAGAAGTTTTGCTATTTGAAACTTTTCTTGTTTGTTGTTTGTTGTTTTTTTTTTTTTCCCTCTTGTGATTCAGTCCAGTTGCTTTTGAACAAGCATAATTTTCAAGATCCAGAATGTCCTAAGATGGTGATCTCCATGGTTTAAATAATTAATTTGGTTTTAGACGTCGCCTGCTTGTTTCACTTGATGCCTCTAAAGTTTTGCCGAGACAATGAAAAATGTTCTTAGAAATTTCTGTCATATTCCATTTTCTCTTTCAGGGTGAATTTACTTTAAGGGTTTCATAGTGAGATGCCCCTCACTACCTTTGGCCATCCCTCATATCCTACCTCACACCTGTGGCACTCCTACCACATTCTGCATGCCGTGTTTGATGTGTAGGTGTATTTATGCAGTGACATTGTGATGATTTCTTGCTTGATTTTTATTCTCTCCCTAGCAACTTCTAATGCTACGAGGCTTTTTTGGTCTCTGGCAAGATTTGTGGTACACAGCAGAGCACAGCACAGCCACAGTATCAGTAATTCAAAGGTCTGTTGCTCCTTACCAACAGACCAGATATTATGAAAACAGGGTAACTTACCTTTTTAAGGTATTAAGCTTCATAACCCCTGCCTGGTGAGCAGTGGTATGTGAGCTAGTTCTGAGTAAGGTATTTTGAGTACTGGAAACTTGGTTCTCTTAGAGAACAGAGCAATTGACGTGTGTGGGTGTTGCATGTTATTTCATTCCTCTAGATGCCTCTTTGCTTTCATTGCATGAGGAAATGTGGATTCTTTGGGTGTTACCTGACAGCTCCCTGGCACTGATGTTTCCCCTAACTGAAAAAACCTGGGGAGAGCAAAGCTCTTTTGGAAAGGAGAAAGTTACTGGAAATAGTGTCACAGAAAATGAGCTGGAATACACAGAGCTGGAACATTGGAAAGGTTTCCTGAAACTGGCCAGTCTGTAGAAAGAGGATCACAGTGAATTTAAATACATAGGTATCAAACTGGGCTGAAGGAGCTGGAGACTTTGCTTACACTAAGTGAGGATGAGGATAATTGTCTGATTTGTCTGGAAGGGTAAATCTCTTAAGAGCATTCCGTCTCTCTTTGAGCTGAAGATAATCCAGCATTTAGAGTAGGTCACTGGGACAGGTAGTGCCAAATAACTGTGTCAGTTTCCTTGAAATGGCTGAATGCAAACCAGGGAAAATTCAAAGAACTAACAGTGAAAACTCAAATTACTTTCTTTATATGTTTGTATGTGGTTAAACATTTTCTCAATTCCTTTGGCCATTACCATGTCAGAAGTCAGAAGGCACTGTGAACCTTTGGTGCTAAAGAGGGATCCAGAAGTTTGTTCAAAGTCCTGAGCAGACCCCAATGGCCTCTGGCTGCTTTAGATTGTTAAGAAAATCACTGTTGAGTGAAAGTCAATTGGCAAGGAATGGGTTTTGTTATATTTTCCACTTTTTCCTTACCTAAACATTGCTGCTCTTAAATCTGTATGGAAGCATGACTGCTATGTTGAGCTGCCCTTTCAGAGTAATCACTTTTGCAATAACCCTTTTCACACTGAGTGCAAAAGTTGTATCTTTGCTAGATACAACTCACAGACTCGGGAAAGGCTGTCCCCATCTGCTAATCTATCACTTGCAAATGATGTGCTTATTACAGACATTATATTCACATGGGACCTGGGAGGATTGTGAAAGGCCCAAAACATAGATGTTGAAAACTTAAAAAAAAAAAAAAAAATCTGTCTAAAAATCATAAAATTATAGAATGGTTTGGGTTGGAAGGAACCTTAAAGGTCATCTTGTTCCACCCCCACTGCCATGGGCAGGAACACGTTCCACTAGAGCAGGTTGCTCAGAGCCCCATCCAACCTCTCCTTGAACACTTCCAGGGATGAGGCATGCACAGCTTCTCTGGGCAACCTGTTACAGTGCCTTTCCACCCTCACAGCGAACAATTTCTTCCTAACATCTAATCTAATTCTGCTCTAGTTTGAATCCATTCCCCTTGTCCTGTCACTACATGCTCTTGTAAATAGTCTACCTCCATCTTTCTTGTAGGCTCCCTTCAGATACTTGGAAATTTACTAATGTATAAATGCCTATATTAAAAAAATAGCTGGGTTTGGTTCATAATTTTAGAATTTTACAATTACAACATGTCTAAGTGGTGGCAAATTAGGGACTACTGGAAAGGATCAGGAGATATGGTTGTGAGGAAACAAATGGAGCACGCTTTTAAAATTAAGTTTAATGGATTTTTGTGAAGTGTGTAGTCAAGCCTCTTTCTGCTCCTTAGATAAAAGGTTTGTGACTAGAGCAACTTGATTTGCATTGAATGCAAAATAGCATTTGCTTCCTCTGGCTCTGAAATGTAGTTCGCTATGGAGGGAGGCCAACCAGCCACTGTGTGCAGCAAGGGCACCTGGCAGATTAGGCTCCAAAAGACACAGCATCCATTTAAATCTGCTGAGGATATTCAGGAACTGAGGAGGGAGAGTAACTACTGGCAAGAAACACAAGCTAAGGTCATCATGGGCTCCATCAAGGTCACCACCAATTTTTCTGAAGTTGAGAATACATTTAAAATAAGGAAAGATAGTTGTGCCTTTCAAAGTCCAGTGACTCGGGAGTGAGTCCAGAGAAGGGTGCTGGAACTGGTGAAGGGTCTGGAGCACCCATCCTATGAGGAGCCGCTGAGGGAGACAAGGTTGTTTACCCAGGAGGAAAGGGAGACTCAAGGATGGCATTTTCAGTCTCTACAGCTGCCTGAAAGGAGGCTGTAGCCAGGTGGGTGTCGACCCCTTCTCCCAGGCAACTAAAGATAGGACAAGAGGACACAGCCTTAAGCAGTACCGGGAGGTTTAGGTTGGACACGAGGAACAATTTCTTCAGAAAAAGGGAGATTAGACATTGGGATGGGCTGGCCTGGGAGGTGGTGGAGTCGCCGTCCCTGGACGTGTTTAAGGAAAGGCGGGACGTGGCACTCGATGCCGTGGGTTTGTTTACATGGTGGTGCTCGGTCACGGGTTGGACGCGATGACCTCAGAGCGATTTTCCAAACCGATCGATTCTGTGGCTCGGTGGCTCACGCAGGTTCATCTTTTAGTTCAGACAAGTATTTGCCACGGAAAGGCGGCAGTCGCTGCGGCCCCGCCGCGCAGCAGCCCCGGCCGCAGGGGCTCCGGGCTCCGAGCGGCCGGGCGCTCCCGGCGTGAGGCGGCGCCGCGGCGGGGCCGGGCCGGGCCGGGGGCGGGGAGCGCCGCGGTTGGCGGCGGCCGGCACGTGGTGGGGCGGGGTGCGGGCACCGGGAAGGGACGCGGCGCCGCGGGTGAGGGTCTGCTGGGCTGTGGGGTGGGCGGCGTTTCCCCGGTGCTTCCCTTGCCTGCTGCTGAGGCGCTCTGTTTGCAGCCGCTCTCCCAGGCGGGCGCCGCCGTGCTCCGGGCCCGTGCTGCCGCCGGGGCGAGGGAGGCCCCGGGCGGGTGCCGGAGGCGGCGTGGCCCGGCCCGGCCCGGGATCCATCCGAGCCTCGGTGCCGCCGTGGGCACGGGGTTGTTCGGGCGGGGAGGGCACGGAGCGGTCGCGGGCAGCGGGGCCCGGCGGCCGCCGCCTCTGAGGCCGGGCGGGCCGGCTCGGTGTGCTCGTGGGCGCCCGGAGGCGCGGGGCGGCCGCGCTGGGCCCCACAGATGGGGCGGCATAGGGGGTCTGGAACTGAACTCTTCAACTCCCAGGGTTCCTGAGTATGTGGAGAGGAGGCGCAGACAAGATGTGGCCAGGCTCCATTCCGTGGTGCCCTGTGTCAGGGCAGGGGGCCATGGGTACAGACTGAAACACGGCGGGTCTCTGAGGAGCACTAGGTGTGGAGTGGAGGTGGCCGGGCACTGGCACAGGTGGGCCAGAGAGGCTGTGGAGTCTCCATCCTTGGAAACATTCGAAAGATACCTGGAAACAAGCCTGGGTAGCCGGCTCCAGGTGGCGCAGCTTTAGCAGGAGGATGGTCCAGATGAGCTCCAAAGGCCCCTTCCGACCTCAGCTGTTCCATGATAACGCGCTTTCGAGTCAGTGACACTGTAGTACTTATTAAATCACCACTGCCATTCAGAAAAGAACGTGCTGTTTGTAGCAGAGCTGTTCGGTTTGCTGCACAGTTCTTACTTGACGTTATTACAAGTTCAGTGAGTTTTGACCAGCAAAACTGAGCAAGGGAAGTTTTGTGGCATTAATTCCTCGCTTCTGTATGATGTTGCCAAACCGTGATCCAGGGTCATGCCACAGACTGTGTAACAAGTGCAGTGAAAACTCAGTGAGACGGTATGACATGTGTACAGTAATTCCCCTTTTCTATTACTTCCATTTTGCATCGTGAAGTTTGGGTGAATTTTGGATGAAATGCTGGAAATAGCTGAAGTTGTTAAAATCAAAGAGAGCTATTTCCTTGAGAAAAATTGCACAGATAATTCAACAAACCTTTTGAGATAGTAGGACAATGAAAAGACCATTATTATAGGAAATGTTTGTAATTATGTTTTTAAAACTACGTGATCTGTTGTTTTGATTTTTTGGTTTTTTTTAATCAGGCATTTCTAAATCAGCTAAAATGGTTTTAAAGAAGAAGAAGGAAGTTCAGGTGGATGCATTCTTTCTTGATCATCATCAGCTTGAAAAACTTCAGAGTAAGTAGGGTGGGTTTTTTTTTGAACTAATGTGTGATTTCTCTTGCCTTTGAGTAGTTACTGAAATTGATCTGTTTTTTTGCTTGTTAGCTTTTATTTCTAGTGGTTTTGTTTTGTGAGTTTTAGGTGTGTTTGCTCTGCTGTGGTTTGTTTTTATTGTGTAATGACAATGACTTCTTACCTTGGCAGAGTCAAAAAAATCCTTTAGAGCATTGTGGCTTTGGTTTGAAAACTCTTTACTTTGTTTTATCTGTGGTGTGAGGGTAGTAGAAGGTCCTATTTGTAATCCTACTTGCAGGCTTGATGTGTTAGCCTTAATATGTGGGATAACACTGAATTTCCAAGAGTCACAGAATGATTGAGGTTGGAAGGGTTCTCTCGAGGTCACTTTCCCAGTCTTTGTGTTTTCTGTAGGTAATTTGTTTTAAAGCTACTGTTCAAATGGTGTTGTCTTTTGTGGGGAATTTTTTTGTTTGATAAGGGAAGCTTCCAGTGATGTTTACTGTAAAAAAATGAAAAGTAATAAGTAATAACTAAGTAATACAAGATTTATATACTAAAGTTGCTATGAGGGAGCACTGGTGAGGTCCCACCTGGATTGCTGATCCAGTTCTTGGCTCCCCGGTACAAGAGTAATATGGACAGACTCCAGCTAAGGGCTAAGATGATGAAGAGCCTGGAGCATCCCTCCTATGAGGAAAGGCTAAGAGAGCTGGGCCTGGTGAAGAGAAGGCTCAGGGGTATCTTAGCAATGTGTAAAAAATACCTGAAGGGAGGACATGTGGGAGGCAGAGCCAGCATTTCTTCTATGCTGAATAGTGATAGGACAGGAAGGCATGGGCATGAACTGAAACACTAAAGATTCCCTCTAAACATTTTTTTTAATGTGAAGGGAAACACTTTTTTTTAATGTGAGGGTGACTGAGGATGAGCACAGCTTCAATAGGGAAGTTGGGGAGTCTCCGCCTTGGAGGTATTGTGAAGCCACCTGGCCATGGTCCTGGGCAGCCAGCTCCAGGTGACCATATTTGAGCAGTGGGCTTGGACCAGATGACCCCCAGAGGTCCCTTACTTTTGTGTTCCAGTGAAACTGATATTTTACATTTGTTAGGGGAAAAAAAATGTGTTAAGGTGTTGTTAGGCGACCTAAGGGTTTGTGCCACCAATGGGTTTACTGGGACTGGAAAAAACTCTTAAAAATCAACAGTCATTTCTTCTTCTTATAAATTATGGGTTATTTATACTGCTTATTGTAATTACTTTATAAAAAGATCCTCTTCTTCCAAATGTAGGGTTTTCAAAGGCTGAAGAGCAAAATCTGGCATCTCTGCTTGTGCACTGTGCAGAGCTGAGAAATGGCATCCAGCAGATCCACTGTATTAAACAGGTAGAGTTTCACTGTTAGCATGGCTTTTGGTAACTGAGAGTGTGTCCTGTGCTCTGGTAATGGCAAACACAGCTCCAAAATAAACTTCTAATGTTTTCTACCTTCCTGGAAACACAGAAAAAGCAGTTGCACATACATCAGGTAGGAATGTAGTTCTAGTACTTAATTAGCAAGAGCCACAGTAACTGAAAATGGTGCAAGGCAAGTGACACCAAGTTTAATATTTTGTATGGATTTTTTTGTTGTTATAGGTGTTCTTGGAACATTATTTGAACTTGAGACTCAAGGGAGAATGGTAAAGAGGGAGGCAGTTTTGCACCGTATGCTTGGATGAGAGGGAAATCTGCTGCTGTTAAAAATGATATATCCAGAGTTTTTTGTTCATCATGTGTTCTTTTGGGTATAGATTATGCCATTGGTGAAGCAGATGGATCAGAACTCTGCAGGTGATCCCATGGTTAAAGCTTGTTTGGATGTTTTGGGAGAGACGTATTTTTCACTGGGTGCAAAGAATCCTTTGAAGAAAGTATTAGCAAGGTAAAAGATTGAGTGGTTAGCCTTCATGTTTTTAAAAATGTTTTCCTTATCTCTAAGTCAGTAATTTGTCATTCACTATAAATTGCTGTAACTTAATTACTGTAAATTTGCAGTACTTAATTTGTGCATATGTACTGTTTTTCTTTCTAAGTTAAAAATCTGAATTATAAATAACATATCATTAGATAAATAACTTCAAAGTGAAGCATTGTTTTGGCCTATTTCATTATTGGAAAGGCAACATAGTGTGTAATTAGCAGTTTGAAGTTTAAAATCCAGTTTTAGAATAGAAATTTAAAACAAAAAATCTCAGCTTTGTTCAAGAGAAGATGGTTCAGAGGAATCCTAACTAAATTGTGGTTTCTTGTGCCTATTTTATTTTTGCAATTTTTTTATTGCATAATTATTGCTGTATTTCTTTAGTGATTTTTTTTATAGCCTCAGCATTTTTTAATATCTGGTGCTGAGCTGCCTTCCTTTCTTTGTCATAAAACATTCACTGTCCCACTGAGATGCAGGGCTTCCATCCTGCATTTGGTTGCAGCCAACCCAAAGCTGTGCACCCCTCTTGACAGGTTTTCTAGCTGCAAACTGAGAATGTGCATATTATTTTTAAAACAGATGATGTTTTCATGCAGGAAGCAACATCTGTGTATTGGAGTTTTAGCTGGCATGGATTTTGGTGCAGTGGATGTTACAACACCTCAGGAAACCCAAACTAAATGTGCTGTTTCTTGATGTTGCAGTTCACTGAACAGTCTTCCTGGACATTTGATGGTGCCAGCTGTGCAAAGCTTTGTGTGCTGCCTTCGAGAAGAGCTGAAAACCACAGATGTGTATTTGTACAGAAAAGTGCTGGACAACCTTGCTTCCTGTATGGAGGACTTCAGCTTAGGTACAGCGACATCGAATGTTCTTCTGGTTAAACTGGTGCCACACCTGATAGTGATGTGTGCAGTTTTGTAAAATAGATAGTGCTGGCTAGTACTCAGTACTTAAAAATGTATTTTCTTTCCTCTAGGTAGAGCCTGTATTAAGAACCTATTTGAAGAAGGTAAAGTCACATTTTTAGTAAAATATGCTTCGCTGCAGGTTACTGGGGGAGGAGTGTATGTGGAGAAGTGGCATGAAGCAGGCATGAAGATCTGTCAGATCTGATATCCTCCTGGTTAATTTTTGATAAACTAGTATCCTTATGTGATACTTTTTTTGTGAAAGATAAGACTGATCTATGCATATAATTTCCAGGGGTCAGTTTTACTTTACTGGGCAACCCTGATACAAATCTGAGTACCAGTGAGCAACTGTGGTAGGGAGAGTCAGTATCTCACAGGATTAAGCCAAGTGGGTTGGAAACTTGTTTTGTACCAGGTTGCTGCAAAACAGTTTAAGATTTTGTTTTAGCATTGCTTGTGTTTGTCTGTACTGAAATTCTGGTTTAATTTGTTGGTGGAATGGAAGAATCACCACTGTATGGGTAACTATTCATTGTAGCTGGGTATGTGTGATGTATTGAGATGTATGTGTGGTTGCTTTGCTGGAAATCTTCTGTTCTATTTCTCCTGTTAGTAAATTTATACCATAATTATTTTCACTAGTTCTTCAGTTTCTGCGAAAGTTGCTGCTTGACATACAGGAAGAAAACAGGTAAGTGAATTCAATAGAAGCTCTATTTTATCTGGTTTTTATTTCACTCTTGCATGATAATTTGGTTTGGTTTAAAATATCACTTTGGTAGCCATACATTGAAGAAAGATAGAAATACCATTTTGCAGTGATGCAGATTTTAAATAAAAACTGATTATTTGCTTTTGTGGCAATATGATAATGTAAGAGAGGTAAGGCACTGATACTGTTAGAGCTACTTCTAAGGGAGGCCTTTGAGGTAAGGTTTTTCTATCTGAATTGTGGCTAAAGAGTGTAATTAATAGATGTAAGATTCAGGTAGAGTAAAACTCTTTCATGTTCCATGAGTGTTTAACTCAGTACTGATATACTTGACATTTCCCAGCATTTCATTAAGTGAAGCAGCTTCATTGTGGTCTCTCATTCTGAACTGAGAGGAGGAGGGTACTTAATGAAGTCTTTTGTGCACTGAAGGTTTCGATACTTTCTGCCTTCATGTTAGAAGAAAGTCAAATCATAGAAATGTCATTCATACATGGAGGAATTACTTGAAAAATTAGAAAAGAGCAGCACTATATTCTGTTGGCCTTTTGGAAAGTTTCTGGAAAAGTTCAGCTCTGCTCAGGCAGAATCACATGAATGAATGTTTGTCACAGGAACCTGCAGAAATTGTAGCACAATTTGTCTTTTATTTGTTAACTTAATTTTAACAAACTACCCTTGAGTCTTCTCCTTGTTTTCCTGTAGTTACATATCTGATCAACTCAAGCAATACATTAGTTTTTACCATTAAAAGTTGACATTATTTAAAGTTGACAGAATGGTTTGCTGGGAATGGTGAAGAATGGTTTAAATTTGTTTTTTGTGTGCTTGCTTGTATCTTTTTTTTTTTTTTCCACAGGAGGAATAATGGAAATCGTATTGTTCAGACTCAGCTGATGCACGATTTACTGATAGCCATTAAAGTTTCAATGATGCTTGTACAGAAATTGCAAGAAAATATCCAGGGAAGTCTTTGGAAACACAGTGAATCTTTTGTTTGGCAAAGTATGTGTAGTTTACTGAAAAGTTGCACAAACTTCCTAATGGATGGTAAGTTTAATGACATTCAAACCCTAGTATTTTCATTAACTTGTTGTCTTTGTAGTAAGCAACCTGTAGGTAAAAAAACTTAGTTTAGCTTGCATGGAAATTGAACTACTGAGATTAATGGGAGTAGGAGCAGTAGTTGGTTTTTTGGCGAGCTGTGATTTGTAGATTGTAGTTTTAAAGTGTACAGTTTAACTTGTCTCACTACAAATACCAAGATTAATGCTATTATTAATAATTCAAAAACTAACAGAAATGCTTTTGAGAGTCACCAAATGTCTGTGCCTACCGGAAATATCTACACCTCTATGAAATATGCTGTCAGAACTATTTCTGGGCGCACCATAACTGATAGTGTTTTATTTTCATACAGATTTTTTATGTAATAGAATTTAACATGTCAGTAGTCTCTGCCACAGCCCTCCTTGCTTTAGTAGGCTGTTCTGTGTTTTCTTCTGTTAAAGATATTAACAGTTTATTTTTACACTCAAAGATAAAGTTATTAATATTTGCTATCTAGGTGGGCACTGCAGATTTGTGATGATGCAACTAGCTATAAGTAGTCTAGCAAAAATCAATGTCATATTTTGTAATGTTGCTACATAGTTCTAGCACAGCGTGTTTGCTGCATTCTAATGTACAATATCTCTGCTGTGTAGCAACGCTCCTGCAGACTGTTCAGACTACCTCAGGACTGGCTGTTATTCTCTTCACCAGGGCTATGTATGAGCCAGTTGAGGAGTTACCTTCATTGGTAAGTGTATTTCTTGGCTGAAGACTGTGCAGTATCATGGTGTTGCTACCCTGTGCTGTCAGTGTTGTCTGGAGGCTTTGCTGATGCAGATACCAGGGCTTGCCAGCCTTTCTGTCAGTCCTTAGCTGGAGTATAATCCTTTCTTCTCTCCTTGCTATATGAAGTAAGACTTTGGTTTTGAATTTGACAAACACTATTTACAAGAAATCTCTTCAGATCTCCTAAGCTATGCACAAAACAGGTTTTCTGCTGTGCTGAGGTGCTGTAATGGGTGTGTTTTGGTGTTCCAGATCAGTGGCTTGCTCCTGGGGACAGTGGAACACTCAGGTGTGCCAGCGTGGTTCGTGAGGAGCTGTGGGGTTCTGTGCACGGCAGAACTCCCGGACTCGGTCCTGCTCTTCCTTTGCCACGGAGCACTTGCTATGCTGGATTGGAAAAATGGCAGCATGGGTGAAAATGGAGAGAAACTATTATTAAATATTGCATCAGTCTTGTTGTCATTGAGTTCAGAGTAAGTTTGTGTTCTGATCTGTATTGTTTCATGTTTGGGAGAAGAGGTTTATCTTTCTATTTTTGCATGACTCCTGTGGTCCTGGTGGAATATCTCTGATGTTTTCAGTGTAATAATACTAGGTTTTGTCACAAATTGTGCAGTCTTTTTAATATATCCATAAAAACTCTGTAAATTTGAAAAATATACCAATGTTGCATATATAGTTCTAAGTTTCAGTTTTTTTCTTGCATGCTAAAATTTTGTTTTCTAACACGAATGGGATAAATTTATCAATTCACTTAAGGTAAGGTGTGTCAGTATCAGTTCTTATGTAGACAGATTAACTTCAGTTTCAGGACATCACGTCCTCTCCTTTTCAAAGTTCAGAGGAAAGCAAAGTGTGCCAGTGCATGGAATACTTGAAGTACTATGAGTTTTAGTTGGTTTTTTTTCTGGCTGCTTGCATCTAAGGGCCCACCAGCACTATTGGATTGGAGATTAAAATGTGTATTGAGTTCAACCTTTGATTGTGCCTTGGAGATTAGTTTTGTGATCTTGTTTTTGCACATAGGATACTCAGTTCTGATGGTTTTATATGGCAATGAAAATTTTTCCTTACATTTTCAAGAAGCATGCAACAACATAATGGCTGCTCAAACGTTAGTAGGTGCATAGTAATTTTTTTTTTTTGTTTAATTGTTGTGGGGCTTGTATGCTTTCTTTCCCCCATTGTTAGGGGGTTTAGCTGCGACCACTTAATAGCACATCAGGTAACTAAGCATGTACTTGGCCACATCCAGTTGATCACTTCTGTGTTCATTCCTTTTCCTCCATGAATGGCTTGAGTCTCCTAATCTGTTTTCATGTAAGGTAAATGAATGTGATGAATAGTTATTCTGAAATACAAAGTGTATTTTTAAATAATACTGATAAATGAAGGTAATGAAATTTTTTTTTGTGTTCTTTTTAAAAGGTTAAAAGAATCCAGTGTGGCAACATCTTTGTCTAGAATCCTTGCTATTTGGACTAATTCAGCACTGGCTGCCCTTGTTTCAGGCTCTCCAGATCTAAAAATCAAACTTAATGGGAACTCTGATATAATTGGGAAGCTGCTGGAATACATTTATACACACTGGGACCACCCTCTGGATGCCATCAGACACCAAACCAAATTGATTTTCAAGAATCTTCTTCAGATACACCAAACCACCATTGTTGGATCTAATGAAAAATCAGACCCATTCTTTGCAAGGTTGATAAAGCATTTACTGAGCTTGGATTGGCATGTAAAAGGGAAATATGCTTCTCTTGGCTCTCTGGTGGAATGTGTGGGCACTGAAAATATACTGCAGTTGGACAGAACAATTCCAGTGCAGATCCTGGATGTGATGAGTGATCAGTCTCTTGCACCTTATGCTAGTGATCTTCTGGAAACCATGTTTACAAATCACAAGGCCCATTTTACTTCGAGTTTTCAGGAAGGCACCTGGATTGACGAGTGGCACAACATCTGGGTTTCTCCTCTTCTGGTAATACTGTGTGAAGGGAACCATGACCAAACTACTTATATAATAGATTACTATTTACCAAAATTGCTCAAATGTAACCCTGACAGTCTGAGCTACATGATAAGAATTCTTCAGGCCTCTGCAGATGCTAATCTGGGTAAGAAAATAAACTTCGTATTTGTAATTATGATTGGATTAAAAAAAAAAAAAAACCAAAAATGCTTAACCATGTGGTTTCTGGTCTATTATTATTGTTAGAATTAATCTGGGAGAAAAATTCCAGTTGCCTATTATTGCTATTAGTATTTCAAGGTGAAAGTCATAATAATTATAAGCGTGTCTCTGTGCCATGAGCAAAATCCTTCTGTGGGTGCCTTTTGGGTCTCTTTGCTAGGGTTTGTTAGATTTCTGTGTTTTCTACTATTACTTTTCTTTCGTACACAGGTGTGTCAAGTAACAGATTGTTTTTTCTTGTAAATATGTGGATACAAGATTTATGATTCTCCTGTTTTGAAGTAATTTAGTGTGACTCTAAAATAATGGCTTGTGAGACCTCACAAGGTCTTTTTGTCATATGACACATTTGTGATGAAGCTTTTTGGGATTTAGAGCTAGTTTAATCTATAGCAGCACTATCATTTGGGATTTATGGAGTAGAAATAAAAGGGGGTGAGTCTTGTGTTGAAAGTATTGGGAGTTTCTGACAAGCACTGCAAAGAGTACATTGCTTGTATTAATCAAACAGTAATTATTACTGGTTTTCATTTTCTTTAGGCTCTTGCAGTACCAGAGGAGCTCTTGGAGCATTAATGGCATGCTTGAGAACAGCCAGGGCCCATGGACATCTGGAACTTCCAAATATCATGAGCGGTGGTCTTGTATCCACTGAGTGTATAAAACAGGGTCTAGTTCATCAGCACAGCCAGGTAAAAGGGCTACCATTTATGTATCCTTTAAATTAGAATAATTGCTTTGATCCTGATTACTGTGTTAGTGTTGTATTAAAACGAAGGTGCCATCATGGGTGTCAGTAACTCTTTTGTGGTGAACTTTTAAATATCTTTCAGGTTTGCATTGATGCTTTAGGTTTACTCTGTGAAACCCATCGTACTACAGAAATAGTGTCTCTGGAAGAAATGCAACTAATTGAATTTTTTATGATGTACAACTTGAACAACCAATCTCCTTCTGTAAGGCAACAGATCGTTTCTCTGCTGAGAAAGGTAATTTCAAACTAAGAGCAATGTCTAACATGCCTCTTATGTTAGTTATAACACCACTTTAAAAGAAATAATGAGTATGTTAAGAAGTTGCTCATTGGAAAGAGTAGAAGCTCTAAGGCCAGGAGTATTTTTATGTATTACCCAACTGAATGGTGTTAAGTCATCACAGGCAAGGATGGCTTAAAAAAATATTAAGTGGCAGAGGCAGAGTAACTTCATGGGTGGTGGTGGGTGTTGCTTGACCAGCCAGCACCTGCACACTTTGCCAATAGCAAAGCAGTGTGCCCTGGAGTCAGCAGTGAGCCTTGTGTTGCCTTTGCTGGGGCCTAAAGCTGTGCTTACATGGACTTGTCACACCTCAGGCAAATTCAGTCACTTCATCACCCTCAGAAACCTGACCTGGAAAACAAAGTAGAAGAGTAATCACTGTGATGTGGCTGTGCCATTACAGTCTGCAGGGAATGAGTCTGTCCGTCTGGTGGAAGTTGCCAAGGTTGCATGTAGCTCATGGTAGAAGGATGGGGATAAAATGAGAAACCATGTAGGTAGAAAGAATATCTAGGAAGATTTTTATGGCAAAAGAAGGCAGTGTGGAAGGAGAAAATAATTAATTTGAGAAAGGGGAAAAATGAGGGAGTCAGTTTGGCAAAAACAGAAGAGAAATCCCATCTCTTTCCTTTTTTACCTGGTGCTTAGGAGCATGAGATGGAAAAGTTGTGCTAGATGGCAGTGTGATAAGAACGGAAATACTACTTATGGGCAGTAAAAGAGGTGGAGGAAGCACTTTTGAAGTGAGTCAAACTCTAAGGGACACTGAGGCTGTAGAAATTATCCGCATTGAGTTTTTTTTATAGATGAACACGGTTCCACAGAAAATGAGGTAAGAGGAGAAGGCTTGGCATGAATTTAAGGAGGGAGAGGGAAGAAGGTTCTGGAGGTGTAGAGGGAGGAGAGAAAAAATTTGTCATCAGAGAGGTGGGAAACAAAACCTTGGGTTTGGAGTGGAGAGGGAAGGATCTGTTCTGTGTTATGCTGTATGCAAACTTCTTAAAAATTACAAGCAGTGTGATTTGGAAAATAAGCTGAAAATCTGCCTTTTCCTTATTTCACTGTCAATGATTCTTGTTTCACCTACGTTTTCTTTTGTTTTAAAAGTTATTTTGCAGGATACAAGAAAGTTCTCAAGTGCTTTATAAATTGGCGCAAAATAAAACCAAGCAAGAGTTAGTTGAGAAGTCAAGTGAAATGCCTCCTTTGAGGATTTTGCAGCAATACAAAGTAAGTAGACTGCTAGAAATGCATGTAATAGAGGTGGGATAGCACTTCTGAGAGTTCATTGTTCCTGAACACCACTGGGTGAGTTAGGCACTCTGTATGTGTGTTAGGCAATAGTGCAGTGCAGAAGGAAAAAAAAGCTGTAAAGCCAAGCAGTGCTGGGGAGCTTGTCCACTCTGATGCACTTGTGCAAGTTTATTTTGACTAAATATGCTGTTGTTGATGAACTGAATGCCTCTTGATATTTGGAGGGATGTCTTTAAGGTAAATTCTGTTTGAAACCGATAAAGGTTATGAGGGATTGCTCTGTGATGTGCATTGAAACAGCAGTGAGTGAGGAACGACTGGAGATGTACCCTCAGTCCAAAAAAAAACCAAATTTTGGGCAGATGTCCTGTCATTTGTTTGCCATTTAGTAGTGAGCTTTAAATGGTGGTGTGTGTTACTGGGACTTAAAATAGAGATCAGTTGAGCTTCAGTCTTTTTCTAGGTCTCCAGAATAATCAGTGAGTGAGAGAATGAATGACAAGAGCTTTAGCATGAAGACTTCTTTTGTATTTGTAATTTTTATCCTATTTGAAGGCTTGCATTATCAGTATCTTTGTGTCAATCTGTTCCTTGAGTTCTGCTTTTCTTGGTCAGCTAATTTTCATGATTAGATACAACGGCTGTCTTTTTGTGGGCCTGGGGAAAGGAAACTGTTGTATTTAAAAACCCAAATGATTGTCCAGCCTTCCCTGTACTCTAAGAAACAAGAAACTCTGCCTGTACTGTGAATGTTGGCCTACTGTTTTTCTAAAATTAACTGCAAGGTCATAATTTTTTGGGATAAAGCAAAATATCCTGAGTTCAGCTACTTAGGCTTTTTTTGTAGGACAGCAAGTAAACAGTCTTAATTTTTTTCTTGCATTTTTTTTTTGCCAGGATTTCATGTCATCTGTATGTGCCAGACTTTTTGAAGTATTGTTTCCTGGTTCATCACACCCAACCAGGTTTTGTGCACTAAGTATTTTGGAATCAATAGCAGAAATATTTTCTGTTCCAAAAGGTAAGAAGTCTATAAATTAGACTTTAATGGACTGTAGAAATGGGAGGTATTGAAGAAGTGTCCTTTATGCCAGCTAGTCAGATTCTGTCAAAGTATTCTTTGTCCTTTATTTCCAGATTGTTAGTCCTTTATTTCTGTGGCATTTCCTGGATTGCTTTTGTTTTACTGGGGGGATAGTAAGTTTTTTTGGAAAAAGGAATATTGAAGTAAATGCTAATAATTGCCTGTTGCCTATCTTCTGTAAATTTGGATTTTTCTTGCATAGCCTGTTTTTTAGGAAGGTTTATTTTTTTATTATGAGGAAAACTTCTGGACAAGTGTCAATGTATTTGGTAACTTCACTCCTTTTTCCTGCACATATATCTTGATAGCTTGAAATGCTGAATTCAGTAAAAACTCTTGATTGAAAAATATTGCATATCCTCATGATACTATGCTAAATAAAATCCAGTTTTATTGTCCAGTTAATGATGATGTGCTGGTGTTATTTTAAATTTTCTTCATGATTTTATGGCAGTCTTAATTCATTAAGTACTTAGAGCTTTAGAGTATTGATATCCTTGCTAAATCTTGTCTCTTGATCACATGGTCAGCATAAAAATAGGTTTCAGTCCTAAATTGTAACCTTTTCTTTAAAGAAATTATATTAAATAATAACATTAAAGTTGATTTTGAGAGGGAATAAAATTGCCATTATGCTAAATCATTTCTCAAAATCCCTTGATAAATGAACACATTAATGTTATTATTATGAATATGTAGTATATTATTACTGCTTTTTTAAAAAATAGACAATCCTCAGTTGCTTATAATAGCAGCTGAGGAATTTCTAAATTAGACATTACTTCTATAAAGGCAATTTACCTGTTGTATTCTGTGCTGTATTATGGTGCAGTTGTTTACATCCTAAAATTTCAGCCTTCTTTACAGCATTAAGTCAAGTCACCAGCATTCACAACTCATTTATATCTAAATTAAAACCAAAATAAATTGTAATGGCATACATTTTAAGGGATTATTCCTATGACAAAATAACTGAAAACACCAAGCACCAAAACACACTGAAGCTTTCAACCTCTTTCTTGAAAGGAATTATTTTCTGATATTACATACTTACAGGAAGTGAGTTTTTAAACAAAACCAAAAGATTATTTTTAATTCTGCATTTAAAGGGAGTAAATGGGATTCTGGTTTTGGCAATAAGTTATTTTCTGTATTACGAAGAGTAATTTTTTAAAATAAGGTAAGCCTTTTTTATTCCTAAAAATTGTAAATATGGTATTTTAAAACCTATTAAGAGAAATAATATTAAAATAATAATTTGCCTAAAATTTAATGCTTCTTTTAGTATAGCAAAGGAGAATGTGAGGAGAGTGCTTATTCTGGAAAGAGTTACAGCACAACTATCTAAGGCATCAATTTCTTTGAACAGGCCTGGCACAAGTTTTCCAGTTGGATCAGGAGATTGATTCTGCTCGTGTCCAAACACTGATCCAGTGTTTTGCCAGTACTTTTGAGGAAGTAAAAATTCTGGCATTTAGACTTCTGATGAAACTACGTGATGTTGCACTGAATTTACAGGTATGAACTTGAAGAGTTTAGAGGGAGTAATTTTTGGAAGATGGATGTTCTGTAGTATACCAGATGCTTGTGTTAGGTACTGAGCAGGAGTCCTGAACCTTAGAAGCCAGTCCAAGTTGCCTGCAATAGTGTCCATCACTAACACCTTCTGTATAATTTTATGCAGCTTCTGCCCTTTTCTGAGGAGCCTTGTTTCACTAACGGATGGAGGAGTTTGGGAAGTCCTTTGGATATGACTATGAATTGTCAGAGAAATAGATAATGCAAGCCCTTGGCTTAGCTGTGACTTCCCTTTGTAAATGATTAAGGCATTTTGACTTGGTTACTCTTGTACTTGTAGGAAATGCAGCTCCCTGTTTCCTTTCCTTTCTGATTGATATCAGGCTTCATTATCTGATTGGTTTTTTTTTTTTTTTTGATTTCTCACAAATGTTGCCCTTTGAATTGATACTGATTTGTCTGTAATAACTTGATGAAAATTTAGTTTAAAATTCATTAGTACGTATGTAAAAATACTGCTACGAAGTAAACTGTGCTTGTCTTTAATGTCTTTAGCTTGTCTGTAATATCTTTAGCAGATAAAACACATTAACTTGAAAAAAAATACTTCCTGTGAGGTGCAGTGTAATCGAATACTGCTTTGTAAATGGCTGTCCCCATCCTCAATGTCTGTGTAATTGTATCCTTGCTAAATACATGCACATGCATGTTTTAAGTGTAAGGTCATCAGTGCACCAAACAAGTGTTTCTTAAGAAATATGTACCAGCAAACCTTAAAAGCAGGTTCTCAGATTCCAGGGTTGTAAGAAACGTAATTAAATCAATCTGGAAGCTCAATTAAATGAACAGTATTACTGCTTTGTTTTTTTCAGGGTTCTGAAAATCTAGATCTTCTATTCCAAGCAGCAATTGATCTTAGCACAAGCACCAAGCCCTACGATTGTGTCACTGCTTCATATTTGTTGAACTTTTTGGTATATCACAAAGGACTGCAGCACATTTGTTTAGGAAAATGGCTTGAGCATAACCCCCAGCTGGATGAAAACACATCAGTGAGTACAGTGGAGAAGAACACTTTGGCAGGTAAGATTTTGGGGGAAAGATTTTTTAATATTTGTTGAAAGTTTGCTGCTTTTCAATAAGCCTTTGGGTAGGAGGCTTAGTTAGAGATGCTCATTTCTTAACAGGATTTTAAGTATATTGTATTTTGCTGTTAAGAAGCCACGTTCTTTAGTAAGATCTCAATCTAGTCCTGTTTCTGTTGAGGCGGTTGAATATTCTGTAAGATGGCTTTTGTCATTATTTTGACCAGTGACATTTGAAAGTGCTATGGAGGCCAAGCAGTGAGCCTGGTGAAGCTGAGTGCATAAAGTGCAGGGAAGAGCCCTCTGCTTCCCCGAAGAGCTCGCTCACCCAGAGGGAAGGCAGCTGTAGTTGGTCTGTGTTTGTTTCAATACTCGATGTTTGCAACGCTGCCCCTTGGAGCTCTGTTTACCTGGCCCCATTTTTCTGTGAGATTTGCAGTCCCATGAATACCCATCCACAGTAATGAGGCTTTGTTGACATATTGAATATTTTTGTTTGGTTTAGTGCCCCTGGATGAAAGATGACAGGGCTCTAGATCTGGCAGGTTTGGCAAATTTGTTAACCAGGCTCTCTATCTTAAGTAATCTTCAGTGAAACTAAAATACTAAAGTTCGTTATTTGTAATAAAACATTTTACATAATTTGCAGTAAACTCACTATTTTATACTTCTTTGTGCCATTCTTGGCGTCTCTACAGATGCCTGTTAATCCTTTCTTGATATGCAGTGAAATAACGATTTTGAGACATGGTTGTGGTTGCCATAAGTGAAGGAAATGTGTGGGTAGCCTCATGTCTCATTGCTCTGGGGCATCTGCTGCTGGTGGTGATCCATGGTTCCTTGTTAGAATCTGTCATTTGTTCCCATTCTGGCACTGAGATGTCCCAAGCTATAAATAGAATTAAAATCGGTACATGTATCCTTGAAAATTGGTCAGGTTGTTTAGTGGAAGACATGAAGTTCAAATGCATAATCATGAACTTTTGATCTTTAATATCCTGTTGTACTCATCATTGTATTAATGTGGCTGTAAGGGCGAAGTCTGACTTGCAGTATGGAATAGGTAACTCCGTGTGACTTCATCATGAGCTGTGGGATTGTTCCTGAGCATGGGATGTGGGTTCTGCTTTTTACAGCTGCCATTTGGTTCAGTGAGACAGATTAAATTGACTATAACAAATATTGCTGGTGTTTAGGTAACTGAAAATCAATGGTAACCTATATTTCAATGACAAAAGAGGGAAGAGTATAATAAGGGAAATTGCTGTGCAAATTGCATTGAATTGTTGTGCACACAGGTTTTATTCCTGTTTCTAAAGCAGACTTGTTTCTTAGAAAATCAGTATATGAATGTTCAATGTAAATCTGTGCTTTAAAATATTTTAGTTATCAAGCTTTTGTTGGTGAATGTTGAAGAAGAAATATTCCAAGCCAAGAAGTCTCTGCTTCAAGCAGCAGCAGCATTCCCCATGTATGGGAGAGTGCACTGTATAACTGGGGCTTTGCAGCAATTACCCTTCAAGTAAGTAAAACATACTAAATAACTTGTAACTCCATATTTTAAGCAAGACCTACTAAATGGAAAGTTCTAACTCCATGTTTAGGTGCAGTGGAAGAGCTGTTAAGAAGAATAGAAAAATCATGCAGTATTATTTTTAAGGAAATCCAGTACCTGTGGCTTTTAGAGCTCTTGCTGTCTGCTGCAGTGTTTGATACTTCCTTTGTATGCGGTAAACTCAGCCTTAAAACTTTTCAGTCTCTACCCTATTTATAGTTTTCATAAATATTGTTGCAGAACTGTTTGAAATTTTGGTTCTTTCTTTTAAATATAAAATTATTTTTAATGTGTGTTATGTTTGGGTTATGATTTTGACTTTTTTTCCCTTAAGTAATTTGACACTGGTGTCTGAGTGGAAGGAAATAGTGACCAGGCTCATTTTGATGTCATACAGCCTCTCTGCTGTGGTATCACCAGTAGTACAGAGCTCATCACCAGAGGGTCTTATTCCAATGGACAGTGATCCAGGTAAAGAACCAAACAGAATCCCTAAAGAATTGTTTTCTAATCTGATGCTCCTGAAAGTCTCTTTATCTTGCAGTCATTCAGAACTAGACCAAGAACCCCTCCCTTTCAGCTTCTCATTTTATGTCATAACTTTTGGTCACTCTTTTAATTTCTGATAAAGTTTTATTCTTCACTAAAAAACCCACAAACATTTGCAGAGTGTATTGTTGTATCTCTTTCAAAACAGAGGGCTGTAAATTCAGGTTTTTTTCCTCGATCATTCTAATCACCATAGAACATTGTGGTTTTTCTTTTTTAATGCTTATAGCTTTCTTCTGTACTTATACACCCAAAATGAATTACATCAGTATAAAGAAATGGAAGTAGAGGACAAAACTATCTTAAATATCCCTCTTGTTTAATGTGCAGAAAGTGCAGATCGCCTGCAGATGATTCTGCAGGAGATACAACCACAGGACACAAATGATTATTTTATGCAAGCAAAAATTATGAGAGAACCCTGCAAAGAAGAATCTGAAAAGCTGGCTGACCAGCGTCCAACGAAAAATACTTGCATGGAAATGAGAGGTAAATCCAAGGCTATATAAATAATTAAATCAAGGTACTTTTTATAGAGGAGTAATTTTATGTGGATGATCAGTTGGAAGTTACTTGCTTGTGTAATGTTTCAGTTCTTACCTGTCAGAAGCTAGTTATTCATGGACATGGCTTTAAAGAATAATTCACTGTACTTCTGGAAGATGGGGGTTAATCTCTCTTAAGACACAAGTGAAAATTGGTTATTTTGATATCGGCCTAGATTCTGTTGCCTTAACTGCACTGGCAGGTAATCCTGAACACCTTTCCTATCAAGCAATGCTTCTAATATATTTCTTGTTGAGAAGTGTTCCTGTGATTTTCCTCTCCAGTGTACATGAGGCTAGTGGAGACTATGTTCATGCAAAACAACTTGCTGCATGAAATTACATAAGCAGAAACTTCAGCTTGAAAGATTCTAGTGGTAAAATGTTAGGTAGTATTTGTGTGTTTTAATGAGCAGCAGCTATGAAACTGAACCTTACAAGGATAAAGAAATTGTCAACTTTGGCATTTTTAGTGTAGGCCAGAATAAATTTGTAGAATATCCGTACATTTTAAAATTTAATAGTTTATGCCAGTTTTTGAACTTCCTTTCCCCCGCATGTTTGGAATGTTCGGGGCCGCAGGTTTTCGTTCACGAGCAGCAGGGGTAAACACGTGCAAGTGCCGCCGTGGCCACCAGGTGGCGGCGGCGCGTCACAAACGCTCCTTCCTTCGGGAGGCGCCTGGAGCGCGTCCGGGGAGCGATGGATGGGGGACGAGTGCCTGCCTGCCTCCCAAAGCGTCCGTGTTCCTGTGGCTCGGTGTGCGAGTACATAGGAGTTGTGACCGAAAGACCTCTACTCTTTAAAATAGCACTTCTCTGGTAAAATGGTTGTACTACTGCCTTTTCCAAGTGCAAGAAATAAAAGCAACTGTTGAGCAGGCAGTTAGGGTCAAGAAGATTAAATTATGTTTTGGGCGGGCAAGTTTAGAAATTTTGTCATAGTTAATTGTGTTTTGTAAGACAGGCTAAGTGAAGCTTAAATTACACACCTGCATCTGAGAACCTTGATTGCATTTGTTGTCTTTTTGTTTTTAAGGCAAAGACAGGCAAGTGTGCGACGTCACAGCTCAAATGGTTCTTGTATGTTGCTGGAGAAGCATGAAGGAAGTATCTCTGCTTTTAGGGACACTGTGTAAACTTTTGCCTTCACAGACTACATCTGAACCTTCAGAGGGGTTGATTACTGTAGAACAGGTAGGGAAATAATATTTATAATAAAACTTGCAATTTCTTCTTGGGTGGTGGTGAGGCAAAGGCAGTTTTCAGAAATTTTTTCCCTTAAATCCGTGTTCTGTTTGGAAAAAGTTGTGAGTTTTAAATTCTTTTAATTGCTGAGGTCTAAGGGTTTTCGTAGTTGTACTTGGTTATCAGTCCTGTTTTGATCCAGTGGCATTCAGAAAGCATAACTACAATAAAAACAGATGACTGAAGAAGTTATTATACATTACTAAAAAACCTCATTCATTTCTTATTGTATTGCGTTATTTATGAGATGTGTGATGTGTTTAGGGATACCAGTGCCTGCCTGCCACCCTCCCTGTTGTCTCTCTCTCAGGATATATTAGTCACTAATCGAATTGCTAAAAATCTTCTAAACTCACTTTTTATTCAAAGTCTCTTTTGTCTCATTTTTAACTCTACATATTGGGATTCTTCTTAAAGCTCTTCCTTAATTAGCTGTCAGAGTCAAGAGTTCTGAAAGTCAAACATGCTGACTAGTCCTGGTCTTGTCTTCCTCCTATCCATTGTTATGAATAATTTGTATGTAATGTGATTGTATCTTTTTCCTCTGATCTTTTTAATATGAGAGATCAGAAATGCTAATATGCCATCTGGGTCTCTTGCAGAACGTTGAGTTCAGTTTTTACAAGAAATTAGATTACCACAGGCATTTATTTGGGAAATATTTTGTGTTTATTAAATTTCTGTTTTAATTGATGACCTTTTCATTTACATATGTTTCAACAAGACCAGTTTGCATGGAAGACTGAAATATGGAAGACCAGCTACTTTTTAACCCCTTTTTCTTTCCAACAGAAAACAGTTACTTAGTTTTTCCATAGGTGTTAGAATTTTACATTTTAAAATAGAACATAGTATTATGTACTCTAGATTTTATTTCTTATCTAATGTGGTGCCATGGAAATAGTGTTGGTGTCTTTATTCTTGCATTGTCTCCAGTCCTCATGTTTTCATCTGGTTAACAGCTGTGCTTGTGTTGTTGCTGGGGTCTGGAGGGCAGATGAGAGAACAGATATGCCTTTCCACCATCATGTTCCTTAATCTGCTCTAAGTCACAGAGGAATTGGTATTTTAGAATGAGTCAGTTCTAGCTGCAGCATCTGTTTTTGGAAAGCAGACACTGATAGGTGCTCTTTCAGAAAGAATTCATTATTAAGGAAGGAGTTGGACTTCCATGATCTTGTGAGTCCCTTCAATCTCAGGATTTTCTGTGATTCTATTAAGATACCTTCTTTTCCTATAGATACCTCTTCAGCTTGTTAATTCTTCAGGTAATTCCTGTAAAACAGAAGAAGAATGCTTATGGATGAGAAGTCAGTTTGAAATCCTGATTTTCCTCGGGCTTGCAAGGAAATACCCAAAGAAAACTGCGGGCATTTTCTCTGTACTTTTTGTAACTTTGGGTCATTAACATGTTTTGTACAAAAAAAGAGGGTTTCATGAGAAATGACAAAAAATGTCAATTCCATAACTGCTAGGGCTTCAGACTTGTAATCACTTTTCAGTGTTGACAAATAAGCAAATTGGAATTTGTTGTCTTATGCATGTAGAATTTTTCTTTCAAGTTGCCCATTCTTTTTTTTTTGAGAGAAATCTTGGTCAGCTTGCCTTGAGCCAGGCTAAGTAATCGTTGAGAAAAATCTGGTAGCACCTCTTGGCCAGCATGTGCCATGCTGCTACAAATCTTCCTCCTGTTGTACCATGCTCCACTCCATCTAGGTCAGTAACTGTATTGAATTGTGCCTTAGGGGATCGATGCTGTCATAACTTACTCACCCCAGAGATCACAGTGAGTGTTGAGTTTGCTCACAGTCTTCTAATTGATTGTACCTCCTTTTTTAATGGAGCAGGCAGATGGAAATGCAGTGTCCTACAGTGCTGGTGTGCATTAGGAAATGGCACAGCAGAACTGCTTCCTGGCGGGCAGTGTGGTGCTGGGAGGCTGCTCTTTGCAGCAGTAATGCTGCCTGTTGTGCTGTGTACCTGTGGCAGAGAGGTTGGCAGGGAGGCAGCTCCTGCCATGATACTTTATTGTTGTTTGTAGGAAGTTGGGACAACACGAGATTCGCACTCTCCTTGTCATTTCAGTAGGAGATTTGAGTTTATGTGGCAGTCTTCAAAGCATCAGCTATTTTACATGGTGGCTTTGCCTTAAGAAATAACAGACATAGGAAGTGTAGAGTATAGCTGGAGGAATCTCTCTATTCAAATGCATACTTTTCATTTTCCATCTGATCCTAAAAGTCCAGAGATGGCAGGCTCAGAACTGTGCCTGTTAAGGAAATCAATCTAAATAGTATCATGTAACCACCAGAAGGACATCTAATAAAGATTCAGTGGGTTTTTTTTGTTGTCATATGACATGCAAATCATGAGTGCTCCAAGTCTGGAGGAGCATTTAACTCTTCCTCAAACTCCTGTTCTCTCACCTGGGAAGTTTTAAGACAATTTTAGGAGATAAGCATGCCAGAGCTGTGTGCCACAGTGAAAATAAACAGGCAGCAGAAGTAAAGACTGGGTTGTCCCATGGCCTGTATGAATCTTTTGGAATGTCTTGGAGAGAATTAGTATCTGGAATACCCAGATTCTTGCCCGCAGCAGCACGTGTGGTCCTGTACATAGTTGATTCTTGAATTAGTAAGGTTCACCTGTTATATTCTAAATTTGTGACCAAGAAATGAGTTATGGTAGTGCTGCTTCTAGCTAGTGAGTTCAGTTTGATGCAAGCTTCTAGTCAGCGTGGCTGTTGCAAGAACTATAAATAGTAAAGTTGGAAGTTATATGACCAAAAAAAAATCAAACCATATGAATTCTAGAAGCTAAGTGTAGTGCTGGGACAGGCTGGTAAATTGATTTACATGCGTATGGATTTCTTGATTTGGTTTTGTTTACACACCTGGAGAATTGCCCTGTCTGTGGGTCAGTTCCTTGTGGCACTTACTCCTCTTTTTTTGGACTAGAAAGCTGAAATGAAACCCTGTGGCTACATAAGCTACCTTAAACTCCACTCAGAAATAACTTTTTTAGGTAAATATATCCCCAGTTATTGTGTGGTTCATATTAGGTAAATTTTAGCTGCAGGAAATATGTAGATGGTATCAGATTTTTTTTTCCTTAAATTATTGCAATCTCATTGCTTGGGTGATACAAATTATTTAACAAGAGGTTGAAAAACCATAAAGGTAGATATGACATTAACTTTCCTGACAACTTGATTACTTGTCAGGCTGTTAAAGTATTAGAGCATTGTATAAGTAAGCAGAATTTTATAAGCAACTTGGTGTGGGTTAATGCATATTTTTATATAAAAGGTTTAAAGTGACTATTACTGGAGAACTTCTAGGAAAGACTCCCAAGGTAAATTTTGCATAAGGGCATTAAGTATGTGCTATGCATTGTAAACAAATTAAGGGGGAGGTTGGATTTAGACATTAAAAGTTGATGAGAATTAAAAAGAAAAAACACAGCAGACAAGACAGCCTGTCCTTTGTGGAATGAGATTGTGTGGATCTGTAAACTTCCCAACAGATTTGTGTTGTGTGATCACTTTGTGTTGTGATAGAGTTCTAGAAAATAGACTATAAATGAAAGTTTAGGTATCACATTTACAATTTTAATGCTTTTAAAAATAGCTCACATTCCAACATAATCTTCATTTTAAAATTGTTTCTAATGGTCAACAGCAATTATGCAGAATTCTGGAACATTAGAAATTTGTATTTATATATGTATTAGCTAATCTAATGTAGATTTGCTTCCCTTTGGTGCAATTTTTGGAATTTGAATTTCATATCTTAAATATTTTTAAGATTTTTTTTTTCTGCTGCCGTGCTTTAGTTGGCATTTTCTTTGCTTACACTCTTGCCAAAAACCCCAAAGTACGTTAAGTAATCTGCATTTGTTTCCCCTGAAAATCAGAGTTCTTCTCTTAAAATCTGAGTATGTCCATCACAGACAAATAACCAATTTCATATTCTTTATGTTTTTGGTCTTTTTGAAAGAATACAGAACTGCCCCCTTAATCTAAAAAAATAAGTATAATATTATATATTATGGGTGTTTATTATAGGACTTTGAGTTGCTTTTTGCTTATACCAGTGACCCTTCCAACCAGGGGGAGGATTGTTGCTTTGAACTGCAAAATATTTTGCATCTATAAATAGATTGTGTGTATGTAATTTCAAGTGGCTTTGTAACTTTTTCTTTCTTTTTTAGGTTAAAGATATTGGTGATTACTTTAAGCATCATCTGCTGCAATCAAGGCACAGGGGTGCATTTGAATTGGCATATGCTGGCTTTGTGCAACTTACAGAAATGCTTTCCAGGTAGAGGATGGACAACTTACCGTTTTTTTTAATACAAGTTTTGACCAATTTTAGCATCAACCTTGAAGCTGGCAGATCCTTGCTTTCATATGGATTTTATTTAAGTTTGGTGTAGGCATGATTATGACAGTTGCATGATGTTTGTGACTTGGACTACAAGACTTATGGTTAGAGATGTTGCTTAGACATTGAAAAATGATACAGACATATAATGCTCGCTGCATTTTTCTTCGTTTCTGGCATGTTAGTTTCCTGAACAGCTCTTAAAAACTCCTGGGGAAAGTAGGAGTGTAGAGTTCTTCCATTTCACTTCCCTTTTCTGATCCTTTGTGAAAATGTATGCCAGACTTTTTGCTTTAGCCAGGACATTTTCTTGGAAACTTCTGTTATCTGTCATGGAGTTGGTTATTGTGACATTTGGGAGACTACCTGACAGTGCATCACAGGGTGTGATATGCACTCTGGCTTTTTTTCTTTCCCCTTGTAACTTTATCGTTTCCTAGAAGAACTAAATGAGCAGAATTGTCCTGAGGTCTGGGCAAGATCACTGGAATTTCCATTACATGCTTAGCCACTGATTTCAAGTGCTGGTTATGTTTCTTTGTGGTATGCAGTGTTTATATCCCATCCATGTTTTAATAAGACAAATTAAAATTTCTACTGACTAGATAGAGTTTGGTGGCTATTTTTTTTTTGTTGTTGGGGTTTTTTGAAATATGAGAGACCAGTCAGATTTTCAATTTGAAGGACCTTATTTTCACACCAATGCTAGGATAAGTAACCAGTGTTCCCCTTTTGCCCCACGTCAGTCTGAGGTGCAGATCTGTTTCTTCTTTATTTCATACTGGAAACAGTTTTGGTGCTTTTAGTGCAGACTGGTTGGCTGATCAGGTTCACTGTGTGTCCCCTCAGACGATTTTCCCAGCAGAGCTGAGGCTTGGTCTCTGCTACAGGGTGCTGGGTGAGGCTGCTGCATCTATGTACCAGCACTGCTGCAGTAATGGTATTTGACACATGGTGGTGTTGATTCTGTGTGCCAGTGGGATGTTAAACTCCATACCATGATTCTCTTGGTGATCTCTCTCTCAAAGGTACATTATTTTCTTTAAGGTGATAGCAATCTGAGGGATTTCAAATTGGCTTGAGGAGTTTGAGTGCTCACACAACCTTGCTTTACGCTTGGTTGTTTATTCAAAACGAAAAAAATAAACTTAATGCTTTTTTTTTTGCCTGTCCATATGTTTTATATGCACTTGTTTAGATATTGGGGTGTTCTTCTATACCATGAAAACTTGGTTCAGGAAGTTCTAAGGTGATGTAAGTTTTCTCCCATCAATGTGAAGATAGAGTCTGGCCATCAGAGTAATACAGTTAAAAAAAAAAAACCCAAAACAACAAACCAACCAACAAACAGACATTTTACTACCACAAGTCTATTTGAAAGGAAAAAGGAGGCAATCCAAGCAGGTACAACCTTACTGGTCTGATCTCAGTCAATATGCAGAACTCTCTTGTAGCAAAGACAAAGTAAAAAGCAGGGAATAATAATGGAAAACATTTAAAACATGTAGTCAGTTTATAGCAGACTCACTATTTTTCTTTGGTTTTCAGTTTTAAAATTTCTTTTAAAAGCTGAGGCAAATAGAGCAAATATACCTAGATTTTGGAAAAGTTGTTGATGTGTTTGTTGCCTCTCCTGCTTTCTGCCATCGTATTTAATGGAGCACAATCCACTTAACAGCAGCCTTATGTTAAGTTGAAAAATGAGGAGCCAAGCCCGAGAGAACTCTGCTTGCCTGAAAATTATTCAAACATTAATTGATATGTATGTATCATCCCAAACAAAAGCCCTCCAAAATTCTGGAAGTTTCCTCTTTTGAATTAGCAGATGTCTGTTACAGTTGTTTTGGTTATCCATACTGCCTAGCATTTTTAAAGTTAAGATATTTCAAGCAGAGCAAGTGTTCCTTTGGGAAAAAAGATTTATAAGAACTGGAGAGCAGCTCTGTGGATGTACATTGGTTTCAACGAAAGACAATATTTTCCAGGAACTACAGGTCTCAAGGCTTGTATTTGTATTTAAAACAAAGGAGAAGGGAGACTGATACCAGAACAGGAAATGACTCTTTGATTTGGTACTCCTGGGATATGAGGAATATTTTGAGACTCTCCTCCAAAAGGGACTAATTAAGTCTCAGTGAATGCAGCTGCCTTGCAGGTTTTTTGTCATGAAGTCTTTCCGTGTCCCCTTCTGCAGCTGGGGGGGCTCCATTCTGCAAGTGAATCTCAGCTGGCCTGCCCCTCTCCATAGCTGAGAGGCTCATGGGCAGTCTGGAAGCATGTGTGCCAGAATCTGTATTAATTTACTGCTGTGTCCACAAATACCAGAGGAGAAAGCTTTTGTCTGGGGCAGCTTATAGTAATGTACAGCTTAGCATGATACCTTGTTGAACAGGATTGAACTCTAGATGTGCAGAAGCATCCCTGACCCTTGAATTTTTTTCTTTCTGTAAAACACAGTGAAAAATCTGTCACTAAGACTGTGCCAGGCATTTGTGAATGACTCCAACTGAACATAGTCCTTCACTTATTTCTAGCCAAGCACTTTTTTAAAGACTTCTTGCTGCAGTGACTTTATCTGACCTTGCTTTTAGCTGTACAGCCCTTAAACACCAGTCCTTATAAAGAACCAAGAGCAGACTTTTTTTCTTGACAGAATGATGGTATTCAGACCTGTTCGAGTTAGTGGTGAAAGAAAAATATTTTCTCTGCAGAGACTTCTTACAAACCTGATGAAATTGATCGGTCTTGAAATTCGGATGTAAATTGCTGAGTCTGCTCTAATATGCAAGTTACCATTCTTCTGTTTCCCTGTTGATACTCCTTCTGGGAGTGTAGTGCTTTTTTTTTCATGCCTGCTTAATGTTGCCTGCAGCTGCACCTTCAGAAAACGATACAGTTATGTAACAAGTAACATTCATATCAATGAAGTAAGCAATATGTTTTTTAAAAAGAGTATTTCCTGTCAAAGGCCTGGAAAAATTAAAAAATGCTCATTTGGTCTGATAACATGGTGGTTCAGGAAAGACAGAAATCTGTTTTAAACTTGAATCTCCTGTAATCCTTATTACTCAAGCAATTTCTCTGTCCCAAATGACATTTTGCCTGCTTTGCATTTTATTCAGTGATCTCTTTGCTGAGAGATCAGGTAGATGTCTGGAAATCTGAAATGGTATTGCAGAGTTATGGTGGTAGTGTTTTGCTTCACTAAAGTTTCAGAATGCAAGTGTAAGGTTTGGGAAGAGTAATGTCATACAGTGCAATGTGTTTATTTAGGAATAATTTATTTTGAACACTTTCAGATGTTTGATTGGAACTTAAATTGTGGTGAGCACTGTTTTAGGGGCTGCAGTAAGTTAGGTTCATAACAGTTTTCTGGGAAGCTGTAATTTACTAAAAGAAAGATGAAAACCATGCTTTTATTTTAAAAATGTTTAATCTGTCAGTATCAGTGAAAATTACTTATCTGTACCTAGTCAGTGTCTTATCTTCTGTAATATTTCTTTTGAGGAATCCTACTCCTTTGCAATGAACTCTGCTTCTGTCTCATTTTTTTGCTCTGAAGTGACTGTTACTCTTTGCTTTCCCAGTCTGCTGTGATCTGCCAAGAAGACTTGTAAAATGGAAATATCACTAATGGACTTTCTAGTGAAACTTATCAAAATTGTAAATAACTTTTTAGCACAAGTATAATCACAGATGTGAAGGAAAGAGTATTGTAGGGAGAGAAAGAAAGTGGGGGAGAAACACTGCTCTTATATATTGAGATGCTTATAGTGCTAGGAAATACATGACATAAGGAAGCATGAGATACAGTGTGAAGGCACTGCTCAGGTTGAAGTTGTATTAATTTTTAACACTGTTCATGTTTCCCCTCCCATTTCTTTTCCTGCTTGGTGTGAGAGATATGTGATAATGATACTGTCTGAAATTTTGAAGCCACCCAAGGTTCTGTCTGCTCTGCTTTGCCTTTAGAGAAACCTCAAACCCTTCTCAATGCACCTATATAATATGGAATTTTTTTTTTCCTGTAGAGTAGATGCTATGAAAAGGAGGATGCAAGTGGAAGGACTTCATAGTTTCAGAGGAGTTGTTCTTAAAGGCAGACCTATAACTTAAATAGTAATGTGTTTTTAAGGTTAGATTCTGGTCTCAAAAGTACCTGGGGCAGTATTTTGTCTATAAAAAATGGGAATCACGTTACCTATGTGAAAAAGAATAATACTGCAGGCCTGTTGAGAGAGAAAAAAAAAATGGTGACAGAAACCCGCTTTTTCCCTAGATAGGAACCGCTTACAGTGATTGGAATCACTGAATTCTGGATCTACACATGTACAAAAATGCTTCTGGTCATGTGATGTTTATGCCCCAAAGCACTTCCGCCCAGAAAGGCCAAATTCAAGATTGACCCATTGTTAACACACCATTTATTACAGACTGGAGAAAATACAGATATATGACTTAGGCAGAGGAGGATTGACTTAGGATTGTCAGGCTTTTGTTCTCATTGATACCTGAACACAGAAAGGGTTTGGGGCATGTATGAAATTGTTTTAAATGACAGATGAACAGACAGAAAATTGTGGATTACATTTAATGTACTGCATCTTGAGTAATTTGTGTATCAACTTACTGTGTTGCTTTTTCATTATCAATAAAATTTCTTTGATCTGGTAGAAATAATTACTATTTAATTCTGGAAAATGACATTTGATCTTGAGGCTCTAATTTTTTTATTGTAAAGCTTCGTTATTCTTAACATTTAGGGCCACCTGCTTCTTATGACAATATTCTTGTTGCCAGACCACAAGGAGCCCGAGCTGCCAAATGGAAGGGAGTAGTCATCTCCATTGCAAAGTCAATAGTCTCTAATGTTTCTAACTCTACAGCAGTAACTCTTTCACCTTCTAATAAATAAAAGTGCATTGGTGGGTGACTGAACAAGGTAGAATTACTTGTGGCAAGATCAAAGCAGTATGGCTTTAAGGGAGTCTGAAGTTTGTTTGACTTGAGTATGCTTCTCCTCTTTCTACTAATACTGAGAGGAGAAAAATCCCTCCGTTTACTTAAGAATAAAATATTCAGAGTGCTACATAGCAAATTCTAAATATTTCCTTAATGCTTGACTTTGTGCTTCTCTGCACCCCAGCAGATGTAGGTATTTCTCATGGAGTGTTCATGTTAATATTAAGATAACATACTGAAGAGAGATGAGCACTGTTCTCTGCGTGACTGAATGGAGACATTTACATTCTGCTTAGCTAGGGAGGTAAGACCGGGTGTCTCCATGATCAGAAAGAGCAGATTTTGCAGAATGTGTTGATGTGGACAAAGAGAACTGCCAAGTAGTGTCTTAATTGCTGGGACTCATGGAGGAGATATGTAAGACGTTTCGTGTGGTCGCAGTCCTAGAGTTGTATGCTCATTGTGTACCCAAAAATTAGCAAAGGAATGCCTCCTGAAAGTAAGCAAGGGCAAACAATTATCAGCCAAAGAAAGAGTAGTTAAAGAAAAGAGAACTCAGTGTGAGTTTCCAGGTTAATCTGATTGCTTCTATCATGGGCTTGGGGCAGGAAGTGCCTTTCTTTAATGCCGTGGTACGAGGTGAGGTATCGCTTGTGAAGCCTGGTTCCTCTTGAGCTCCGGACTGCTGGTTTGCATTCTGACTGCCCTTTTGAAGAGGTGCTGCCCTTAAAAAATGGGGAGTATGCCTGGCAGCAGTGTAGGAAATGTGATGGAAATCCTGCAGGAATTACTGAAGAGTAAGAAGTGTCCTGTCTTCTGCTGACGTGTCTGGCACTTCCTGTGACCTCAGGTTTCTGCATTACTACTTTTCTGCGTTTTTTTTTGTAAAAGAAAGAAAGGAGTGTTTCAGTGCAGATTAAAGCCTCATTTATTGTCCATGATCAGGTTTTTAGCCAATGTAAATTCTTGCTTTAATAAGAGGAGGATGAAGAAGGGAATGTATGTAGACCTTCCATTAGATTTTGGTTTTCACACCAGTACCTGCTGCCTTTTACTTCTACTATTAAATTCTTTATTTCAGTCACCCAGGTAGAAAACTTGATTGTAGTCTTACCGTAGGTCTCACTATCTCATCATGAATTTAATTATAGTTTATATTTTTAGGTAAGGCAAGTCCTGCATGGTTGTGATAGTTGCAGCTGTATTGCCCACAGTGATGAATTATTTCTTCTACTCTGAATCACCTACCAAACCAGTGTGACGGGTTTTAATAACGATGTGTTGTTAATAGAAATTTTTGTAACAATGAATGAGTCTTTTGGAACATTGACAGAAGATTAATGGGCTGGTGTTGCACACTGAATGTGGTACATTTTATTGCCCTGAACAGCACCAGTAATTGAAGTAGACTTGAGTTTTTCCTTGTCCTTGGAAGCCATTTGCTTTCAGGCAATGCTGAGTTTTATAACTGCAGAGGAGGAGTATTTGATGATAGGAGAACCATTTAGGTGCTTTACGAAAAGTTGGACTGACTTAGTATTGAAAAGAGCACTATGTCTTATTTTTAATTCCTTCCATTGCTCTGAGGCTTGCAGGGTTATTTACATAATGTGTACTTACTTTGGGGGGCTTCAGTTTCATTTTGTATGTTTATAAACACCAATAATAGTTAGTATAAAGGGGCACACATCAGCTACTGTGTGGCAACAACAATACGAATTTGTGAAGTGTCACTTCCTACACAGTGGCTGATGTGCATATGTCCCTGCCTTTTTTCTCCAGAACATGGTGGTAATTTTTGACAGAAGAGAGTTGTTGCAGCAAAGCACAGAATCTTGTTTTCTGTTCAGTTAAACATATTTTGCTAGTGGCACTTAATAAGTAGGGTTAATATTATTTGTACCAACACTGGAAAAAGGTACACTTTTGTTTAAAATTAATCTGATTTCATAATAAAAATCTGTATATGTGTTTGGAGATGTTAACATACAGTAAGAAATACTTATTCAGGTTGCTCAATGCTTTCTTTGACTTCGTCCTTGTTTTATTCACTTGTTTCATGTTTGTGTATCTCTTTGATGTAGATGTAACAGTGAGAGTCTGCACAAGATGCCAGAGCACTGGCTAAGCTGTGTGTTAAAAGAAATCAAATCTTGTGATCCTTCATCCACACTGTGTGCAACCCGACGGAGTGCAGGAATTCCGTTCTACATACAGGTACCAACTAATGTCACTGCCTCTGATTTAAATATATTCTCCAGAAAGGGCATTTTCAAAAAGGAAATTACATATTTATTTTTCCCACTTCAACCCCTTTTGATCAAACAATCACTTGGTTTTGTTATACAGACTTTTATTGCCTTTGTGCAACCAAGAAGCGGTTTGTAATTGAGCCATGTTTGGCACCTCAGTTCTATTGACTGTTGAGATTTTTGGCTTGTGGTAGGTTTCAGTGGCATTTCTAAAGACTGTGTTTAGGCTTTGTGTTACAACTGTAATAATTCTGGCAAATTCACAGATTAATTCACAGATTAAGTAAGACTTTGTTAACTATGTACTGCTTCGGTGCGGAGTGGGAGGGTAGTAGAATATGAACAGACCTTCACAGAATTGTAGAATGGTGGCCTGTTAAAGACTGCAAAGAACTTGGGAAGGCCACTCACCAGCAGTGAAGCACATGTAGTAGTGTCACACTGACTGGTGTTGACTGGCAGCCTCAAGTGCAATGGAGTACAGTACTGAAGACTTCTATCTGAGAACGTGGGGCCGTGCTCCTACATTCTGCCCACTCCCTCTGTTACCTTCAGCTCCATTAATCCCAGCCTCTGGCTTCTGCCAAATTCAGAACTGATGGCAGGGTGGCAGTGTTTTGTCTTTGCTTGAAGTGTCACCTCTTGCTGAGTGCCGCACATTAGTATGCAGCACCTCATCTACGTCCTTGTGGTGTCAGTCACTGCCGAGTTGGTTTTGCAGATTACACTTTACCTGTTTTCATTCCTTTGTTCCTTAAAGCAGCCATATTTGCTTTCCCCTAAATTAACCTCCATGATCTTGATTTTCAACCAGTTTTCTAAGACAGGAGTCCAAGAGTAACAATATGGTTTGTAACTTTCTCCACTCTCAGAAGTACAGTCTCAAGCACGTTCCAAGGATCTGAGGGACTGCTGGGAGCAAGCTCTCCCTGCCAGAATAATTCATCTTGCTTGTTTTCCACTCTGAGTTTGCCCTGAGAAAGTTGAGGCAGCCAGCTTCTGTCTGACCTCTTATGTCAGTCACAGCCTGCTCTTGGCTTTGCTAGATGTGTGTGCAGGGCAGCAGAGATCAGAAGTAGGGCACTGGTTTTAGAGACGTTTTTCCTGTTCAGTTTCAGCAATGAAATATCTTTCTCACTTCTAAGAGTAAGTTGTCTGCGGAAGAAATTTGATGATTTTGTGTTTTCTGGTTTCCCCATTCACACCACACAGTTTGAATCTGGTGGATATTATCTAGTTTGAATCTTGACAATGTGGGGGAAAACAAGCATGTTTGAATCAGTTTATGTAAAAATTTAGATTACTGTAAGGACTAGGTTGACCCAGTGATATCCCACTGCATGTGTAGTTGCAATTGGCCTACTGACTCCATAGGGCAAAGCTTGCACTGTGCCATAGCTTTGTGGGTAAATAGGTCAGAGGCTTCTTTTTTGACAGCTCTGGAAGAGTAGAGTTTAGTCAATTAACAGGAAAGTTTAAAATTAACATTGGGATTAGTCTGAAATAAACGATTTTCATATTGTAATTTTATAGTAAAGAGAGGTGGTAGTGTTCTTTGGAAATAGTTTTGAAGGTGCCTGTAGACTCAGTAAAATAAATTGAACCTTCAATGCCATGTGGCATTTAGATAATAAAAATATAATCTGTAATGTGTATCCTAACACTAGTAAAAGAAGGTTATTTTATTACTGCACTGTGGTCTCTTTGCTATTTACATCCTGTTCTGTGTTCTTGTTAACCTAAAATACATCTATTTTAATGAGGATATGTAGTTTTTGAGGTTATAACCATTCCATGACCTCTTTAAAATAGGAATGTTATTACTGCAAAGGTGCAGCTCCAGTTAGTGGGTGGGAAAGTATTATTTTCAGCTTTAACACCATGAAATTTTAGTCTTCAGATCATTCTCCTCTCTTTTGTACTTCATGAACTTTTTTTTTTCCCACCTGCTCTCTGTTTCTCGTATCATTAAAGATACTGATAAACTGACAGAAACTCCTCTGTAGGTTCTGCCTAAACTCTGTAATTCATTTTGTTGTTACTGATGCTGAACAGACTCTAGGCCCCAAAGCACAAATAGATAATCTTTTATTGGTGATAAATGATTATCCATTTGTCCTAACTTGGAAAAATTCAACAAGAGCTACTAGATAGAGACTGTTCTAAATTCAGTCCTGAAGTTTAGAGAACTAATTTAGAGTATTTTCATCTCTGCTGGATGTCCTACCCACTGAAATACTGTTTGGAGAGGGGTGCATCTCTTCCCTTATTTCAAAACTGTGCTGCTTGTTTTATCCTGTGTTGCAAACCAGAATTTATTATTTGGCCAGCCCTTGTCATCTCATGTAGGTGTTATTAACCTTAAAAAAAAAAAATCCATAATAGGAAATGTAAGTATGTGTAGTACAGCAGATACTTTTGCTGTCCAAAATGCTATGATTTGTATACTGACAAGCTTTGAACAAAGCTGAGTTGAAACTGAAACTTCATTTTTTGCAAATTTTTCTTAGTCATTCTGTATGGTCAGAAGCTAGGCTGTGGTATGGGAAATACAGGAATGAGAGAACTGGTAGTACAGAAAAATGGCTAGAAGCATCTGATTTTATTTTTTTTTTCTCCTTTCTATAGGCTTTGTTGGCATCAGAACCAAAGAAGGGCAAAACAGATTTGCTGAAAATGGCAATGAAAGAATTGATATTTCTGGCTGCACCTTTGAATGAATCTTTAAGTGTAATTCCACAGGTAAAATTCAGCCTCTCATCAAAAGGCAAATGTCAAAAGTGTGTTTACACTATTTCAAGCAGTTAAGAAGAGCGTGGGTGTTTAATGAGGATATTCTGTTCTTACAATCTATAGCTAGATTTTAAAATGCTTTGCATGTGTAGAGGTTACAAAGTTACTGTAAAACCTACTAAAAAGTGGATGGGGCATAATTCCATAGTTTTTTTTCCTAGTACAGCAAATGAAGTCATATATGAGCAATTTACTGCCTAGAGTATATTTTTAAACAGAAGATAAGTAACTTCTTTTTTACAAGTTTGTAATTGAACAAGCAAGCTTTGCTTACATTTAAAGTAAATAAATGAGTTATTTATGCATGATTCATAGTAAAACACTGCATGAAAACTGATTTTAGCCATACTTAGTAACTTCTAAAACTTAAGTACATACATTTGGAATACAAAAAAACTTATTTAAAGGCAAGACCTTTATCTTCAAAATGTTATCATTTACTTTCTGTCTGTTTGTAAGTGCAAGCCATAATTTGTTCCTAATACACAGAAGGATGTCCCAATGACTGCCAGATTTTCTGCTGGTATAAATTTGTTTAGCCTTGTCAAAGTCTGTGAAGCTACATGTATTACTACCTTCCCTTACAGAGGGTAGAGAAATACCAGAAAATGCTCCACATGGTAGAGCAAGCCTGGTTGTCAGTTTTAGCTTAATATTGCCCTCCTGTGAGCTGTAGTTTATTTTTTCTCACAGTATCTACAGCACGTCAAGAATGTTGGAAAAGATGATTCTGAACTTCAAAAGTTATTTTTACAGCCATGATAAGCTAAGGATAAAAGAATGTTGGCCTTCACTTGCAATGCCTGGACTATAGTTGCTAGAGGAATATATTTTTAAACTGAAACTGCTATTAACAGTATTTATTGCAGCACTATTTTAATCCATTTTTAAGCAGCAGTATTTCTTGTATTTAATATGGAAATAAAACGCTGTAATTGTGTATATAGATTGTTTTTGCTTTGCATGTTCACTGTTATAATTACATAAACAAAATTTAAGATATTTACTAATGAATTTATATTTTTCATATATTTCTTCTCTCACCACAGGTTCACGCTTTAAATATCCTCCGGGCACTGTATAGGGATACACGTTTAGGTGAAAACATCATTCCTTATGTTGCAGATGGAATAAAAGCATCAATTCTAGGGTTTATGTCACCTGTCTGGGCAGTAAGTTAATTCTTAATTTTGCTTCTCTAGTTGACCAGGATATAGAGTGGTCCTTTCAGTGAAGCTTTGGTCATGTTTATAAATGGCAGTACCACAATTTCTGGAATGTATTATTGTAAGGTACAGTAAAAAATAATGTAGATCTGCAAAAAAGGTCATCATTTTGGCCTTTTTTTTTTGTTTATGTTTAATTTTTCTTAATGTGAAGTGCTGATATCCACAAAAAATAGGGACAAAGATTACCTTATAGGTTAAAGTCTCTCTGGCTGTTAAATTTTGAGACAGTGCTCTTAGCTAGTAAGAAGCGCATTTGCATTTATTCTGACTGTTACTTTGCTCTTGAAATAAAGATCCTATATGGCATGTTCAGGTAGAGCACTTCATGATCTGCTGTGCATAAGGATGAATGCTTTGAACCACGAAAAATCTGGATGTATTCCTTATAATAAAGATAGACATCTCCAAAGAACCTGACCTTTCCAGTAGTACCATCTTCATTGGAAGTATGCTCTGAATTAATAGTTTCCATGTGCTGACCTGTAGCATGCTTTTCATTCAGCTGTTATTCTTTTTGATTGTACATTAATAGCTGTATTTAAAAAAAAATAATACATTTCAAAGGGGTTTTTCAAGCATAGTTCTTATTTTTTTCTCTAGGTACGAAATTCATCTACACTTCTTTTTAGTGCTCTGATTACAAGAATTTTTGGAGTTAAAAGAGGGAAAGATGAAAATTCAAAAAAAAATAGGTAAGCTTAACTTGGTATCAGTTAGAAGTTTGCAAGACATGACCTTAGCCAACAGCAATTTCAAAATATTGCTTGCTTTATGGATATATTTAAATCACGATGTTACAAGAAAATCTAGCTGCTTAAATCATGCTGCCAAGAAGTAAGTTGTAGGGCCAAAAATAGTTGTTGTTAAAAAGAGTTAATTTGTACTCAGGTGCAGTTTCACAGGAGTGCAGTGTTGCTGGGAGGTTTTTCTTCCAGTGGCTCTTCCAAAAGCCAGGGGCTCTCATGATCACAAAACAGATCTCTTGCTCTTGAGAGCAAAGACAAAGAGGGTAAAAGAGAAGAGGTACATATGTGGTGGTTACACATGTGTTCACTTCCTTCTAGAGCAGGCCTGGAGTTAATTTCACCCCTACTTATTTGATTTTCCCCTTTAGTCTTCCTGCTATAGAACAGTCTCATATCTCTTTCCTCCAGGCTCTAAAAATCGTAGCTTGCAGAGCCATTTCTCTTCCAAGGCGTACTGGCCTTGGTTTCTGTAGTCCTGCTTCAAATCCCTTACTATTTCACTTTATGTAAAAACAGTTCTCTGATTCTTAAAACTCCCCAGTCCTGAGCATTTCAGTTTCTTTGCACCCTCCAGTTACTGCACAAGGACCCCTATGTTTTCTTTGGCCTCTTCCTTTAGCTTTTTCAGCAAACGAAGCATATCCATGCCCTGTGCTCTGCAACTGAGGTTTCTGCTCTAGGAGGGATGTGAAAATAACCCTGGATGTAGAATAAACTCATTAAAAAGTATTCCTGGGTAAAGCCGTGGGGCCATAGAGTGGTCACGGTATGGATATTATGGTAACCATTTCAGAAATTCCTAATGAATTTTCACATCACAGGCAAGGCATGCAGTTTCTGAAAGAAGGCAATTGTTACAATTTACCTTCAGAAATTCCACCCTTTTTATAGTGGTTCCTTATTGTTGATCCGTGTAACTAATAAATTTTTCACGCATATTTTGAAAAACTAGATGTCTTGGGATGATACTGGTCTGTCATCTTTTAGAAGCTACATAGATGCCATTTTGTATGAATGTATATGTATGAAATAGTTGATTTCAGGTGTCATTTGAAAAACATAGTTACTGTGCATGTATGAACATGAGGAAGAAATATTGGTGGGAGATTTCCCTTAGAAAATAACTCTTTCTGCAAAACAGTTTGAAATGTTAGCTGCTCTACTGCATGAAATGATTCTTGTTTGGTCACATACCCAAGTCACTTCTTAATTTACTCCTGGAACCCTCCTGAAGCTCAAGCAGGACAGTAAAAAGTGCTTTTCATTTCTTGCCTTCCTACTTTGGTTTTATAACAGCATTCAAAGTGGCTTTTTTCCTTAAATTTTTATGTTGGGCACTTACTGAAAGAGATAGACACCCTGCTTTTTTGAACTTGTATCTTTGGGAAAAACTTGGCACTAACTTCTGCACTGGGGAGGCAAAGTGACTTCTCAAATGCCAGTGTCATGATCTGTGGAATCTGAGATTTCTGTTTTTGGAGCTGCAGAAGGTTATACATTTGAGCTTCTGTTGGATATGGGAGATACCAGAAAGAAGGAAAGGAATCCTTTATGCAGCTGAATTAAAAATTTTAATGGCAATGTTTATTTTTTTGTAACTGGCCCTGTTGACTTGCTTCTCTAAAACTTTTGTTTACAGTAATTTCTCTGTATTCATTTTAACCAAAAGATGTTAAAGCTGGACTGGCTTTCTTTTCTTCATCATTTCATTTAGTGGTTGTGCATTAAACATTGCATGAAATCACTTCTGCTGTTTTCCACGTGTGCTTGTCAGAACTGTGACACAGGGATTAGGAAGACACTTCTTAATACAGGAGGTGTGAAAGCAGGCAAAGATTTGATTTGTAGCTCGTGTCTCTGCAGGAGAACCCCACAGGTGGGTATAAGGTGGGCTGTGTTTGGGAAGAGAGAGGTCTGTGTTTCTGTGGTTTGGCACCACGAGGTGTCACCATTACTGCACAGCTCCCTGCAGCCTCATCCTTGGGTGCAGCTGCGCTTGGGCGCTTCTCTTGGCGAGCTTTAAACTCCAGGAGTGTTTCACTCAAACAGAATCCATGTATTAAAACCAAGTAATTTTTTCCCTACTTCCAAAGCACTGGCATTTTTGCAACTTGAATCTATAGGAGCTTTTGTGAAAGTCGCCTGGCTTTAGACTGCTTATTCTGTTGCCTTGAGGATGTTCTGTTTACATTAAGGGACAGTGTCCATAGACCAACTCTCTCATTAGGACCTTCCCTAGGTTTCCTAATGTAGGTTTCAGATTAGGAGGTTAAATCTGTCATTTTTGTGTCAGCAGGGAGTTAGGTTATTACTGGGCTGTTCTGGGCATCTCTGTAAAAAAGGATGGACTTTCTGACTGCTTTCTCAAGAGCAGTTCCTATAATACTGATAGAATTAGGGTGGTTTGTGTAGACTTTCAGAAAGAAGCTTTGCTGGAATGTGAAGTATTGATGCATCTTTTTAATTTTAGCATGGACAAAAAAGAGGAGTTGGAAAATTATTATGTGAAAAAATAACAGCTGTGTGCTGTCTTGCAAATAGAAGAGAGAAGAGTTGTGTGAAGGCTCTTTACAGTGGTCCATGCAACTATCTATGCTGATCTTTTTCTTATAGGGAAAATAAAGTTAGAACTCTTCTCTGGCTTTTTTCTTTCTGAGAAAGACTGTATCAAAACTTCTAATGCTGCTGCAAGTGTGTGTGATAGCGTCTCTATGCGTGTGTATTTGGCTAAATGATGTTCTGAATTTCATAGAATTTACATTTGTAAAAAGGCCCAGTTAGCACTTCCTTACAGAGGGTTTAGTTTAGATTTTATATACTTGATTTGACAATACAGTTTTCTTAAATGCTATGATAATTTAAAATCTACAAGACTTGGAGTGAAATTTTAGCTGCATAAATTCCAAGTACTGAGGAAGGTTGGAAAGAGGTTTTTGCATTGTGCCCGTTGATATTTGGTTACAGAAGGTGTGTTCTGCACAGATGCACCATGGTGTACTTTAGAAAAAATACCCCCCTTTTCTGAGCCCTTCACGGCACAGGTGTTTATGTTGGTGCGCTCAGTCACTTCATACTTGCTGTGCCTGCATCCTAGTTTGCCTGGCTAAGGTGGGATCAGGTGTGAGCTGTCCCCCAGCCCCACTGCTGTTCAGCATTTGAACTGTGCTCTGGGATCTGCCCTCCACTCAGGCAGGGACTCGGGAGAGGGTCCCAGCTTTCAGGCACATTCTCCCTCTGCCCTGGCATCATAGAATGACATCAGTTGGAAGAGAGCTGAAAGAACAGCTTGTTCCAATGCCCCTGCCATGGAAAGGGGCACCTTCCACTAGACCAGATTGCTCAAAGCCCTATCCAACCTGGCCTTGAACACTTGGAGGGACAGGACATCCATAAATTCTCTGGGCAACCTGTTTCAGTGCTTCACAGTGAAGAATTTCTTCCTAATACCTGATCTAATCCTGCCCTCTGTCAATTTAAAGCCATTCTCTCTTGTCTTATCCCTACTCACCCTTATAAAAAGTTCCTCTGCAGCTATCTTGGAGGCACCACCCTGAGGGGCCCATTGAAGACCTGAGCACTGTGCTTGGTTTAATGTGAATTGATTGAATAGGACTTTGGGCAGCAATAAGTTCTGTATGTCAATGATTTTTTCTTTTATTAAATAGCCACTTTTTTTTTTTCTTGTGCAGTCAATTTGCAATGTAGATTTGTTCTTTCCATGCACTTTCAAAGAGGCTGAAGTGTAGTGTAGAAGCTTCTTAGTTCTGTTTCTTTCATGGTCGTTTCTTTTTCATTTTAGTGTTGCTACAGATTGCAAATCATCTGAAGTAGATTTTTGCTGTAGTTGATTGTAGCTTCCCGTGTCACATAAAAAATTAGGATGTCTTGATATGAAGCTGTATATATATTATGATAGTTAATGCAGACCTGAAAATCAAAATGAAGCTGAGAGTAACTTACATGTACAGTTAACTGAAATGTAATTTCTCATCATAGAGGAATTCTTTTCTGTCCAAAGGAGTTACAGTAATAATAATGGTACTTTCACACACACACACACATATATATATATATAAGTATATGAAGTATATGCCAGATACCTTTTTGGTCTGTAGTACAATGCCAGTTAAAGCTGTTGTTGCTTGTTAGTGAACAAGACACTTGTCATCAGATATTTGATGAGACTCTTTCTTACCAAATTCTTGGTATTTCAGACTTTTTTTTTTTTAATTCCCCCCTCCCCCCATCATCCCAAAGGATAAGCATGATCAGGAATTGCCTTTGAGGCAATTTGCCATTTGACCTAGAACAAGTTTCAGTCTTTATGGTAATAAAAAAGAATCATCCTGGTTTATCTGAAAGTGAAATTTTTTTATTTGGAATACAAGTGTTGCACGGTCCTTTGGAAGAGTGGCAATGGCCTCAGGTATAGGCTGGGATTAAAAGAAAGAGTGTGAAATGGGAGAATTCCCTCTGCTTCTCACCTTTGGTGGAGGAGGTTTCAAGAAGGAAAAGCTTCAACTCTTTAATTAAAAGCCAGGGTTTTAAGCAAAGCTGAGATGGTACTGTGCAACCTGATGATTTTTACATTTCAAAACTAGGGTATATATGTATATATTTGCATTTTGGGAGGAGGGATGCTCCTATGTATTTATAGAGTAGTGAAGGAATAATGCATATGCAGGAAAATATTTTGTTGTCAACACAGATGTTCTGTAGAGTTAATACTCATGCTGCCTGGAATTTGAGTATGATTGCTGCCATATTTTCAGTGTTGGTTTAGATCTATTTGTAAAGAAAGTAAACTTTTCTTGCCATCTACATTGTCTTTATTTTAGTTCATAGCTGTCAATAGATGTTAATGACTTCAAACTCTGGAAGGGGGAAACTTAATTTTTTAATTACAATAAGATGAAAACTACGTACATGTTAACAGGTTATGAAGATGCCCTGCTGGCTGTGAGGCAGTCAACATGCATGACTGCCCTCTGCTTTCCTTGTTTTTATTGCAAGTTGAGTGTTCAGCACTTCTCAGTAAGTGGTTGCTCACACACTTGAAGGTCACTGAGTGAAATCAAATTAACTTCTAAAAACACTTAAGTTGGTTTATTTTTTCTTCTAAATTAGATGCTTTTTTCTTTAATTTTAAGGTTTTTAAGACCATAAAGAATCACATTTAACGCTGTGAAAAGTTGGAGGAAAATACTAAAAAGTAAATGTTACCATGCAAACCTCTCTTTTCATAACATTATCCCTAAGTTAAATGAATCTGATTAAATGAATCTTCCTTTTCTGTAAGCTCCTTTTGAGTTGTAGCTTCAAGTACATAGGCTACATTGTATGTACGTGATTCCTGTTACAAATCCCACCCCTGGCAGGCTAACACTTCCAGTATTTCTAACTTAGCGCCTGCAAAGTCTGTCTGACATCAAGTATGTTTTGTCAGCCTTAACAGCAAGCTTATTAGACACTTTCAGTAGATCATACTAAGCTCTGCAGGACTTCTGGGATGGGTCAGTGTTGCCCACAGAGGAGTGGTCAGCCCTTTTTTGGGGTAAGCCAAAAGAAACATCTGTGGTACTAATGTGATCAGTCCGTAGTGGCGCATCAGAGTGGTAAAATGTGATAGCTCTTAGGTGAGTGCCCTGGAGGGGATGCTCACGGTGACTCCGGCCCTTAAATGCTCGGTGCCAACTTGGAGATGCACCAGTGGCAGAATTCCCATGTGCCAGCTGAGGTCCAGCTCCGTGTGAGGGATGGTGACCAGGGCCGTGGCTCCAGGAAGGCTGAGCCTCTCGTGCCGGCTCCAGCAGGGATGCGCACGTACGGCTCCATTCACAGGACCGGCCTCGCTGCGCTCTGTGCCTCTTGGCCTGCGTGCTGTGCAAGGCTTGGGATTGCTTAGCTTGGATCTCGTTTGTGATTCCCTAGTGGATTTTCTCTGGCAGCGTTGGCCCATTGCAGCTCTTCAGTTGAAATACTGTGTCAGTGGCAGTGAGGTTTTGTAAGGTGACTGAGCCATTTCAGTGCCTCTGGTGCTTTTCCTCTGGCTCCTTCTGTATCACCCTTTGCAACCTGTTCCCTCCATGGCACCTCAGTTGTTCTGGTGAATGCTTTCAAAGTAGTTATTAAGGATTTGTTGCAGTATGTTGGCTTGTGAGGGGGTTGTTTATGTTAAGAAAAAAACTCCCTTGCCCTTCTGTGTGCCAAAAATAGGCCACATTTATTTTGTTCAACTTTTTGTTTTCAATACTCTGGCTCTCTTTTTTTTATTGACTTTGACAGATTTAGAAGACTTAATCTTAGAAGTGTCTCAAGAAAACATGCAAAAGTTCAGGCTGACTCAGATAACTGTTACGGCTTTTGCTGATTAATAGTTCAATAACAATATGCTTGTTCAAACATTATTTTGAACAGGCTCCCTAAGTGCCTTTATAGCAAGAATAATGATGATAAGGTACTATTAACTTGTAAGTTGAAGGTAAAATTTATGAAAGTTTTGTGCAGAAACAGAAATAAATTGAAAACAAGCTCCTAAACAAATCTCTTTCCCTGTATGTTATTGCCTTAATTACTCTGTTTGTTTTGCAGGTCTAAACTAAAACTCTAAAATCCCCTGTAGCAGAAAATAGGGACTTTTCTTCTCGAGGCTGAAGATACTCTCTCTGTATAGTTTCTGCTGATTTTAGGAACACAGTGCGTGTCTTTCTCTTTTTAATAAAATACCTAAAATCTATAGAACCATTTCTACTTCAAGATCTTACCTTGTCTATACAGAGTCAGAAAAGCACTAACCCACATAAAACCCACAAAAATTTCTGGGCCCTAAAACACAGTTAAATCATTGCTGTGCAAACGTGTATCTCTGTTCTCCTGAACAGGGAGTTTCTTAAGTCAGCATCAGAAAATAGAAAGATAAACGTGGTAAAATGACCTGAATGAAAGTTTACCTAAAGTGAAAGTTAAAATATATATGCTGGCCCAAGGTAACTCCATTTCATTAATTTGTTTTAAATAAATAAGGTGTATAACATTAATGTTTGTTTCTACCGAGTGAATAAAATGCATTCCATAAAACAAAATTTAATGTAAACTAGCTGCATGAGTAGCTAATTTAGTTTCTGCTGTAGTGATAAGTTTTCATTAGTATGAATGGTGGTAATTTTTCTGTTTTGATCCGTGAATATTATACATATCCCTTATTCATTAACTCCACTATGCTAAGTAAAAAGCAGCTACTCCTCACAGAATACTGCCAGAGAGAAAGTGTGGATTATTGGAGATGAAATTTACAGTGCTGAATTTGTGGTAAGAGACTAAAGATAATAGTGTTATAAACAGTGGTTGGACAGAATTCTTGGAAACTTTCTAGATACTTATATGCATATCTCTTAATTTTAGTTACATTTTTTGTGTACATAAATTTGTATGTACATATACTGATATGCTCAGTTCAATGTCCTAAAAAACTCTGTTAGAAGTAATTATATGTAAAATAATGCAACTCAGTTTTAGATACAGTTTTATATACATGCCTATATATAAAGATACTTTTGTCTATATGTATCAAAGTTGAGTGCCATTTAACCTGTTGCTGTTGGTGCCAGGTTGTATCTGTGATGTTGGATTTAAGTGCTGGTCCCCTGTTTTTATTCTGAGCCCATTGTATGCATACTTCTTTATCTAGTATCACAGCAAAAGTGCTCTTGCAGAAGTGCTCTTCACAAGTTACTTTATTGAACTGTGTGTTGCATAATTATTCCTCTTGAGTCACACTTTTCCTGATTTTTGTTTTTTGTTCTATGCTGGTGCTCTTTCCATACCTGATCACACAAAGGGTGTAATAAATAGCAAAACAAGAGGTATAAAGAAACTTGTGCTTAAGAGATCAAAGCAAACCAGACCATGCAGTCCTTTGGAAATCTTGGCTAGCTCTCTTGTAAATAAATGTGCCTCTAAAGCAGAAGGTATTTAACTGCTGTATTTATACAGGTTTTGATTGGCAGTTTAGTTATTAACCTCATAAAAACACAGCAGCATAAACTAGTGTGAATGTTTATTCTTGCACTTCTATCTGAATGAAAACGAAAACCAAGATATAGTGGCATATTTTTAGTTCCTTTTAAGTATTTATTTTAGGTCTGTGTACCATAAAAGAATGTTTTTTCAAGTCAGTGAACTTAAACTATTTTGCTTACTGTTCTGAGATTTAAATGTTTTCTAATTACTAACAAAACAAATGGTAGATTTATTGAAGGTACAGAGTCACCACATCTTTATTAAAGGTCCAAACCCCACATATTTATGATGATGCTTCTTTCCCCTGATAGTGTTTTCCATTTCATGCCGGGTAGAAATGAAATCTGAATTCTTTTTTGTAACTGATTTGATGAGGTTATAGAAAAGTTGTGCCTTTTTGTCACGGAAAGGTGTCCTGTATCATGTTAGGCCTAGAAAAACAAGTATGAAATAATCTTCTGTATCCTTGCTCTTGGGCTTATTAGCCAATGCATTACACTAGTTTTGGTTTTTTTTACAGTTGTTTTTTCCAGGCTTCATTGTGGCCTCCCACAAAATTACATGGCCATTTTGCCTTCTGAGACAGCACTAAAATTCTCTTTTGCATGTGAAATGTTTAATTGAAAGCAGTTTGTCATGAGTCCTGAAACAGGATGTGATTTCAGGAATTTAACTCTTAGGTATATTCTTTAAACTAAATTATCTGAGGCAAATTAACATTTGTATATAATCTCTATTTCTTAAGAAACTTGCTTGCTGCTATTGTCTGTCTCTGAGTAAAAATAGTGATGATTCTCTGGTGGTCATCCAGAGGGACTGTTAATCAAGAGCTTTCATAAATATATACTACTTCTGAAATAAAATTTTAAGTGATTATTTTTATTTCTACTTCAAGCTAGTATTTTAAATACTATCTTGCAATGTGGCAAAAAAATAGTTTTTGCTGAATTAAAGACTATGTTACTAACTTAATAAAAACAAGAATTTTCTTCTGAGCAGGATCTATTGTTTACTGTAATTGCAGTGGCCTGTGATGGCCAGCAAATGCTGGAAGACAAGAAAAACATTGATCTTTTAAGAAGGCAGTGTTAAAACCATGGTGGCAGAGTGGGGAGTAGCTAAGTGGAACCATACAAACTGTGAAGGGATCTCTTTGTCCTGTGTCCTTGATTCCCATTGAGAGTATGACTGCTAGCAACACTACATCAGGTCAGTGGTGGCTTTGAATGAGTTAATACCTCCAAAGTTTCAAGGACATTTCATAACTATTCTGAGTAACAATGCTTCATTCCCCTGCACAATTTAAAACTTCCAGGCTATGATCTGTGACCATTGGTCCTTTCTGTACTCTCTGCAGCTACTGCAAGAAGACTGTTAGCTCTCTACTCTTTGATTCCTTCAAGTGGTAGTAGGCTGCTGTTAGATCTACCCTGGACCTCCTCTTTCTCCAACAGAACAAACCTGGCTCCTTCAGTATGTTGTGTAGGCCATGCCCATCCGTGCAGCTCTTTGCTGGACCCTCTCTTGTGTGTTCTGATTTCTTCTGGACTTGGTAACCCAGAATGTGATGGGTTGCAGCCTCATGTGCAGCCTCACTGATCTGCTGCTGCTTTTGTTCTAATGAACACGTTCCCATGTGTGGTTTGCCCTGTGAGGAGTGAGGATGTGCCCTTGGCATCCCCTGTAACCCATGTATTTTTTCCCCTTGGGGCTGTTGGTTTCTGATCCGGTTAGTTTTCACCCTGTGCTGATGCTCGGGATTATTCATCCCAGGTGCAAAGTCTGTAGTTTTGTGAATAATTCTCATTACTACCACTTCTGAATAATTTCAAATGTTATACATTTGCCTTTGTAGTTATATAATATTATGCTGTTTTGCTGTGTTCTAAAATACAAGATAAAATTACCCTTGAAGTCAAATATAGTAAACTCTTTTGAGTTTTGCTTCCTGTGTAGTTAGAACCTTTCTCTTTTCTGCACCTTTATTGCTGTTACTCATCCTGTCATGGCATGCAGATGATTGTCGTATGATTTAATCCTATTAAAGGAGCAAAAAATTAATGTAATTCTTAAAGGATGTCTGAAATTAGCTTTGGTCTTTACCATAACCTCAGCATAAATCAATCTGCCATACATTTTTTCTTGGTGTTTTCTATGTAATTAAAAAATAAAAGGTTTCCCATTTATTTTGAGTTTATGCTTCTGAAATCTATCTTTGTTAGTAGAGAAATAGGTTTCCTATATTTTGAGACAGCATCCAGCTGTTTAATAAGTGATAAGTGTCAGGGAAAGAACACAAATGTTAAAATGGGCAACTAAAACCTAGTCTAGTCAGGTTAACCTAGTTAAGTTGCATTGTGGGATTTTTTCCATAACTCAGCGATGTCAGAAGAAGCAAATATGTAAAATACATACTGTCTACATAAACCTGTCATTTTGAATGACAGTTTTGCCAAAGTGTGTCTTGGTTTTTAAGTTCTTTCAGCAGCAGTTGTCCTTGCAGTGCCAGGAATACCTTGGGTTCTGCTTCTGCATTACTGCTCTTTAACATAAAGGATCATCTGACATGGGGTTAATGATTCCAATGTAAGGATTGTTACAACACGAGTAGGTTTTACAGGAGTCAATTAAAAATATTTCTGTAATTTGATCAAAACTCTATTCTTGGTCCTGATCTAAGTGTGCCTTGTCTATATTTTTTCACATTCCAGTTCTATTTTTTATTTTTAAATGTAGTATTATTTTTCCCTGTCAAATATCTGACCATGTATTTGTCAGCTGATGTGAGATGTTAGCAATATTTGTGTTTCAAAAAGAAGACCAGAAACCTTTGCTACCCTCAGAAGATTGTCTCTAAATCTCACCTATGCTATGCTCAAATATTAACATATCTGCTGCAAATGTTCTTTTACATGTCAGTTACTAAAAATAGCCCACAAGGTTATAAAGCTTCATTCTTCTGAAAAATAAATGAAAGAACAGAAGCAGGTAATCTCTGACATGTCACAGTAAGATGATATGTATGCCCCAGTGTCACAGCAGAATTTCAATCTCCTGGAGTGTTCTCTTAAGTGCACAGCACAGTTTTAAAAAGAACAATGCAACATCCATAGTTCTATTCTTAAATGTATTTTTAAAATGCAGTTAAATAATCCACCCACTTGTTATATATAAGGTGGAATATTTTGTTAGAAAGACAAATAAACATAGATGTCAACCCTAGAGTTCTGTAGCGTCAAGTTACTACTGAAACAAACACAATGTTTAATCTCTGGAGATGTCAGTTTTTAGCAGCATTTATGAATTGGTTCTACACGTTTGATGTTATTGACATCTCCACAAGCAAAGCACACGAAAACTTTAAAGCACGTGATTCTTGGCTTAATTTAAGCCACTCCAGGTTCTGTTCTGAAAAGTGATAAAGCCAAAGAACTGGTGCTAAATGAATGGAAGAACTGCTAACATTCAAGACTATAATAAGGGCTTCTGGGTTAGGTCATTTCAGAAAAAGTAAAACCAGTTTTTGCAACTTTTCTGAAGAAGCGTTATCAACACTCTAAACTGTGTATCATGCCAGACTTTCCCTTGAAGTCTTATAGACTTACAGTCTGCTTTGAATTTTCTTTTTTTTTAAATTTTTACCCCTAGCACTAGTTGGTTTTTTGTAACTTAGCTGTGATTCGGTTGTTTTCCAAATGCTTATTGCTAGCTGTTAAATTCTGTCCTTCCTATCATCACACGCCTTCAAGGTAACTTCTTGCCACTTGATGGGACATCTGTATTCAGTGAAAGATTTTTCTTCCCCCCACTTTTCCCTGCTCCAGAATCTATTTAAGAGGAAGAATTTGACTCAAGGGCATACAGACAAGTGTTAGGAGTGGTGGGTGTAGCTTGATTCTGTATGACATGGTACAGAAGATACTTCTGTATTACTGTCTCTTGTTAATGGAACATTTCTTCAGGTGGGGAGTACTGAATGAAAATGGCAAGGAAACTATTTTATGTCTCTCTAATTAAATATTCTTTTTTTTCAGTCAGTTGTCTGAGTGCTAAACCCTGACTGCTGTGTCTAGCCGTCAAAATGAAACCTTTTGTGAATGGGTTGTACTCTGTCATCTAGCTTTTGTGCAGAATTGCTTGCATGAAAAAATGTTTTATTTTAAAATTGGAAATTCTGTGAGATGTAAATACTGCATCTTCTTAAGTATTCTGCAGTATTCTGCATGTGTACAGTTCTTCAAATTATTTTTGCAAGTGAACTGAGTGGGATATAAGTGCTTCCGTAAGTTTCGCTCTCAGCCTTTCTACATTAAGCATAATTTTAATTACATACTTGAATGACATTTTACATTTGGGAAGAGGGATTTTTTGTAAGCATCATCAGCCCATTGATAACTTTTCTGTCTCGCTACTCTGCTTCCTCTCTCAGTAAATAACCTTCCACCGGTTCATTGTTTGGGTCTTAGTAATCCCCTTTGAAATTCTGGATTGTGAAATTGTGCTTCTTAGAGTTACTAAAAGGAAAAAAGAAAATCCCATTACAGAGTCTATGTTTGAACATACTGTTGAAGATGATCTGTGAAGCAATATAAAAATAGTTTCAGCTGGACATGGGGTAAAATAGTAGTATCTTAAGGCTCTTCTCAGTTACTTCTCTCATAAACACATTTTAGGGGGGAGTAGATGTAAATTCTTGTGATCTGCAGAATGTTTGATTTAAGAATTTAATTATGGTAGCTCTGTTGCCAAAAATCTGTGTTTGAACTATGTCAGTGACTAATGGGAAGGTAGTTATCTGTATTTTTAATTTAAACCTATTGTTCCCTGTCAGATCTGTCATAGAATAGGAAGAAAAAGTTTGTTTCATGAAGACTGTTGGCAGTGGCTTTTGGATTGTTTTAGTCCACATTTACCTGATATGTTCTTCTATAGCTATGTCAGAGATTTGTCTTCTTTTAAACATATGGATAGCTTGTTACCTGTGAAGCCTAATTCACGTTGTGTGTATATGTACCTGCATGCATGCTAGTGATATAAATAGATTCGTGGGACATACCTCAAAGTGCTACTGTTTGTTTTTTAAAGGAGTGTGGTTTTTGATGAAATTAATACAAAATATGTGGCTTAGTGTCATGGACAGTTTTGAAGAGCAGAACCATTATACTTTTTGTTGTTCCAGTCTCAATTACAGTACACAAATAGTTGTGTGTACATGTTTCCAGGAGCAAAAAGCATGGTCAGCATTAAAGAATGAAGCAACGAAATTCCTCTGTTCCATACTGTCTAGCTGGTTTGCTTCCTATGTATTCCCAGTTGTGCATCTCCTTGCCTTGACATCCCCAAGCAGTGGATTCACACGTGAATTAATGCCTTGTATTTTGATTGACACTTTTTACTTTTGCAGCACTTCTGATAATATGTAGTGTTTCTTGTTTCCCCTCTGAACTGGAGGCCCTTCAACAGTCTGCTCAGACAGTTGTGTCTCCTTTTTTCTGAAAATGCCTGTGAACATCTCTGCAGATACTGCCCGTCATTGGTTTTGATTAGGCTGCCTTCTCCTATCAGTAAGCTCTGGAGCAGTAAAGCAAGTAGGAGGTTATGGAGGTTATGTAAGTTACCCACTTCAGTAGCAATAATTTTCTTATCCTGTCAAAAAGATTTATGAAACCATGCTAATTGCAAAGAATTTCGAGGCTTTGTAAGGGTATTCAATTCCATTATTTAATATTGATTCAAATGTGGCTGATGAATTTTTAATACATTAAAAATGAAGCTGGTTAAAAGTACTTGTGCTACTTGGATGTAGTCTTCTCTTAAATTTCTAAGCAGTGGCCATTCATTCCATAGGAAATTTGACCCAAATATTCCTTTTGTTTTTTGCACTCTGTAGCACAAGAGATGGAGATGTCACAGCATTTTTGGATAGAACTTTTTCTTTTTAAATGCTGAGATCCTAATGTTTTACATGGGAAAATTCAATAGGATGGGCTGTTTGATTTGATAGATCTTAGGTTTTGTGCTGTCTCTGGCTTTGCATCTTCAGTTTACTACATACTTTATGTGCAAAAAAATTGAAGTAGTTTTGAGGGCACTGTTAGAAAAAATTGCATGGGTGTCTTCTGCTTAAATAACCAGTTATTATCAATGTTGATGTCTTTAAACTGTCATTAGCACTTCAATTTATATTAATTCAGTTTTAATGCTTCCATGTAATTTTTTAATCTGAAATCTTTGTAGCTATAACAGCTACTGCAGATTCCTTGCTTTTAGTTCTAGCAGTTCACTATATTGTATATATATATTCACAGAATTTTTCTTAAGTGCCTTGGGAAAGTTTCCTGTCCCTCTTTGAACATTTGTTTCCACCTAACAGTCTGGTTTTGCTGTGTTTATTCTGTGGCCTGTGGCTAAGGCATGTTATGTTAGCTGAGCGCTGGAAGGAGCTGTGCTGATGTTTGCCATGTGCTCGTTTACTCGTGCATGATTTTTTTTTTTTTGTCTGCTTATTTTTATGCACATTCAGTCTTGCCATCTAATTGTGTTATTTTTCCAAACCTGGATCTGTCTGCTTATTGGAAGTTTTGTATTGGAGTCATGCTAACATGGAACATTTATCTTGGTTGATCTTGTGGCAAGCAAACTCTGCAGTTGGCTTTGTTTTTCTAAATGATGGCCTTTCATTTATTTATTTTTAAAGGAAGTCTTTTTAATCTGCATACCATCTATGTCTAATTGGAGCTTCCCCACGGTAACATTCAAGTGGTTCTTGCTTCGATGATGCTGAACGGTTTCATATAAACCATGAAGCTATCCTTTATCTGATGAAAAGATTGTAAAACAAATACAGAAGATTTTTACTTACGTCTTTTTAGCTTGGACTGATTTGCTGCTGCAGCTTTAAGTGTGCCACCTTACTGGTTCTGGCTAGGGATGAGTTCCTGAGGTGTTTGTGCATTCCTCTGTTTTGAGCATGGTTGCTCTATCTACGGAAGCAGAAATGAGGCCTGCAGTGTCACTACTGCCATGTCCTGGAAGCAGCACTGTGGAAGGAGGGCTAATGGCAGCTCAGACTCTTCTAACACTGCATTTTACAAATCTTCCATGAATTACTATTAGGTGCTTTTTAGTATCAGCAGCTATCTGTTAGTTCATGGCTACTAAGTGTATTCTATTAGCTATTTAGGACATGAGCCATGCTGAAGCAAGTGTCTTCTCTTGTTCAACCAGAATATTGTTAAAATACTGTCAGAATTTAAACTGTTGTATGTTTTTCTTTTTGGTGTGATTAAGGGGCTAAGATCCCTTTTTCCCAGAAAGGCCCGATCAGTTTAGCTGACAAAGTGTCAGTGAGCACACATAGAGACAGTTACTTAACTTGTGTAAACTACACTCTTATCACTATTTTTCATGAAAACATTATGCCTTGTTTGAGAGTTCATTGTGTGTGCATGGTTCTTCTGCCTCTCCAGCTTCACTGTAGCATCAGAAATACAACAAAAAAAACCTGATGTTTTGAGTGTAAATAATTACTGCAGAATGTTAATTATAACTCCTCTTCATTTGTTTCTGCAGAATGACGGGAAGGGAGTTTTTCTCTCGGTTTCCAAGCCTCTATCCTTTCCTTCTCAAGCAGTTAGAGGTTGTAACCAGCACTTTGAACAGGTAAGATGATGTCTGAGAAAACTTTGAGATACAAAGTGAAGTGAAAATTGAGTTGTGTCACATATACACCCTAGTGCCATTGTATGCATCAGTGCTCCTTGAAATGATACAGTTCTAAAGTTTTTGCTGAGGCTTTTTTCTTTCAACTTTGGCACATTGCATTAAGTTTCTGAGGACTGAACTCTGTTGACTAATTAAGAGTTGCTGTGTTCTTAGGATCAGATGTTAAGGAACTTATGTTTTTCAGGGAAACAGAGCCTGGGTATTTGAGTGTCTCACATTTAACAATGAGGCTTCCCAGCATGTTTAAGTGATAGAGGGTCAGAGGCCTCAAGTAACACCACATGAACACTTTCCAGCCTGTGGCACACTGACTCTGGGGAAGGTCCTTGATCTTGTTTTAAAGACTCCACAAATGGTGGCTGAGAGCTACAATTCGATCAATGCAGATGATACCATTTGGGATGACGCTGTTACCTCCAGGTTCACGAACTTGTAAAGTAAACCAGTGCTGGCTTTGTTTTTTCTTAAAATGCTATGATATAAACTGTGGAAGTTGAGCAGCTGATTTATGGGTGAAGTTCAGCTGACTGTTTAATGGGCCTAGGAAGCAGGAGTTTCACCAGTCATTCCGTGTTGTGCAGTCTCTGCTCTGGGAAAAGAGGTTGTGTATTTTCTACACAGCAGTCCACTCTACCTGACGTTACAAATGGTGGCAGTGTCGTCACTGGCAAATTTTGGGAAGTTTTTCAGTTGAAAAAGATTGATAACTGCTGTCTGAAATGTTGGTCTTGAATACTTTTTCAATGTGGATTAAATTTGTATCTTATTATTACTGCTAAATAAATCAGAAAGTATTGATTTTAACTTGGTTTTCTGATTGTTTTTACTATATGAATAAGCAGATCCTCGGTGTCAATGACAAGAACTATTCTTTAGTAAAACATGTTATTTACTAAACACATTTCCTTTCAAACTGATAAAAGTACTTTTTTAAAACCACCTTTTTGTATCTCTGATCTCTGTTTCCTGGTTCATAGAGAAACCTTATCTGCAGATTTTTTAATATTATTTAAAAATGAAGGCAGCTCACCACATTTGGGAATAAAGGAGGCTTGGAATAATGTGGGAAAGTGAAGGCAATACAGCCA